>NC_067412.1:43078145-43683800 GCF_009764475.1 Pristis pectinata
AAAATAGATCTTTTTGGCCACAATGAGCAGAGGTACGTTTGGAGAAAAAAGGGTGCAGAATTTCATGAAAAGAACACCTCTCCAACTGTTAAGCACGGGGGTGGATCAATCATGCTTTGGGCTTGTGTTGCAGCCAGTGGCATGGGGAACATTTCACTGGTAGAGGGAAGAATGAATTCAATTAAATACCAGCAAATTCTGGAAGCAAACATCACACTGTCTGTAAAAAAAAGAGCTGAAGATGAAAAGAGGATAGCTTCTACAACAGGATAATGATCCTAAACACACGTCAAAATCCACAATGGACTAACTCAAGAGGCACAAGCCGAAGGTTTTGCCATGGTCCTCACAGTCCCCCGACCTAAACATCATTGAAAATCTGTGGATAGACCTCAAAAGAGCAGTGCATGCAAGATGGCCCAAGAATCTCACAGAACTAGAAGCCTTTTGCAAGGAAGAATGGGTGAAAATCCCCCAAACAAGAATTGAAAGACTCTTAGCTGGCTACAGAAAGCATTTACAAGCTGTGATACTTGCCAAAGGGGGCCCAAACTTTTGGAGCCCATGCAGGGTGCCCAAACTTTTGCTTCAGGCTCTTTTCCTTTTTTGTTATTTGGAAACTGTAGAAGATGAAAATAAAAAAGTAATCTTGCTTAAAATATTAAAGAAATGTGTCATCTTTAACTTTATGCCTTTTGGAAATCAGGTCATCTTTTACTCACTTAGCTATTCACAGTAACAGAAATTTTGACCAGGGGTGTCCAAACTTTTGCATGCCACTGTAGCTTGTACTTAAGTGAGTTCCCATAGCCACACCTTTTGATTTGAATAACCCACAGTTACACAGTTGATTTGAAGAAACCTGGGATGAATGTGATACATATTTATTTCTCAAAATTAACTGAACATAGATTGACTTGGATTTGTGTGGCTCAGACACACTGGGCATGCTCCAAGCCATTGGAATTGTTATCCTAATGCACTCCTTGCTCTGTGGCACTAAACAAAAATGTTTGCAGGTAGTAACTTTGCTCACCTCTCCCTCATGCCATGGGATTCCTCCTGATCTGACATTGTTAGCATAAAACAATTTCCCAACAACTGTTTATGCTCCCATATCACACAGCGAATGAGATCTTCCTTTAGGTAAAGTGTAGGTTTCCTAATCAGAAAATATATAATTCACATGTTGACAGTGGTTTGAGATCTTCCGTTGGCTGGGGTGATATTATGGAAGGGTTTGCATCTGTTATCAGCTAGTCGCAACAGGGTTAGAGGCAAAAGACAAGGAATAGTAATTGTATTTCTGTAATCATTATTTGTGTAGTATGAAAATATATGACAATTAAAGACTCTTATTGGCATGCTTTGAAGTTAATTCTCAGTTGCCATTCTCTCAAATGTCTAATTTCATGCACCACCTGCTTCACTGTCTGTAGCACGTGTTCACCATCTTCTGCAGGAAATACTTAAATCTAAAACATCTTTGCACTATCTCTCTGAGGTACCTTACAAGCTGGCTGTAGAGATTGTGGCAGTCTGAAACATTAGGATTCAATTTACCTTTTCCTGAAGAATCATTAATAATATATCTCCATAGACCTCTGTTCCCCAGAGGAAAAACAACCAGGCTTTACAAACTCTCATCATGGCTGGATGGCAATTATGACCTGTTGATGAATTGCTTCTTACCAAGGTTTATCACTTAGCATAAAGTGGAAATATATTCATATTAAAGTAGGTTTGTTCAAGCTTCGAGCTGCAGGTGAAAGCCAATGATCTAATTTAAAGTGCAGCTCCATGCTTTGGTAAAGCCACCTCCAAGAACTTCTGTTTACTGCTAACAGTTTCTTCCCCAAGTTAGTCCAAGATGAGAATTTGACCTCCATATCTAAAAGGGTTTTTCAACACTTCCTCGTATCTGGAAAGAATAGAAAAGGCTGCTTGTGTTACTAGTGATGCACACCACACTCTCCATATCACAACTTTTATAATCTCTTCTCTAATTCATCACTATGTTCACTGAAAGTCAACTTGTGCTGCTCCTCAGTTTTGTGTTGTTCTCCTTGGGGCATCCTCAAGGTTGAAACCCAAGAGCCATTCACCACATCAAAGCCATGACCTACCCCATCTTCAACCATTACTGGAGCATTTCAGTGTCAGGTGTCAGCACATCTGTTAATCATTCCTGCATACCTTCACTAATTAAGGTACTTACTTGCTTGCCAGTTTGAATCTATTGGGTAATGTTCTCATTATCAAGAAGTCAGTATAAACTCCACTCCAGAACCAAAATGAAAATAGGGGAAATACTTAGGCAGGCAGCATCTATGAAGAGAGCAACAGCATTGACATTTCAGCTGGATGATTTTTTTCATCAGAGCTTTCATTGCTTCTGATGAATGACCATCAAGCTGAAATTTCAGCTATTTCTCTATCTGCAGATATGGTGTGATCTGAATATTTCCAGCATTTCTGTTTCACATTCCAATACCTGTAGTATTGACTTTGCATTCCCGAGTAACCTTCCAGATTGCTGCTTCTTTGTAGCATCAGAGAAGCAAAGCTTTGTTGATGCCATCTTCCAGGTGAGGTTTTCAGCCAAGGTGCCCCTGTGCATACCCAGGTCAGTACAAAATATACCAACCACATTAGAAAGAAAAAAATTTTCCATTATTAAACACCACCAATAAAGCTGATTAACTGGGAAATGAATTCAATTCAATAGCTCTTTGAGACCATGTTATTTGAAAAGAGTATCTCAGGTTTAGCTACTTAACAAGTGTGAATACAATTTAAAAAAAAAAGCCTGATTTAAAGTATTTTGGAACATTGAGATTACAAGCACTATATGAATGCAGGTTTGTTCCTACTGCTTTATTTTCTGACTATTCTAGTTAATGATGCAAGGGGTCATTTGTCCGTTGCCCTCTGTCCATTGCCGACCAGTCATCTTGGTTGATTCTGTGAGTTGCCTTTGCTCATAAGCTTTCAGCTCGCAGCTATGAACCACTTGTATAAATGGGGCTGGATCATTCACCTTCTGGCTAGTGTGGGGAACAGCAGTCATTTGACTGATGGATGGTAATATCAGGAAACCAACTGCTAACCCAGGCACCTCACAGTAGCAGTTATAACCACCTAACCCCATTGTTTAACAATGTGCATTTAATGTAGAGAAAATATTTGTAGGCAGAGAGTTAAAATTCTGCTGCTTGCCTTGTTTGTACTTGGATGTACTGTGAAGATCAGTGGGATATTAACAGTGGCCAGAACTGATTTTGAAGTGTTTGTATTTACTAGAATTGCCCTTTGTGTCTCTGTCTGTAATAGTTTCTTAAGGAAGTAAAAGGAGGCTTGAGGCAAGATAGAATTGCAAGCAGATGCTTAACTAAAACAGTTTCCAAATTCTGTTGTTGAGTGAGAATCACAAATGAGAGTGACTGGCTCCAAGTTGCTCTTTCCCATGATATTCTTAGAATTGTTTAAATTAACCATTAGTAGAAAGTAGGGGAAAAAAAACTTTACTGCTCATGCTCAATTAAGTTTTCTGTGGGAGGGAATAGGGACCCCTTGGACTGTGTTCACACTTCTGCGAGATTCGTTTGCACGCACTCAGGAAATGAATTTACTGTAGAAATTAACAAAGTCTGCAGAAGCTGAGCTGCATGTAGATGAGGTTTGCTGTATGCATTGTGAATAATGTGGTTTATTCTATAAACAAGTTTAAACTGTGTGGATGAAGTAAATCAGGCTGGTGCAAGACTGGGTTTAACAACTCCACCCAAATGTATTGAAGGTTGTCCCACCCTATGGTGTCAGCTGTAAGGCAGTATATGCAGACTGCAGAGCACAATTTAGAAGGAAAAGCCTCTGTGTTTGGGATTGATATGCTTTCAATCTTTCTGTTCAGCCAAAGGTGAGTGTGGGGAGCAAAATGAAACCAGGCCACATGAAAACATTGTCACCTTCTGCTGGAAGACCTATTGGTAGGTAGTGAAAGCAAAGTAACAGGTCTGTGATGTAAGTGGATCCAGTATTCGATATACATTGTGTAAGGAGCTTGCTAATAAAGTAATGTGTGATGTAATCTAAACAAAGCTGTGTATATTATATTTACATGAAATGATACTGTGTTTAGTGGGCTGCAGACTACAAAAGAGAAATACTGTGCAATTGTTTTTACATCTTTCTTCAATGGTAGCTTTATTTGCAAAAGGAGCCAGGACTGAATGAATAAACGTTGCTAGAGCTGACAGGAGTCACTGTGAGGAACTTTTATTCCCCACACATGGATGTGTAACAGTAGCAATTTGCATGTACAGAGCTCTTACTGTGGTAAAACATCAAAAGGCATTTGAGAGGGTTAAATTGGAAACTCAGCTCTTTGTCTTGGTCTTTAACACTAATCTCCCTTCCCTATTTTTCTAATCCTTCTATCACTCGGTCTTGCCCTTCCATTACAATTTCAACCATCCCTTTATCAAAGCATCTCTTATTTCACTCTGCATTGGCACAGTGGTTAGTACTGCTGCTTCAAAACTCGAGTCTTGGGTTTGATCCTGACCTTCTGAGCTACCTCTGTGGAGTTTGCATGTTCTCCCTGTATCCATGGGAGGTTCCCCTGGGTGCTCTGGTTTCCTTCCACATGCCAAAGGTGCTGGTTAGTGAGTTTATTAGCTACTGTAAATGTCCCCTAATGTAGGTAGATGAAGACTGAATTGGGATGGGGCGAGAGTGTGGAGTTGGTGGGGATGCGAGGGGGGGAAACTGGGATTATTGTTGATAGGTACTTGATGGTCAGTGCCGACACGGTGGGCCAAAGGGCCTGTTTCCAGACTGTAAGACACTATGACTATAAAATGTTGATCATCAACAGGGATGTGCCCAGGAGTTTACATTTGTTGGCCTTTGGAGGGTCACACACGAATATATATACAGATGCATATACACTGTGCTTTTAAAGATAATTATTTGGGACGGGGCAAAGATGGATCTGCCTCTGCTTGCCTTCCCCTGCATATACTCTGTTCATTCATGAAACCAATTTTTCATCAGGCTTAACCACTCAATTCCTCCTATCCTCCAGTAATAATTACTGTCTACATTAGGGTGGTGGGTTGGGGGAGAAGACTTTTTCCTGGCTGGGTTACAAATGTATGAAATGTGGTGATGCCTGGATTTGGCCTTCTGTGTCTGTAACAACACGTCTGGCACTGATACCCTGACTAATTGCAGTCTTGTTTTCCATGCCCTTGTGCCCATAGACCAGTCAGCCAATTATAGTCCCGTGGCCCAACACCAACCTCGAGTCAGAGGGGTGCAAGTGTGATTGCACCACGTGCCTTGGGGATTATGCACAATTATTCTATTAAATTTTATTAGCCCTTAAACTCCTAACCCTGCCAGCCCTCGACCTCCAGGCATAACAATGATAGGATAAATTTTCCACACCCAATTGCTTTTTTTTTAGATCTTTCACCATGCAACAAGTTCACCGTAAGAAGAGCTTATTGATCCCTGGTGTCTCAGGTTATGATTGATCTGTCACAGCTTCTTGCAACCTGCCCCAGTGTCGCTCCCTCCCATTTCTAATTCATTTTAACCCTGTGGACTTCCACATCTCCATCTTCCTCTAGTCTTCAAGTTCACCAGGCTCCTGCGCCTCACCACTGCCACTGAATTGCAGCATGTTCTGATGTCAGGCTAGGAGATGTCTCTTCCTCTCCCGATCATTACCCTGCTTGCTTTATTTGCATAGGTTATTGGCTCTATCTGTTGTGATTAAATAATAAAGCATAAATAAGATTTTATGCATGGAGGGGGTGTAAGGAGAATAATGTAATTGGGAAATCCTGATCACAGTCGAACGACTGCTGCACACACAAATTTGATGTGAGTATAACTGGGGCACATTTAAGATTCCATGCAGTTGAATAGTCTGTTAGAACTTGACATCCATGCTTGTATATGGGAGGTGGCCAGTTGGGCAAGGTACAAGGAATTGCTGGCTCCAAGTATCTAGCACAGCAAGAAGCAGTAATAGAGGGTGTGCATTAGCTGATTCTGTAGTAACTATTAAACTTTCCCTATTCCACTTGCATACAATAATGGCATCCATTACATGTAGAGAGAGTCCCTGAAGTTAGCCTGAGACATTATTTACACTTAGAACAATGGGATGTTTTGTCATATAGCGTGCAGAAACTTCGGATATTTAGATCACTGGTTTCTAAGCCCAGCTTTTTTTTTTAACCAATCAGTGCAATGTTAAAGCAGTGGAGAGAGAAGTTTGAAAAGTGATTAATTTTTTTTATCAGAGAAGAGATTATGCGTATCAGTTTTGAATAACAAAATAAATTGGACTTGCAGATATTGAAACAGCCCCAATTTCTGCATTTTTGCATTCTTATCATACAATTACAATTCCGCTTTGATAATATATGGAGAGGTGTTAGTGAGGATGCTGTTTATGTAAACTGCACAGAGAGCAACTGTTGCATTAGTGTATATTAGTCTTTGAACTACAGCTAAGTGCAATTCTGTTTGAAATGGTCAGTGGGATGTCACTGCCTTGTAAGCAGGACTCCTGCAAGACACAAGAGATTTTTAACATTGAAACATTATACGGAGGCCCCAGTGTTGCTCTGAGAACTGGAGCACAGGTAGTTTTCATCCCCTCTGCCACTACTGGCGTTCAGCTGTCTGAAGCTGTTCCTAAACCACCTAAAGAGGTGATTGGCATTTTTCAATCATTTCCTCGTCTTACTAACCCTTCAAATTCGGTACAAGATTAACATTAATCTGTTAGTGATATCTTTGTTATTTTGTGCATTGTTGACTGTTCCGATTGACCAGTTTGCTGGCCACATTATTGAAGGAACGGTGGTGAGGTTTGGTATGTACTGCTCATTTCCAGAGTGTGTTGTGATTTTAGTTTTTGTTTTCACCCTCCAGGCTGGCTTGGGAAATTTGACCTTGTTGGCTTGGACGTTGAGCTTTGACAATTGTGAGGTCAGTAAGCTAGCTATACGATAGACATGGAGCTATGCAGCATGGAAACAGGCTGTTTGGCTCACTGTCCATGCTGATCATTGAGCACCCATTATTGCATCAATTCTTTCCTAACCCATTTTATTCTCCCACATTCCATCAGCTCCCCCCTACAGTCTACCACTCATATATATAGGTGGGGCATCCAGTGGAAATCCACGTGGTCACAGAGAATGTGAAAGCTCCACACAGACAGCATCAGAGATTGAACCTGCGTCACTGGAGCTGTGAGGCAACAGCTCTACCAGGTGTGCCATTGTGCTGCCCATTCTTGCTGCAGTTAGAAAGGTGTGAGTTGGCACTAACTGGCTTGGTTGATGAAATCCAGTGGCTGGACATCCTTGATGATGATGATTATTTTCACGCCATGAGCTGGAGTTGCAACATGGCTTGCACCTGAACCTCTGCAGGAAGTGGAGGCCTCAAATCAGATGATGGAAGAAGTCTCAGGTGTCTTTAACACCAATATCGAAATAAATTCTGAAGATGAATTTCACATTGAAACAAGAAGAGAAAGCTTGCATCTATCACACTGTTAACATCATAAAACATTGCAAATTTCTTCAGAGGTAGACAAGCAGCCAAAGAAGAAAAATGGTTTTAGGGAAAGTTTTAAAGAAGGAGAGCATGGGGCCTAGGAAGCTCTGTGCAAAGAGTTTCCTCTGTGCTTTGATTTCTGTTGCTTGAGGCCAAATAAAATATTTCCACACACAAAAATTAATATTCTTTTAAATTCCAAAGAGAAACCATTCCAGTGAAGGTTTCCGCCACTGGTAACCCACTCCATGCTCCTTTAACTAATATAATATTCTGTGCTGCTATGAAACTTTGTGGAATTTGAAACAAGGAGATCTGAATAAAAATTTGACCATAAATAATAAAATTCATGAAGTTGTGAGTTAAGAGATTGGGTTCTGTGGTTCCTGCTGGCCTGTGCAGATTTGAAACCTACATGTACATGCTCATGGTTTTGATCTTACAGTATTTCAGAAACAGTGAACGAGATGGCAAGGGCATAGGAGGAGAAAAGTAGACCATTCAGTGCATCCTGGAGATGCAGGAGATGCAAGAGATTGCAGATGCTGGAATCTGCAGCAAACAACAAACTGCTGGAGGAACTCAGTGGGTTAGGCAGCATCTGTGGAGCCAGAAGGATAGTTTGGGGTTGAGACCCTGCCTGCCCTGATGCAGGGTCTTAACCCGAAACATCGACTATCCCTTTGCCTCCACAGATGCTGCCTGACCTGCTAAGTTCCTCCAGCAGTTTGTTTTTTTGATTCAATACATCCAGCCAGTGTTTGCTCTCTAAGCACTAATCCTGTTGCCTTGCTCATTTCTTTTTTTTAATTGTCCATTTGCCTTTTTAAAAGTGGATATTATCAGCTGTTTCCTTAAGACGGTTATAATATTTATGTGGGATTCCTCCCTTGGTGTCTTAGTGTATCCAGTGAGGATCTGAGCAACACAAGGGTGCTGTTCAATCCCTACCTGTGCTGGAGTTCACTCTTCATCGATTTGAAATGAGGCAGGATTCTCTCTCGCTATATGGTGACCCTTGTTTTAAAAAAAAAGCATGTATGTACATCACATAAGGACAGGTTTGTGCTTGAGTGAAATTTTTTTAAGTAGCTAACATTCACTCAATTGGTGATGCACTGTAGGCTTCTCAGCTGGTTTGATAGTAGCATCCCAGTGAGAGATGCCATTTTCTGGAGATTAGGGAAATGTATTGTGGATAAAGGAGAAAAATAAGTTTTTAAATAATACTGGCAAGTAGCCAGGTAGCAGTATGGAGTCTGTTTGAAAAGTCTAAAGAAGGACCTTGCAGCATATACTGAAGTTGAAATTAATAATTTTTTAACAAAGGGACAACATTTCCAGAACCAGATCTCCACTGTACAGACACATTAGAAAGCAAAAGTGATGCCAAGCAGATTTGTCAAATTTCAGTTCTTTTGCTTCCTTCAGCTTTGGGTTCAATTCCGGCCACTGTATGTACAGAGTTTGTATGTTCTCCCCGTGACCGCGTGGGTTTCCTCCGGGTGCTCTGGTTTCCTCCCACATTCCAAAGACATACAGGTTAGGAAGTTGTGGGCATGCTATGTTGGCACCGGAAGCGTGGCGACACTTGCAGGCTGCCCGCAGAATGTGCTACACAAATGATGCATTTCACTGTGTATTTTGATGTACATGTGACTAATAAAGAAATCTTAATTTGAATCTTAATGTTAAGCTTTCTCTCAGCCTGGTACCTTGGTCATTGAACTCCAAGTCTGGCATCCTCTCAGGTAGTAGAGGCCATGGTTCCTGTGGGAAGCCAGGAGCTGGGTCTGGCCTTGTGGCCCCTGTGCTCTGTAGTTTTCTCAACCATGCCCAAATTAGGTCACTGACAATCCATGTCTGGATTACTGCCCAAATGAATCCTTGTTTATTTCAAAACTTCTGTTTCGAGGAGAGCCAGACCCTTTAAGGAAGCTGCTCCAGTAATTTATGTTCCATAAACATGAAGTATCTGATGCCTCGGGAACTTGGGAAATATTGCTTTAGGAGTTTTTAAAAACTTTTCCTACAGTTCTATGTAAACTACTATTTCAGTGGCTTATTTCTAGAAGGGTGGTGGGAGCTGTAGGGTGGAAATAGTCAGAGTCATACAACACAGAAACAGACCCTTCGGCCTGACATGTCCTTGCTGACTACCAAGTATCCATCCATACTAATCCCATTCACTAGCACTTGGTCCATATCCTTCTGTGCCTTGGCAATTCAAGTGCTTATCTAAATGCTACTTAAATGCTGTGAGAGTCTCTCCCTCCACTGCCCACTCAGGCAGTGTGTTCCAGATTCAAAACACCCTTTGGGTGGGGGAAGTTCTTCCTCAAATTCTCTCTAAATCCCTTACTCTAAGCCCTCTAATATTTAGATACCTCTGCTATGGGGAGACATTTCCTACTATTGCATAGTTTAGGGAACCCTGTCTGATGAGAGATATTGAGTCTCTGGTCAAGAAAATGAAGGAATCATACACTGAGTTAAGGAGGTCAGGGATGAGTGAATCCCTGGATGACTATAAAAATATTAAGAATACACTTGAGGGAAATCAGGAAGGCAGAGAGATGGTATGAGTTGGATCTGGCAGGTAAAGTTGAGGAAAATCCCAAGAGGTTCTATAGATTAAGAGTAAAAGGAAGAGAGTAGGCCCCCTTAGAGATTGGCAGGCCCACCTGTGTCTTGAGCCACAGAAGATGGGTGGGATTTTTAAAGAATATTTCTCCTTGGTATTCATTTAGGAGAAAATGGTTGCTCAAGAGATAAGGGAACCAAGTAGAAATGTTTTGGAGAACATTCATATTACCAGAGAGGAGGTATTTGCAGCCTTACAGCACATTAAGGTGGATAAATCCCCAGAGCCTGACCGAGTACTTCCTTGGACATTGTGGGAGGCTAGAGAAGAAATTGCAGAGATGCTTGCTTTGTTGTTAGCCATTGGTGAAGTTCCTGAGGGCTGAAAGGTGGCTAATGTTATTCTGTTTAAGAGGGCAGCAAGGACAAGCCAGGGAACTACAGGCCAGTCAACCTGACATCAGTGGTGGGGAAGTTACTGGAGAGAATTCTGAGGGACAGGATCTACCAGCATTTGGATAGACAGGTTGATTAGGAAGAGTCAGCATGGCTTTGTGCATGGAAATTCATGTTTAACGAATCTTCTGGAGTTCTTTGAAGAGGTAACCAAAAGGTAGATGAGGGTAGGGCAGTGGATGTTGTCTGTTTGGACTTTAGCAAGGCCTTTGACAAGGTCCTGCATGGCAGGCTGGTCTGGAAGGTTAGGTCGCATGGAATCCAGGGAGAGCTAGATGGGTGGATTCAAAATTGGCTCGAATGTAGAAAACAGAGGATGGTGATTGAAGGTTGCTTCTTGGAATGGAGACCATTGACTAGTGGTGTGCCGCAGGGGTCAGTGTTGGGACCTCTGCTATTCGTTATGTATATAAATGATTTGGATGTGAATGAACAAGACTTGATCAGTAAGTTTGTGGAAGACACAAAATTAGGTGGTGGTGTTAGTGAAGAAGGTTATCGTAGATTACAGGGGGATCTCGATTAGTTAGGGAAGTGGGCCAAGGAGTGGCAAATGGATTTCAATACTGATTGTGAGGTGATGGATTTTGGAAAGTCAAACCAGAGTAGGACTTGTATTATGAAGGGTAGGGCACTAGGGAGTGTAATGGAACAGAGGGATCTAGGAGTACAAGTGCATAATTCATTGAAAGCAACGTCACAGGTAGATGGTGGTGAAAAAGGCATTTAGCACACTGGCCTTCATCAGTCAGGGTATTGAGTATAGGAGTTGGGAGATTACATTGCAGTTGTACAAGACGTTGATGAGGCCGCACCTGGAGTACTGTGTACAGCTTTGGTCACTCAGTTATAGGAAAGACATTGTTAAACTGGATAGAGTGCAGAAAAGATTTACGAGGATGCTGCCAGGATGAGAGGGCCTGAGTTATAGGAAGAGGTTGGCCAGGCTAGCTCTTTATTCCTTGGAACGTAGGAAAATGAGGGGCAACCTTATAGAAATGTTTAAAATTATGAGAGGCATAGATAAGGTGGATGGTTACAGTCTTTTCCCTAGGGTAGGGGAATCCAAAACTAGGGGACATAGATTTAGGGTGAGAGGGGAAAGATTTAAAAGGGATCTGACGGACCACAGAGTCAGTGTATGGAATGAGCTGCCAGAGGAAGTGGTTGATGTGGGTACAATAGTAGCATTTAAGAAGCACTGGGATAGGTACATGGAGGGGTGGGGACTGGAGGGATATGGGCCGAACACAGGAAATTGGGGCTAGCTTGGTGGACAATGTGGTCAGCATGGACATGTTGGGCTGAAGGGCCTGTTTCCATGCTGTATTGCTCTATGACTATATACCCTGTCTTTGCTGCTCCTAATTTTGTCTACCTTTGTCAGATCCCCCTTCAGCCTCTGCTCCAAGGAAAACAAACTCAGCCTATCCAGTCTCTCTTCATAACTGAAACATTCCGTCCCAGGCAACACCCTGGTGAATATTCTCTGCATTCTCTCCAGTGTAGTCGCATCCTTCCTATAGTGTGACGATCAGAACTGAACACAATACTCCAGATGTGACTGAACCAATGTTTTATAAAATAGTCCCAAATGCTCCCATGCTCTTAAATTCAATGCCCTGGCTAATGAAGGCAGGTATCCCTATGCTTTCTTCACCAACCATCTGTGCTGCCACCTTCAGGGCAACTTAGACAAGTTGAGTAAATAGTAAATTGGTCTTCATTTCAGGAGGTTTTGAGCAGAGGAGCAATGGTGTCATACTGCAATTCCACAGGACCTTGGTGAGACTGTACCTCGAGTACTGTGTTCACTTCTGATTGTCTTAGCTAAGAAATGATGTGCTTGGATAGAGGGGAGTGCAACAATGGTCACCAGACTGATTCCTGAGATGGTGGGACTATTATACAAGAAGACTTTCGGTTAGTTAGCCTGTATTCTCTAGCATTTAGAAGAATGAGAGTAGATCTCATTGAAATGTACAACGTTTTGACAGGCAGGATGCAGAGAGCTTGTGTCTTCTGGTGTTTGGAAATAGCAGTCACAGTCTCAGAACACAAGGTAAGTCATCTTGGATGATAAGAAATTTCTTCACCAAGAGGGTGGTGTACCACAGAGGGCTGTAGATGCCAAGTATTTAAGGAGCTCAACAGATTCCTGAAAAAAGGGGAATGGGGAGAGTACAGGGATTAGGTATTGAGAACAGGATTGGCCATGATCACGTTGATTGTTAGAACAAGCCTGAAGGGCCAACGCTTACTCCAACTTTTCTGTTTTGGTGTTGGATCAATCTTGTCGTTGAATTCAGGGGTAGGGATCTGCACAAGTCAGTTGCTGCGTGGTTCGTGAGCAGCAAAGGACAGCAACCTCTTTAGTGTTCCAAATCTTCATTTTAGGAGATGTGTTGCAACTGCTTCACCTGGTGGATTTGTTTATGCACAGTGGAAGAAATGACAGAATCCACAAACTCTCACTGGCAGTGACTCGGTGACTGAGTCCAGTTGAAGTTCTCAACGACAAAAGACAAGATGGAGAAGGAAAATTGGTTGCATTGGATCATGCACAATCCATGAGCAATGGTTGCAGTGTCAGCTATTTCACCTGCAGCAACAATCATCACAGCAGGAATTGAACACTTTAGAGCAGGAAGGCATACTCAGGAAAGTTTTTCTTCTAAAACTTGCATCTTTGGTGACGGCAGTTAGATGTACCATACATTAGGCTATTCCCTCCACAATGCTTTGCCTTTTGTAGTTCAGATTCCTTTATTTCATAGGACTCTCTGTGACCTTTCGAAGCAGAGTATTCGGAATCTTTCCTGCATTTGGTAGCATAAAATTTCCACAAAAAGTTGGGAGGTCACAGGTACGAATGCAGAAGTCCCAGACTTCCACATAGCTGCTCGTCATTGCCAAGTCCACATCACTTAATACTGAACTCTTCTGGGAAATCCTGCATTGGGACACACTAGTACTGTGGGAAATCGGCTCGTTGGATCTGGTGCAGCTGCAGTGACTCCATTCAGTTCAGTAGAGCAGAATGGCTGGGCTTTGCAAGGACTTGCCAATCAACTGGCTTCCTTGAGGAAATTTCTGCTGGAAGGCCCACTTGGGCAGTTTTAGGGGACAGGCATGTGCAGGTGCCAGTAGTTGAGAGGAATTTCCATGTCTACAATCTCTATTTTTCATCTCTTCACAATCTCTCCATAAAATTCAACCCCCCCCCCCTCAAATTTGTTGAAACACTTCTATCAAGATTCCTCATTTTGACACTGGATTTGGATCAGAAGGTGAGCTGTCTCCTGCTTCTAGCTGTCGTCAAGTTGGGTCCTTGGGCAGCAGATGGCCTGTAGGTGCCGATGAATCCACACAATATGGCAGGCAGTGTCCACTGAAAGCAGCATCTTGAAAATCTCCGTAAGACCATCTTTGATGTGAGTGTCCTTGCCTCTGTCAACAGCACGCTAGTCCGTGATGGTCTTGGGGCTACCCAGCTGGCAAGATGAACAGATAGTTGAAAACAAGGTGGCCTCTGGAGAAGACTATCCTTGCTGACATGCTAAAATGTAGAGGCCTGATCACTAGATCTATTTAAAGTGGAGATGGATTTTGAAAAATTGAGAGCTATGGGGAACTGTGTCAGAAGAGTTGCTGAAGCCAACGTAGATCAACCAGAATCAGATTGACTGGCGGGGCAGGCTTGAGGGACCTGGTGGCATACTCCTGCTCCTATTTTCTTGTGTTCTAGTGTGAATTTTTCACCATATCTCCCTCATCTGAAAAAGGAGAGTATGCCAGGGATCTTAGAGACATCTTCAAAAAGGAGGCAAATCTGGGTGTGGTAATTACAGTGGAGTTATCATGATGTTTACTACAGTGAAAGTCATCACAAGGATCCTCCCCAGTGGGTGAGAAGCCGCAGTCTGATTTCATTCATCAGGAGGTAGAACAGACATGACCTTTACTGTGTGATAAATTCAGATAAAATGTAGAGTGGAACCAACCATACGTGGTCCTTTTCAACCTCTCAATCTCCTTCAGCTTGATAACTGGGAGGGATTATGGACAATCTTTCACAAATCTGGCTTTCCTCAAGTTCATTTATCATTTTCGCCTTTTACAGATTGACATGCAAGTTTTGGTCATAACCAATGGTTCCAGCACAGACTTTATAACAATTGAGACTGGGATCCGGCAAGGCTGTGTCATCAAACCAATCTCGCAATCTTCACCACATTGCTGCTTCCTGATGTAGTGACATTAACCTACATGAATAATGGGAAATTCTTTAACCTCAGTCGCCTCAAATGATGCTTGTGTATGTGCATACTCAAGGTCAAGCTCCAAATCAATGCTGGCTCCTTCATTTAAGTGTACAAAAGGATAGGCACTAAACTCATTGTGAAAGCTAAGGGAAGTCAGTGAACACCTTGGGTCTCCACACAGAGAATGTGAGTCTATTGTACAGAAGATACTGTGTTGGTTCTGAGATGGCTGAAGGTTCGTGAACAGAAATGAGTCATCCTGAACCCCTAAGAATTGAATAGAAGAAAGGGATCAGAAGATTCCATGGTCCACGTAGCAGCTTTAGCTTCTTGCAACCCTAATCAGCTGAGGAGGAGTAGAATTCATGATTGGTGATGTGCCTTTAGCTTGTTTTTTTTCATGTGCTTTATTCGTAAGTTTGGGAGATAACAATACCTGAAAGCCATAGCATTTTATTTGTTGAGATAATACTCGGGTGTGGTGCACAGAACCAATGCTAAATGATTGGACAGTGTAGGATCCAAATAATTGTGTATATTCTACATCTACAGAATTCCTTTTGTTTCACTTTTTTTTTCCTTAAAATCGCCTTTTGACAGCCAAGATACTCTGGTTGTTCTCATTTTGTTTGTGCTTGAATTGTGGCTGAATTTACTATGATTGGTCTCAACAAGGTTCACCATTTAACCAGTTGAAAAACTGATGTTAAATAAGTTGGAGCAATGAGGGAGACAAAAGAAGTGAGGTTTTCTATTTTAATGTAAAATTATTATCCTTTAACATATTTCTGAAAAAGCACTGCTCTGTCGCAGGATCCTTTTGATGTGGGATAGGATGGCAGGGATAGGTGCATGAAAGGAGTTTAGAAAGAAAGAAATCCTGTGAACATGCAATAAAAAAAAAGCACAGCTAGCCAAGCAAAAGACGTATGTTAGCAAGGCGCTAATCAAAAGTAGGTTTTAAACTAAGTTTGAACTTGATGTGAATTCATATGCAAGAACTGTTTGGGTTTGTTTCTGTATAGCACAGATAAGCTGATGACTGATCATTGTGAACTGATTTTCACTAACTCGCTGCTGCTTTTACTATTCCTGATTTTTATCTTCAATTTCCTTAATGCTGCACTTCATGAAATTTCTGTGGCTGACTTTGTGGTCTTGTTGGTATCTGTGACACTCCCACATTGCTAACTCAGAACTACAGAAACTACTTAGGCCACTGATTTTCCATATCTGGAAAAGCTCATGGTCTCAGTCACATCTGTGGCACCACCTCACTGCATGAATCGAGGGCTCATGCTCTTGATCACCTTCACTCTGTCTTTTAATGACCATTTGAAATGGGCTGGCAGAACAAATGGTATACTTTCATACAGCTCAATTAGTGTTACAAAGTCCCAACATTCTTTAAACCTATGAAATAGTGTTGAGGTGTAGTCACTCTTGTAATGTAGGAAACACAGCAGTCATCCTGAGTGCAGTGAGGGCCTACATAATGATCACTTAACCTATCTTGGTGATATTGGTTGAGGAATAAATATTAGCCAGGAAGGATACAGGAGAAAAGTTCAATTAACTACTTTAACAAGTGCCAAGGATTTTTTAGAACCACTAGAAAGATGGCACCTTTGGCATGGGAGGCTCATTTAGTGCTTTATTTATTAATGAAAAAGCATGGCAATGGATGGACAATAGCTAACATTCAAAAAACAAAAGGATCTGCTAGTGATGCATTCCTGCTTGGTACAAAAATATGAAAAGGAAAACAACCCAACCGTGGCTAACAGGAAATAAAACTAATTATTATGAGATTCAAAGAGGATTTACGTAAAAATACCAAAGTAGATAATTGAGGATTGGAAGCAAGTTGTTTTTCAGCAAAGGAGGATAAAGAAAAACAATTACATATGAAGGTTAACATGCAAGGAACATAAAAGTGGACTGTAAATACTTCTACAAATATATAGAAAGGGCAATGCAGGAGGGCAGGTGTGGACCTGTTCAGCCAACTTTCTTGACACTGCCTAACCAAAATGGATGAGGTTCAAAAGAGAAAATGCTGGAAAAACGCAAAACCACTGCCTCCCCTCCCCCAGCCTTCTATCACCCACTTGCTTTCCTCTACCCCATGTTCTCCACCTGTCCATCACTCAAACACTCCTCCCACTAGGTCCCCTATCAACCCACTATTCCCATCTGCCCACCATCTCTCCCTTATTTTGTTCCTCTCTTCACCTTCCTCGCGTATCAGATTTCATAATCTGCAGCCCTTTGTCTCCACCAATCACCTTCCAGCCTCTATCTCCACCCCTCACTCCCTGACTCCATCTGCCAATTAACCCTTCCTCACCTGGATCAATTTATTGCTTTCCAGCTCTTGCCCCACCCCTTCCCCTCATCTCTCTGTACTGGCTATCTATGATATATATATTGCAATTAGCAATGCCTTACATGGACAAAGAAGCTTAACCTGATTTTAACTGCCTTTTAATTGCCACATTAGATCATCCAGTCTCTCACCCTATCAGAAATTCTCTTTGCTCTACCATCCCCCTCCCCCACTTTCTCTGCTAATGAAAACTAACTTGTTTCTCTCTCTCCTGGTTCTGATGAAGGGTCCTGGAGCTGAGATGTTAATTGTTTCTCCTTCTGTGGGTGCTGAGTGTTTCCAGCACTTTGTTTTTATTTTTATCTGCTGTTCTATATTGATTTTCATATGAGGTTCAAAAAAGTACTTCCACTGGGTATTTATAGAACATTACTCCAAGGAGAAAACATCACTTGTGGAAAGGAGGGAGGAATTGTGCTGAGGAAAGCCGAGTAGGTTAATTCTAATGTTGCTCTTGTTTTCCTTTCCACTGGCCTGGCACAGCAGGAATTATGGATGCCACCCATCTGAGAGACTTTGATATGGAAATTTGAATGGGTTCAGTTTGTGGCACCAAAGCTTCATGCATTTTTGTTGTGTATTGGATTATTAGTCATTAATCTACTGGTCTAACTGAGAGTCTGCTTCATTCACATGTGTAATATCTTGCCTGAAAAAGAATTTTATGGTAATGGTTTGTGATTTCTGCCTTTCATTTTCCTTACGATTATGTACAGCAGCTGCTCATCACTGGGTTAAGTTCTGGAAACAGTCCAAATTAGTAAATTGCTTTATTATACAGTATACAGTGAAAAACTTGTATACTGTCCACACAGATCAATTCATTACAACAGTGCATTGAGGTAGTACAAGGTAAAACAATAACAGAGTGCCAAGTAAATTGTTACAGTTACAGAGAAAGTGCAGTGCAGGTAGACAATAAGGTGCAAGATCAAAACGAGGTAGGTTGTCAGGTTAAGAGTCCATCTTATCGTACTAGGGAACTGTGCAATAGTTTTATAATGGCAGGATAGAAGCTGTCCTTGAGCCTGGTGGTACATGCTTTAAGGTTTTTGTATCTTTTGCCCAATGGGAGAGGGGAAAAGAAAGAATGCAGGGGGTGGGAGGGGTCTTTGATTATGCTGGCTGCTTTACTGAGGCAGTGAGAAGTTTAGAGAGAGTCCATGGAGGGGGAGGCTGGTTTCCATGATTTGCTGAGCTGTATCCACAGTTCTGCAGTTTCTTGCGGTCACAGGTAGAGCAATCTGGATACGATGCTTTCTATGGCACATCAATAAAAGTTGGTGAGGGTCAAAGGGGAAATGCCAAATTTCCTTAGCCTCCTGAGGAAGTAGAGGCACTGATGAGCTTTCTTAGCCATGGCATCTTGGTGGTTGGACTTGGACAGGCTATTGCTGATGTTCATTCCTAGGAACTTGAAGCTCTGAACCCTCTCAATCTCAGCATAGTTGATGTAGACAGGAGCATGTACACCGCTTCCCCCCCCCCCCCCCCCCCCCCCCCCCCAAACTCTTTCTGAAGTCAAAGACCAGCTGTTTTGTTTTGCTGACATTGAAGGAAAGGTTGTTGTCTTGACACCATGTCACTGGGCTGTATCTCCTTTCTGTACTCCAATTCATTGTTATTTGAGATGTGGCCCAGTACGGTGGTGTCATCTGCAAACTTGTAATGGAATTGGAGCAGAATCTGGCCATGCAGATGTGAGTGTATAAGGAGTAGAATAAGGGGCTGAGGATGCAGCCCTGTGGGGCACCAGTGTTGAGAATAATCATGGTGGAGGTGTGGCTGCCTATCCTTGCTGATTGCGGTCTGTTGGTCAGGAAGTCAAGGATCTAGCTGCCAAGGGAGGTGTTCATTCCCAGGTCTAGGAGTTTGGAGATGAGTTTGCTTAGAATTTATAATATTGAAGGCAGAGCTGTAGTCAATAAACAATAGTCTAACCTAGGTATCTTTACTGTTCAGATGCTCCATAGATGAATGTAATGCCAGGGAGATGTTGTCTGCTATTTTGGCAGTAGGTGAATTGCAGTGGGTCAAGGTTGTCTGAGAGGCTGGAATTAATGTGTGCCATAACCAGCCTCAGAGAGGATATGTAAGTTTAGGGGTAGCACCAGAAATTTGTTGCATTTTCAACTATGGCTCAGTCACAGCACTCTTACTTGAGATTCAATAATTCCAGGTTCAAATCGTACTCCATGGTCTTGAGCACAAAGATGTAGGTGGGAACTCAAGTACTGTGTGATGTACTGTTAATAGAACTATCATTTCGATAACATGTTAACCCAAGAATCAGAATCAGGTTTATTATTACTGACATATTGTGAAATTTGTTGTTCTGCAGCAGCAATACAGTGCAAGACATAAAAATTATCATAAGTTACAAAGATAAATAGTGCAAAAGATGAATAACGAGGTAGTGTTCATGGACTGTTCAGAAATCTGATGTCTGAGGGGACGAAGCTGTTCCTGAAATATTAAGTGTGGGTCAACATCAGAACATAAGAAATAGGTGCAGGAGTAGGTCATCTGTCCTGTCGACCCTGCTCCACCATTCAATAAGATCATGGCTGATCTGGCTGTGGACTCAGATCCACCTACCTGCCTTTTCCCCATAACCCTTAATTCCCCTACTATGCAAAAATCTTAAATATATTTAATGATGTAGCCTCTACTGCTTCCCTGGGCAGAGAATTCCACAGATTCACTACTCTCTGGGAAAAGCAGTTTGTCCTCATCTCAGTCCTAAATCTATTCCCCCGAATCTTAAGGCTAGGTCCCCTCGTTCTAATCTCACCTACCAGTGGAAACAACCTTCCTGCCTATATCTTATCTACCCCTTCCATCATTTTATATGTTTCTGTAAGATCCCCTCTCATTTTTCTGAATTCCAGCAAGTATAGTCCCAGGTGACTCAATCTCTCCTCATAGGCTAACCCCCTTCTCTCCGGAATCAACCTGGTGAACTTCCTCTGCACCGCCTCCAAAGCTAGTATATCCTTCCTCAAGTAAGGAGACCAGAACTGCATGCAGTACTCCAGGTGCGGCCTCACCAGTTCCCTGCTCTTAATTCAATCCCTCTAGCAATGAAGGCCAACATTCCATTTTGCCGCCTTGATATCCTGTTGCACCTGCAAACCAACCTTTTACGATTCATGCACAAGCACTCCCAAGTCCCTCTATGCAACAGCATGCTGCAATCTTTCACCATTTAAATAATAATCTGATCTTCTATTTTTCCTCCCAAAGTGGATGACCTCGCATTTACCAACATTGCACTCCACCTGCCAGACTCTTGCCTATCTGAAATCTTAACCTATCTAACTTAAAACTTTCTATCTAAATCTCTGCAGGCTCCGCATCCTCCGCACAATTTGCTTTTCCACTCAATTTAGTGTCATCAGCAAACTTAGATACTCAGCACTTGGTCCCCTCTTCCAAATCGTTAATGTATATCGTGAACAGTTGCAGGCCCAGCACCGACCCCTGCAGCACCCTACTCACCACTGATTGCCAACCAGAGAAACATCCATTTATCTCAACTCGCGGCCTTCTATTGGTTAACCTCTATCTATACTAATGTTACCCCCAACTCCATGCACCCTTATCTTATGGATAAGTCTTTTATGTGGCACCTTATCGATCGCCTTCTAGAAATCCAAGTATACAACATCCACGTGCTCCCCTCTATCCTCTGCGCTCATTATATCCTCAAAGAACTCTTGTAAGTCTTGTAAGTAAGAGACAAAGTTGGGAAGATGTGCCTGGAAGCTGTGGAAGTGGGTGAGGTTCTCAATGAATACTTCTCTTCAGTATTCACCAAGGAGAAGGGCCTTGATGACGCTGAGGACAGTGTTGGTAAGGTTAATGCTCTAGAGCATGTAGATGTCAAGAGAGAGAATGTATTGGAGCTGTTAGAAAATATTAGGACAGGTAAGTCCCCAGGGCCTGACGGAATAGTCCCCAGGCTGCTCCGCGAGGCGAGGGAGGAGATTGCTGAACTGTTGGCTAGGATCTTTGAGTCCTCGTTGTCCATGGGAATGGTACTGGAGGATTGGAGGGTGGCAGATGTTGTCCCCTTATTCAAAAAAGGTGGTAGGGATTGTCCAGGGAATTACAGACCAGTGAGCCTTATGTCTGTGGTGGGCAAGCTGTTGGAAAGGATTCTTAGAGATAGGATCTATGAGCATTTAGAGAATCATGGACTGATTAGGGACAGCCAGCATGGCTTTGTGAAGGGAAGATCATGTCTCACAAGCCTGATAGGATTCTTTGAGGAGATGACCAGGCAGATTGACGAGGGTAGTGCAGTAGATGTGGTTTACATGGATTTTAGTAAGGCGTTTGAAAAGGTTCCATATGGTAGGCTTCTTCAGAAGGTCAGAGGGCATGGGATCCAGGGAGGCTTGGCCATGTGGATTCAGAATTGACTTCCCTGTAGAAAGCAGAGGGTTGTGGTGGAGGGAGTGCATTCGGATTGGAGGGCTGTGACTAGCAGTGTCCCACAAAGATCGGTTCTGGGACCTCTACTTTTCGTGATAATTATTAATGACTTAGATGAGGGGGTAGAAGGGTGGGTTAGCAAGTTTGCAGACGACACAAACGTTGGTGGTGTTGTGGATAATGTGGAGGACTGTCGAAGATTGCAGAGGGATATTGATAGGATGCAGAGCTGGGCTGAGAAGTGGCAGATGGAGTTCAATCAGGAGAAGTGTGAGGTGGTACACTTTGGAAGGACAAACTCCAAGGCGGAGTACAAGGTTAATGGCAGGATACTGGGTAGTGTGGAGGAGCAGAGGGATCTGGGGGTTCATATCTACAAATCACTGAAAGTTGCCTCATAGGTGGATAGGGCAGTTAAGAAAGCTTATGGGATTTTAGCTTTCATAAATCGTGGGATTGAGTTTAAGAGCCGTGAGGTAATGATGCAGCTCCCCAAAACTCTGGTTAGACCACACTTGGAGTACTGTGTCCAGTTCTGGTCGTCTCATTATAGGAAGCATTGGAAAGGGTGCAGAGGAGATTTACCAGGATGCTTCCTGGCTTGGAGAGTATGGATTATGAGGAGAGAGACTCTCTTGGTGGCGTTAGATGGAGTAGGTTGCATCTTGGCACTGCTCCACTCACCTTTTAATCTCTTGTACACCACCCCTTAATAAGACTTTTATAATACTTTTATAAGATCGATTTTGATTTTTAATTGCCGGAAATGAACACCAGAACTAAAGCTGCAGCTGATAGCAAGGGTAATGGAGACCCTCAACTTACTTTGGAAGCTCTTTCTAAATTGGATAAAAAACTTGATCAGAGATTTTCCACTTTGGAAACTCTGTTAAAGGAGATTGAAGACAGACAAACAACACTTATACAGGAAAATGTTAAACAACAGCAATTAATTGCTGAACTGGATGAAGCTGGCAAAGAGAGAGATCATAGACTGAGCTCACTGGAAAAAGACCACCCAAATACTGGAACAGCAAAGACAGAAGATTATTGATTTAGAAAGCCGCAGTCGAAGAAACAATTTGAGGATTATTGGCCTTCCCGAAGATGCTGAATCTGGTAATCCTATTGAATTCTTTTCCGAACTTCTGATGGATGTGTTTGGCTCTGAAGTTTTCTCTGTACGTCCCATACTTGATCGTACTCACTGAGCCTTAAGACCAAAACCCCCGGCAGACCAAAAACCACGGCCAGTAATATTGAGATTTCACTATGTGAGTACTAAAGAGCATTTGATTCGAATTGCTCTTCATCAAGGAATGATCCAATATAAAGATTGGAAGTTTTGTCTGGTTGAAGATTACCGCCCAGAAGTTATGAAAGAGAGACTGCGTCATAAACCGATTTATGTCGCGACTTTATCAAGGGAACTATCAACCTGCATTATTGTTCCCAGCCCACCTGAGGATTGTACTCCCTGACAAATCACGCAAATGGTTTAATTCTGTAAAGGAAGCCGAAGAATTTCTTAAAGATTAACTTTTTGACTTCAGATGTTTAAGAAATATGCTATTCTTTGATTTTTATACCTATTTGGTTCTCTAGGTAATAATTAACTTACAGATTTGAACATTTTTTAAGTCTGGAGATATTTTTCTGCCCTTTGTTAACACTTCCGTGCTCGGTTCTGGAACATGGATACTTATCATGTTTCTATTTAACAATTCTTTTTTTTCCTTATTATTTTACTTTAATATTTTTAATGGATTGTTTTGGTAATAATTAAGAATCTGACTGATCGTTTATTTTCTTTTGAAATAATAGTAAGATTGTATTTTTTAAATGTTAACTGTCAGTATTTTTGACTGTGTAGACCTTCTCAGTAAGCCTGTTTACATTTCAAAATCCTGTTTTGGATACTTGGACTTTCATGTTTTGACTATTGGTGGTGTCTTGCATTCCTTTTAAGTTGGAGATTTGCCACCAAAAGAGGTGGGGTTAAGGGATTTAGTGGGTAGCATAGCTGTCTATTGGCCAGTTTTTGGGCTTTTGTGGGTGGGGGGTGGGGCTGTTCTTGTTTTTTTCTTCTTCTGGACTGATAAACTACAAATATGCCAGAATTGTCATCATATCCGGCTCCTCTTTGAACTCTTTTTCCTCTTCCTGTTAGTGAGTCTCCTGTGCAGTAAGTTTAACCCTTTACATACCATATGTTTTTAGTCTATTAAAATGGATAAGATGATTAATTTTGTTTCATGGAATATAAACGGTTTAAATAATCCAATTAAGCAGAAGAAGATCTTTAAAGTTTTTCATAGACTGAATGCTCAGATTATTTTTGCGCAGGAGACTCGTATTAGGAGAGGATAATTAGCGCTTTTTAAGATTTTGGAGAGGTCAACAGTTTCATTCTAATTCACGAGCAAAGGTGAAAGGAGTCTTTCTATTTTTATAGACTCCTTGATTTCATTTGTTCATCATGAAACAATTTCAGGCCTGAATGGTAGATTTTTATTAATTACTGGCTTACTTCATAACAAAAAAGTTGTTATGGTTAATATTTATGAACCTAATCTTGATCATCCCGAGTTCTTTAAACATTTATTTGCATCTTTTCCTAATTAAAATGAATATACGTTGATAATGGGTGGAGATTTCAATTGTTGTTTAAACCCTTCGATGGATAGATCTGTGTCGAATCAAGTACTTCCAAACAAATCCGCTGTCTTTATTAATTCCTTCTTAGTTGATTCCAGAATTTTAGAAGTTTGGAGATTTCTACACCCATATGATAGAGTTTTCATTCTTTTCTCATGTCTATCACAACTACTCGAGAATTGATTACTTTTTTATCGACTCTCGATTAGCTCCATTTGTTATTGACTGTAAGTATGATGCAATTGCTGTTTTTGATCATGCGCCATTGAAACTACCAATTAAATTAGCGGACGTACCCTCTGGTGCCAGACAATGGCGACTTAATCCTTCTCTACTGCAGAATTTAGACTTTGTTCATTTTATTAAAGAACAGATTTCCTTTTTCTTCTCAACTCATTTTACAGAAGAAATTTCCAGTGGGATATTATGGGATACCTTTAAAGTTTATATCAGTGGTCAAATTATTTCAGAGTTTGCTGGACTGAAAAAACAAACTAATAATGAATTACGTATATTGGCCGATAAGATTAAAGAAATTGATTTAAAAAAAAATACTCTGATGCTCCTAATTTGGAGCTCTATAAAAAGAGAACTGAACTTCAATTACAACACAGTTTATTATTAACATTTCCAATTGAAAATCAATTACTCAAAACTAGGAGTCAGTTTTATATACATGGTGATAAATCTGGTAAATTGTTGGCCAACCAACTGAAAGCTGCTTCAACTAAACGTCAGATTATTAAAGTTTGTAAATGAGATGGTAATTACACGGTGGACCATGATCAAATTAATAAATCTTTTCAAGGATTTTATACTACTTTATATCAAGAAGAATTTCCTGAAGATTCTACATCAATGTATGAATTTTTAAGGAATTTGAAGATTCTGAAATTATCACTTAATGAACGTTTAATATCAGATGCACTCATTTTGGAGGAAGAAATAAAGAAAGCAATTTCTTCAATGAATTCGGGTAAAATACCTGGTCCCGATGGGTTTACAGTTGAATTTTTAAAATCCCTTTCTGATCTTCTCTCTCCCTGGTTAGGTAAAATTTTTAAAGATGCCCTATCAGTAGGTAAATTACCACAATCCTTTTATGAAGCAACTATCTCTTTAATTCTTAAAAAGGATAAAGATCCCACTGAATGTGCATCTTACAGATCTATTTCTTTATTGAATGTGGATTCCAAATTTTTTTCCAAAATATTGGCTTCTAGACTGGAAAAGGTACTTCCACAAATTATTTCTGATGACCAGACAGGATTTATTAAGAATCGTTATTTGCATTTTAATATTAGGAGGTTAATGAATATTGTATATACCCCTTCATCTACAATTCCAGAGTGTGTTATCTCGCTAGATGCCAAGAAGGTGTTTGATAGAGTCGAATGGGAATATTTATTCAACACGCTTGAAATTTAATTTTAGCCCAAATTTTATATCCGCGATTAAATTGATATACCATACACCTTTGGCTTCAATACTTATAATCAGAGATCCCCCTTTTTCAGGCTTTTTCAAGGCACTAGACAGGGCTGCCCTTTAAGTCCTTTATTATTTGATATTGCCTTGGAACCCTTGGTAATTGCCTTTCGGGACTCTTCTAACATATTGGGTATTACTCATGGAAAGGGGACCCATAAGATATCACTATATACAGATGACCTGTTACTCTATATCTCTAACCTGGAGAAATCTATCCCTGCAGTATTATCACTGCTCGCTCAGTTTAGTGTTTTCTCTGGTCATAAATTAAATCTTAATAAGAGTGAACTTTTCTCATTAAATGTTCAAGTCCCAATTTATAGGCAATTATCATTTAGATTAGTGACTGATTATTTATTTATCTGGGTGTTAGAATTACCAAGAAGCACAAGGACTTATTCAAAGTTAACTTCTTACCTTTAATCAAGCATGTTAAACAATTGTTTACTAAATGGTCCCCATTGTCTCTATCATTGATTGGTCGAATTAATGCGGTTAAGATGAATATTTTACCAAAATTTTTGTATTTATTTCAGGCGGTTCCAACTTTTATCTCAAAATCCTTTTTCGATACTATTGATTCTAAAATTCTTTTATATATATGGCAGAATAAAAACCCAAGGGTAAGTAAGAAATATTGACAAAAGTTAAAGGATGGCAGTATGGCTTTGCCTAACTTTAGATTTTACTATTGGGCAATTAATATTAGATATTTAATTTTCTGGGCTCAAGAATTAGATGTAATTCAATGCCCTCGATGGGTGTATCTTGAGTATGAGTCCGAGCAAGGATTTTCATTAGCTTCTATTTTAGGAGCTTCACTCCCTTTTGCACTTACTAAATTGAGTAAGCAAATGATTAACCCAGTAGTTAAACATACAATACGAATATGGTTTCAATTTCGTAAATTTTTTGGATTGAATAAATTCATTTTATCAAGTCCTATCCAATCCAATTTTTTCTTTCAACTATCCAGAATTGATTTAGCTTTTTCTTCATGGAAAATGAAGGGAATAACATGCTTTCGTGATTTATTCATTGATAACTGTTTTTTGTGTTTGGAACAGCTGTCTAATAAATACAATTTGCCTAGATCACATTTTTTTTCGATATTTACAGATTAGAAATTTTTGTAAAGTTATTTTACCTACTTTTCCGATACCATATAAAATTGAAATTACGGAAAAAATTTTAGGTTTTAGTCCTTATCAGAAGGGCTTGATAGCAATAATTTATGATTTGATTATGAAAATATATCCAGAGACACTTGCTAAAATTAAGAATGAATGGGAAAGAGAACTCCAGATACTTTTACCTATAGAGACATGGAAGAAAATTCTCCAATTAGTTAATACATCTTCAATGGTATTGGTTTATTATTGTCACTTGTACCGAGGTACAGTGAAAAGCTTGTCTTACAAACCGATTGTACAGGTCAATTCATTACACAGTGCAGTTACATTGAGTTAGTACAGAGTGCATTGATGTAGTACGGGTAAAAACAATAACAGTACAGAGTAAAGTGTCACAGCTACAGAGAGAGTGCAGTGCAATAAGGTGCAAGGTCACAACAAGGTAGATCGTAAGGTCATAGTCCATCTCATTGTATAAGGGAACCATTCAATAGTCTTATCGCAGTGGGCTAGAAGCTGTCCTTGAGTCTGGTGGTACGTGCCCTCAGGCTCCTGTATCTTCTACCCGATGGAAGAGGAGAGAAGAGGGAATGTCCCGGGCGGGTGGGGTCTTTGATTATGCTGGCTGCTACACCAAGACAACGAGAGGTAAAGAAAGAGTCCAGGGAGGGGAGGCTGGTGTCCGTGATGCGCTGGGCTGTGCCCACAACCCTCTACAGCTTCTTGCAGTCCTGGGCAGAGCAGTTGCCGTACCAAGTCGTGATACATCCAGATAGGATGCTTTCTATGGTGCATTGGTAAAAGTTGGTGAGAGTCAAAGGGGACAAACCGAATTTCTTTAGCCTCCTGAGGAAGTAGAGGCGCTGGTGAGCTTTCTTGGTCGTGGCATCTACGTGATTTGACCAGGACAGGCTGTTGGTGATGTTCACTCCTAGGAACTTGAAGCTCTCAACCCTCTCGACCTCAGCACCGTTGATGTAGACAGGTGCATGTACACCGCCCCCTTTCCTGAAGTCAATGACCAGCTCTTTTGTTTTGTTGACATTGAGGGCAAGGTTGTTGTCATGACACCATTCCACTAAGCTCTCTATCTCCTTCCCGTACTCCGACTCATCACTGTTTGAGATGCGGCCTACAATGGTGGTGTCATCTGCAAACTTGTAGATGGAGTTAGAGCAGAATCTGGCCACACAGTCATGCGTGTATAGGGAGTAGAGTAGATGGCTGAGGACGCAGCCTTGTGGGGCACCAGTGTTGAGAATAATCATGCCGGAGGATTGCTGCCTATCCTCACTGATTGTGGTCTGTTGATTAGAAAGTCAAGGATCCAGTTACAGAGGGAGGTGTTGAGTTCTAGGTATCAGAGTTTGGTGACAAGCTTGCTTAGAATTATTGTATTGAAGGCAGAGCTGTAGTCAATAAACAATAGTCTAACGTATGTGTCCTTACTGTCCAGATGCTCCAGAGCTGAGTGTAGGGTCAGGGAGATGGCATCAGCTGTAGACCTGTTTCGCCGGTAGGCGAATTGCAGTGGGTCCAGGTTGTCTGGTAGGCTGGAGCTAATGCGTGTCATGACCAACCTCTCAAGGCACTTCATGATGGCGGATGTCAGAGCCACTGGTCGGTAGTCATTGAGGCATGTTACCTTGCTTTTCTTTGGTACCGGGATGATAGTGGTCTTCTTAAAACAGGAGGGAACCTGAGATTGAAGCAGGGAGAAGTTGAATATGTCCGCAAATACTTCTGCCAGCTGATCAGCACAAGATCTGAGCACGCGGCCCGGGACACCATCTGGGCCAGGTGCTTTCCTCGTGTTCACTCTCCAGAAGACTGATCTTGCGTCCTCCACTGTGATCACAGGTTCAGCTGCGTTGGTGGCTGTCAGGGTGGATGGTGACAATCCACTTCCCTTTTGTTCAAAATGCGTATAGAATGCGTTAAGTTCATCAGGAAGGGATGCGCTGTTGTTAGCTATGCAGCCTGACTTCATCTTGTAGCCTGTTATGGCATGTAAGCTAGATGTGTGCCAGACACTTTTTGATACAGTTTAAGGTGGTTCACAGGACCCATATGTCTAAGGACAAGTTAGCCCGTTTTTCTCACCATATAAATCCTATATGTGACAGATGTAATTCAGAGGTGGCCTCCTTGACACGTTTTGGTCCTGCCCTCCTTTGGAAAAATATTGGAAAGACATTTTTAACATTATTTCAACCTCATCCTATTACTGCAATTTTTGGGTTACCAATGATGGATTCTGGCCATTTATCCGCTTCTGCTTGTTGTATGATTGCTTTTGTTACATTAATGGCCAAGAGATCCATTCTATTTAAATGGAAGGACCCTATACCTCCTACTACATTTCAATGGTTTTCTCAAACTATAACATGTTTAAACTTAGAAAAAATTAGGAGTGGCACTGTTGATCCTTCGCCTAAATTTGAGAAAGTTTGGAGTCCATTTATTCAGTATTTCCATATGATATAAGCAGACCTTTTTCGAATCCCTTTCAATAACCTTTGAATATAGAGGAGCAGAGCTAATGACTAATAATGTTTATTTTTAACTGAAGAAATATCAGTCCAGTTTTTTTTTGAAGTTTTTGGTTTCCTTTTGTTTATTATTATTATTTTTTGATTTGGGGGTTCTCTTTTTATATAATTACATTTCTTTTCAAATTTTTTTTGTATCATGTTCACTTAGTAAGAGATTGGGAGGTCCAGATTATATATTTTACTCCCAGTGAGGGTATATATTAACTGTTATTATTGTTATCCCGATCTCTTCACACCATATGTATAATCACTAATGTTATGTATATTAATTTGAAATTCAATAAAAAGATTGAAAAAGAAAAAAGGATTATGAGGAGAGACTAAGGGAGCTAGGGCTTTACTCTTTGGAGAGAAGGAAGATGAGGGGAGACGTGATAGAGGTGTACAAAACATTAAGAGGAATAGATAGAGTAGACAACCAGCGCCTCTTTCCCAGGGCACCATTGCTCAATACAAGAGGGCATGGCTTTAAAGTAATGGGTGGGAAGTTCAAGGGAGATATCAGAGGGAGGTTTTTTACCCGGAGAGTGGTTGGGGCATGGAATGTGCTGCCTGGGGTGGTGGTGGAGGCAGGTACGTTGGTCAAATTCAAGAGATTGTTAGATAAGCATATGGAGGAATTTAAAATAGGGGGATATGTGGGAGGAAGGGGTTAGATAGTCTTAGGTGAGGTTTAAATGTCGACACAACATGGTGGGCCGAAGGACCTGTATTGTGATGCACTGTTCTATGGTTTGTCAAACAGGATCTGCCCTTCCTGATGGAACCACTTCTATCCAGATGTCTCTCTATTTCTTTCTTAATGAAAGCTTCAAGCATTTTCCTGACTACAGACGTTAAGCTAACTGGCCTATAGTTACCTCCCTTTTGCCTTCATCCTTTTTTAAATAGTGGTGTGACATTTGCTGTCTTCCAATCTGTTGGGACCTGTCCAGAGAATTTTGGTAAATTATCACAAATGCCTCTGCTACTGCCATTTCTTTCATACCCTGGGATGCGTTCCATCAGGACCAGGGGACTTGTTTACCGTTAGGCCCACTAGTTTGCTCATCACTACCTCTTTAGTGACAACGATTGCATCGAGGTCCTCACTTCCCCATTGCATCCATAACATCTCTCTTTGGCATGTTAGACGTGTCCTCCAATGTGAAGACCGACACAAAATAGTTGTTGAAGGCCTCGGCCATTTCCACATTACCCAATATTAATTACCCCTTCTGATCTTCCAAGAGACCTACGTTCACTTTAGTCACCCTTTTCCACTTTATATAATTATAAAAACTTTTACTATCTGTTTTTATATATTGTACTAGTTTACTTTCAAAATCTATCTTCCCTTTCTTTATTGCTTGCTTAGTGGTTCTTTGTTGCTTTTTAAAGTTTTCCCAATCTTCCAGTTTCCCACTACTCTTGGCGACTTTGTATGCATGAGCTTTCAGCTTGATGCCTTCTTTTATTTCCTTAGTTATCCAAGGCTGGCTCTCCCCACCCTTACTGTCCTTGCTTTTAACTGGAATATACTTTTGTTGAGCATCGTGAAAAATATCTTTGAAAGTTTTCCACTGTTCCTCAACTGTCCCACCATATAGCCTGTGCTTCCAGTTTACGCTAGCCAACTCCTCCCTCATCCTGTTGTAGTCTCCCTTGTTTAAGAATAATATGCTGGTTTTAGATCTAACTATTGCACCCTCCATTTGTATGAGAAATTCAATCATACTATGATCACTCTTTCCAACAGGATCCCTAACTACAAGATTGTTAATTTTACCTGTCTCATTGCATAGGACCAGATACAAGATAGCATTTTTCCCTGGTCAAGAAAGCCATCATGAATGCATTCTATGAAATCCTCCTCAAGACTGCCTCGACCAACTTGATTTGCCTATGACAACTGCCATTTCATTCTTACACGCATCAAATATTTCTTGGTTTATTGCCTGTGCCACTATAATATTACTATTCGGTGGTCTATAGACAACTTCCACCAGTGATTTTTTTTTTCCTTTACTATTCCTAATCTCTACCCAGATGGATTCAACATTCTGCTCCTTAGATCTTATATCATCTCTCACTATTGCCCTGATCTCATTCTTAATTAAGAGCACTACACCACCTCCCTTAGCTTCCTGCCTATCTTTCCGTATTACCTGATACCCTTGGATATTTAATTCCCACTCGTCTCCACCCTGCAATGACATTTCTGTAATGGGCACTAAATCATACCCCTTTGTACTGATTTGTGTCACAATTTCACTGACCTTGTTTCGAATACTACGGGCATTCAGATAAAATGCCGTTACACTCATTGTCCCTTTAGAATCTAGTAACTTTTTGTGTCCTTTGCATTTGACTTTTCTGTACTCCACTCTTACTTTTCTCTTTTCTACCCTTTGCTCTTGGTCTCTGCTTTGTTTCCCTCTGTCTTTCTGCATGGATTCCCATCCCCCTGCCAGATTAGTTTAAACACTCCTCAACAGCATTAGCAAACAATCCCCCTAGGAAATTATCCCAGTCCTGTCCAGGTGTAGACTGTTTGGTTTGTACTGGTCCCACCTCTCCCAGAACCAGTTCCAATGCCCCAGGAATCTAAAACCCTCCCTCCTGCACCACTGCTCAAGCCACATATTCATTCCTAACTATGCTGCTATTCCTACTTTGATTAGCACATGGCACAGGTAGTAATCCTGAGATTATTATCTTTCAGGTCCTACTTATCTCTCTCCAGTACTCCTCCTCATCATCATCTGAGATTCTGCCAACATCAGTGGTGGCATTGGCTTGGTCTTCCCCAAAGGTGCACGTAAAAGATCCTGAGTCAAGGTGGCTCTCTGATATTTATCCTTCAGTCAATGTTTCTGAAATTGTTTCTTTAGTCATTACCACACTGGAGCTTGTGTGGGCTTGGTTTTGTTAAATTGGTTGTCTACATTACAAGAGACTTCAAGAAATACTTCATTCTTAGAGTCGTATGTCATACAGCATGGAAACAAGCCCTTTAGCCCACCATGTTAATACTGACCATTGATACTAAACTTGTTGAAGTCCCTTTGGGACAGCTGAAAAAGTGATGCAAAAGTAAATATAGATCTTTTGTAATCCTGGTACGAGTATGCTTAAAAACAGTAGGCAGTCTTTGTACATGCATGTTTGAATGGTGTGGAAGTATGTGTATGCTATGAAGGTTAGGAGTAAGTTTACAGTGCACGTTTGTGGTAGGTTTCATTGATGGGGTTATGTGAATGTAATGAAGTACCCAGCATATGTTTTTTTTGTTTGTATATTTCAGAAATTAAGTCACAAGCAATATTTTTCATTGTCCACATGGGCCTTGTTGCTATTTCTCTGCAAGGTCAATCTGGAATTTTTACTGGTATTTGTAAACATTTTTCATTTAACTTTAACAAATTAACAAAACTGTTGTGTTTGCTTTTTCAATCTCTCACATCCGCAGTCAATGAATTTAAATATACTGCTCTCCTCCTTATATTCCTCCTTATAATTCCTGCCACTAAATTGATTCGTACTATTGGATTAATCACTGAAAGTAATCCAGACTACTCATATAGAACATAGTGCAGCACAAGAACAGGCCCTTCGGCCTTCGATGACTGCAGAACATGACGCCAAATTAAACTAAATGACTTCTGCCTGTGGTCAGTTCTGATGCAGCGTTTTGACCCAAAATGTTGACAATTCCTTTCCTCCCACAGATGCTGCTCGACCCACTGAGTTCCTCCAGCAGATTGTTTGCTGCTCTCTTCGTCCAGTACATGATCTGTATCCCTCCATTCCCTGCATATTCATCTGTCTATCTAACAGCCTCTTAAACACCACTGTCATATCTGCTTCCACCACTACCCCTGGCAGCCCTTTCCAGGCATCTACCACTCTCTGTATAAAAAAGACTTGCCCGCCACATCTCCTTTAAACTTCCCCTTCTCACCTTGGAATCTGAAAATGATGTATTGAACTCTGATTCCTGATCTCTGATAGTTGGTGATATTTTACCACTTTATATTTTAAAAAAAAGAGAAATGGAAATCACTTTAGCAGGAACTAGACCTTGTTCAATTTTTTTTGAAGCCAAATTCACAATCTGTTGAACATTACCTGCACTGGATTTGATGAATTTTGGCGAGAGGGCAGTGCTCAGGTACAATTGTGATTTAAGGCATGGAGTAGGGAAGGTGATGGAATTAAAAATGTCATTGGGTGAAAACTTTGTTAACTTGAAGAGGAAGTTAAAGTTGCTTTTAAATATTTGGGGTATCTATGCTTCACTAAACATAGCCTAATATTTATATCAATTGTGCAAAATAGTGCAGATGAATTTTCTTATTCCTGAAGGCAGAATCGGACTGGATTTACAGGACATTTCCCATTTTAATTGGTGTCCAACAGTGTTAGCCAGTGGGCTAAACTTCCTCTATATTCTAAACTGTCAATTTCTCCCTGTTGCGTTATGGCCAAATAATTTGTATTTAAAATGGAGGTGGGTGGTCAAGGGCTTTGAGTCCTGCAATTTTAGAGGGGTGGGGATATCACAGGTGCTACTGAAGTTATCTCAGTGATAACTTGCATTAATGCCTTTAATGTCCTAAGGTCTGACGCAGGTGGGTCAGCAAACAAAATTTGATATTTAGCTATGTGGAACTGTGTGAGGGGAGCTGATCAAAAGCTTGTCAAAGAGAGAGGTTTTCAGGTATCTTTGAGCAGCGAGCGAGGTGGAGAGGTTCAGGGTAGGAATTCCAGAGCCTGGGGGCTCTGGTAGTTGAAGGTACAGTCATTACTTGCGTATGAAATAGATTCTGTAAATACTGTTTTTCAGACTATTGAGTGAATATGCATTTTTATTGTCTTGCTTTTTTTTAATGTAGAATACATTGTTTGCCATAAGTCTTGCCTTGGCTGTCATTGGCTTCCACAATAGTGTCAAAACATTGCTGGTGAGAAAGGCATGGGAAAGATACTCAGCTAAAAAACTTTCAAGATCGAGGGGAATGAAATGGAAAACGTGAGAAAAAGTAGAAATCTGCATCGAAGGTCTGAGGTTACCACAGGCAGTATTCAGACCACAAGCCTGCAGGGGCCAAAGGCAGATACTTTTGAATTCAGCTGGTTTTCAACTGTGGGGGAGGCCAAAGGCAGGAATGTCAGAGTGGAATGGGAACAGGATTTGGCATGATGATTCACAAAGAAGTTGAGATCAGACTTGTAAGAAAAAAAGATATCTTCATCAAAAAAATTACAGTTTGAGAATTAGACCTAAGAAGAGGATCAAGGATTTTGATCCAGCTCTATCAAGAGATACAAGTTCCTGATCCTTGAAATATCAAAATAGAAAGTTTTCTTTTAAAACCAAAGACGATAAAATGAAGATGATGCAGAACTGAGAACCAGTATGGAGCAACTGTAAATTTTATTGAAACTGTTGCAGCCTGAGAGAGAGAGATTATTATTTTTATTTATGGTGTATTATTGTCACATGTACCAAGATACAGTGAAAAGCTTTTGTTTGCGTGCCATCCAGACAGATCATGTCATATATAATTACATTGAGGTAGTAGAAAAAAAACACAATGCAGAATTGATACAGTGAAAAGCTTTTGTTTGCGTGCCATCCAGACAGATCATGTCATATATAATTACATTGAGGTAGTAGAAAAAAAACACAATGCAGAATATGGCGTTGCAGTTACAGAGAAAGTGTAGTGCAGGTAGACTAATAAAGTGCAAGGGCCATGACGAGGTAGACGCAGAGCATGCTTACAGCAGTAAATGGTGGAGCGGTGCATTGCAAAAATGCTAACTGGACTGGTTAGAGGATTGTTGAATATCATCATAAATCTGAATACAGCAGGGTGGCAGTTCATTTGGAGCTGCATAGAACGCCTGGAGTTGGGTGCTGAGAAGATAAATAGTGGTGAAAACCAGGCTAAGCAAATTTCTTAAGAAAAAGCAAAAAGATGCAAATGCAATAAATCTTCATAATAAACAGAAATTGGTGGAAACATTTAGCAGCATATATGCTTAGAACAGACAAGTCAATATTTTGGGTATCAAATCTTAGAAGGGAATCTTAGAACTGCAAGGTTACTTTATCTGTTTTCGCTCAAGTTTTCAGCTCTACTTGGTTTTGCCAAATTCATGTTCATTGTGATCCTTTTACCTCTGTTCTCCCTTGGTTCTTTCCTGAACCGATATTTTGAACAATTAACAATAGTGCTTATTCATAATGTTGTCAACACTTTGACATCCCACTATCTTATTGTAGTTGGAAAAGAAAGCTTTCTTTTTCAATGTTCTGTCAAAAACATTTGATTAGCATAGAGACAAAGTCTGATTCAGGAAATATAACTGTTGCCCAAACTTATTACTTTAGGAAATCTGTATGGTTTGAACAGATAATGAACAGTTTTATACAGTTTAGGTGTTGGTAACAATTACTGTACAGAGGTGTGTGAAGCTAAGATTTTCTTAATGTCTGTATATCAGTTTTGGCTCATTGGAGCACATTTGCTTTGCTTCAGGGTTGTGGATTATAACACTTAAGGTTCTGATGTAGGCTTGCACTGAGGATTGCTGCATTGTCACCAGTGTCATTACAAGGCATTTGGCCAGAAGTCTAAAAGCAAAATCCTGCAGATGGCTGAAACCTGAAGCCAGAAATAATCAGAGGTCAGGCTGTATCTGTGGAGAGAGAAGCAGAGTTAATGTTTCAGGTCGATGACCTTTCTTCAGATGAGCGTGGACAAAAGGTCATCGACTGCACTGTTAACTTATTTCCTCTCTCCATAGTTGCAGCCTAACTGGCTGAGCACTTCTGTTTTTATTTACTCAGGACAGTTTGATGGAGTGTATAGGTAGATTAATCATGGTCACAATAATAGATGGGCCTATGGGGCTCCAGCCAAACAGACGTCCCTGCCTGGTGCCCTCATGAATACAGTTCAGCAGTCAACCATTCATAAACTGCATTGCTTGGCTGTTGCATAAATTTTGGCAATTAGACTGGAATTGGAAGATTGAGACTTGGCAGCTGGAAGCATTTGGAGTGCTGCACCTATGTGGTGCAGTTGTACCTAATCCTATTAATAGGAAGATTAACTAGGCAATATGAACAGTCAGTAGTATTACAAAAGGTAACAATGAAATGATAAAACATAAAATTATACCAATGAAGGAACATGAAAATAGCAGCCGGGCAAAAATTATGCTTAAATAACATTGACTGTTCTTTTGAGTGGAAACATAAAGACATTAACAAAGTAACTGGGACTAGCTTAGATGGGCATCTTGGTTAGCATGGATGAATTGGGCCAAAGGGCCTGTTTCTGTGTTGTATTGCTCTGTCTCTATATCATTAGTTTTATCATTGTAAAACTCGCATTGTGTGTCCAGCACTTTCTGCACAGCATAGCTTTTGGTTTGCTTTATTAATGTAACTGACCTATTCATGCATTTAATTAAATTTAAGGGGTCATTGACTTCTTCTCACCCAGGATCCCAAGAATCTAATGTGGTTCAAGACTTTACTAAGTTTATTTCATGGGATTTGACAGGGTAGTATAACTTGTCCATTTGAATCTTTCATTTGTATTTGTTACAGGGCAGTTTGACAGATGTGTTTGTGTGTCTAACAGACAGCTCAAAGGCTGTCCTCTATTTAACATTGGTGTAAGGAAAAACTCTTTAGCTTCACTGCAGTGAAATAGCAATAAATAACTGCAAATGTATTGGGACTTCCTTGCATCTTATTAACATTCTAGACTTGGGATCACGTTGCTCTCAAACTGTAGAGTGGTTTGGCTTTATCTTGGAACCTTAGTACTTACAACGATATAAGTGTTTGCTATTACAGGAGGATATCTATTATTGAGATGCAACTTGAGTGTTCCACTGGGGATGGAAGCTGATAGGTCAAGTGCTGTTTTGACATAATAGTTAGTGAGGGCTTAGGCTGTTCATGAAGCCACAATTATAGTGTTGCATACATTAAGTACCAAACCTCTCCCAATTCCCAAAACAGAGTGCGTCACATTGCAATGTATCACTTTTGCACTGAAAGAGCTGAAGTCACAAGCCCCCATTGGTAATTAGATGTATTTTTCTTATTGCCGCTTCCAGAAGCTCTAACATGTTCATTCTTCAGCATCATCATTGTAAATAACATTAAAGGTGTTTTGTGTTTATAGTAAAAAATCAGCTGTGGCTCAGTTGTGAGTCAGGTTTTGGATTAGAGTCTCATTCCAGTGACTTGAACACAAAAACAAGTGCTGACAGTCCAGTGCAGTTACTGAATGTGGTGGAGCTGATTGTTAAACCAAGATACTCCTGGGTGGGTGGAAAATAAAAAAAACCATCGTACCATTTTCAGGAGAAGAGGAGTTAATCCCCCGGTGACCTTGACAAAATGTATTCTTTGATCAATGTTTCTAAAACAGAACATCTGTTGTGTTTGTGAGAGCTTCTTGGATGTAAATTTGTCTGCCTTTTTTTATATATAAGAAGGAACCACTGACCGTGCTTCACCATTTAGCACGATCATGGCTGATGATCTACCTCAACATCATTTTCTTGCCCTATCCCTATCCAAAAATCTATCCATCTCTGTTTTGAATGAAATCAATGACTGAGCTGCCACAACTCTCCAGGATAAAGAATTATAAAGATTTATTCTCATTTCACTCTGAAATAGCTTGCCCTGCATTTTGATACTGACTCCTATTTCTATGCTCCTCAGCCAGGAGAAACCCTCACAAGTACTTTATTGGTTGTTAACAGCTTGGGATTCAATAAAGTGATGTGAAAGACATCTATAAATATGTCATTTTTTTGACCAAAACTATCTTTCCTGAGTGCAACATCATGATCAACTACTTGTTACCTTTAATAGAGTAAAAACATTGCAGGTTTGTTAGGTACAGGCTGTACTGATATGATGATGAGTGATCAGAGCAAGTCCTTGGCCAGGAAGAATCTTGAGTTCTATAATAGTGAGATGTGAAAACTTAAAACAGTTTCCAATCTGGTCTCCCATTCCTACTCATGATTAAGGCAAGGAATGTGAAAATCTAGCAGCTTTGGAACTGTTTTAGTGTCATTGAACTTCCTCCTCTTATATAGAATTGAATATACTCTCGTGTTGAGTGCACTGCAACCTGTTCATTTATACCCAAAGTATTAGCAAAAAACCTTTCGGGATAGTGTCGATGGCCTTTCAAATTGGGTCTGAACCTGAGTTACTAGTGACTAGCTAGTGACTCTTGATTATGGTATTTCCCCTATTTTTGAGGGGTGATAGCTACATTCTCTTGAATCATACGGAGATTACTCAGAAGAATAAAGTATCTATCTGTTGGACTTTGTAAAGAGTGAAGCATTTAGATCAGGAATATTAGAGCATGTTCCTGGATTTGAAACTAAGATAGAGCAAGATGCATAGATTTATGTTAGAGCAAGTAAATGTAAAATGTTAAGGAAAGTACCCTATTAAAAGTTAATGCCTTCACTATGTGAGGAATTCCAGCATTTCCTTTGATGCCTTGCCACATCAGTCGAACGTTTAAACAGATTAGAGATCATAGCAGCATGTTGTTTTCTGCAGAATGATTCTTGTAGATGCGCACACGAGGATTTTAAATAAAATTTTATGTTTACTTAGGATGGGTTTTAATGTTCCAAATCCAATTATATTCACTCCAGTTCGTGAATAGATGGCAGGATACACATTGAAAAATCTGCATTTGGATGACTTTGGTTCTAAATTTAAGCCATTGGTGACGTGAAGTGTAATGACTCTCCTGGTTAAATAGATTCAGAACAACTAGTCACATTTATCCTTTCAGTCTGTAGATTGTTGCTGCTCATAGTTTGGTTCTGTTGGTGTGTTCAGATGTGGAGGGCCTACCTTCCTAGCCCAAAGTGTCCTGGACACAGTGATATGTCCTGAGTGACAGCAGAGCCTCCAGTGGTTCAGTGAAATCTTGCCCTCAAAATACCCTTGAAAGCCTATAAGCTGTTGAGTCACTGCCCCAGTACTGGTAGTTGTAAAACTTGAGGTTTTTACTATAATATCATTTATAAGGCTGTTTGAACTGCATGCCTGAAAGTAATATAACCACATGTACAGTGAGAGGCTGGAGTTACTACAGACACAAAGGACTCAGTGGTTTTGATCATGGAAATCCTGAACTTGCCCTCAGAACACAAAGTGCATCTTCACTTCACAACTGATTTCAATGGGTAACAGCTTCTTGGATCCTGAGACAGGATCCACAACACTGTTAATTTCAGTGGGGATTGTAAATAATAAAGCAAGGGGCAAGGTAAGTTAAATTTTTTAATTTATTTTTATTCCAATAATGTTTTAGATATTTTTAGTTAATTTTATATTTTTTTTTAAATCACTTTCTGATAATTATTTACTTCATTTTTTGGGTTCATGAATATCACAAGATGTTTGATAACCCTTGCCTGCCCTAGGGTCTACCATTAACCCATTACTATTGCTGACAGATGCCTTGAACATTGCAGGTTTTTCCTCTTATAATTATGGCAATTTCAGTCACCATCACAGTATATACACTCATGCTTCCTTCAGGCATTTAACTCAAACAGTCAGACAAATGGTGATGACAGTGGGGGGAAAAAAGCCTTGTAGCTTTTATAGCCAGCAATATTTTGGATGAAACTTTGTTAAAGCTTTCAGGGTAATTTTGAGGGGAGGACTGTGGTGAATCATTGGAGGTCCAGTTACCACTCAGGCCGTATCACTGTGTCCAAGTTATTCCATTATTTCAGGCTAGTAAGATAGGCCTTCAACGTCTGGATCAGGGAAGGGGTGACTACAGACATCAAATGAGCATGTACACATGCACCCTCTTACTCAGTATTATCCTGTCTTTTTTCACAAGTGCCCTACTCCAACAAGGGAAATAATAGTAAGCTGGAGTGGGAACCTGACAAGTTTTCTCACTCCCTTCACTCCAGCCAAAAAAACATTTAGAACTCCAGTTACGTGCGTGAAAGAAGCCAGCAACCTTAGCACAGTAGAAATACGTGCTGGCAGTTCTTTGATCTATATGACAATATCATAGAACAATACAGGCCCTTCGGCCCACCATTTTGTGCCACCCTTCAAACCACTCCTAAAACCCTTTCCTCCCACATATCCCTCATCTTAAATTCCTCCATATGCTTATCTAACAATCTCTTGAACTTGACCAACGTATCAGCCTCCACCACCACCCCAGGCAGCGCATTCCATGCACCAACCACTCTCTAGGTGGAAAAACCTCCCTCTGATGTCTCTCTTGAACTCCCTGCCCACCCCCCCCCCCCCCATTACCTTAAAGCCATGCCCTCTTGTATTGAGCATTGGTGCCCTGGGAAAGAGGTGCTGGTTGTCCACTCTTAATGTTTTGTATACCTCTATCATGTCTCCCCTCATCCTCCTCCTCTCCAATGAGTAAAATCCCAGCTCCTTTAGTCTTGAACAGAGCATCTAATGGCTGAGCTCAAAGGAAGTAGATTTATCTTTAAGAATCATTTTAGTTTCTTGACTGATTTTTTTTCAAATCCCAAGGATAATATTTGGCTGAGAGGAGGTTTGGGTGGCAAATTCCTAGTCCAAGGATTCCATTATTTCTTTCTGGTAAGCAGCAGCAATCTCTCTATCCTCTTCCTACCTATAGATCATTATTAAACGAGTATTAGTTTATCAGCCAAGTGTTAGGACTGGTGAATTGGCTGGGATCAACAGAGTTCTTTTTTACTTCTAATCCTCTGGTTGATGCAGATTAGTGTGAATAGAGCAGTGTGCATTTTTGTGCCCTTTGCTGTTTTCTAATAAGTAAGTGCTTGTTCTGGACAACAAGTCATAGTTTAGGATTCATTGCAGTAGGAAAGCTGCTCATTAGGATTTCAAGGTTATACCTTCAGTTATTTATGATTAGTAAAGTTGTTTGAACTGGATGCCTGAAGGAAGCATACAGTAATGGTGGTTGGAGTTACTACAATCAGGAGGAACACCTGTAATGTTCAAAGCATCTGTCGGGAATAGTACTGGGTTAATGATAGACCCTGGGGCAGACAGGTGCAGACTCAAACATTCTGTGGAATTCAATATCCCAAGAAGGGCAGGTCTAGAAATACCACTGTTTGGGAAGGAGAGATCAGTCTTGATTTGTTGGAAATTTATTGAATATTGAACAGTCTTATTGATTAACTACATGTTGCAAGGCCATGCATACAATTTTCAGGTTTATTCTGAATCAACAGAATATCTAAGGAGGCACTGAGGTGTTCACAAAAGGAAAAAGGAATTTGCAAATATTAATAATGAATGATTTATGGGAAGTCTTATTCACTTACTTTCACAGCTGGAATTGTTTATTAATTTTCAATGTTTACCTGCATTAAAATAGCGACTGAATAACTGCACTGGGGGTGAAGAACATGGGCACATTCTGAGGAGAAATGTGCTGTATAGTACAAGATTTCTTTCAATTCATAAGCCTGTGTAAGGAATTAACCACTCTTTCAATGTGAATGTGAGAAACAACTAGGCGGATGTGAGAATACCCAGTTGAGGGTTTCTGTGTGGGTCCCAGGTGTGGGTATAATTGAGTCCTTGTGTCATATTCACTTTCCTGTTATTATTGAACTTGTTTACCCAGAAGTTGCAGAAAAAAAATGTTTCCTGACTTGACAATGCCCTTCCATTTGCTTAAAATTTTTGCAATCAGGACTGTAGAAAATTATATCCGCCACCTCTGTTATAAACTCAGGATGTTTGCAAATGCAATGAAACCTTTAGCCATTGTAAATCAGTTGCCTTTGGAACTAGAATAATTCATTGATTACCTTCACTGTACCAGTCTTCTAAGCTTTTTGCCAAACTTTGGCTGTTATTATTTGGCCACCAACTGAGCACAAAAAGCTCAGGAAAATCCTGATCTCATGAGACTTCAGGTCAAATCCTTATCGCAAGAGTCTGTGTTCAGAAAACCATCAGATTTGTGGATGCCTTGATGAATTAATAGTGGCACCTCATTTGGAATTTTTCCTTTGCTTCCTGTTGAAGGCTGGCCTGGTTGACTAGCATGCTCCCTCAGAAAGCAGATGATACAAGGCTGTAGCCAGGATTCATGGAAGACAGACCCGAGCATTGGGGAATGATCAAGAGATGGGGGAGATTTTGAAGGCCGAGTAACTACAACAGAAGAGTTGCTTGACAAACACTTCCTCTGGGTTTGAAACTGTGCTGGAAAAACAATTTCAACTGTTTTTGGCGGCTCCTGTCTCTTTTCAGTATGAAATTTCCCGTGTTGTGGGATACCTGGTCACCAAAAAATAAATTCAAGTTGACCTCAAAATTTGAGAGTTTCACTTAAATATTTTAAGAGTGCACCGCCTTTTCAGAATGGTTTCCTTGGATGGTCCAAACCTCAATGGTTACAATATCTCTGAAGATCTATCTTGGGCCAGACACATTGATGCAATCAGGAAGAAGGCATGCCAGCAGCTCTACTTCGTTAGGACTTTGAGGGATTCGATATGTCACCAAAGACTTACAAATTTCTGTAGATGTATGGTGGAGAGCATTCTGACTGGTTGCATCACAGTATGGAGGCTCCAATGCACAGGATTGCAAGAGACTGCAGAGGGTTATAGACTCAGCCAGCTCCATCATGGGCACAACCCTACGCACCATAGAGGACATCTTCAAGAGGCAGTGCCTCAAGAAGGCGGCATCCATCACTAAGGACCTTCACCATACGGGACATGCCCTCTTCTCGTTACTACCATTGGGGAGGAGGTACAGGAGCCTGCAGATTCACACTCAATGATTCAGAACCAGTTTCTCCCCCTCCGCCATCAAATTTCTGAACAGACCATGAACACTACCTCATTACTCTTTTTTTTACACTATTTATTTACTTTTGTAATTTATAATATTTTTAAGTCTTGCACTATACTACTGCCGCAAAACAACAAATTTCACGTTGTATAAGTCAGTGATAATATATCTGATTCTGGGGCAGGGATTAAGATTTCCTCTTTGGTGCTAACTATTTCTATCCGGTGGAGTCACTTCATGCCATGCTTCCTCCTGCTATAAAGTGTTAAACTGGAGTATCATGTCATCCTGCTGAATTTAACCTTTGTAATGTCTGAGAGCACTCAAGTCCAATGTTGAAACTTTGGGGAACTGGCAACTTTATGCTATGGCAGATTTGCAAACCCATGTGTTTGTGTCTGCATTGCCTTCACTACTGGTAAAGATTTGCTTTAAAATTGATGTAACATTGAATGTTAATGCTACTACCCCCTAATGTCTTGCAAATGGTGTTAACACCAGGGTAGTCTTGGTAGGTTTGCTCAGACTGGTGCTGCCAGAAAGATACGACTGATGCAACAGTGCAGCCATTAGTGGAATTATGGTTCCTGCACTAATGTGATTAAAATGTATCAAGAAGAATGTGTGATAACATTCATTCAATGCAAACAGGCAACTTCACAATCTACTGAACTCACAATACTGTCTGCTACAGAGCAATAAACCATTTCTGATGTCTAACTCATAGATTAGACAATGAATCTCCAACTGATTGTAGAGGGAACGAGAGTAACAGAACGTTTTGAGTGTGCCGTTTATGTTTCGAGCCATCCCATTGACTTTTACGTTTTGAAAATGGCTGGATCTCGTATCACTGGTACTCAACACTTCATAATTTAGGGATATGCTGGTACTAAACACAGAATCATATCGACTGCAAAGAGTGCTTTACAGATTTCAGATAGTGAGACACCACCTTCACATAATGACTATATTCAAAACAAAGCAGGAATAGGTGCAGCACAGGCAGACTAGTTATACAGACTATTATAACTGTGGGGGTTAAGATAAAACATTAGTTACATGAACAATGGCTTTGTATCAACAGTAGGAATTATAGGATATAGAGAATGCAAAGTTGATTTCAACAACAGCTTGTATCTGTGTATTAATAAAGAAATCATCCCAAGGCACTTCGCAGGAATGTGACCAGATGAGCATTGACACAGAGCCAGAGAAGTTGATATGATGAATGTTTAATGATTGGTTATACCGTGTGTTGAGAGAAGCAGAGGTAGGAGAATTTCAAATCTTAGGGCCCACATGCCTAAAGCATCGCTAGCAATATTAGAGTGATAGAATGGGGAATTTGAGGAGTATAGAATTCTGGGAGGGATATAGGATTGGGGGCAGTTACAGAGATGTGAGGGACAAAGATGTGAATGGGATTTGAGCTTGTGGCTGAGAATTTTAAATCTGAACTGTTGATGGACAAGCAGCCAATGAGGCTAATGAACATAAGTGTTGCATATACAAGACTTTAGGCAGCGGAGTTTTACTTGGATTTTACTTGGCAGTTGGGGGCAGGTGAATGGTGGGGGGGGGGGGGGGGAGAAGAGTAGCCCATTAAAGACAAAAGTGATAGACCAATTCATAGTAAGACAATAAATGTGCAAGCATTAATTCCAGGTGAATATCAAATATTTGAGAAAATGCATTAATCTGGCTGCCATTAACTTCTCTGGAATTTGAAGTAGGCGTTTGAATTGACTCTATTGAAAATGATAACTATTCATTAACAATTGAAACATTGTTTCTAATGTGGTTTGTTTTTAAATAAGACTGTGGAATACTTAAGATTGCTAAAGAAAATATGCTCAGAATTCTTTTTGCTCTTAACAGCCCACCACTCTTCCGCAAGGTACCATCAATATGAATCTCTCTACTGATGTTACTGATGGAGAGAGTAAGACGGCTCAGAAGAACTCTCTATGTATCATAACACCAGAAAAACAGTACTTCATTCGTGCAGAAAGTAAAGAAACCATCAATGGGTGAGTTTCTGATATTATAACCCACTTGTTGCTTGGAGTCATGACTGATCTCAGCATGTTTCTGAGCTAGTTGGCAGACAGATCTTTGATTCCATTTTTGTCATGCACTTGATTAGCTGGGGCCAGGTTTGTCAATGAATGAAAAGGATCTGGGTTAATTTGATCACTTGATGCCCTTGTCAAAAAGCCCTCGCATTTTAAACAAAAGAAGTGATTTGCATATATAAAGTGCCTTATCACATTTCTCAGAAACTTAATGCATTTAGCATACATCACTGTACTTCAAATTAATTCACTATTAAGTTTGATATGAAAATTCAAATCTCTACTGCATCAGAGATTTGATCATTTATTCATAAGGATGAAGAAGAATTTCCTTTACATAAGGAAATCAGAGAAATAAAGAATTTTAATAATAGAACACTAGTTTCCCCTCCCCTTGCCCTCAAGTCTCAAACAACATCCAGCTGCTGCTTTATTTTTACATATATCATCCTGCTCCTGGACTACTAATAGGCTTTGAGCAATATTTGTGTGAAGAACCCTTTCCTGAAAGTCTTGATCTGGTTGCACCAATATCACCTTGCTCTGCAAACATAGTTTAACTTGAATTAAAACTTTGAATCAATCCAAATGTCTATTCTGCTTCTTATCCTGTGTATTTCTATAGGATGCCAGTAGGTTGAAGTATCTCATTTCTTTCCCTAACATTCTCGTGAGTAACTGAATAATATCTTGGAATTAACTACAGGCATTGTATTTCATGACCACTGTTTTGTCTGTACAATTACTTCTCTAATCCCTTTACTTTTGGTTATTCTTATTGTAAATTTGAACAAATTGTAGTGATTTCCTACATCCACATTCCTGACAAATAACATGAACCCCACTCCAAACCAATCTATTGTGCTATTTAGAAAACATACACAAGGGCAATTGGCTCCATGTGGAAATGCAGAAAGGAATCAATAGCATCCACTCGAGAGGATGACAGTTGGCTGCAATAAGTAAGGAAAAAACAGGTTCCTGCAGGAGTAAATTAGGAAAATGAAGCAATGAAATGAATTACATCAACAAGGGAGATATATTAATTTAAGGGTTACTTTTACACACCTTTGTGTTTTGTTATATTGAATTGAAATAAACTCAGTCTGACATGCGACAAAACTCTATTGTAATTGGGCTTTGTCCTCTCTAGGTGCTCAGCGTTCAAAACTTGTCTAACATGTTCACTTCTGTCGTGGTTGCTGTTGCTATACTGAACATTTGTTGGCTGAATGGCAGTTTATGAATCTTAATATTTAAAAAAAATCTTCTTTGCTGTTCTTATTCTGGATTGCAAATCAGTAAAGATTATTCTACAGTTTAACTGCAATAGGATTAAACAAATAATTTGCCAGAGTCCTCGGGTGTTTGTTGTGGTAATTCCCACAAGAACCAGCCTGTACCCAGACTAATGACGTCACCTTAAGCAGTATTTTTTGAACAGTTCATGTATAATCATGTTATGCTGTGTATCTTGGTTTCATAGTATACTAAAACCATTGTGCCCTGTCATGCATAATTTTATTCTTTGACAATGACCAAATCTCCTGCCATGAATATTCTAGGCATTTGCCAAAGACTGGAAATTTAACTAGACTGGTCTAGTTAAGTACTGTAACTGCCAGCTGAGGCTGGGATCCTACGGCAAATGACCTGCCTCTCAACTTCCCAAAGGTTTGCCACCATCTAGAAAGCAGTAGTCAAGAGTATGATGGAATACTCATCATTTACATTGTGCACATCTAACAAGACCTCAAAGGTAGTTATTTCAGGATTACTGCCTGTGCCAAGTGACAGTGAGTATAGGAATAGAATGAGGAGGAGGTTAAATGCATGGCTGAGGGATTGGAGTAAGGAGCAGGGATTCAGATTTCTGGATCATTGGGGCTCTTTTGGGGCAAAGAGCCCCAATGACAAAGAGGACGGGTTGCACTTGAATCCCAGGGGGACCAATATCCTGGCGGGGAGGTTTAAACTAGAATTGTTGTGGGGTGGGATCCAAACTGGAGAGACTGGGGAAGAGGTGTTTGGCTCTTAAATAGAGAAAGCTTGTAGTCTGTACAAGAGGAAGGATAGGCAGGTGATAGAGAAGGGGTGTGCTCAGACCGGTTTGAGATGTGTCTATTTTAACGCAAGGAGTATTGTGAACAAGGCGGATGAGCTTAGAGCTTGGATAAATACTTAGAGCTACGATGTGGTGGCCATTACAGAGACTTGGATGGCTCAGGGACTGGAATGGTTGCTTCAAGTGCCGGGTTTTAGATGTTTCAGAAAGGACAGGGAGGGAGGCAAAAGAGGTGGGGGAGTGGCACTGTTGATCAGAGATAGTATCACGGCTGCAGAAAAGGTGGACGTCATGGAGGGACTGTCTACGGAGTCTCTGTGGGTGGAGGTTAGGAACAGGAAGGGGTCAATAACTTTACTGGGTGTTTTTTATAGGCCGCCCAATAGTAACAGGGATATTGAGGAGCAGATAGGGAAGCAGATCCTAGAAAGGTATGATAATAACAGAGTTGTTGTGATGGGAGATTTTAATTTCCCAAACATTGATTGGCATCTCCCGACAGTGAGGGGCTTGGATGGGGTGGAGTTTGTTAAGTGTGTTCAGGAAGGATTCTTGACACAATATGTAGACAGGCCTACAAGAGGAGAGGCTGTGCTTGATTTAGTATTGGGAAATGAACATGGTCAGGTGTCAGATCTCTCAGTGGGAGAGCATTTTGGAGATAGTGATCATAATTCTATCTCCTTTACAATAGCACTGGAGAGGGATAGGAACAGACAGACTAGAAAGGCCTTTACTTGGAGTAAAGGGAATTATGAGGCTCTCAGGCAAGAAATTGGAAGCTTAAATTGGGAACAGATGTTCTCAGGGAAAAGTACGGAAGAAATGTGGCAAATATTCAGGGGATATTTGTGTGGAGTTCTGCATAGGCATGTTCCAATGAAACAGGGGAATCACGAGAGGATACAGGAACCGTGGCGTACAAAGGCTATAATAAATCTAGTCAAAAGGAAGAGAAAAGCTTACAATAGGTACAGAGAGCTAGGTAATGTTAAAGATCTGGAAGAATATCTTAAATCAAAGTATTGAGTATAAGAGTTAGGATGTTATGGTGAGGTTGTATAAGACATTGGTGAGGCCAAATTTGGAGTATTATGTGCAGTTCTGGTCACCTAACTATAGGAAGAATATTTGTAAGATTGAAAGAGTGCAGAGGAGATTTACTAGAATGTTGCGGGATCTTCAGGCGTTGAGTTACAGGGAAAGACTGAACAGGTTAGGACTTTATTCCTTGGAATGAGGGGAGATTTGATAGAGGTTTACAAAATTATGAGGGGTATAGACAGAGTTAATGCGAGTAGGCTCTTTCCACCTAGATTAAGAGAGATAAGTACGAGAGGACATGGCTTTAGGGTGAAAGGGGAGAGGTTTAGGGGGAACTTCTTCACTCAGAGTGGTGGGAGTATGGAATGGGCTGCCATCTGATGTAGTAAATGCGGGCTCACTCTTGAGTTTCAAGAATAAATTGGATAGATACGTGGACGGGAGAGGTCTGGAGGGTTATGGACTGGGTGCAGGTAAATGGGACTAACGGAATAATGTTTCGGCACAGACGAAGGGCCGAATGGTCTGTTTTCTGTGCTGTAGTGTTCTATGGTTCTGTGGTTCTATGGTATAAGGCTAACAGGAAGGAGCTTAAGGAGGAAATTAGGAGAGCCAGGAGGGGACATGAGAAGGCCTTGGCGGGCAGGATTAAGGAAAACCCCAAGGCATTCTACAAGTATGTGAAGGACAAGAGGATAAGATGCAAGAGATTAGGGCCTATCAAATGCAGTAGTGGGAAAGTGTGTATGGATCCAGAAGAAATAGCGGAGGTACTTAATGAATACTTTACATCAGTATTCACTACGGAGAAAGATCTGGGGGATTGTAGTGAGGACTTGCAGCAGGCTGAAAAGTTTGAGCATGTAGATGTTAGGAAGGAGGAGGTGCTGAAACTTTTGGAAAGCATCAAGTTGGATAAGTCGCCGGGACCTGATGAGATGTACCCCAGGCTGCTGTGGGAGGTGAGGGAAGAGATTGTGGAGCCTCTGACGATGATCTTTGCATCATCGAGGAGATGGGAGAGGTTCCGGAGAATTGGAGGGTTGCGGATGTTGTTCCCTTATTCAAGAAAGGGAGTAGAGATAGCCCAGGAAATTATAGACCAGTGAGTCTTACTTCAGTGGTTGGTAAGCTGATGGAGAAGATCCTGAGAGGCAGGATTTATGAACATTTACAGAGGTATAATATGATTAGGATTAGTCAGCATGACTTTGTCAAGGGCAGGCCCTGCCTAACGAGCCTGATTGAAGTTTTTTGAGGAAGTGACTAAACACATCGATGAAGGGAGAGCAGTAGATGTAGTGTATATGGATTTCAGTAAGGCATTTGATAAGGTACCCCATGCAAGGCTTATTGAGAAAGTAAGGAGGCATGGGATCCAAGGTGACATTGCAATGTGGATCCAGAACTGGCTGGCCCACAGAAGGCAGAGAGTGGTTGTTGAAGGGTCGTATTCTGCATGGAGGTCAGTGACCAGTGGTGTACCTCGGATCTGTACTGGGACCCTTACTCTTTGTGATTTTTCTAAATGACCTGGATGAGGAAGTGGAGGGATGGGTTAGTAAGTCTGCGGATGACACAGAGGTTGGAGGTGTTGTGGATAGTATAGAGGGCTGTCAGAGGTTACAGCGGGACATAGATAGGATGCAGAGTTGGGCTGAGAAGTGGTAGATGCAGTTCAACCCAGATAAGTGTGAAGTGGTTCATTTTGGTCGGTCAAATATGATGGCAGAATATAGGCTCTTGGCAGTGTGGAGGATCAGAGGGATCTTGGGGTCCAAGTCCATAGGACGCTCAAAACAGCTGCACTGGTTGACTCTGTGGTTAAGAGGCATATGGTGTATTGTCCTTCATCAATTGTGGAATTGAATTTAGGAGCTGAGAGGTATTGTTGCAGCTATATAGGTCCCTGGTCAGACCCCACTTGGAATACTGTGCTCAGTTCTGGTTGCCTCACTACAGGAAGGATGTGGAAGCCATAGAAAGGGTGCAGAGGAGATTTACAAGGATGCTGCCTGGATTGGGGAGCATGCCTTATGAATGCAGGTTGAGGGAACTTGGCCTTTTCTCCTTGGAGCGATGGAGGATGAGGGGGCACCTGATAGAGGTGTATAAGATGATGAGAGGCATTGATCCTGTGGATAGTCAGAGGCTTTTTCCCAGGGCTGAAATGGTGGCCACAAGAGGACATAGGTTTAAGGTGCTGGGGAGTAGGTATAGAGGAGATGTCAGGGGTAAGTTTTTTTACTCAGAGTGGTGAGTGCGTGGAATGGGCTGCTGGCAACGGCGGAGGCGGATACGGTAGGGTCTTTGAAGAGACTGTTGGATGGGTACATGGAGCTGAGAAAAATAGAGGGCTATGGGTAAGCCTTGTAATTTCTAGGGTAGGGACATGTTCGGCACAGCTTTGAGGGCCGAAGGGCCTGAATTGTGCTGTAGGTTTTTCTATGTTTCTAATACTCAAAAGTCAATACTATCCAAGATATTGTAGCCCATAAAAGAATTAGAATCCCATCCACTATCTTAAACGTTCACCCTTTCACAGATGTACAGTAGCTGAAGTGTGTAGCACCTGCAAAATGCATGGGAACATCATTACCTGCAGGATGACCTCCAAGTTTCATCTTGATTTGAAACAATACTACTGTCCCTTCATTGTCAATCCTGTATTCTTCTACCCAATGGCTGTGTATAATACCTTTAGCAGAAAATGGCAGTGATGCAAGTAGAGGCTCATCACGATCTTCTCAAGGGAATGTAGGGATGGGCAATAAATGATGGCTTTGCCAGTAGTAAGCTCATCCCATAAATAGATAGATAGATAACCTTGACTATTTATTGGAAATTGTTAATTATTTGATCCATATGAAATGCTTCCTCGGTTGTTGAAAGAAGCAAAAGTGGAAACAGAAGTGACACTGGTCTTGCCTCTGGATACAGGAGTTGTGGTAGAGAACTTCAGGGTTGTTAGTGATGCGTCACCATTTGGGAAATGGCAGAAGAATAAATAGGGAATCTACAGGCTAGTCAACCGAAGATTGAATATATTTTTAATTTGGAACAGTGTGATTAATCAAATGGAGTCTGAATGAAACCATAGAAAACTACAGCACAGAAAACAGGCCATTCAGCCCTTCTAGTCTGTGCTGAAACAATGGATTTGTTACAGGCTAAATGTGTCTGATCACATTGATTGAACTCTTATGAGGTAACAGAAAAAGTTGGGGGGGGGGAGGGGGGAAGAAAAGTGAGATATACACATGGATTTATGGAAGGCATTCAACAAAGGTCACAGATGTTTCTTAGGATGGTGTGGCAGGAAGCACAGAAGTGGTGGATGGATGTTTTCATATCGGAAAGGGTTGCTGTGGTATTTTTTTACCCCGTCATCTTCCCTTTGCAGTTTTTATAAACAACTTAGACTTTGGACCAGTCTGTGGCAGTGTAAAGTTTGCAGTAAGTATGAAATGACATAATTATATATTGCTGATGATAGTTACAGGGTTCTGAACAGCAAGATGGAGAAATGGGTAGAAGCATTGGCAGATTGAGTTCATTGTGCAGAAATGTGAATTGATGCCCTTTGGAGGGAATGATGTATGAAGTGTACAATTCAGCAAAGTGTAAATTAACACAGAGACCAAGTTGTGCGTTTATACAACTGTGGCAGAGCAAGTTGATGTGTTTAAAAGGGACATAAACTGTAGATTACCTGAGTTACAGAATATACAAACAATGTATTTTGCTCAAAATAACTGTTCTAGTGTTAAGAGAAGAGAGACTTGAGTTATGACGAGAGGTTGGAAAAGTCAGGACTATTCTCCTTGAACCAGAGATTATGAGATGACATATTGGAGGTTTTCAAGGTAATGTGAGGTTTTAAGAGTAGCTGAAGAAAACTTATTTCTGGTGAGTCTTCAATAATTGGAAGTCATAGTTTCAGTCATTGGCAAAACATCCAGCAGAGAAATGAGAATCTAGAATACTTTGGTTTAGGGTTATTCCATAATAATTATATAAGGGAAATGGAAAGGTACATAATGATATAAACACCTGTAGGGTAAAGGACAAAGCCCATATGTGGTGCTAGGTGAAACTGGTACATTGGGTAATTATTTTCACGTGTACTGAGGTACAGTGATAAACTTTGTTTTGCATGCCATCCATATAGATCATTTCATCACATCAATGCATTGAATTGAGGTAGTACAAAGAAAAACCATAAAAGAATGCAGAGAAAATGTAGTGCAGACAGACAATAAGGTGCAAGGACCATAAGGAGGTAGATTGTGAGGTCAAGAGTCCAATTTATCATACTAGGGGGCTATTCAATAATCTTATAGAAGCTGTCCTTGAGCCTGGTGATATGTGCTTTAAGGCTTTTGTATCTTCTGCCCAGTTGGGGTGGGGGGGGGGGGGGAGAAGAGAGAATTACTGGGGAGGTCGGATCTTTGATTATGTTGGCTGCTGTACTGAGAAAGTGAGAAGTCCATGGAGGGGAGGCTGGTTTCCATGATGTGCTGAGCTGTGTTCACAGCTCTCTGCAATTTCTTGTGGTCTTGGGCAGAGCAGTTGCCATACCAAGCTTTCATGCATCCAAATAGGATACTTTCTGTGGTGCATCCCTAAAAATTGGTGAGGATCAGAGGGGATATGCCAAATTTCTTTAGCCTCCTGAAGAAGTAGAAGTGCTGGTAAGCTTTCTTGGCCATGGAATCTATGTGGTTGGATTAGGACAGACTATTTGTGATGTTCACTCCTAGGAACTTGAAGCTCTCAACCTCAACACCATTGATGTAGACAGGAGTGTGTGCACTACCCCCCTTCCTGAAGTCAATGACCACCTTTTTTGTTTTGCTGATGTTGAGGGAAAGGTTGTTATCGTGACACCATGTTGCTAGGCTCTTTGGTCTCCTTCCTGTACTCCAACTCATTGTTATTTGAGATTCGGCCCACTATAATCGTGTCATTTGCGAACTTGTGGATGGATTTCGAGCAGAATCTGGCCATGCAGTCACGAGTGTATAGGGAGTAGAGTAGGGGGCTGAGGACGCAGTCTTGTGGGGCACGAATGTTGAGGATAATCGTGGCAAAGGTGTTGCGGTCTGTTGGTCAGGAAGTAAAGGTGAGATTGTTCTCTCTAAGAGCTAGTGTAGGAATAATAAATGCCTACTGTGCCATAAGTTTTTTTTAAACATATCCACACCATCCTGAAAATTCCTTGCCCATTCCTGTTTACTGCATACAGTTTGTAGGTAGTTCCAGCACCTTTCCTCTACTGTTTACTTGCTGCTTCCTGAGATTAACTCTCTTCATCTTTGGTGATATCTTGCACTATGTGTCTTCAACTTTATTTATACTTAGGTATTTTTTAAAAAGCATGTTACTTTACTCTGTAAGCCTAATACAGCATGGTTGAACAGCCTGCTAGATTATGGTACAATGAGAATATAAGGAGTAGGCTAAATGGGCCCACAATCCTGATGGCTGATCTGAGCATTGCCTTAGTTCCACTTTCCTGCCTGTTCCCCATAACCCTTGACTTTATTGACCAAAATCTATCTTGGCAGAGAATATATTCAATCATTTGGCCTCCACAGTTCTCTGGAGAGATCCAAAAACACTGAACCCTCTGGGATGAGAAATTCGTCCTCATTTTTGTCTTAAATGGGCAAACCCTGATTCTGATCCTCCCCTTTGGCTCTGGCTTCCTCAGAATCCTGTACGTCCAACACCTTTCATTCTTAAATAAAACCCAGAAAATGCTAGAAACGCTCAGCCGGTTGATCACCATCTGTGGAAAGAGACAGAGTTAATAGTTCAGTTCAGAAAAAGGAAAGAGATAAAATAGATAATTTTAAGTTGCAAAGAAGGTAACCTTTGTCCTAACCATCCCTCCCTTTCTCATTGGGAAATAAATCTACCGGTGTGGCCTCCACTCCCTTCTGTGGTAGAGAATTCCACAGATTCAGCATCTTCAGGGTGAAGAAATTTCTCTAGATCATATCCCATACCTTGAGGCCACGACAGTGGTTCTGGACATGCTGGCCATTGAGAACATCCTCCCAGCATTCAGTCTGTCTGGTGCTTTTATAATTTTAAAGGTTTCTGTAAAATTCTTATCGCATTCTTTTAAATTCTATTGCATATGGACCTAATCGACCTAATCTCACCCCTACATCAGACCTACCATCCCAGGAATCAGTCTAGCAAATCTTTGTTGCAATCCCTCCCTGGCAAGAACATGTTTCCACAGATAAGAGACCAAGACTATGCAACAGCTCCAGATGGAGATTCACCAAGGCCCTGTACACCTGTGGCTTCCTTGCTCCTTACAATGAAGGCCAGAGTATCATTTGCCTTCCTAAGTCTGCGTGGGTTTGCTCCGGTTTCCTCCCACATTCCAAAGATGTACGGGTTAGGAAGTTGTGGGCATGCTATGTTGGCGTCAAAAGCGTGGCGACACTTGTGGGCTTTCCCCCCAGAGCATTCTACGCAAAAGATGCATTTCACTGTTTCGATGTAGATGTGACTAATAAAGATATCTAATCTAATAAGTGCCTTTTACACCCAAACACTTGCTTTCCATGCTGGTGTACAAGGACACCCAAGTTTTGTTGCACCTTCCCTTTTCCCATTCTACCACCATTCGGATAATTTGTCTCTCTGTTTGTAGTATCAAAGTGAAAACCTGGTGTTTATCCACCTTGAACTGCATTTGCCCACTCATCCAACTTGTCTAACCAACAGTGGAGCCACTTTGCATCCTTCACACAGCACACCCCCATCCCTCCCAGCTCTGAAAACTTGTAGATATTACATGTAGTTCCCTCATCCAGATCATTGTTATAAAATACTTGGTCAATGATTTTGCCACTTCCTCTTCCCATTATTCCCAAGGCTCATCCCCCAAGGACCAATGTTTACTATGGTTTAGCTTTTTATATACTTGAAGCTGCATTTAATCATAGAACAATACAGCACAATACAGGCCCTTCGGCCCACCATGTTGTGCCGACCTTCAAACCACTCCTAAGACTATCTAACCCCTTCCTCCTCCCACATATCCCTCTATCTTAAGTTCCTCCATATGCTTGTCTCACAATCTCTTGAACTTGACCAACGTATCAGCCTCCACCATCACCCCAGGCTGCACATTCCATGCACCAACCACTCTCTGGGTGAAAAACCTCCCTCTGACGTCCCCCTTGAACTCCCCTCCATTACCTTAAAGCCATGCCCTCTTGTATTGAGCATTGGTGCCCTGGGAAAGAGGCGCTGGCTGTCCACTCTATTCCTCTTAATATTTTGTACACCTCTGTCATGTCTCCCCTCATCCTCCTCCTCTCCAATGAGTAAAGCCCTAGCTCCTTTAGTCTCTCCTCATAATCCATACTCTCTAATCCAGGCAGCATCCTGGTAAATCTCCTCTGCACCCTTTCCAATGCCTCCACATCCTTCCTATAATGAGGAGACCAGAACTGGACACAGTACACTTTAAGTGTGGTCTAACCAGAGTTTTGTAAAGCTGCATCATTACCTCGTGGCTCTTAAACTCGATCCCACGATTTATGAAAACTAACATCCCATAAGCAGCCTTAACTACCCTATCCACCTGTGTGGCAACTTTCAGTGATCTGTGGATGCGAACCCCCAGGTCCCTCTGCTCCTCTACACTGCCCAGAATCCTGCCATTTACCTTGTATTCCGCCTTGGAGTTAGTCCTTCCAAAGTGTACCACCTCACACTTCTCCGGATTGAACTCCATCTGCCACTTGTCAGCCCAGCTCTGCATCCTATCAATATCCCTCTGTAAGCTTTGACAGCCCTCCACACTATCCACAACGCCACCGATCTTTGTGTCATTTGCAAACTTGCTAAGCCACCCTTCCACCCCCTCATCCAAGTCATTAATAAATATCACGAAAAGTAGAGGTCCCAGAACCGATCCTTGTGGGACACCACTAGTCACAGCCCTCCAATCCGAGGGCACTCCCTCCACCACAACCCTCTGCTTTCTACAGGCAAGCCAATTCTGAATCCACACAGCCGAGCCTCCCTGGATCCCTTGGCCTCTGACCTTCTGAAGAAGCCTACCATGCGGAACCTTGTCAAACGCCTTACTAAGATCCATGTAGATCACATCTACTGCACTACCCTCATCGATCTTCCTGGTCACCTCCTCAAAGAACCCTATCAGGCTAGTGTGGCAAGATCTTCCCTTCACAAATCCATACTGGCTGTCCCTAATCAGTCCACGATTCTCTAAATGATCATAGATCCTATCTCTTAGAATCCTTTCTAGCAGCTTACCCACCACAGACGTAAGGCTCACTGGTCTGTAATTCCCTGGACTATCCCTACTACCTTCTCTCTGATTTTTTTATATTTCTTGCTTGCTGGCTCCCATAATCTATTTTCTGCCTGTCTTCTTAAATTGTTCACAATCTTCAGGCCTACTGTTGATCTTTGTTACATTGTATGCCTTTTCTTTCAATTTAATACTGTCCTTAACTTCCTTATTTTTCAGTTGTTGAGAGTTAGAAAATACCTCCTTAACTGTCTGCCAATGCTGATATATTGACTTGTCTATTAATCTATTTTTCTAGTCCACTTTTATACCACTAATCCACTTACCTTTGTAATTGTCTTTATTCAAGTTTAGACACTAGTTTGTGACTCTGGTTTCTCGGTCTCAAAGTGCATGTGAAATTTCCATATTATGATCTCTTCCCCACATGTAATGAGACGTTAATTAATCCTGTCTCATTACATGTGACCAACCTATTTCCTGGTTAGTTTTACAAGGTATTGTTCTGAGAAATTGTCCGAATATACCCAATGATCCTATTCTTAAGGCTACCTTTGCCAATTTGAATTATCTAATTATTGTGGCAGCTCAGTGGTACAAATAGGAGAGCTGCTACCTCACAGCACCAGAAACCCAGGTTCAATCGTGATCTTGGGTGGTGTCTGTGTGGAGTTTGCTCGTTCTTCTTGAGACCATGTGGGTTAACCCTGTATGCTTCATTTTCTTCCCACATCCCAAAGATGTGGGAGTCAGTAGGTTAATTGGCTGCTGTAAATTGCCCCTCGTATGTAGATGAGTGGTAGAATTTGGGGGGAATTGATGAGAATGTAGGGAGAACAAAAAAAATGATTGATGTAGTATTAGTGTCAATGGGTGGTTGATAATCGTTGTGGACTCAGTGGGCTGAAGGACCCGTTTCTTTGCTGTATCTTTCTATGACTCTATTATTGCTGTACTTGCAAGTCTCCATGAAGTCATGATTTTGCTGTACTATAGTGCAGTTACTGTCGGTGAGTCTTTAGACAACTCCCAACAATTACTTTCCGTTTCTTATTTCCATCCAAACTAATTTGACATCTTGATCTTTTTAGCCAAGATAATTCACATGACCACATTGATCTCATTCTTTATCTCTTCCATCTATGCTTCTGAAAGTGTGAAGTTATGATCCTTTTGTTAGCTAACATCCATATGCACACACTTTGTAGCGTGGAACATGGGATGGCATCACATTGAGTTTTTCTTTGCAGTCAGTGGATGCCTGTTTTACCTGAAGTTGGGAGAAATCTGTTCTTTTAGTCTCAGCAACCCTGTTCTATTCAGGGTTTGTGTGTGGTCATCTGATATATAAAGCTGGAATGAAAAGATGGTAGAAATGCGTCCTTGTTTGGTTAATTATCTAATACAGTAGAGGTTGTGTATCGTACTGTTTTTAAAATTCTGGAACTAAAGTTTTGAAGCACAGTATCTTACCCAGCTCCAACTACATTGCGAGTTTAATGCAAGCAAGCACTAAATTCTACCCTTTTGTTTCTTTCTATTTTCTTGAATAAATGAACACACATGCTATTAGTATCTCTATCTCCAAACATGTTAATCTAGTTCTTTTTTAAAGGTTGATCAATCACTTTCTTTCCAAGGCTGTTCAGTATATTCACTAATCTGTATTTCTAATCTCTAACTTTGAGGCTGGTCAATTTTTTGCTCTTGCCACTACTTTTTGAATACCTTAATGAGCTCTGTGCTTAGACTATTTTCTGAGCATGAAGAGGATTTGCAAGATTCTGTGACATTTCTGGCTGTTTAAAATGAGGGAAATAGGAATAGACCATTTGGCCCCTTGTGTCCGTTATACTATTCAGTGAGACCATGGCTGATCTTTTACCTCAGTATCTGCACTAACCCTAAATCTTGATTCCTTTAATACAAGTGATATTGGAGTCTTAAATTTACTATTTTGTGGCTTGATTCCTTGTTTCTCAGATCCTGAAATACAAACAAAACATCTTTAACAGCCTAGCAAAGACTAAAGACATTTAGTGCAAATAGGAAAGCACTGGTTTAAATTCATAACAAGTGTGAACGTGATCTATACTGTGTTATTTGAGAAAGAGGAAAACTTGCATTTACCTTTCTTGGCCTTGGTTCAAAGATTTTTTTTATATAGTCGATTATGTACTTTTTGAAGTGCAGTCACTTGTAACAAAAAAATGTGGAGGCCAATCTGAGCACAGCAAGGTCCCACAGGCAGCAATATGATAAAGATCAAATGATGAGTTTGTGACGTGGATAGTCAGCTCAGTATTAGCAAGATTGCCAGGGAAAACAACCCCAGTCTGAGAAATATTGCCTTCTGATCTATTATATCCACCCATGCAAGAGAGAGGGCCACAGTTTAACTCAACTGATGGTAGTTCTGTCAGTGCAGAAATTCCTGAGTGTTGCACTAATGTGCCAACCCAAATATTTGTGTCCAAGTCTCTGCAGTGGGACTTGAACATGTAATCTTTTTACTCCAAGGTGACAGTGCTACAATTAACTATAGATGTTTAGTTTGTAATGTAGACAGTGAGATTCTCAGCTGCAGAAAAGATCATGGGCTGACAAAATAAATGAGGCAAGTGCAGTTAAAGACTAAATAAAGATTAAAGTAAATTTAGCTCACTGTGATATGAGCGACTGAAAATTTAAATTCAAAAACATTGATATAACCAAAGTTTTTGCATTTTCATTTTTGGGCTATGTTGTTTGCAATATCAACTCATAAGATGGTAAACCATATTTATGTACCTGCTGCAAACCAAATAGAAATTCAATACATTTGACATGATTTGGTACCAAATCAATACTAGTATTAACATCTATTGTACTGGCCCGTGTTACTCAGCTGAGTTCTGCATTATAGATTTTTCATTGTTTGTTACTCCTAACCATTTGCATAGCCACAAAATGCTGTATTTTGTGCTTTGTATTTAACATGAGTAAACTCCTATTTGTTATAAATAAAATTCTGAGACATGAATAGTTGCTGTTTAATGTGTTGTTCTTGTGTATCTTTCAGCTGGTTTGAAACACTGATTGTGTATCCACGCACCAATAAACAGAATCAAAAGAAGAAACGGAAAGTGGAACCTCTTACTCTACAGGTAAAGAAAATGTGGGAAGACATCATGTAGGTAAACACATGTCAGATAAACATTGTACTTAGTGGAATTTAGCCTTACTATGTGTGTACCACTCATTTTAAAATTATTTTAAAATGTTCTCAGATTACACAAAACAATCATTTATCAGATTTGGAGTTTGAGAAGCAGGGCTGCCTGCAGGAAATGGATATCATGCACTTATGGGTCCTCTCCAGGTTACGACAACACTACTTGTATAGCCCGTACATACATACAAGCATTTGGGACACCGATGAGATGGATTTGCTGACTTCTGTGGGGCTGCAAGCATCTTCTGCCATGTGGGAACGTAGTTTGTGGCAGTATGTGAATGAACAGTACAGGCCTTTTGGCCCATGATGTTGTGCCGACCTACGTAAACCTACTGTACGATCAATCTAACCCTTCCCTCCTACACAGCCTGTAACCCTCCATTTTTCTTACAACCATGTGCCTAACTATTAGTTTTTTTTAATGTCCCTATTATATCAGCCTCTACTACCACCCCCAGCAGTGCATTCCAGGCACCCACCACTTTTTAAAAAACCTACCTCTGACAACTCCCCCAAACTTTCCTCCACCCACCTTAAACAGATGTCCTCTGGTATTGGCCATTGCCCCCCTGGGAACAAAGGTGCTGACTGTTCACTATCTATGCCCCTCATAATCTTATACACCTCGATCAAGTCACCTCTCTCCCTCATACGCGCCAAAGGGAAAATCCCTAGCTCGCTCAACCTTTCCTCATGAGAAATGTTCTCTAATCCAGGCAGCATCCTGGTAAATCTCCTTTGCACCCTCTCCAAAGCTTCCACATCCTTCCTACAATGTGGTGACCAGAACTGAACACACTATCCCTCGTCTCAGTGGGATAAGCCTATCTATAACCCCATGCAAGTGGTCCCTAAATGATCTCCACATTTCTGCAGTGCATTTACCAGAGAACATCTGTTCCCAATTTACACTCCCAAGTTCCTGACTAATACCATCATAATTTGCTCTCCCCCAATTAAATACTTTCCCATAATGTCTGCTCCTATCCTTGTCCATGGTTATTGCTAAAGGTCAGGGAGTTGTGGTCACTAAGAAGTCTGTCACCTTACCAGGTTCATTGCTTAGTATCAGATCCAGCATGGCCTCTCCACTAGTCAGTCTGTCTACATACTGTGTCAGGAATCCTTCCTGTGTACACAGAACAAATTCTATCCCATCTAAACCTTTTGCACTAAGGAGGTGCCAATCAGTTAGGAAAGTTGAAGTCAACCATGACAACAACCCTGTTATTTTTGCACCTTTCCAAAATCTACCCACTTACCTGCTCCTCGGTGTCCCAGTGGCTATTTGGGGGCCTTTAAGAATACTCCTAATAGAGTGATTTCTCCCTTCCTGTTTCTGCCCACACTGACTCAATAGACAATCCCTCTATGATGTCCTCCCTTCCTACAGCTGTGATACTACCTAATTAGCAATGCCACCCCTTCTACCTCCCTCCCCATCTCTTGAAACATCTAAACCCCAGAACCTCAAGCAGCCACTCCTGCCCTTATGACAGCCAAGTCCCTGTAATGACAGCCAAGTCTCTGTAACTACCTTCAGATGGAGGACATGGTCATATGCTGCAGCTGTTTGATGTGGGAACTCGTGGACCTTGCTGCGGTCCAAGATGGCCACATCTGCAGTAAGTGCTTGAGGCTGGTGGAACTTCGGCTCAGAGTTGATGAGCTGGAATCGCAGCTACAAACATTGTGCAGCATAAGGGATGGAGAGAGTTATGTAGACACGGTCCATCAGGAGACAGTCACCACCCCCCCCCCCCCCCCCCCCCTTTAGAGCAGGTACATCTGAGGTTCAGGATGCAGATAGAATGGTGACTGTTAGGGGAGGGAAGAGGAAGAAGTCGTCAGGCAGGCAGACAGAGCAGGGAACCCCGGAGGCTGTTCCCCTCAGTAACAGGTTTTCCGCCTTGGAGGCTGTTGAGGGGGATGACCTGCAGGGGCCTAGCTGCAGTAACCAGGTCTCTGGCACTGAGACTGGTACTGCTGCTCAGAAGGGAAGGGTGGGAAAGAGACATGCGGTAGTGATAGGGGACTCGATAGTCAGGGAAACAGATAGGAGGTTCTGTGGCAGTGAGCCTGAATCCCGGATGGTATGTTGCCTCCCAGGTGCCAGGGTCCGGGATGTCACTGATCGGGTCCACAGGATTCTTGAGCGGGAGGGAGAGCAGCCAGAAGTTGTGGTCCGTGTTGGCACCAACGACATAGGTAGGAAGGGGGATGAGGTCCTGAAGAGTGAGTTCAGGGAGCTAGGCAGAAGACTGAGGAACAGGACCTCAAGGGTGGCAATCTCGGGATTGCTGCTGGTGCCACGCGATAGTGAAGGCAGGAACAGGAGGAAGTGACAAATAAATGCGTGGCTGAGAAGTTGGTGCAGGAGTGAGGGTTTTAGATTTCTGGATCATTGGGATCTCTTCTCGGGAAGGTGGGACCTGTACAGAGAGGACGGGTTACACCCGAACCAGAAGGGGGCCAATATCCTTGCGGCTAGGTTTGCTAGGGTAGTTCGGGAGGGTTTAAACTAGTTTGTGAGGGGGAAGGGAACCGGAGGAGTAGGTCAGAGGAAGAAGGGGATGGGGAAAAGTTAGATCAAACAGGTAGAGAGGCTTTGGGGAAGGAGATGCAGAATACAGGCTATAAAAGTAGTAAGGTAGATGGACTGAAGTGTGTTTACTTAAATGCAAGAAGCGTCAGGAATAAGGGAGATGAACTGAGGGCTTGGATAAGTATGGGGGACTATGATATTGTGGCTATTACTGAGACGTGGCTGACGTCAGGGCAGGAGTGGATATTGAATATTCCTGGTTTTCGGTGTTTTAAGAGGGATAGGGAAGGGTGGACAAGAGGAGGAGGGGTGGCGATACTGGTCAGGCACACTGTTATGGCTGTGGAAAGGATGGGTGTTGTAGACGGATCATCTCTAGAGTCCGTATTGGTGGAATAAAGGAACAAGAAAGGAGCAGTTACTCTACTAGGAGTATTCTATAGGCCCCCCGGTAGCAGTAGAGATGTAGAGGAGCAGATTGGCAGGCAGTGTTTGGAGAGAAGCAAAAATAACAGGGTTGTTATAATAGGAGACTTCAACTTCCCAAATATAGACTGGAACCTGCTTAGTGCCAAAGGTTTAGATGGGACGGAATTTGTTAAATGTGTCCAGGAGGGATTCCTGACACAGTATGTCGACAGGCCGACTAGAAAGGAATGCCATGCTAGATCTAGTTTTAGGAAATGAACCGGGGACAGGTGAAGGATCTATTGGTGGGTGAGCATTTGGGGGACAGTGACCATTGCTCCATAACCTTCAAAATTGTCATGGACAGGGACAGGTGCAGAGAGGACAAGAGGATATTTAATTGGGGAAGGGCAAACTATGAGGCTATAAGTAGAGAACTTGGGAGTGTGGATTGGGATGTCCTTTTTGAAGGTAAATGTACTATGGAGATGTGGTCGATGTTCAGGGATCTTATGCAGGATGTTAGGGATAAATATGTCCCAGTGAGGCAGAGAAGGAATGGCAGGGTGAAGGAACCGTGGGTGACAAGAGAGGTGGAACGACTAGTTAAGGAGAAGAAGGCAGCATACATAAGGTATAAGCAGCAAAGTTCAGACAGGGCCCGTGAGGAATGTAGAGTAGCGAGGAAGGAACTTAAGAAAGGGCTGAGGAGAGCTAGAAGGGGTCATGAAAAGGCGTTGGCTAGTAGGGTTATGGAAAATCCCAAGGCCATTTTCACGTACGTGAAGGGTAGGAGGATGGCTAGGGTAAAGGTAGGTCCGATTAAAGACAAAGGTGGGAGAATGTGCCTGGAGGCGGCAGAAGTGGGAGAAGTTCTCAATGAATACTCCTCTTCGGTATTCACCAAGGAGAGGGGCTTTGATGACGTGGAAGGGAGTGCTGGTAAGGGTAATGTTCTCGAGGTTGTAGATATCAAGAGAGAGGATGTGTTGAAGTTGTTAAATAATATCAAGACAGATAAATCTCCGGGGCCTGACGGGATATTTCCCAGGCTGCTTCGAGAGGCAAGGGAGGAGATTGTTGAACTGCTGGTAAGGCTCTTTGAGTCCTCGTTGTCCACAGGGCTGGTGCCGGAGGGTTGGAGGGTGACGAATGTTGTCCCCTTGTTCAAAAAAGGTAGTAGGGATAGTCCAGGGAATTACAGCCCGGTGAGTCTCACGTCTGTGGTGGGTAAGCTGTTGGAAAGGATTCTAAGGGATAGGATTTATGAACACCTAGAGAATCATGGACTGATTAGGGACAGCCAGCATGGCTTTGTGAAGGGAAGATCTTGCCTCACAAGCCTGATAGAATTCTTTGAGGAGGCGACGAGGAAGATTGATGATGGTAGTGCGGTGGATGTGGTCTATATGGATTTTAGTAAGGCGTTTGATAAGGTTCCTCATGGTAGGCTTGTTCAGAAGGTCAGAGGCCAAGGGATCCAGGGAAGCTTGGCTGTGTGGATTAGGAATTGGCTTGCCTGTAGAAAGCAGAGGGTTGTGATGGAAGGAGTGCCCTCGGATTGGAGGGCAGTGACTAGTGGTGTCCCGCAGGGATCGGTTCTGGGACCTCTACTTTTTGTGATATTTATAGATGACTTAGATGAGGGGGTGGAAGGCTGGGTTAGTAAGTTTGTGGATGACACTAAGACCGGCGGCGTTGTGGATAGTGTGGAGAGCTGTCGGAGCTTACAGAGGGATATTGATAGGATGCAGAGCTGGGCTGACAAGTGGCAGATGGAGTTCAATCCGGAGAAGTGTGAGGTGGTACACTTTGGAAGGACAAACTCCAGGGCAAAGTACAAGGTAACTGGCAAGGTACTTGGCAGTGTGGAGGAGCAGAGGGATCTGGGGCTTCATATTCACAGTTCACTGAAAGTTGCCTCACAAGTGGATAGAGCTGTTAAGAAGGCCTATGGGATGTTAGCTTTCATAAGTCGTGGGATTGAGTTTAAGAGCCGCGAAGTGATGATGCAGCTTTACAAAACTCCAGTTAGACCACACTTAGAGTACTGTATTCAGTTCTGGTCGCCGCATTATAGGAAGGACGTGGAGGCATTGGAGAGGGTGCAGAGGAGATTTACCAGGATGCTGCCTGGATTAGAGCATATGGAATATGAGGAGGGGCTTAAGGTGCTAGGGCTTTATTCACTGGAAAGGAGGAGGATGAGAGGAGACATGATAGAGGTATATAAAATATTGAGAGGAATAGATAGAGTAGACAGTCAGCGCCTCCTTCCCAGGGCACCAATGCTCAATACAAGAGGGCGTGGTTTTAAGGTTATGGGTGGGAGGTTCAGGGGAGATGTCGGGGAGGTTTTTCACTCAGAGAGTGGTTGGTGTATGGAATGCACTGCCTGGGGTGGTGGTGGAGGCAGATACATTGGACAGGTTCAAGAGTTTGTTGGATAGGCATATGGACGAATGTGAGATAGAGGGATATGCGGGAGGAAAGGGTTAGATAGTGTGAGGGTGGTTTGATGGACGGCACAACATGGTGGGCCGAAGGGCCTGTTTTGTGCTGTATGGTTCTATGGTCACAACATTGCAATTCCATGTACTGATCCATGCTCTTAAGTTCATCACCCTTATTCTTAACACTTCTCACATTAAAGTAAACACATTTCAACCCATCTAACTGATTTGCATTTAAGCCCTGTCCCCTGCCTATCCTTCCTCACATTCTCTGTACACATCACATCTACACCAACTGATCCATCAACTAACTCTGGTTCCCATCGCTCTGCCAACCTAGCCTTAAACCCTCCCCAACAGTTCTAGCAAACCTGCCCAGAGGAACATTGGTCCCTCAAGTTCAAGTGTAACCAGTCCCTTCTGTGCAGGTCATATCTACCCCAGAAGAGATCCCAATGATACACAAATCTGAACCCCTGACCCCTGCACCAACTCTTCAGCCACTCATTTATCTGCCTTATCCACCTATTCTTTCCCTCCCTGGTGCTTGGGACAGGCAGCAATCCAGACATTACTACCCTTGAGGTCCTGCATTTCAACTTCCTTCCTAACTCTCAAAACTCACTCCAGGACCTCATCCCTTATCTTACCCATGACATTGGTGCTAATGTGTACTGTGACTTCTGGCTGCTCAACCCTCCCCCTTAAGAGTATTGCGCACTCGCTTCAAGACGTCCCTGACCTTGGCACTTGGGAGGCAACATACCATCTGGGAGTCTCGTTCTTGTCCACAGAATCTCCTGTCTGTTCCCCTAACCAATGAATCCCCTATCACTATCTCACTCCTCTTTCCCTTCTTACCCCCCCCCCCCCACTTTCCTTCCTGAGCCACAGAGCCAGTGTCTGTGCCAGAGATCCAGCTGCTGTGGCTCTCGATCAGTTATTCATTCCCAACCCTCCCCCCACCAACCCCCCCCCCCCCATTCCAAAAGTATCCAAAACGATATACCTGTTATCAAGGGAAATGCTCGCCTGGGTATCCTGTATGGACTGTCTATTCCTTTTCCCCTTCCTAACTGTTACTCAACTAGCTACATCCTGCACCCTAGATGTAATTGCCTCCTCGTAACTCCCATCTATCATCTCTTCAGTTTACCGAATGATCCAGAGTTAATCCAACTGCAGCTACAGCTCCCTAATGCTGTCTGTGAGGAGCTGCAGCTGGATGCACTTCCTGCAGGTGTAGTCCTCAGGGACACTGGAGGTCTCCCAGACTTCCCACATCCTGCAGGAGGAGCATACTTCTGCCCTGACTGCCATTCCCACTGTTTTATACAAAGAAAATAACAAATAACGAAGAAAGAAAGAGAACCTACCAGAAGAAACCTCTTCTCACCTACTCTGCCTCTTTATGCCGAAGCCTTTTGAGCCAAAGCCTCAATTCCCCACTGTAACACTGTCTACTTGCACAGTGTGGTCTAACCAGAGTTTTATAGAGCTGCAACATTACCTCTGCTCTTGAACTCAATCCCCCTACTAATGAAGGCCAGCACAACGTATTCCTTCTTAACCACCCTGTCAACGCATGGCAACTTTGAGGGGTCTATGGTTTTGGACCCCAAGATCCTTCTGTTCCTCCACACTGTTAATAATTCAGCATTAACCTTGTACTCTACCTTCAAGTTCAATCTTCAAAAGTGCATCACTTCATACTTTTCCAGATCGAACTCCATCTGCCACATCTCTACCCAGCTCTGCATCCTGTCTATATCCCATTGTAACCTACAAGAACCTTCTACACTATCCAAAACACCACCTTATCTTCATGTCATCTGCAAATTTATTAACCCACCCTTCCACTTCCTCATCCAAGTCATTTATACAATAAAAAATTCACAAGTTGGGGTCCCAGAACAGGTCCCTGCAGAGCACCAATAGTCACTGACCATCAGGTAGAATATGCTCCATTTACTACCACCCTCTGCCTTCCATGGGCAAGCCAATTCTGAATCCACGCAGCCAAGTTTCCATGGATCCCATTCCTCATGACTTTCTGGATGAGCCTGCCATGGGGAACCTTGTCAAACACCTTACTAAAATCCATATATACCACATTCACTGCTCTACCTTCATCAATTTGCTTTGTCACCTCCAAAAACTCCATTAGGCTCATGAGGCATGACCTGTGCCTTTCAAAGCTATGCTGATTATCCCTAATAAGACTGCTTCTTGAAATTCTTGCAAATCCTGTCCCTAAGAATTCTCTCCAATAGTTTCCCAACCACTGACGCAAGACTCACTGGTCTGTAATTCCCAGGATTTTCCCTATTACTTTTCTTGAACAACGGAACAACGTTTGCCATCCTCCAATCCTCTGGTACCACTCCTGTGGCCAGGGAGGATGCAATGATCATAGTCAATACTCCAGCAATCTCTTCTCTCACTTCCTGTAATAACCCAGGGTATATCCTGTCTGGCCCCAGGGATTTATCTACCCTAATGTTTTTCAGAAGCTCCAACACTAACCCCTTTCTTAACCTCGACATGCTCCAGCACATTATACCTTGTCCACCTCTAGGCATGTTTCCCCTTTATCCCTGAGTGGTCCTACCCTCATCCTTGTCATCCTCCTGTTGTTCACATATGTGTAGAATGCCTTAGGGTTGTCCTTAATCCTACTAAGCAAGGCCTTCTCAAGACCCCTTCTAACTCTCCTGTTTCTTAAGCTCCTTCCTGGCCACCTTATAACTCTCAAGAGCCCCATCTGATTTTTGCTTCCTAAACCTTAAGTATGCTTCTTCCTTTTGAAGAAATGTTCCACCTCTCGTCAACCATTGTTCCTTCACCCTACCATCCTTTCCACATCCCACTGGGACAAACCTGTCCAGGACCCTATGCAAGTGTTCCCTAACCAACCTCCCCAGTTCTGCTGTGCATTCCCTGAGAACATCTGTTCCCAATTTATGCTCCCAAGTTCCTGCTTAATACCATTGTAATTAGACCTCCCCCAATTAAATATTTTCCCATATCGTCTGCTCCTATCCTTGTCCATGGTTATGCTAAAGGTCAAGGAGTTGTAGTCAGTATCTCAGAAATGCTTGCCCACTGAGAGGTCTGTCACCTGACCAGGTTTATTGCCTAGTACTAGATCCAGTATGGCCTCTCCTCTAGACGGCTTGTCCATATACTGTGTCAAGAATCCTTCCAGGGGACACCGAACAAATTCTACCCCATCTAAACCTTTTGCACTAAGGAGGTGCCAATCAATATTAGGGAAGTTGAAGTCACCCATGAGAACACTGTTATTTTTGTACCTTTCCAAAATTTGCCTAGTTATCTGCTCCTCAGTGCCCCAGTTGCTTTTGGGGGGTGGGGGGCTATAGAATACTCCCAATAGAGCAATTGTTCCCTTCCTGTTTGACTTCCACCCACACCGATTCAGTAGACGATCTGTCCACAACGTCCTCCCTTTCTGCAGCTGTGATACTATCCCTGATTAGCAATGCCACTACCCCCACCCTCCTCCCCCCCCCCCCCCCCCATCCCTTTTGAAATATCTAAACCCTGGAACATCAAGCAGCCAATTCTGCCCTTGCAACAGCCATGTCTCTAATGACCACAACATCATAATTTTATGTATTGATCTATGCTCTAAGTTCACCACCCTTATTCTTAATACTTCTTGCATTAAAGTAAACACATTTCAACCCATCCAAGTGACTGCCTTTATACCCTACCGTACCTCACAGTCTCTCTTCACATTGCATCTATCTTTACACCAACTGCTCCATCATCTGACCTAATACTCTGGTTCCCACCCCCCTGCCAACTTAGTCTAAACCCTCCAACAGCTCTAGCAAACCTACCACAAAAACATGGTCACTCTCAAGGTCAGGTGTAACCCATCCTTTTTGTTTTACAGGTCATACCTTCCCCAGAAGAGATCCCAATGATTCACAAATCTGAAACCATGGCCCCTGCACTAACTCTTCAGCCACACATTCGTCTGCCAGATCTTCTTATTCTTACCCTCACTGGCTCGTGGCACAGGCAGCAATCCAGAGATTACTACCCTTCAAGTCCTGCTTTTGAGCTACCTTCCTAACTCCCTATATTCACTCTTCAGGACCTCATCCCTTATCCTAGTTATTGTCATTGGTACCACTGTGCACCATGACTTCTGGCTGCTCACACTCCCCCTTAAGAATGCTGTGGGCTCAATCTGAGACATCTCTGACCCTGGCACCTGGGAGGCAACATACCAACCAGGAGTCACATTCTCACCCACAGAATCTCATGGCTGTTCCCCTAACAAATGAATCCCTTAATCACTGTCATGTTCTTCTTCTCCCCACTTCCCTTCTGAGCCACAGAGCCAGACTCAGTGCCAGAAACACTGTAGGTTATCTTCAACAGTATCCAAAGCAGTATATTTGTTATTGAGGGGAACAGCTACAGTGGTACCTTGCACTGACTGCCTATTCCCTTTCCCCTCTGACAGTCACCCAGCTACCTGCATCCTAGGTGTGACTGCCTAGGCAACCCCTCAGGCTCTCGAATGATCCAAAATTCATCCAGCTCTAGTTCCCTGTCATGATCTGCAACTTGCTGCAGCCAGATGCACTTCACACAAGTGTAGTCATCAGGGACACTGGGGGTCTCCCTGACCTCCCACATCCTGCAAGAGGAGCATACCACTTCCCTGACTGCCATTCCCCACTGTTCTAACTGTGCAATAAGAAAGAAAGAGACCACTCACTTACTCTGCCTCTTGACACTGAAGCCTCTTGAGCCAGATCCTCAGATTCCCCACCACCCCACCCCCTCCAAAATTTTGGAATTAGGGGGTGGGGGTTGGAGGGTGCTAATTCTAAAATCTCTCATTCTTTCTCATATTTCCGTATTACACAGGAAATGGACACTTGGCCCATTGAGTCTATGCCAGCCATCAGAGCACTTCCATCAGTCCCATATCTCCATTTTCCTTGCAACTTATTCTCTCTCTCTCATGCCCATCAACTTACTCCTTTTTCTTGTACCACCCACTCACTAGAGATAATTTACAGCAGCCAGCTAACCTGCAGAACACCTTTGGGCCGAGAAATAAAACCCTCACGGTCATGGAGAACACACAAACTTCACACAGATATGGCCTGAATTAAGGATGGAACTGGGCAGTTGATTCTTTTTCCTCCATTTTCACTTCTTCCTCTGTAGTTTGGTCCAATCCACAAATTCATTCAATTTACTGTTCTTAGTGTAGTCAGTAATGGGAGGTGCTGGGACCATTGTTGTTTGTGTTATATTCAAATTATTTGGATCAGGATGTAGGTGGTCTAATTAGTGAGGTTTTCAGATGACATGAGAATTGGTGGAGTCGTATTATAAATGACCTGGATGAGTATGTTGATCGGTGGGTTAATAAGTTTGCAGACGATACCAAGATTGGTGGAGTCGTGAATAGTGTAGAAGACTGGATATAGCATGATATAGATCAGTTGCAGATGTAGGCAGAGAGATGGCAGATGCAGTTTAAACCAGATAAATGTGAGGTGTTGCACTTTGGTGGGACTAATGTCAAGAGGCAGTACACTCTAAAGGGCAAGACCCTTAACAGTGTTGAAGGGCAGTGAGACCTTGGGGTGCAAATCCATGGCTCACTGTAAGTGGCTACACAGGTAGATAGGGTGGTAAAGGCGGCTTATGGAATACTTGCTTTCATTAATCGAGGTATTGAGTACAGGAGTCAAGAAGTTGTGATGCATCTCTATAGAACTCTGGTTAGGCTGCCTTTGGAGTATTGTGTGCATTTCTGGTCACCTCACTACAGGAAGTATGTTGAGGCTTTAGAGAGGGTGCAGAAGAGGTTTATGCTGCCTGCTTTAGAGGGCATGTGTTATCAAGAGAGGCTGGACAAACTTGGGCTCTTTTCTCAGGAGCGGTGGAGGCTGAGGGGTGATCTGTTGGAAGTGTATAAAATTATGAGGGGCATAGTGAGGGTGGACAAGCAATATCTTTTTCCCATTATTGAGCAAGGCCATGCATTTAAGGTGGGGGGGGGGGGTGTAGGATCAGAACAGACGTCAGGGGCACGTTTTTTACTCAGAGAGTGGTGGATGCCGGGAATGCGTTTGCCTAATAGAGTGGTGGAGGCAAATTCACTGGGGGCTTTTAAGAAAGGCTTGGATGGGCACATGAATGAGAGGAAAATGGAGGGATATGGGATTTCTGCAGGTAGAAGGGATTAGTTGTGTTGGCCCAACATTTGTGGGCTGAAGGGCCTGTTCTGTGCTGTACTGTTCTATCTTCTATCACTGGATTGATAATCTAGATACCCAGGCCAATGTCCTGGAGACCTAGGTTCAAATCCCACCACGGCAGATGCTAATAAATTCACATTCGAATTCTGGAATTAAGAAGTCAAATGATGACCATGAAAACCATTGTCAATTGTTTAAAGATCCATCTCATTCACTGAACATCCTGTAGGAGGTGAAATTCACCATCCTTACCTGGTCTGGCTTACACGCGACTCCAGAACCACTGCAATGTGGTGAACTCTTAACTGCCCTCTGAAAAGGCCTAGCAGGCCATTCAGTTGTAATAAACCACTAGAAATCCAGAATCGACCTAGGCACCAGAAACGATAATGGTAAAAACTGCCCTGTTGACTCTGCAAAGTCCTCCTCATCAACATCTGGGAGCTTGTGACCATCAAGAAGGATAAGGGCAGCAAAAGTGTTGGTACTACACCACCTGGAAGTTGCCCTCCAAGCGCGTACCATCCTGATGTATATATTGCCATTCCTTGACTGTCACCGGGTCAAAATCTTGGAACCCCCTCCCTAACAGCATTATGGGTATACCCACATCTCAAGGACTGCAGCGATTCAAGAAAGCAGCTCACCACCACCTTCTCGAGGGCAACTCGGACTAGGCAATTAAATGCTGCTCAGCCAGCAAAGCCCACACCCCTTGAATGTATAATAATAAAAAAAAATAGTTGTCTAAAGATACAGCAGTTCATGGATCAACTGGAAAGTTGTGCAGAGCAGTGGTAAGTGGAATTTAATCCAGACAAATGTGAGATGGTGCATTTTGGGAGGTCAAATTCTGGTAGGATATATGGAGTAAATGGCAGGGCCCTTTGAAGTGTTGATGTAGAGAGAGACCTTGGTGTGCAAGTCCATAGTTCCCTTAAGATGGTGACACAGGTGGATAGGGTTGGGAAGAAGACATTTGGTATGCTCACTTACACAGGCTGAGGCATTGATTATGGGAGTTGGGATGTCATATTGTAGTTGCACGAAATATTAGACTGCACTTGGAGTATTGTGTACAATTCTGGTCACCACATTACAGGAAGGATGTGGTAGCAGTAGAGTGCAGAAGAGATTCACCAGGATGTTGCCTGGGATGGGACACTGTAGTTACAAGGAGAGATTGGGTAGGTTGAGTTTATTATCACTAGATTGTGGAGACTGAGGGGTGACCATGTAGAAGTTCATAAAATTATGAAGAACATAGGGTAGAGAGTCAGAGCCTTTGTCCAGGGCAGGGGAGTCCAGAACTAGAGGGCACAGGTTTAAGGTGAGAGGGGAAAAATTTCAAGGAGATCTGAGCGGTAAGTTTTTCCACACAGAGGGTGGTGAATATCTGGAATGAGCTGCCAGAGGAAGTGGTAGAGGTAGATACAATGTTTGAAAGGTATTTGGGCAGGTACTTGCATAGGAAAGGCATAGAGGGATATAGGTCAAATGCAGGCAGATGGGATCAGCATAGATAGGCATCATGGTCGGCGTGGACGAGCTGGGTTGTATTGGTCCATTTCTGTGCTGTACGTTTCAATGGTTCATAGTACTTGGTATGTGTACTTTCCAAAGTTGTCCCCAGAAAGTAGAGAAGAGTGAATTTTTCTTTTCAGTCTAAAGGAAATGGTCAACAAACAGCCTTCTTGCTGAGAACAGTCAACCAATCACACTGACCCTTACTCTAGAATGTGTGCTTGAACACCACAAGAGTGAAGCACCTCTTTATCAAGCTACTGGGAAATATTCATATTTAATTTTCAGTGGGCTCAGTAGATTTTGTTTACTTTCTGTGGTTAGTGATATTATCAATTGTTCAGCTCCATGTGCAGATGAAGCTTGTTTCCTGTGAAGTAGCTATGTCTCCTGTTCTCAAGAGAGTACTTGCTGTAGAGCAGGTGGCTGAGAGCTTTGGCTAAGACAGAACAGAAATAATAGCAATGATATACTGTACCATCAACAAAGTGTTTTAATAAAATTGACAATCTTCCTGAGGATAATTTCAATGTCCCTGACCTTTACTGAGATGGCTCACATCTGAAATATTTTTTAAAAAAAAGAATTTCCGTAAGGCAAAATTTTCTTGGGAACCATGGACCAGGTTTGGCTCTGACACTTGCAATAACATTGCTGCATACAGCCACAATACAGGAGAAAGGAAAATTCGACTCAAGATTATGTATTTTCGTATAAGTCATACAACATGGAAACAGGCTCTTCTGCCCTCCAAATCAGTGCCAACTATGAAGCACCCATTTACACTTATCATACATTAATAATCCCATTTTATTCTCCTCATGTTTGCATCAACTCCCCACTCATCTACATACTAGGGGTAATTTACAATGGCCAATTAACCTGCCAACCCACATGTCTGAGAACGTGCGAACTCCACACAGACTGCACCAGAGCTTGGGTTTGAACTCTGGCCACTGGAACTGTGAGGCAGCACCTCTACCAGCTGCACTTTTGTGATTGTGAACAAGGACAGTTTTGCACACTGAGAAAAATGTGGTAAGATTTTCAGTTGTTTAGATTAATCTCTGGAAATTCATGATGCAGAGGCCAGTGGGGGGAGAGAAGGTTTCAGCAGTAGGTCTATAGCCCTGCAGGTCACAGCTCTTCAAACAGACATCCAAGTACTGTTTTAAATGTGATCAGAGTTTCTTCCTCTTTGGGCAACTGAGGCAGTGAGATACAGACCCCTATCATCCTTACCATAGTTTAAAGCGATGCCCCTTGGGTTTTCACCCTTTAGCCAAGAGAAATTGGTCCTCCTCCTTTATCCAGGCACCTCATCGTTTTATATAGCTCAAAAAAAGTCTTTGTTCAGCCTCTTTTCCAGCCCATCTGTTCCTGCCTCACAGCTAAAGTTCACCAGTCCTGGAAATCCCTGCCCTGCATCCTCTCCAGTGCAATCTGGTAGGCAGGACTGTGCAGTACATGAGTTGTGGCCTCATCGACATTGAAAACAATTCTAACATAACTTCCCTGCTCCTTTATTCTACTCCTTGGTGCATAAAGGAAAGCACCTCTATGCCTTTTAACTATCGATCTACCTGTCACAATCCGAGGACATATTCACAAACATTCATTGGCACTGACAATACTATTGGAGGAAGACTGTATCCTGGGCAATACTGGAACAAATACTGTAGCCCACGGGCAGTACCCTGTGATTTGGGGCAGAAGAGCTGCCTCAAAGTGGTGCATTGTGTTTCCAAACAGGAGAGGACTTGAGAATAACAATGGAGCAGATGGTGTTTTGTGGTCCTTTGTCTAAGATGCACAAAGGATGACCACTTAAGTGAAGTATGTGGAAAGAAAGTCCATCAGAGTAGGCCAGGAGAAACACAACATTAAGATGAAGGAGATTAGGCACAGGAAGAGTTCCAAACAACTTTGGCATAATTATAGTAATTCTATTGTAAATTATGGTTGAATGCCACAGCTGAAATTATGTAAACAGATTTGGAAAATGAGAATAAAGGGAATTGCCTAACAATTGTTCCTAAAAAGCTGATAATCTTGACTTTACATTTACTATTAACTATTTGCTCAACAACCACATGTGTACTTCACAGGGAACTTCTGTACAGTGATCTGAGCAGAAATACAAATATTCCCATTCATCACCCAGGTCTGCTGTGCCCATTTATAGCACTTCTGCCTCAGTTTAGATTGGTTAACTCCATTCAGACTGATTTTGATGCTTGTTTGTCTATTTAGTACAGTACCCACCATGTTTGGGGAGCCAAAGGATGAAGAAATCAATTCAATTTAAGAAATAAAAATCCTGAAGAGAATTTTGTGCAATGTTGGGTTTAATGAATTGTGGGCAGCTGATCCCCAAGTGAATGGCACTAAAGTCAGGGAAGATGACTGGGAGATGGTGGCAGTGGTCTGTGGGGCTGTATTGGAACTTGACGAGGTGCATATGCTACAACCTGCTCCAAACAGATAACTCCTTTAAATCTTGCTTGCATTCTTGCAATCCAGTTTTATACATAGTGCCTTAAATATGAATTAAGCGTATTATTTGCATTTGGAAAGGGCTTAAATTCTGGTGCAAGGCACCTTTTTTTCCCTGAACTGACATGGCTCATAATGAGTGTGTGCTTACTGTCCACTATGTTGAGACTGGGACATTTGCTTAGCAAAGAAAATTGAACAGTACAGCCCTTTGTCCTACTATATCAACACTGACCATGATGCCATTCCAACTAATGCCATCTGCCTGCACATGGTCTATACCCCTCCACCTCCTGCCTGTTTATGTGACTGTCTAAATGCCTCTTAAATGTTGCTACTATATCTGCTTCTACCACCTCCCCGGCAGTGGTTTCCAGGCACTCTATGTGTAGCCAAAAAAAAACTTGCCTCGCAAGCACCTCACACTTGTCTGGATTAAACTCCATGTGTCATTTCAGCCCATCTACATTTTCCTCTAAATCATATATCTCAAAAAACAAAGGTCCCAGCACTGATCCTTGTGGAACACCTCCACAGGCCTCCAGCTGGAATAATGTCCTCCACCATCACCCTTTGTCCTCTGTGGCCAAGCTGGTTTTGAATCCAACCTACCAAATCTCTCTGGATCCCATGTGATTTAATCTTCTGGATCAGCCTACCATGAGGCACCTTGTTGAATGCTTTACTAAAATTCATGTAGACAACATCCATTGCCCTACCCTCATCAATCATCTCCATCACCTCCTCAAAAAAAACTCAAATCAAGTTTTTAAGAGACACCCCATCCCACACAAAGCAATGCTGACTGTTCATAATGTCCATGCTTTTCCACTTATAAGTAGATCCTATCCCTAGGAATCTCCAGTAATTTTCATACCACTGATGTAAGACTCACCGGCCTGTAATTCCTGGTTTGTCCCTATTGCCCTTCTTAAACAAAGGAACAATGTTGGCTATTCTCCAGTCTTCTGTGACCTTGTCCATGGCTACAGGGGACACAAAGGTCTCAAGGCCCCAGCAATCTCCTCTCTTGCATTTCTCAGTAACCTGCAATAGATCCCATCGGTCTCTGGGGACTTAGCCACCTTAATGTTTTTCAAAAGAAGCATCACCACCTCCTTGATGTCAACATGCCCCTTTATATCAGCATACCCCTTCCTGATCTCGCTATCCTCCATGTCATTGCTGATTACTGATGTGATCCATGTGATTACTGATGCAAAGTACTCATTTAGTATCGCACCCACTTTCTCTTGGCTCCAGGTATAAATTCACTTCTTTGGCCTCTCCCGAGCTACCCTCTTGTTTTTAATGTATTTATAAAATGCCTTGGGATCCTACTTGCCAAGGACATTTCATGGTCCCTTTTAGCCCTCCTGATCCCCTGTTTAAGTTCTTTCCTGCTTCCTCAAGGGCCCTGTCCAATTTCGGCTTCCTATATCTTACATGTGCTTCCTTTTCCTCTTTTTTTGATACAACATCTCATCATCTAAGGTTCCCAAACCTTGCCATCCTTGTCTTTTTTTCCTCATAGAAACATTTTGTCCTGAATACTGACCAGCTGGCCTTGAAATGATTCCCACATGTCAAATGTGGAGCTACCTAATAACAGCCTATTCCAATCTACTCTCCCAGCTCCTGCCTAATACTGTTGTAATTAACCTTCCCTCAATTTAGAACCTGAGGTCTAGTCTTATCCTTGTCCATAACTATCTTAAAACTTATGGAGTTATGACCACTGTTCCCAAAATATTTTCCCACTGAAACTCCGATCAGTTGGCCAGGCTCATTTCCTGATACCAGGTCTAATATGGGGCCCCTTCTCTGGTTGGTCTATCTACATACTGTTTCAAGAAGTCTTCCAGGATGATCCTAGCACATTCTGCCCCATCTAAGCCTCTGGCACTAAGGGAATCACAGTCAATATTGGGGTTATTACTCTCTGAGTGCAGCTGTGACATTTTCCCTGATCAGTTGTGCAACTTCTCCACTTTTACATACTATCTGCATACACTATTGCATCAGAAACATCTAAATCTTGGAATGTTGAGTTGCCAGTCCTGCCCTACTCTCAACCAAGTCTCTGTAATGGCCACAGCACTAATCTTGATAAGTTCATCTGCCTTATCCGTAAAACACTTCAACCCATCAGTCCCACCTGGTCCTGCCTATCCTTCCTTTCAGCCTTACTTGATGCAACCTCTACCTTCCTCTCAATCCCTCCACCTTGCTGACCTCTGGTTCCCACCACCCCCCCCCCCCCCCCCCCGACACTCCAGTTTAAATGCTCCCAAGTGGCGTTTGCAAAACTCCCTGTGAGGGTATTGGTTCTCTTCCAGTTTATCTGCAACCTGTCCTTATTGCACCTGCCTTGCAAGAGCCCATTGATCCGTGTACCTGAACCCCTCCCTTCTGCACCAGCACCTTTTTTTACACAATCAACTGTACTCTCTTTCTATTTCTTGCCTCGCTAGCATGTGGTACAGGGTCCTGCTTTTTAACTTTCTACCTAACTCCCTAAATCCTTGTCTCTCTCCTTACCTGTGGGGACCTTGTCTTTCTCCCTGCCTGTGTTGTTAGTACCAATGTGGACCATGACCTCTGGCTGCTCACTTTGTCTTTCAGAATATCCTGTGCCCACTCAGAGACATCCTTGACCCTGGCACCAGGGAGGCATAATACCATCCTGGAGTCTCGCTTCCAGCCACAGAAGTGCCTGTTCGTGCCCCTGACTAAAGAGTCCCCTGTCACTATTCCATCTAAGTAATGGGTGTGGTACCACTGAATTTCTAAGCACGAAAGCTTCAATAAGAATCCTTTTTTTGTGGAAATTGAATTAGCTGAAAGTATATTTTTGGAAAATGCCAGGAAACCTGTTTTAGTGAGCTCTTCCTGGACAAACTGAAGTGAGCTTAAACAATAGCAGGAATGACCCCATCGGTCTTTGTATTTATAGAATATAAAGGTAGAAGAGCTTTTGACAGAGTAGGTTGTCATGATTATTATCCACAAATGACAGGTTTGTGAGTTAATATATTTAATTGATTTAAGATATTTTAATATTTTAATTTTGTTGTATCCTTGCATGATATTTATAATTTATGCTTCTGTCTGTTGCATGAGACACTGTTATTTAAAGCTGAAATCCTATTTGGTTCTCAGTATCTAGGGTATATTATCAGTGACTTTGTTTTTATTAGCATCACACTTGTTGGTGTGACACTGTTGCACCAGATGTGACTGAAATTTTACCAGCCGCTGTTATCGGTGATTCGTCAGTAAGTCTGTTCTCTATAAAAGATGAGCAGAGAAGCAAGTCAGTTACGGACCTTTCCATTTTGGAAGGTTTAAAGTGGCTGGCAGAATGAATTGTTTTGATGGTAATTGTGCAAATGAATCTGGAGACCTGAGCAGTTAGGAGCCATGAACATAAGGTGTGGAGTGGTGGGGGCTGCAGTTATCAGGAGAGTCATACTACTTGCATTTCATACTGGAGTAGAGCTTGTGGTTGATATTCATACAAACAATGTTCCTCCTTGATTTATGTATCAGGTTTTCTTTTAGGTACTGTAATCGGGCGCCTTCATGGTTTTGGTCATTCCGGATCAAGAGATTTTTCGATGCTACTCCTAATAATTCCCCAACACACTTTTATTTAACTTCTTTTTCCATGTTACACAGTAGTTTAATAAATTTTACAATGAACTCAGTGAGTTTAAAAGAAACAGGAAATATACTAGCATACTGGACCTTGGTTCTGACTGTAAACCTACCTGAGTTCTGAACTTGACACCTACCCCAGCTGTGTACCCGCCCACACACCGGACCCCAGACACCTGCACACCCCTCTTATACACTGGATCCTCAGGTCATACACTGTAAATAATGGGTGAGCCTGGCACCGAATTATCGGAGTTGCTCTGTAATTGGTTAATTCCTTCATATAACCCAAACAGAAGCAGGTTTGGAGGAGCTGAAAATCTGCTTAACCCAGGGTAGAGCAAAACTGCATCCATTTCTACATGTTTTAGCACCAGTCAGCAAACTTGACTCCTGACTTTTTGCTATGATTTTTGATTGTCCCAACACTGTCTCTGGTGAAAATTTTCTTCGGATGTCATCAACAGTGGTAGAGTGTACAAAATTCATCTCCAATTGTCTAAAATTGTCATCTCCAACCTCAATTGTCTAAAAATCAACTCTCTTATATACTCATTGAACAAACAGCTACTACTAAATCCATTTCTCCAGAAACCATGTTATGTAGAGGACCAACACTCAAATTCCTTTGTCCTTTTTGTGATCTATAATTTTCTGTGATCTCTGATACATGCTGATATGTGCATGGACTGTTTTGCCTGTGACGGTCAAATTCACTCATAATTCCGGGCTATTTCACTACAGCATCCATTCAGTAGGTATTAATACTTCTGTGTAGGTGGAAGTCTCTCCAAAAGCTGGCTGCAGAGATCACAAATCTGAGCCTGAATTTGCAACAGATCAGTAGAATATGCTATGCTGAAACTGACAGCATGGTATTACATAGTGAAATCCAGTAATACTGTTCTATCAACCTTGCATTTGAAGATTTTGGTCTCTAGGGGACCTCCACAAATAGAATTAGGGAGATCCACAATGCTGTTTTAATACTACTACAACATTGAGATTATTGTGGTACTCTGGACTACATTTCAAACCTTAGAATCCCAGTGCGTTAGATTTAAAAACGCAGGGTAATTAGCCAGCAGCTTCAAGGCTGACATTTAATCAAGGGATTCAGCTGCTGAAGTCTTTGCCTTAAAAATTTAGTCTTATTTGAATCCCACTTCTCAAGTTATTGGTATCCATTATTAATTTATATATTGAATATATCACATTCCTAATTTAATGCAAATTGGATAATGAATGGATATATGTATCAAATGGACACTGTCGTCTTGCTTATCACAGGAACCTGGCCCTGCTAAAGTTGCAGTTACCAGTAGCAGTATACCAAGTGCTGAGAGAGTTCCCAGCACCAAGTCAACACTCTGGCAAGAGGAGCTTAAAAACAACGATCCACATGTTGTCAGTAACCTGGTGAGAAGTTCTTCACAGGCCCAGTCTCCTACTGGATCATCAGCAATGCCTAAAGAAGGTGAGAGGATATAATAGGGATTGGGGTGGGTGGGGAAAAGAGCAGGAACTAACTTAGGTTCTTAATTTTCCTAGAATGTTGGTTCTGCCAGCCATTGGCCATAAGTTGGCTTATTTTGTAGAGATCCTTTTTGTTTGGTGGAGCTGCCTATTGCATGGGGCAGTCATAACACCTGCCCTAATTTAAATTGCCAGTCACTACAGATTTCCTCCTGACTTTCTGATGAAATATTCCGCATTTGTCCTAACACACTCAGAATTAGCCCTAGGCTTTGCATTTTAGTATTGGACCTAATTTCTCTGTCAGCGTTTATTTTCATAGGAACTGGCTGACAACAGTAGAAAATTCCTAGCTGTGATTCGGGATATTCCTAGAATCCAGTTATTCAAAATGAAACTGTTAACTGACATGCACCACTGGCTTAAAGTACACAGCAGCAGTAAAACAATCTATGTACTTATTAAAAATGAAATGTCAGAAATCTTTCAGATACTGGTTCAGTCCACAGGGACCATGCTAGCTCCTAGCAGAGCAATCCATTAGTTCCCTTTCCCCTTATTTTGCTGTAGCTCCTTTAACTTAGTCTCTCTCCTGTGCCCCTCAACTCTTGTTTGATTTGTTTGCAACCTGCCTGCAACAGGGAGAGTTATCTTTTTGATGTGGAAGAAAACCAGAACACCCAGGGGAAACCCAGGGAGGAATTTGCAAACTCTGCACAGGCAACGCACAAGGTTAGGATCAAACACAAGTTGCTGGAGCTATGGGGAAGTTAAACCACTACAATTGATTACAAAACTTATTGGAACAATTGGTCAGTTTAATTTGTAATAATATTAAGAATAAAATCTAGGAGCATGATATGGAAATAGAATTAACTCAAATATTGCATATAGACGACCTGGATTGTTTTCAGACTATGATTCTGTTTTCAAGTGCCTCGTGTCCAAAATCTTTTTTTGAGTGATTCACCACTTGTGTTTTAACCAACTTAAACTGGCCAAGTCGCTTAGTACAGTGATATCATTAAATTTTCAGGGTTTTCCTCTGACACAAGCTCATACCTACCTTCAGGCTTGAATAAAATAAACTTTTTTTTGCTCTTTCTTCTTGTACAAGTTGCATTTGTTCATTGCTTTGCAAGCATAGCATCTTCCTACAAAAGCATACTCTACAGCAACTCTAGGACTTAAATGATTGGGCCTTGGGTAGAGAGCAGCACTTCACCATATCATTTACCTTCACTAGTGATGGTAAAATTCTACTGCTTTTCATTGTAATGAATTTAAGGTAGTGTTATCAGCATGGCTGCCTTGCTTAGAGGATTATTGTATATTCATACTTGGGTCAAGTCATGTTTATTGTCATGTGTACAAGTATGGTGAGGTACAGGTTTAATGAAAATTGCTCTGTTTATAAACAAGTTGTCTTCCTCCTAAACATAGCACAAAGTGTTGTTAATGGTGATGAACTGGATGGCCAGGAGAAGAAACGTGTAGAGAGTGGCTACTTTTCTCTGGAGAAGCTGAAGCCTGACTCAAAGCAGTTAACCTCCTCACCTAGCAGCAACACCACTGACAGGTATAGTTCCTCTGAAAGTGGCATGGTAGTCCCGTGCCACTCTAGCCTGTACAGCAATTCTTTCCTTCCTGCAGGTAACTTTCTCTCCAATGGCTCTTGTGTTAGCTCTTCCCAGAGCTCCTTGGACTCCGAGACCAGTGATGTGACAATGATGAGCATAGCAAGCTCAAACAGCAGGCTTGGGGAACAGCCAAGCCATTCCCCAGCTACAAGGACCAGTCGGGACTATGCTGCACTTGCATTTGTTCCCAGAGCCAAGAGGATCAGCAACAAACAGGTCTTTCAAGTGGATGAGCAGCAGGAGCAGCAGCTGCAAACCTGCAGCCCTGGTAGAGTGGAGTTGGATCGCTTATTTGGACGTGAAAGGAGGTAAGAAACTGAAGTTGGAAAAAAATTAATTGTTAAAATCTGACTGACTTTTTTTTTCATATACCCTTTAATGCACTATAGTTTCTGACCAAGGATTATCACTTAAGCCCCTGTTATTTTAATTTAAAGCAAAAATTGAGCTGGAAGGGACTTGGCTGCTGAAATGCATCTGATTTATATACAAAGTTCTTTTACCAAGAATATGAGGGAGACTCTGATGTACAAAACATGTTCAAACATGGTGCTCCTCCTTTCAGATTTTGCATGTATTTTAGACTGCAGCTTGTTGCAGTTTCTATAACCTTTTTGAGGCCTCTTCCATGTTTCATTCCTCAGCAAGGTGGTGGTTGGAATTTATCTGAGGCATCTGGTACGGACTAAATTGGGGCTTGGGGTGCCTGCTTCCACTTGTGTCATATCCATTGCTACATTTTCACTTCTATATTCCAACTTATCCATGTGTTCTTCAATCCCTTATTTAAAATGCACTCAGTCCTTTCACCAATGTTCTACAATACTTGTGACTCTTTTATTCCAAAGAGTCTTAACTACAGGTCCTCCCCAACCTACGAATGATCAACTTGTGTTCAGCCTGTACATACCAGCAAGTGTTTGGGAGACCGGTAGGACGGATTTGGCAGCTGCTGCAGGGCTGCAGGTATCTTCTGCCACGTGGGAACTAGGTTCATGGCTACATTTCTGACTTGCGGAGTGTTCAGATTACAAACACTTCACAGAAGTGGAATCCTTGGTGACCTGGGGAGGACCTGTACTTTGAGGTTATGATCTATAAAGGAGAGTAGTTCACCGTGCTGTTCAGATGTTCTGCTGCACACTTAATTCCTTCCCTGGACTTCTGCTTTCCTCACTGCTTAAGACTGACATTGAAGGAGCCGAGTATGAATCAGTTTGATACCGTACTAGCGTAACTTGATTAAGTTCCTGGTGTTAGCAGAAAGGAAGGTCTGCATGGTCAAGTAGCAATCACCTTGAAAATTAGTTAATACGAGTTCATGAACTTTGCTAGTGTATGGAAAACTTGCTGTTATTGATTTATTTGTTTCCCATATTCTGTCTCCCAAAAACCTTCAAGCTGTCCGGTAAGGAATCGTCTGTTTTCTGACCCCAGATTGCTTCCAGTCCTTTGACACAAGTGTGTCTTGGTATTCTGATATAAGCTTGTATTACAGTGCATGTATGCAGAGCGTGTTGAACTGGCCCAGTTATTAACAGTGCACTTCTTAAATTACAACATTTTGTTTAAAAAGAATGTCAGGAAGTTTACAATTTGGTGTCATTGTGGCCTTATAGACATTGGATAATTGTACATGCATGGAAGGCTAAATCTTTTTTCTGAGTCTGTCTCTAACAGACCTACAGGAGATTGAAAGCACAGGAGTTGGATTTGTCTCTCTGAAAACCTGTTGAGCATCAAAGGACCTCGCACTGTGTACCAGTGGCTTCAATTACTGTTACTGTAATTAGCTCAATTACCTTAATTTTACTCTTCAGCAAAAACAACTTGTGTCCACCATTAAATACATGCCTGAGAGATTGGGCAAGACTGGGAAACCAGTAATGGGCATCAGGTTTTGCAGTACATGTGATGTAAGAATTAGTACAGAAACCCCAAGCTGCTGATACTCCAGGTGACAAGGATGGCTGCTTGCAATTTGTTTTCTGGTGGTGAAGAGTTTCTACTTGCTTGGCAGGTTATGCCTGATTTCTCACCCTCGGGGCTAAATAATGCAGTAACTTGATTAAACAAGTGAACAACCTGACTCTCAAACTGTTTTAATTGCCATTAAGGAAAGATTCTTGCAGACATAGCAACATTTTGAATTTAACTCCGCTGCTTTAAAGAGCCCCCTCAGGTTAATTGAATCAAATTTCCCTTGCCTGCAGTTTGGAGTGACTGACCTTGGCCAAAGGTCATCTTAAAAAATTTCCAGGAATTTCTCTAGAAAATGTGTGTTTCTGTTTTTGTGCAATTTCTCCTAAACATTGTGCACAAAAAATACACCCTGATTTTCCGTATTGATACCATGTAAAGCAGTTGAATGGTTGGGGAAGTCAAGTGAAATATTTAATATTTTAACGATCTTTTCAAAGTTAGTGTCATCAGATACTGGCTAATGCCAGAAGGCTAAACTAATAAAAGAACCTTTGTTCATTGATGGTGGTTAGAATTTACAGCTGGCCGTTGGGTAGTGAGTGGGAGTGGATGTAGAGATGAGGCTTCAAAGGGATTTAGACAAAGTGAGCTAGTGGGAAACATCGCAGATGAAGTACAATGTGGAGAAATGTGAGGGCAACCACTTCGGTAGGAAAAATAGAAATATTGAAGATGAGAAATTGGGACCTAGGTGTCCTTCTACACAAGTTATTGAAAACTGATGTGCAGGTGTCACAGGCAGTTAGAAAGGTAAATGGTATGTTGGCCTTTATTGCTAGAGGATTTAAGAACAAGAGTAAAGATGGCTCGGTGAGACTACACCTGGAGTATTCTGTACAGTTTTGGTGATATTATGTAAAAAAAAGGATAGACCTGCTGTAGAGGGGGTGCAGTAAAAGTAAATTGGTAAATAAATTGGTTTATTATTGTCACATGTACTGAGGTACAGTGAAAAAACTTTGTTTTGCATGCCATCAACACAGATCATTTCATTACAACAGTGCATTGAGGTCGTACAAGGGAAAACACCAACAGAATGCAGAATAAAGTGTTACAGAGAAAGTGAAGGCAGACAATAAGGTGCAAGGCCATGACGAGGTGGATTGTGAGGTCAAGAGTCCATCCTTATCATACTAGGGGATTGTTCAATAGTCTTATCACAGCGGGATAGAAGCTGTCCTTGAGTCTGGTGATATGTGCTTTAAGGCTTTTGTATCTTCTGCCCAATGGGAGGTGGGAGAAGACAATGTCTGGGGTGGGTGGGGCCTTTGATAATGCTGACTGCTTTACTGAGGCAGCGAGAAGTGTATGGAGTCCATGGAGGGGAGACTGGTTTCTGTGATATGCTGAGCTGTATCCACAACAACTCTCTGCAGTTTCTTGCGGTCATAGGTAGAACAGTTGCCATACCAAGCTGTGATGCATCTAGATAGGATGCTTTCTCTGGTGCATTGATAAAAATTGGTGAGGGTCAAAGGGGACATGCCAAATTTCTTTAGCCTCCTGAGGAAGTAGAGACACTGGTGTGCCTTCTTGGCTGTGGTGTCTGTGGTTGGACTAGGATAGGATATTTGTGATATTCACTCTGAAGAACTTGGAGCTCTCAACCCTCTCGACCTCTGAGCCGTTGATGTAAACAGGAGCGTATGCACCACTCCCCTTCCTGTAGTCAATGACCAGCTCTTTTGTTTTGCTGACAGTGAGGGAAAGGTTGTTGTCATGACACCATGTCACTCGGCTCTCTATCTCCTTCCTGTATTCCGACTCATCATTATTTGAGATTCAGGCCACTACGGTGTTGTCATCTGCAAACTTGTAGATGGAGTTAGAGCGGAATCTGGCCACACAGTCATGAATGTACAGGGAGTAAAGTAGGGGACTGAGGACCAGCCTTGTGGGGCACCAGTGTTGAGGATAGTCATGGCAGAGTTGTTGCTGCCTATCCTTACTGATTGTGGTTCACTGGATCTGGGATGGCAGGTCTATCATATAAGGATATCGTATAAGACTGGGCATCTATTCTATACAGTTTAAAAGAAAAAGAGGTGGCCTCATTGAAATGTACTGGGGCGCTTGACAGGGTAGACGCAAGGAGTATGTTTTGCCTGGCTGTGGAGTCTAGAACTAGGGGCCACAGTCTCAGAATAAGTTTTAGACCCCTCAGGATCAAAATGAGGAGAATATCTTCACCCAGGGTGGTATATCATTAGAATTCTTAACCTTGGGGAGCTGTGAAAGGTCAGTCATTGATTGTCTTCAGAATGAGGTTGATACATTTCTGGATGTTAAAGGAATCGAGGAATATGGGGACAGTGCAGGAAATGGGAGAAGATTAGCCATAGCTAATTCTTGAAATGTGGAGCAGGAACGAAGGCCAAATGACACCTCTTGCACCTGTTTCTTCTGTTTTTTTTAATACATTAATTAGTTTCCATCTTTATCATGATCAAATGTTCATTATAATTGATAATTGCTTCTTGACCACAGAAACCTTCCTTTCCACTGCCACCAAGAATTGAAACAAGTATGAAAAGAAAGTGATTCCCAAATGACATCCCTAAGCATTGGACCTTAAAGAAAGCAGGGAAGGCCAGGGGAAGGAAAGAGAAACAGTGTGCATGTGTCATTGGCAAGGCCAGGATCTACTGGTCATCACTGCTTGTCCTCTGAACTGAGTGGCAGTTCATAGTAAATCATATTGGTGTTACTGGAGTTGCATATAGATCAGACTGAGCTCAGCTGTTCAGAGACTATGTTTGAATGAACGTTCTCCACTTGAAGGATGGTAGAAATCACAAACTCTCTCCTCCCTTGCTCCTCTTCCAAATCTGGTCATTGAAATTGAATTCAAGCGTATATTAGGGTTATGGAACTAGGTCACGTAGGTGCAGCTGAGATATAGATCAACCACCTTCTAACTGAATGGTGGTACAAGCTAGAGAGCCTGTTCCTTTACATATGTTCCCACCCACGACTAGAGAACTGTATTATCAGTTATTCCTCTTAAGTGGGAAGACGGAAAACTGGAGATGCCAATACAGGCATGAGTGTACATGTGCAAGGCATAAATGGTTGCTCTAAAGCTGCACTTTCAAATTTCTCACTCTGGCCACAGACTTTCACTGATGTTGGCTGTGAGGTCCATCTGTGCAAAATTGAAATGGCAACTGTTGGACCATAGAGCACTTCCAGTGACCTTATTCACCCAGAGGTCAGAAAATGAAGCAGCCCAGCCACCTCTGGCACGATGGGAGTGAGTAGGGTTGCAGACCAACAGGCATCATGGTCTATTGTGTTTTTCTGTCTTAAGTCTCGCTCTCAAACAGATTTAGAAGTAACTAGCAAAACCAGCACCATCCAGGCACAAGGCTGTTCCTATCAGTGGATGGGAGCCATTGGTGGTGGGGGTGTAATTCAAAGGAAGCTGGGGTAGTTAGAGCACAAATGGAAATGGAGGAACATTTTTCTTTGCGCTGTGATCGCAAATGTACTCCTGCTAGAAGCAGCAAATTTCTTGCCATGAATCAAGTAATAATGTCTGGACAGAAACATATCTTCTGATAATGTGCCCGTTCACTGAGAAAACTTATTTTGCGGAATGGAACGTTGGAATGGAAACTTTTGAGAATCATCTCTGTACTCCATCAGCATCAGGAAATGAATTGTCAAGATCTGAAGAATGGTTTACCTCAGCATGGAAGGATGAGTTTCACCCCACCCCACCTGGGAATTCTTGGACCATAACGTATCCTGGTGAAATGTTAATTATTTGTTTATTACCCTGTACAAATATCCTTTGACTCCTGACATATGTATTAATCAGTGTAAATTAAACTGCATTGGAGGTGAAATACTGTAAGATCGATGACTAATGATAAGAAAAATTGGAATAAGCTAAATCAGAGAATTATGACAAGCTGCAGCAGATTTATCAAAATACTGAAAGATAAAAAGCTTGTTCACCTGAAATAAAAGTATTGCTGTATTGCTCTGAAGATCAGTGGTCTGTTGCCCCCACGTGGTGTTAGACAGTATTACAATTGTGGATGACTTGATGTAGCTGATTGCTTCAGCTTTCTCCAAGAATAAGATTTTTCTTCAGTACATCAGTATTGGAATTGGAAGTCAGTGACAAGGTTATTTTGTGCCCTTACTTACTTTTGAGAAAATGATAATGGGCCACCCTTCTGCCAACGGTAGGGGTTTAAAATCTTCTTTGACTTGGGACTGTTTTTAAAAAAAAGTGTAGTGCTCCAAAACTGTTTTCTAAAGTGTTGATAAGGTAAAGATTTCTTAATGCAACCATCATTAAAATGTGTACCACTTTCCTTGGTAACAACATTGTGCAGCTGCCAGAAATTAGCTGTGCAGCTGCAACTTTGGAATCCAAGTTCTTAAATCGACACATGCACTGCACAAGCACCACATGCAATAAGTGGTGCTTCAGGAGTAAGGGAAGTGAATGTGCACCCAGGTTCATTGAATCACCTGGAGCCTTTATTACAGAAATCAACCATAGGATAGAGGGCCTGTGTAAAGATGGGATAGAGGCAGGAGGGAAGGCGGTGTGCAGGCTGTCCAAGGCGAAGGCCAGATGTTCCTGACAGCTGGTTACTCGGGAGCTGAGGCATTGTTTCTGAGCACTTGTGTTTTTGAGAAACCTGAAGCACTAACAGGTGCTTGTGCCCAAAGTGCCACTTACACTGGGCTAAAAGAAAATAAGATTGAGCGTTCTTCCCTTGAGAATGCAGCTTGGGTGACATCCCTAATACAGTGTTGAGAAGCAAACTGAGAATTGGCATGGATTAGCTGCAACAGTCACTAATGACCCTGAAGTTAGGAAGCTGAAAATGACCTTGACTGTAGAGCAGTCAAGGCTTTTGAGTCTTGAATTGAGACTGCAGGCCATGGGTGTCAGTGAAGAGTACGTTGATGAAGTGTAGCCTAATTTTTTTGCTGTTCCTTGGAGAAGTCCAGATAAGAGCATGGGTCACTGTAAACCAAAGGTTGGTTAAAGGTTTGTGGCGACCAGCATTCCATGTTTCCCTGGTTTCTGTGGTGCTTCTATATTCTGTTTACATGTCATCAAGTAAGAGGGTGTTTAGCCCCTGTGCCCCGCCCCACCCCACCCCACTGGGTCTACATTTTAGTCCATAAATGTGGTAGAGGATGCAAGGAGTGTTCAGCCCTAAGTGTGGGCAATAGGAGTCAGTGGGCAGTGAGGCTGTAGAGAGTTGTGGAGAAGCCTGGCAGAGTGTTCTATTTGAATAACGTGCTTTCAGGAGCAACAGAATTAGTAAAATCTTGTTCTGTGAGTAACCAAGATTGTTGTGTTCCAGGCCAGTGTGAGATTAAAATTAAGCTGGAAGGTTAAAAATGGGCAGTTCCTAGAGCAAATAAAATTCCCAGTGTGAAATCAGGTGTAACATCTCCTGCCAGCCTCTGAGATATGCAGCAATGAGTGCAAGTTTGCTTTACTTTGGGTTAAGCCTATTACTAATTACACAGCACTTTCTTCACATTGGTGAAACCAAATGTCTATGACAGGGAGTTCCAGGATTATAACCCAACAATAACAGGAGTAGTGATCAATCTAGAGTTTGAAAGGTTTGCGCTTTCGAGGTAATGTTATTCTCCTGATTCCCCTCTCTGATGCAGAAAAGTAACGGATTTAAGAGGGGCAATTGAAGAAGTTTTGATAATACATATCCATTGTATTTAGTGGATAGTCCATATTGCAGTGACGGTGTGCTGGTGATGGAGGGAATGGTCTCTTAATCTCAAAGAATGACATCAGAATCAACGAAAGCACAACTTCTACATTTCCCATGTTGGAGAGGAAAATACTATTGCTCTTAGACATATTGTAAATCTTAAATGTAGGGATGGGAAAAGGCAATGATTAGCTTGTGGTATATACAAAGTATTAAGATCTAGTCTGGCAATGCAGATTTTGAACAGTGGTTAAGCATGGAAGCTGACTTTAAACAGTGGATTATTTCTACTGTCTATCTTCCTCTTTATGTATGTCGCTTTGATTGTGAGCAATTGGTGTGGGATAGAGGAGAAATGATAAAATTGAAGCCACTTCAATCAGGAATATAATCATGATGTACGCACTTCACAAAAATGTGCAACAGAAATCTGGACCTCTCTTCCAGAGGCTGTGGAATTGGTCGATAAATGCTTAGCTGAAGAGATGTTGGAGGAGGGATGGTTTTAGAATTTTGGATCAATGGGACAATTCCCAGGGAAGGTGGAACCTGTATAAACTGGACGACTTTCACCTGAACTAGAAGGGTTCCAGTGACTCGCACGGGATGTTTGCTATTGCTATTGGCAGGGAGTGGGGATGCAGAACGGGAGTACAGAAGGCTGGATTCCATCTACTTCAACACAAGGAGTCTGACAAATAGGACAGATGAACTGAGGGTGTTGATGAACACATGGCAATAGGTTGGCCGGACTGACAACTCAACATTCCAGGGTATAGAACCTTCAGGTGTGAATGGGGAGGGGATGCAAAAGCCTGGAAGAATCTTCAAATGAGGTCACATAAGTGGAGTTTAGAAACAAAAAAAGGGTTGAGCACTTTGCTGGGAGTGTGCGACAGGCCTTAAATGAAGGCAAATCACAGAGGTAAAAGTAATGATGTAGGGGAACGCTTGAAACACCCTGGCCTAGAAGGCTTGGGGCCAAGTGTTGGAAAATAGGATTAGTACAGGTAGGTACTTAATGACTGGCGTGGACACGGTGGGCCTAGGGACCTGTATAACTGACTCCACACATTATGAATGTACATACTGTAACTGTGGTATGCTGGTGGTGGGAGGGTACTTACTATCCATGTCAAGTTTGAGTTCAAGTGGAGATTAATCTGTCATGTTCCTGAGCTGTTTCTTGATGGTGGTGGAAGGTCTTTGGTGCATCAGAAGATGAGCTACTTGTAGTAACCTTTCACCTTTTCATTTCATCACAGTATTTGTGGCTGGTCCGGTTGAGTTTTTGGTAAGTGGTGACCCCTAGGGTGTTGATAGTGGGAAACATGATGATTTGACTTTTGTTGGTCATGGGCTGGTACTCCTGTGTCATGGTCATTTATCAGCTTGTGCCTGAATACTGGCCATGTCTTGCTGTGTGCATGTGTGGACTGCTTCATTTGCTGAGGAATTCTGAAGGAAATTGAACATGCAATCACCAGCGAGCATCCCCACTTCTGACCATATGATGGAAGGAATATCAATGAAGCAAGTTATTTGGACATAGGACACTGTCCTGAGAAGCTCCTGCAGCAATATCCTGAGGCTGGAATGATTGACTACCAATAACCTGAGTCTCCACCCATTGTGTAAGGTGCGACTCCAACCATTGGAGTTTTTTCTCCTGGATGCCCACTGAATTCAGTTTTTCCAAGGCTTCCTGATACCACACTCAGTCAAATGCTGCTATGATGTCACAAGCAATCATTCTTGCCTCCTCTCTGGAAGTCTCCTCTTTGGATCAAAACTGTGATGAGGTCTGGAGCCAAGTGGTCCTGGCAAACATTAAAATGGGCATCAGTGAGCACATTATTGGAGATGACTGCTGATTCATAACTTGTTGATAACACGTTCCATTATTTTACTGATGACTGCAGTAGGCAAAGGCTTACGATGAGAAACAAAGGACTGCAGATGCTGGAATCTAGATGAAAAACACGATGATGCAAGAGGAACTCAGCAGGCCAGGCAGCATCCATGGTGAAAAGCAGGTAGTCAACATTTCAGTCAACATTCAACTCAAAATGTTGACTGCCTGCTTTTCTCCACTGATGCTGCCTGGTCTGCTGAATTCCTCCAGCATCATCGTGTTTTTCATCTAGATTCCAGCATCTGCAGTCCTTTGTTTCTCTAGTATTACTGCTCCACTGTGAAGTCTCTTCAAGGATGCCCACTTTGAAGAAGTTTTCTTCCAGTCCTGAAGAAGGGTCCTGACCCAAAACATTGACTGCCTGCTTTTCTCCACGGATGCTGCCTGGCCTGCTGAGTTCCTCCAGCATCGTCATGTTTTTCATCAAAGGCTTATGATATTTCATTGCACGCTCAGTTAATCAGCCCTTCGTATGTGTGCCTGAGATTCATCAGCAATTCATTTATGGGTGCCAGTATTTACTAGGGTGAATGCTTCTCATTATTGTTTATCATACTTACTGATCAGTGGCTATAGGCTGGAAATTGAGAAGGAGGTTGGAACACTAACTGGTTGAGAGCCCAAGGGTGCAGCAGACTTATTCTCCTAACTGACCAGGAATGTAGCAGATGAATGAAAGCACTTTCAGCATTCCTTCCGGTATCTGCTATCGCAGTTGTCAGTGATGCTGCTGCCTTTAAAGTACTCCCTTGTCAAAACCCCAAAGGTGCTTCCATACTTCTAATACTGCTGCCTTCAACTTGTTTGTGCCTCAAAGTTTTTGGAGTAGAAATTTGTCCTTTGTCACTTGCATTAAATATTTACCCATGTATTGCACTCCTGATATCCACTGACTGCTTCTGAAATCCATCAACTTCAGTGGAATCAGATCTTACAACTGCTGCTGTTTTAAGTGCATAGGGCATGTAATCAAGGATGAATTCCTATCCTGTTGTTTCATTCAGTGACAGAAAGGAACAGGACAAAAATAAACAAAGGAAGTGGAAAATAAATGAAAGGAAACAAACAACAAAACAGTGCTGATATAGGTGAAGGAGGGAAAAAGAAGAAATGGGTAGATGGAAATGATGTAACTCTGAGGTGAAAGACGTGTGAAAAGGAAGGAGAACAAGTGGAGCAATGGGAAAATGTCACGTCGAAGTGAAGGGGCTGTTAGCATTTCGTGCTTGACAACCACCTTGACAGCATCACAGATAAAGCTTGTAATGACATGGTTTAATTGCTGTCTAGCTATGGTCTGCATTTAACTAGTTACCATTTAAGTTCTTGTTTTGGTTTAATATTAAAGGACTGGCCAAGCCCCAGTCCTACAATATTTACCATAGACTGGCATGCACAGGTGATTTTTGAATGACCTCCAGTGGAGACAGTTAATGATTTACTGATGATTTTTCTTTTCCTGATCCATTTCTGATTGTCCAGTGCTCTTTTGCAGGTGTTGCCGGTAATTTGCTCTTAGCTGTGTGTCCAGCAATGTCACCTGCCCTCTGCCACGCATCCATTTGATTGCAGATTCTAGAAGACTGATTCTGCCTGCTCCTTGTCAAAGAAATCAAACCTTCATTTTACCATGAATGATTTACTTTGTTTTTTGTTTAACTGCCAGTTAAGATTAGTCCACTGTTATGCTCTTGCCAGCCAGCCTGCCTGCATTGTGTTACCTATGTGCAATGCTTAGGAGATTTCAGCAACTGTGTGTTTTGTGCAAAAAATAACTAATGAGGATTACTGGAGATCATATCAGCTGGATACGGCATACTTTCTCACCTCTCCTGTCAATCCACTGAAAAAGTGCAGGTGAACAGTTTCCAGAAACAGCTGCACTAAATTTAAAATATCGGTCTACCCAGAATACCTCGTTGTAACCCCTGTAGATCTATTAATAAAGCAATTATTGTTCTTGCCATTTAAACAAGCTGCCATAATCTTAAGTTATGAAACTGCTACTGAGCTCTGTAAACAGGATACTGGTTGTTGTAAATGTACTACCCCATCTTTATCTCTGGTTGTATCATATCTGATTCAACATTCTATCATGTTCCCTTATTCAAAAACAGGTAGTAGGGATAGTCCAGGGAATTACAGACCAGCGAGCCTTACGTCTGTGGTGGGTAAGCTGCTAGAAAGGATTCTCAGAGGCAGGATCTATGATCATTTAGAGAATCATGGGCTGAATAGGGACAGCCAGCATGGATTTGTGAAGGGAAGTTCTTGCCTCACTAGCCTGATAGGGTTCTTTGAGGAGGTGACCAGGAAGGTTGATGAGGGTAGTGCAGTAGATGTGGTCTACCTGGATTTTAGTAAGGTGTTTAACAAGGTTCTGCATGGTAGGCTTCTTCAGAAGGTCAGAGGCCAAGGGATCCAGGGAGGCTTGGCCGTGTGGATTCAGAATTGGCTTGCCTGTAGAAAGCAGAGGGTTGTGGTGGAGGGAGTGCATTTGGATTGGAGGGCTGTGACTAGTGGTGTCCCACAAGGATCGGTTCTGGGACCTCTACTTTTCATGATATTTATTAATGACTTAGATGAGGGGGTGGAAGGGTGGCTTAGCAAGTTTGCAGATGACACAAAGGTCGGTGGTGTTGTGGATAGTGTGGAGGGCTGTCGAAGCTTACAGAGGGATATTGATAGGATGCAGAGCTGGGCTGACAAGTGGCAGACGGAGTTCAATCCGGAGAAGTGTGAGGTGGTACACTTTGGAAGGACAAACTCCAAAGTGGAATACAAGGTAAATGGTAGGATTCTGGGTAGTGTAGAGGAGCAGAGGGATCTGGGGGTTCACATCCACAGAGCACTGAAAGTTGCCACACAGGTGGATAGGGTAGTTAAGAAGGCTTATGGGATGTTAGCTTTCATAAGTCGTGGGATCGAGTTTAAGAGCCACGAAGTAATGATGCAGCTTTACAAAACTCTGGTTAGACCACACTTAGAGTACTGTGTTCAGTTCTGGTCTCCTCATTATAGGAAGGATGTGGAGGCATTGGAAAGGGTGCAGAGGAGATTTACCAGGATGCTGCCTGGATTAGAGAGTATGGATTATGAGGAGAGACTAAAGGAGCTAGAGCTTTACTCATTGGAGAGAAGGAGGATGAGGGGAGACATGATAGAGTTATACAAAATATTGAGAGGAATAGATAGAGTGGACAGCCAGCGCCTCTTTCCCAGGGCACCAATGCTCAATACAAGAGGGCATGGCTTTAAGGTAATGGGGGGGAGTTCAAGGGGGATGTCAGAGGGAGGTTTCTGACCTAGAGAGTGGTTGGTGCATGGAATGCGCTGCCTGGGGTGGTGGTGGAGGCTGATACGTTGGTCAAGTTCAAGAGATTGTTAGACAAGCATATGGAGGAATTTAAGATAGAGGGATATGTGGGAGGAAGGGGTTAGATAGTCTTAGAACCATAGAACCATACAGCACAAAACAGGCCCTTTGGCCCACCATGTTGTGCCGTCCATCAGACCACCCTCACACTACCTAACCTCTTCCTCTCGCATATCCCTCTATCTCACGTTCCTCCATATGCCTATCCAACAAACTCTTGAACCTGTTCAATGTATCTGCCTCCACCACCACCCCAGGCAGTGCATTCCATGCACCAACCACTCTCTGGGTGAAAAACCTCCCTCTGACATCTCCCCTGAACCTCCCACCCATAACCTTAAAGCCATGACCTCTCGTCTTGAGCATTGGTGCCCTGGGAAGGAGGCACTGACTGTCTACTCTATCTATTCCTCTCAATATTTTATATACCTCTATCATGTCTCCTCTCATCCTCCTCCTTTCCAGTGAATAAAGCCCTAGCACCTTAAGCCTCTCCTCATATTCAATACTCTCCAATCCAGGCAGCATCCTGGTAAATCTTCTCTGCACCCTCTCCAATGCCTCCACATCCTTCCTATAATGCGGTGACCAGAACTGAACACAGTACTCTAAGTGTGGCCTAACTAGAGTTTTGTAAAGCTGCATCATCACCTCGCGGCTCTTAAACTCAATCCCGCGATTTATGAAAGCCAACATCCCATTGGCCTTCTTAACTGCTCTTTCCACCTGTGAGGCAACTTTCAGTGAACTGAATATGAACCCCCAGATCCCTCTGCTCCTCCATACTGCCAAGTACCTTGCCATTCACCCAGTACTCTGCCCTGGAGTTTGTCCTTCCAAAGTGTACCACCTCACACTTCTCCGGATTGAACTCCATCTGCCACTTGTCAGCCCAGCTCTGCATCCTATCAATATCCCTCTGTAAGCTCCGACAGCCCTCCACACTATCCACAACATCGCCGATCTTAGTGTCGTCTGCAAACTTACTAACCCAGCCCTCCACCCCCTCATCTAAGTCATCTATAAATATCACAAAAAGTAGAGGTCCCAGAACCGATCCCTGCGGGACACCACTAGTCACTGCCTTCCAATCCGAGGGCACTCCTTCCACCACAACCCTCTGCTTTCTACATGCAAGCCAATTCCTAATCCACACAGCCAAGCTTCCTTGGATCCCTTGGCCTCTGACCTTCTGAAGAAGCCTACCATGAGGAACCTTATCAAATGCCTTACTAAAATCCATGTAAACCACATCCACCGCACTGCCTTCATCAATCTTCCTGGTCACCTCCTCAAAGAACTCTATCAGGCTTGTGAGGCAAGATCTTCCCTTCATAAAGCCATGCTGGCTGTCCTTAATCAGTCCATGATTCTCAAGGCGTTCATAAATCCTATCCCTTAGGAGTGGTTTGAAGGTCGGCACAACATGGTGGGCCGAAGGGCCTGTATTGTGCTGTGTAGTTCTATGATTAAATGCAGCACTGGCCATCTGATTTAGACACTCCAGTTAGATGTTGGGATTCCAGTCAATGAAGGGTGGTGAGCATAAAAATACATCATTGTCAAATATAACTTGAAAACCTCAGATATTGCAAAGTGGAAAAAATTACCACTCTGGATTAATTAAGGATGTGGGTTAACTAAGGATAACATGAAAAGAGAAGGCTGGAGGCTTTTTTACATGATAGATTTGAACATGAATGCTCTACAAGAGACATTTGAAGCATCCAGTTTTTAAAGAGGAAATTAATAAATATTTAATAAATAATGTAAGAATTATAGTGAAATTACATGAGAATGGATTTAAGTGGGCTCACTATTGGAAAGGTGGGATAGGACCAACAGTAAATGATCTAGTCATCAGGAGATGCAAGCAAGACAAAAAAAATTGCTTCACAAGATTCATTGAAGTATCTTGTACTTTATTTTCCTCCCAGGACCTCTCAATGCCGTAGCTTCTTCCTTCTCTAGGTTCTTCTGTTTACCCTTCTTACCACAGTCAAAACATGGTGTCAATTAATCAGTAACACGTTTTTGATCCTGGCTGAGTAAACAGTGTAGTAATCTTAACTATGCAATATGGTGACGTTTTACATGGTCTAAAATCAAGTAAGTTTAGTGCTGTCTTCTTATAATGCTGTTCATCTCACATATATTTGTATCTAATAATCTAAACTAACACTGAAGGTATTGCATTCTAGAACTAATGATGATTGTTTAATGACAAAGGGGAAGTAGAATTTATTCTAGATTTACAAGCCATTTTATTACACATCAGTGAATTCTATAGTGACCAGGTAAAGTCTTTTCAAATGAACTCTGAATTCATATGCAGCTGCTGTCAAGTTTTTATCAATTCTGTAATCTACACTGTTTCCACATCTACTGTGAAATATCCAAAGAAAATATGCTTCCAACACAGTAATATGCATTATTTTTGATTCATTGTTTATCTCATCTGTTTTTAACTTTAAATGCCTTGATATTATGAGATGAGCAAATAATTTGCATTTTGATAAGAAAATTGTTGCAACCTAAAAATATATATGGTGTAAATCCCATTACAGTTGAACAGCAATTGTTTAATAAACTGTACATTCCAGGACATTAACTAATAGCTTTAGCTTTCAAATTTGACTAATCTTACTGGAGTTCTTTTATTATATCTGGCACAGACAAAATCTTACAACATTGTTCTTTTGTCAAAAATTCTAGTACTCACACTATCCCGTTTAAATGTTGCATATCCGAAAACAAGTTGAATGAATTAAAAGGTGTAGTAGTCCATCATCTAAAGCTGAGTGCTTATGGATGAGTCATGTGATAAGTGTCCATTGTTCCCTTGTAGGAGGTCGCAAGTCATTGAACTGTTTGAGGCACTGGAGATTGAGAGAGCCCAGCAAGTGGAATGCATTTCCTCTTCTGAGGCTAATGTTTGCAGTGGAAGACATCGGGGTCGAAGTGAGAGGAGATCTTATCCAAGGAAAAGAGTAAGCGCAACTTACTCTTCCATCTTCCATGAGTTACCAATTTAAATCTATGATTTGTAAAGATTTTCGCTAGATTTGCCTCAATCATCAGCACCAATGGAAAAGCACTAATTTTTCTTTGCTTGCCTGGTGTTATCCTATTGAACTTTCACCATCCCATTTCTTTTACCATGATTTAACTACTGTAATGTACCAAACTACATGCAGTATTCCAACTGTAACAAAATTCTCTCCTTACAAGTGTGAAATAATTTCCTTGCTCTTTCTATTTAATGTGTAAAACTCCTTGTTCCAAGGAGCAATTGATTGTTTTAAAGCCATGCATTCCAAATGTGATACCTCATTGAATGTTGTCTGAAATCTATTTGAGGAGCATCAGCTTACACCCTTTGTCTGTCCACTGATTTTCATTTTCCAAAAATTCAACAAGATTTGTTAAGAACTATAATACTTTACAACACAGAATGATGCTATTCATTTCACTGTGTTCATGCTGGCATTCTGAAAGCTATGTACCTGTGCCGAAACACCTGTCCCTTCTCCAAGGCTGCACCCAACCACTTCTGTACAAATGCATAACTGTCCCCAGTCAGCCCATGCCTTTCAGGACTACCTTGCCAATTAATTGGTCTCACAATTGGTCTGTATAGTATCAATATAACCTGATATACCCTTCTGTTGACTTTTGCCTAGACTTCTCTCTCAGACTGATCATTTCAGGAGTTCCCAAGTCTACTTTCTTTTCATATTTCCAGTGGGGCTACAAAAACATTTCTTCTGAAATTTTTATCCAACATCTCTCTAAAACAATGTATAACATGCCTGTCTACAAGTTGGAGATGCTTTCTTTAGATTATTCTGGTATTGATTTCAGTGTTGGACTAGCTGTACTTTAAACAAGTGCTGTAATAAATAATTAACCTTTTGTTTATTTGCTTATTATCACCATAGGACTTTGTGTCTGATTCAAACCAGATCAACTCTGCCCCAGACATTTCTGCAGTGTCTATTCCGCAGTATCGCAGGGCTAAGTCACTGGACAGGAGAACAACTGAATCGACGGTGACGGTAACAAGATCCAATGTCAAAGCACTGGGATATTAGGAAATGGGGAAACATGGACAAAATGCAAGATTGACAGGTGGTGATGGTGGCAAGTATAGAGAGAAACAGGGAGAAAAATGTGAGCTGAAGGAAGGACACAGGTGTGGGAATGGAAGTAAAAGAGCAACACGGTAGTGATGTGGTTAGCGTAATGCTATTACAGCACCAGCGACTCAGCTTCAATTCCTGCCGCTGTCTGTAAGGTGTTTGTACATTCTCCCCGTGTGTTTGCGTGGGTTTCCTCTGGGTGCTTCAGTTTCCTCCAATATTCCAAAGACATACAGGTTAGGAGTTGTGGGCATGCTATGTTGGTGCTGGAAGCACGATGACACTTGCGGGCTGCTCCCAGAACATACTCAGTAACGCAAAAAGATGCACTTCACTGTGTGTTTTGATGTACATGTGACTAATAAAGGTATCTTACTGGTTGTAGCCAATCAAAGAATACAAGTTTGTTTCACCATGACTCTGAGCTGCGGTTGGTGTATGGTTCTCAGTTGTATGCTGCCACCTGCTCTTAATCAGAGGATGTAGCAGAGTTTCCTCTCACTTACAATTTTTTATTGGTTAAGCGACTGACAGTCTTTTATCTCTTGTTATTTCCTGTTTTTAGCCAGACCTGCTGAATTTTAAGAAAGGTTGGATGACAAAGCTCTCTGCAGATGGCCAGGTGAGAAACTAAAATAGTCGTACATTTCCTCCTCATTTCAAAGGATTGGTTAAATTTGCATTTCTGTAAGGTCATGGCTAATATTTTATTTACACTTCTTCTTCCTGTTCCATCCCCATATCACTTTCTGTCTTCATTATATTCATTGATCATTTATCCTCAGCCCTTTGGGGTAGAGATTTATTAGTCATGAAAGTCAAGACAAGGTTCATGACTTTCCATGGTCGATCCCTTATTCTGAAACGCTGTGTAGTTTCAGTCTCATCAGCTGACAAGCCATCTTCAAGCCCAGCAAGAGGTTTGTGTATTTTAGTGGGATCACCTCTTATCCTAACCTCCAGGTAATATGGATTTAGTGTCCCAACTCATTCTCTCTAATAGGATAATCCTCTTGTTTCAGAAATCAGACTAGGACTAGTAAATCTTTCTTGAATTCTAATGAACTCTCCAAGGCAAGTATTTACTTCATTTAGTGGGGAATCAAAACTGTAGGGAGTATTGTGTACAGTTTTATCAAGACACCATTAGCTTTTTACGCCAGTTATTTATTTTCATTTTATTTTTATTTATTTAGTGGGGAATCAAAACTGTAGGAAGTATTGTGTACAGTTTTATCAAGACACCATTAGCTTTATTTATTTTCATTTTATTTTTATTTTATTTTATCTACAGGGTGGTAACAGGCCCTTCCGGCCCACCGAGTCTGCACTGCCCATTTTAAACTCAAATTAACCTACCCGTATGTCTTTGCAATGTGGGAGGAAACCGGAGCACCCGGAGGAAACCCACGCAGACACGGGAGAACGTACAAACTCCTTACAGACAGCGACGGGAATCGAACCCCGATCGCTGGCACTGTAATAGCGTCGCGCTAACATATTACGCTATGTTCTTATATAAAAGTTAACATACCATAAATTTTCTGATTAGTTTTATCTGTGTGTCAGTGTTCTGAGGTTCATGTACAAAATATGAACCTGACCAATCATAATGGTTTGAATTTTGTTTTCAACAGTAAGCTACTTGTGCTTGCCTCAAACCTACAAAGAATTTCTAAAATTGCATTCATGGCCAACTTGTGGACAATGCCAGCTCCATCCTCAATGGTGAGGCCCTGCAGTAGAAAGGCTTCCTCAGGGTAAATCCTTTTGTATGAGGAAGAGGGGGTAGAATAACCCCACTGATTTAAAAAATACTGAACAAGTTTGATAGCTGGCTGAGCTACTCCCCCAGCTTAGCCAGATGTCAAAGGTGCTAAAACAATGACTATTTTGAATGTATCTGACATTTCGAAAAATGCTGAAAGAGTTTTGTTATTTAAAACAATTAAAAAAAAATTAAATCAGCTAAAACATTTCAAAAATATAAATTGTGTAAAACTTGCTCCCTCCAGAGGGATGCGTCCATGCCAGTTGTAACCTGATGCACTTTGTCTGGATGAATTTCCTACTGTAAATGTTAAATGAATTTCCACAGCTTTGTGCCCTGTAGCTGGAGACCATCAGGAGTCCAGCATCAAAGAGCAGAAAAGATTGGTTACCAGCTACCAGCAATTCAGGACGTTCCCTTTTCTGTGTGTGTGTGTATACGTGTACATGGGAACCCTGAACTTGGTAGCACCTATAGTAGGGGGGAATGCTGGATAGTTTGTTGAGAACTGCCATTATTTCTACACAAGATTTTCCGTTTCCATACAAAGATGCTAATAATAAATTCTTAAAATTTTCTAACATTCTACTAGATCTATCTGGCTAACTGGTCCAGAGTTCCCTATTCCCCCCCCCCCTCCTTATTTTACATGACCAATCTTTTCACTAACTCTGTGGCCATTTCTTTTAAATCCCTGAATTTAGACGTCCGTGTTCAATTTGTTGGCCTTTGTCCCATTATTGTCTCCATTGCTATTTCTTTGCTAATAATTTATTCAGGTTCCTCACTGTTGTTGAACCCTGGGTCTGCCACTATTTCTAGATGTTGTTGTTTTCTGATGTGTAAACAGACAAAAACAAACTGTTTAACTTCTCATCCATTTCTTTATTCACCATTATATCATGTGTCTTTGCTTGCTAAGAGTCACATGTAACTCATTCATCTCTTTCCTATAAAAGCTTACATAAATATTTACAATTGTTTTTTTCTAGTTTTTTTGCAAATTATTTTCTCTTTCTTGCTGATTTACCAATTTGTTATTTGCAAATGATTTCAAAATTGAACATTTTTTCCTCAACACATAAAAAGTATCACACTGTCTTTCTCTTTTAATTTACTTTTAAAATTCTGAAGGACGGGGGAGTTGATGGGGAAGTGAGAGGGCAAATGGGATTGGTGTAGATGGGTGCTTGATGGTTGTCATGGACACAGTGGGCAGACAGGCCTGTTTCAGTGCTGTATGAATCTATCAATCTGTCCTCTGTTGAAAGCAACAAACATTAATGAGCAGGCACGGTAGCATAGTGGTTAGCATAATGCTTTACAGTGCCAGAGACCCGGGTTCAAATCCGGCCACTGTCTGTAAGGAGTTTGTACGTTCTCCCCGTGTCTCTGTGGGTTTCCTCCGTGTGCTCCGGTTTCCTCCCACATTCCAAAGACGTACAAGTTAGGAAGTTATGGGCATGCTATGTTGGCGCCGGAAGCATGGCGACACTTGCGGGCTGCCCCCCAAAATCACTACGCAAAAGATGTATTTCACTGTGTGTTTCGATGTACATGTGACTAATAAAGATTTTATCTTAAAACACTGTTAAAATCATGTAACCCTTAAGCCTAAATTTAAACCTTTCCAGGTGGGGTGGCATCCAGTGATGAGTCATGATCTGTAGGTTTTGTATGAAATAAGGTATGGAAGGAAAAATTATTTACAGAGCAATTTATCATCTCCCCAGAAACATCTTCAAATTAATTGACTGGAGGTGAAGCACTTTTATATGTGTTGTTATTTACTTTTTGAGAACTAGTACTGTTATATTTTCAACCCTGTTTAGGCTCCTGTTCCATCTTGTCCATGGTATTTCTGATTCTCTTTTTCTAACATTGATATGAAATCATAAAATTGAAAGCTGTCCACCTTCAGCAGTGATGGAGACTCTCCTGTCCATACTGTGTGATAGAAATCAGTTTCTTGCACTTCTACATAGGTGAAAGGAGGGTAGAAGGATGTGGTAATAAGAAAGTTTCAGGAACGTATTCTGTTTTCTTACAGTGGAAGAAGCATTGGTTTGTTCTGAATGACAAGGTTCTAAAGTATTACCGTGATTCTGCAGCAGAGGAGGTGAGTGGGACAATATTTACCTTGCAGAGTGGGCAGTTGGTGGGAAGCCAGTGATGTTTTATGGCTTGTATTGTGTATTTTTTTTTTCAGATTCGGCCCTAAACTTCCTTTCTTGATAGTCAACAATTCAACCTTCTGGCTTAGTGATGACATACAAAGAAATATGAGGCATAGGTCTGAACTATTTACTCCTGTTACTCCCATATGAATATTACAGCAGGTTGTGAATAAAATGACTCTTGGCTAAATTGCTCCTGTTTAATCGAAACAGAACAAGGACAATTGAAGCTTTCTGTTAAATACAACAGCTGAAATCCATTAGTGTTACACAGCTTGGGGACCAAGTCGGGGATTTGTGATCTGCTCGACCCAATATCAAAGGGATGATACAGAATGATATTTGGTGGGCAAGATTATGCTGAACACCAATGAGACTAGATTGGTTCTTGGAGCATGTGTTATGGTACTGTTGCAGTTACTGTGGGAAGCTGGCATCATCCAGTCTTTTGCTTTTCGGCTCTGGCGTAGTGGGAGGCAAACAGAGAAATGCTGAATAGCAAATTTGTCCATGTAAAACAGCCAACACAATCCAGTGCTGTGTATGCTGCAATCTAGTTTTAACTGAACCTTGAAAGACAGTAATACCTGATACTTGCCTTGAATCTTTAAAATACAATGACTGAATTTTATTAGTTAAGTTTGGTCGCTGCATAGCTCTGAAATAGAAGCAAGGATGGGCCATTCAGCTCCTCAGAGCTGCTGCCATTCAATGAGATCATAGCTGAACTTTTACCTCAATGTAGCTTTTCTTCACTTTTGCCTCAATGTAGCTTTTCTTCACTTTTGCCCCAAGCACTTGATTCACTTAATATCTAAAAATCTATCAGTTTTTGTGTTCAAAATATTGATAATTCCACCCTTTGGGTGAAATTTCATTTCACCGTCATCCTGAATGATCTATCTTTTACTTTGAGACTGTGACCTCTTTGGCTGTAAATAGTGCCTACATTTTGTAAGGTTTTCCTTTCTGTCTCTACAGGCGGTGGATTTAGATGGGGAGATTGACTTAAGTAGCTGCTATGATGTGACTGAATATGAAGTTCAAAGGAATTATGGATTCCAGATTCTTGTAAGTATAGATTTCACCTGAAATTATATTCCAGAATAAATTCATGAAAAGAAGCAATGATTTCATACAGTGAGGATCATTTGAACTTTTATTGTATTGAGCCAGAGTTTTGTTTCCGAGCAGGCAGAATAGGTATGTGTGCGTATTGTCACAGTAATTTGGGCCCTTTTAATGAAACTGTGTATTACTTTCAATATGGTTGTGTTTGGACAACCTTCCCTTTATATTGAGCTTGATAGCTTAAAAATCTATAACTGGATTGTTTTCTAACTTCCTCTTGATGGATAAATGCTCAGGGGTTTGTCTGTTGTCTCACTCATGGATCAGAAACTTAGTAGTGTTTTCAGTAGTCTTATCAGGTTGAGGGTTGGTTCTTAAAGCAGCTGTGAGATTATTGACAAAATTAATTTACAGTGATTCATTACCATTCTGGTTTCTCAGTCACACCCAAATACTATTTAATCTAATGCTAGGGAATCGATCCTCCAAGAGAAATTATTTCCTCCATTAATGCTCAACTGGCAAACATTCTTCTTTGATGTGATATGAAATAAGAGCTTTATGCTCCATTTAGTCAGTGAAATGTTTATTGTATCAGTGTAGAGGGAGGATGACTCAGTATCTGAAGCTTGCCTAACCTGGAAATGTTTCTTTCTTAACCTATGTGCCCAATCAAAAAACAGTTTATCATCTATTCTTTATCTTAAATGTCAAATGTTCATTAAGATGTTTTTTAAACCTTTGCTGTTTTAACCTTTCTAAGATCAGTGGATAAACATGAACTGGTTATGTTCATTCTGTAAACTGTGACTGTATATGCTTTGGCTGTGCTATCCCGGTCAGTTCTTGTGTATATTGAACTTTTAATTGATTTTTCACATTGATGGGTACAAAGTATCCCTGACTGCAATTTTCCAAATTTTATTCATGGCTTAATTGGCAACAGATGATGAAAAAGTAATTGAGGAATTCAAAAGATTTTTGAAACAGTTAAGCTTTGGTCATGCTGCTTGAAATCATCCAAATCCCTCTTTTTGTTTCCAGCCTACAGTTCTCTCATGGATCACTGCTATTTTGCATGTAAACATCCAGAACTTCAGCATATAACTGACTGCCATTTTTTTTAATATATAATTCAGCCAAGCTCCATGTTTAGATTCTAGTCTGACTCCCAGTACAGCACAGGAACAGGCCCTTCGGTCCACGACGTCTGTGCTGACCATGATGCCAAATTAAACTAATCCCTTCTACCTGTCCATGATCCATATTCCTCTATTCCCTGCATATTCATGTGCCCATCTAGAAGCCTCTTAAACATCACTGTTGTATCTGCTTCCACTGCCACCCCTGGCAGTGCATTCCAGGCACCTACCACTCTGTATAAAAAAAATACTTGTCACCCCCATCTCCTTTAAGTTTTCCCCCCTCTCACCTTAAAGCTAGGCCCTCCAGTATTTGACATTTCTACCCTGGGAAATAGATTCTGTTTACCCTATCTATGCCTCTTATAATTTTATGAACTTCTATCAGGTCCCCCCTCAGCCTCTAACGCTCCAGAGAAAACAATCCAAGTTTGTTCAACTTCTCCTTATAGCTAATACCATCTAATCCAGGCAGCATTCTGGTAAACCTCTTCTGCACACTCTCCACAGCCTTCACATCCTTCCTGCAATGGGGTGGCCAGAACTGCACACAATGTTCCAAGTGTGGCCTAACCAAAGTTTCATACAGCTGCAATACAATTTCCTGACTCTTACATGTAATGCCCCAACCAATGAAGGCAAGCATGCCATATGCCTTCTTACCACCCTATCTATTTGTGTTGCCACGTTCAGGGAGCTATGGACTTGGACCTCAAGATCCCTCTGTAGATCAGTGCTGTTAAGGGTCCTGCCATTAACTGTATACTTTCCCCTTACATTTGATCTCATAAAATGCAACACTTCACAATTGCCTGGATTAAACTCCATCTGCCATTTCTCCATTTCTGTAACTGGTCTATATCCTGATCCATAATGATTTGAAAACAGTAATAATGTGGTATTTATGAATTATTTTTAAGTTGGAGACATGCTATCATCAATATTTGCAAATTGCAATCCCAGTTGTCAGTTACTTTCCTTAGCACTTTTTGCTATACAGTTCCTGTCCAAAGCTGGATCACTTTTACACTGTATTTGGGGGTGGTATTGCGGCACACTAGTAAAGCTGCTGCCTCGTGGCTCCAGTAACCTTTGGTACTCTCTACATGGAAATATACGTTCTCCATATTACTGCATTGGTTTCCTATCACACCCAAAGTTGTGCGGGTTATTAGGCTAATTGGCCACTGTAACTTGCTCCTAGTGTAAAGGTGAGTGGTAGAATCTGAGGAGAGTTGAGGGGAATGTGGAATCAGTTTATATAGGTGCTTGGTCAGCACAGACTCAGTGTGCTGAAGAACTGACTTTCTATGCTGTATGACTCTGACTACACTGACACATCTTTTTATGATCAATGAGCTAGACAAAAGGGAAAGCATACACGTTGTCTGCCATGACATCAGGGATTCGCCGGAACTGGATCCAGGCAATAATGAAAAACATACATCCTGCAAATACACCAGATGTGACCAGGTAGGTGCCTAGGAAGCACGTGCGTGAGCGACTGTCACATAATACGTGATATAACATTAGCAGCTGTGCAGTCCGTGGTGATGCTCGTAAATTAAATGGAAGGAGTGAAACTGATTCTGATATAGTACAGGCGACCCTTGAATTACAGCTGTTCAGGTAATGGAAGTTCGCCCTTCCAGAATTCACAAATCACCACCCAAAAATTTGAGATACAGAATAAAATTTGTTCTCATGGAATTTATGTGGTGGATAAAGGTAAATAAATAAACATCTTTTCCAATTTGCATCTCTTGACGCACAGATGATGTGGCGACATGTCATGGAAAATCATGATATGGGCCATTTCTTAGCAACACAGCAACCCTCTCCCCAGTAACATGGGGTTGCCTGTGAACCCGCAAATCAAAAAGGCATATATAACATAATGGAGTTATTTTTGACTGACTGTACCTGGTGTTTATCATCAAGTAACCTTGATCTCTGCCACATAATGTACCCCACTGCAAAAAGAGCTGCTGCAAGCTAGGGCAATGGAAGTCATTCACCCTATAGGATTAACTCCACTCCAGTAAGGAGCAGTGGAGTTAAGATACAGATATGTATTGAGCAAGATTAAGGAGGGCATTGGTGCAATGACAGAGCCTTGCTTGACCCCAGTCTGCACTGGGATTGGGTCTGTGGTAGACCTGCTGGTTTATCATCATGTGGCATATGTACGATTGTAAAGGAAATTCTGAGGACAGCCAGACTTGAAAAGGATTCTCAATAATCCCTCTCAGTTCATTGATTCATAATCTTTTATGGGGTTAATAAAGATGAAGTACAGTGGTTGGTGCTGCTCTCAAGATCTGGTTTCAAAATTCATGCCCATTGCACTGCTAGAAGACAGGAAGGCCCACTGCAGCCCTTGGTGAAGCTGTTCCACCACTGGGTGGAGCCAGCTGAGGAGGATTCCTGCTTTGATCTTCACTATGGCAGACATCAGGGACGTATCTCCCTGTTACTGCAATCAAGCATACCCAAGGATGGTTACAGCACACATGGAGACCATATAGCCCATCATGTCTGTGCTATCTCTCTACCACAGCAACTTGCTAGTTCCACTCACTTTACGCCAACACCCCCACGCCCCACCCAGTCCTTTTCTGTAACCCTGCAAATTTTTCCTCTCATTTATCCAGTTCCCTCATGATGCCATACTGGAACCTTTTTCCACTGCATAAGGAAGTTCTTATTGTTACACTTAATTTTTTTTCTCCTCTGTAGTCCTAGACCCTTCCACCAACATGAAAAGCTCCCACTATCCACTCTATCCTGACATCATTTTATATCTATCAGATCTCCCCTTGGACTTCTCTTTAAAAGAAAACATTCCCAGTCTCTACAGTCTCTCCTTGCAATTGCAATCCCTCACCCCAGGAATCATTCTTCTAAGTCTTTCCTGGACCTCCTCTAATGTCTTTACACCCTTCCTATTTTGTAGTGACCAGATTGGATCTAATACTTAAGCTGTTTTATATACATTTCTGTTTTTATACTGTATTCATAAATTGTGTATGGCTTATTTCCTCAACCTACCCTGAGACTTTCAATGACTTGTGCACCCATATCTCCAGGCCCCTCTGCTTCACACCCCTTTTAGAAGAGCATCCTGTATTCTATATTGCCTCTTGTTATTCTTAACAAAGTACATCATTTCATGTTTCTCTACATTAAACTTGATCTGCCAAACGTTTGTCTGTTCTACCAGTTTGTTTATATTTTGCTGTGATTTATCACTGATATCCCATCAGTTCACAATACAGGGCCTCCCCAGGTTACAGCAGGTTCCGTTCCTGTGAACTGTTCGCAACCCGCACCGTTCGCAAGTCGGAAATGTGGCCATGAACCAAGTTCCCACATGGCAGAAGAGACTTGCAGGAGTTGGCAAATCCATCCCACCGGTCTCCCAAATGCTTGCTCGTGTGTACAGGCTGTACATAAGTTGGGTGTTTGTAAGCTGGGGAGGATGTGTTTGCCAAGTTTTGTGTCAGCCGCAGATTTGGAAATTGTAGCACGCACCCCAAGCCTAGTTTAATAGTATCGATCAAAAATAACACAATGGCCCTAACAGTGATCCCTGTGGAACAACACTATTCACCTTCCAGCTTTACCATGACCTTTTGTTGCCTGTTACTTAGCCAGCTTTGTATTGATATCCCATTTATGACATATACTTTAACTTTGCTCATAAGCCTGTAGTATCTTCTGGAAATCTGCGTTCCATTACCTCATCTAAAAATTCTAACAAATTCATTAATCACGATTTGCTGTAACAATCTATTTCCTTCAGGTGACCATAAATCTTATCCCAGATCAATGTTTCTAAAAGCTTTCCCACTGCTGAGGTTAAACTGACTGGCCTGTAGTTCTGGGCTTATCCTTACCCCCTTTTTGAACAAGAGAGTAACATTCACTCCCCTCTAGTCATCTGTCACCACTCCCATATCCAAAGAGCATAAAGAATTATGGTCAGTTCTCCTGCAATTTCCTCCTGTCCTTCCCTCAAAATCTAGGATCCTTGTGACTTATCTACTTTAAGTACCTCCCCATGCATTAATACTTAATGTATTGAGTGTCTCAACTCTCTCCTTCGCAATTACATTGGAAGCTCCCTCTTTCCAGGGGGAAGACAGATACATAGTTCTCTGTTTAGTACCTTAACACTACCACTCATGATACTTGTGCAAGTTCTCATTTTTATCCTTAATCATCCCCACTCTTCCATGAATTCGCTCTTTACTATTTTACGTATACGCCCATAGAGCACTTCTGGATTCCCATTTATGAAGGTGGCTAATCTTTTCTCATGTGCTCTCCTTGCCTCTTTTACTTTAGTTTTCACTTCCCCACTGATTCCTTTGTAATCAGTCTGGTTCTCACTGGTGCTTACAAGAGCCTTTTTTTTCTTTGTCTTCCTCTGTATCTCATTTACTATCCATGACGTACTAGATTTGTACCTGAGCATTTTTCCACATTATTGTATTGATGCCAGTGTTGTACCCATGCTGCAACAGCTTGGCTGGAAGTGCAGTTAGTTCTGAAGCACGGGTCTTCTGTACCACAACGGGGACATTGGTATTTGGTATTGGTTTATTATTGTCACTTGTAACAAGGTACAGTGAAAAGCTTGTCTTACAAACCGATCGTACAGGTCAATTCATTACACAGTGCAGTTACATTGGGCTAGTACAGAGTGCATTGATGTAGTACAGGTAAAAACAATAACAGTACAGAGTAAAGTGTCACAGGTACAGAGAAAGTGCAGTGCAATAAGGTGCAAGGTCACAACAAGGTAGATCGTGAGGTCATAGTCCATCTCATTGTATAAGGGAACCGTTCAATAGTCTTTATCACAGTGGGGTAGAAGCTGTCCTTAAGTCTGGTGGTATGTGCCCTCAGGCTCCTGTATCTTCTACCTGATGGGAGAGGAGAAAAGAGAGAATGATCTGGGTGGGTGGGGTCTTTGATTATGCTGGCTGCTTCACCAAGACGGTGAGAGGTAAAGACAGAGCATTGGCTCCAAATGCTTTGCTGTTTCCCATGCTCTCAGCCATTGCTTTGTATCACATGGAGTGAATAGAATTGGCTGATTCCTGGCTTTAGTGAAGGTGGGGATCTCATGAGGAAGCTAAGGTGGACCATCTATTTGCTACATCTGGCTGAAGGTGTTTCAGTTTTGTCTCTCACTCAATGCCCAGCCATTGTTGAGGGTGGAGATATTCTTGGAGAAAGGGTCACTTGAGATTTTCAAAGCTTTCAGCATGAGAGTTGGACTGTTGTATCCCATCATCTGTGATTTATTTGGTGGTCTCAGCCCTATAACAGAATGAATGGAATTGGCTGGGCATTACGAAGGTGGGGACTTGAAGGGAGGCCAAGATAACTCATCTTGCATAACAAATGCCTCTGCCTAATGCAGTCACGTGTGGGCTCCAATACCACTGAGGATGAGAAAGCTGCTTCCCCTTCCCTCTAGCTGTATAACTGCCCACCATTCACAACCAGCAGAGCCTTGATGTGATCCACTGGTTTCTTTGAGTTGCTTGATCTGTCTACTGTTTGCAGCTTTTGCTATTCAGCAAAATTGCAATTCTGTGTGGTGGCTACATGAGTATCAGAATTACATCACAGCCACAGCCAGCCTTTACTAAAAGAGGTTTATTACAGCCTAACTGGTTAATGCTGGTGATTGTGCTTCATCAGTCTCCTACCTCCCTGCCTCACCTAACCTTTAATATTATTGAGGGAATCGAGAGAAAAAGATATGCGTGGGAAAATATAAAAGATCAGCTGTGATCCTGTTCAGCCACGAAAGGCAATTTGGCCTACTCCTGCTATTTTATGTTCTTATGTAACCCAGTCTTTTTGTTTCTTTCTCCCAAGTGCACTTGCCTAACTTCCCTTAAATTCACCTGAATCTCTCGATGAGGTAACATTTTAATAATTCTTTGGGTAAAGAAATTTCCCTGAATTGCAGTGACCATATTTATGAATTGCTTGAATAAAGTTGTTTAGTTAACCACCATTTCATTTTCTTTTATGTATGGCACTATCCTGCATGTTTTTAGTTAAGGCTTTCTCCCAAATGCTCCCAAGTAAAAATTTGTTCATGAGATGCTGGAAATGCCAGCATTTATTTTACATCCCAAATTACCCTTAAAATATGGAGACACTTCAAAGACAATTCCATTCTTGGGTCTGGAGCCACATATAAGCCAGACTGGATAAGGATGGCAGATTTTATTCCCTGAAGGACATTAATGAACGGATAGGTTTTTACGTGGTTTCATGATTATAATTACCGCTGTGGTTGAATTTGAACCCGTGTCTCTGAATCAACAAGCCAGAACTCTGGCTGCAAACTGACCGTGCAGCGTTATAACCACATCACCAAATACTGATGCAAGGTCACTGATGCCCATTCACCTCCCCTACCGGGCACTACTTGCCTGTCATTTTACACCCTTCCCCAGTCCACCAATTGCCTCAGAATCGTTCCTTGCCACTTCCCTTCTCCTCTTTATACTGGCCATCTTGTCTCTCCACTCTCTGTCCTACTGCAGGGTTTCGACCCGAAACATCGACAATTTCATTCCTCCCACAGATGTTGCTCGACCCACTGAGTTCCTCCAGCAGATTGTTTGTTGCTGCAGATTCCAGCGTCTGCATTCTCCTATGTCGCCACTGATGCAAGGTCATCTGAAACATTAACTCTGTTTCACTAACTTGCTATTTCCAGCTTTTATTTGTTTGTATTTTACATTTACATTGTATTTGTGATCTTGTTTTGCATTATCCCCACCCTCATCAAATCTATTCAGTTTGTGTATATGCAAAATAAATGAACAAAAAAAGGAAGAGTTAAAGGGAATCGAGAAGAGAACTACTGTATGAATATATACACCTGATAGTTCTAACACTAATGATTGTAATTTTTATTTGGTTTCCAACAGAAGCTTGCCAGAAGAGAAATTTAAAGTGAAAACTTTGTTTGAAGGTGCATCAATAGATGGAAGGCCGACAGCACTGACCTCCACTGATGGAGCTGGTTTAGAAGTTGAACAAAAGAAAAGCAGGGCTTTGGAGCGAAGGAAAGAAGGGCGTTCAAAAACATTTGACTGGGCAGACTTTCGCCCAGGGCAACAGCAGTCCAGTGGAGGAAATGTCCGCAGAACTACTACTCTGTTCCTCAAGTCTGTGTCTAATTCTGAAACAGGCTCCCGGGAACTTGAGCTGGACCGTGCACGACGGCGAGAGGAGAGGCGCAAGCGATTTGAATCAACTGGTCTTGATGATGTAAACAGGATGGAGGTGGATGAGGCCACTACAACATCCATCCGCCCAGGACCTAAGAACGTTGATGTGGAAATTGAACATCAATGGCAGCAAGTAGAATGTACACCACTACGTGAGGAGAAACAGATTCCAATTCTCACTGTACAGACTTCCACTGAAGGTAGATCTCCTTCACAGGACCTAACATTAATGCTAGAAAAGGAGGTAAAGTATAACCAATCCTACAAAGTGGGAGATCCTACAGTTGATTTTTCAAATGATCATAGAAATATTTGAAAGTATGAATGAGAGTGATGTTAATCTCTTACAATCAGCTCTTAGAATGCAAAAAGAAACTTTGAACAAAATGACCATCCTTTAATTAAAAATTCTCCTCTTTCAAAACTTATCCTCTTTAAATTTAATACCTTTTTATTTTCATTGCTTTTATGTCTCTCATCGGAATGGGTGAATGGTGAGGGAAAATTGGTTTAAATATATTAGTATAGGACAGGCTTAGTGGAAGTGCCAGTTGGTCAATCCCTGCTCCTAATTATGTTCTTTGGTATATATCTATTTATTCGCTAAGATTGTCTAAATACTTCAAAAGCTGCCTAACTCAAGTTATAAACCTGAAATTTAGATTAAGGGTGCTTTAACTGAAATTTACAAGATATTAAGGGGAACCGGTAAGGTGGATAGAGAACAACTGTTTGTGAATTTTGGACAACTGGGACTACATGGCAGAATCTAAAAATTACAGCTAGACCTTGCAAATATGAAGTTGAGAATGTTCCAAGTTTAGAATTTTCTTCCACAATTGCCAGCTGCCGCTCAGTCAATTATTAGTTTTAAATCTGAGATTGATACTTTAGTTAACAAAATTCTGTCAAAGGATTTAGATAAAGGCAGATATGGAGTTATAGATCAGTCCTGATCTCACTGAATAGTAGAAGTGACCATGAAATAAATGAGCTATTCCTGAGCCTGGAAAAGCCAAGGATTTCTGTTTTATGACATGATCTTCGTGTACTGCAGTGATTCCTTATTTTTAAAGCTTGCTTGTTAAGATAGTACTCTTCTCCCCATTTTGACATCCAAAATATATTAATACATATTTTCTGCATTGAACTACATAGTTTTTTCGCACTATATAACACTGCTCCATATTCCACCTCCTCTCTCACCCCCCAAAATACTGTATCTATCAGACTATTTCAAACGTCCTCCAATATCCCTTGCAATATCCCAGCAGGTGGTTCCTCTTTCATTCCTCACCCTTTCCACCATACGAGTGACCACCAGCACTACCTGCAGTGTGCATTCTAGGAACCTTCTGTGATGGAGAATTTCTTCAATTGTTCTTAGCAAGAAAATTTGAACTTAAATGAAATGTGCCTAAAATCTGTGGTTTCTTTGGGGCACTTGAAACATATGCAAGTTCTGCACAAAACAGGTTTCCACAGTATGCTGCAATAAATGGGCACTAAAGGACTCAAACAAATGAAAGTAACTTCAAGTTAGCATTAATTCTGAACAGGAGTTCAGAGTAAATCACTCTATTTGCCTCTACTAGCTCTTGCTTGTACTACATACTTAAATCTACTTGCCATGCAGATTCACCTGTTCATCTCATCCTGTGCAGTGTTGTACAGCACAGAAATGGGCCCTTTGGTCCAATTCATCCATGCTGAACAAGGTTTTCCAATTTGTCTCATCTGGCCTATATCCCTCTATTCCTTGCCTATTCATGCACCTGTCCAAATGCTGTGAGAGTACCTGCCTCTACCACTTACTCTGGCAACTTGTTCCATATACCCTCCACCCTCTGTGGAAAAACTTGTCCCTCATATCGCCTTTAAATACTTCCCCTCTCCCTTTACACATATCTCTTCTAGTTTTAGACTTGGAAAAAGACTATGACTATCTACCCTGTCTATGCCCCTCATAATTTTATAAACCTTTAGATGGTCACCCCTCAGCCTCTTGTGAACAAATCAATTTTCTTCTGCAAGAGTTTACCTTGCAAGTTACAACTCTTGTCCTCTTCATATAATTCTTTCATAAATTTCAGTTATCCATCCCCTGTGTGAAGTTAGTCTAACATCTAGCATCTCTATTAAGAACTTTAATCCCCTCAGTAGAAGGCTGTAACTCTGGTTCCTTGTCATTTATCCCAACTGTAGGAAGCTGCAACTTTATTTTGTGATTCTTATCTCTGCAGCTGGAGAAATTATATCAGGAGGTCTCCAGGTTGCATGAAGAAAACAGAGAATTGCAGAAGCAGTTGAAGGCAGCACAGGAAAGAGAGCATAGTGCAAGGGATGGCTATGTTCTGCAGGTAAACACAATTACAGCCTTTATGCTGTACTATTTAGGACTGTAACACGCCCAATGTGATTAATCAATATTAAAATGTCCTCTGCTCCTACTTACATTCCTGTATTTAAATAATCAGTTTTGGAACTTAGAGGTTTTTTGAGGGATGATTTTTTTAAAGCATGTACATGTATGTGTTAAATCTCAGTACCACATTGTGCATTATATAATAAATGCAGTACTGTACTCCCTTCCAGAATGGTTTTGGTTAATTAGTTTGTGCCTATTTTGCTACATGTTTACAGCTCCATTTGTATGTTACCATATGGCAGCAAAACCAAATTTTTTTCAGATTATAATCACGAGTCGCTTCTCTCGCTTTTATCATCAGGATGGCACAGCTGAAGGACTATGTATCCTGAGCTTTTTATCTGCTTTTCTCCTTACCCTTTACCATTGGATGACTTTGTAGCTCACAGTTCTGCATGGCTCTGTTTGATTCCTACTGCTTCTGCATTCTTTGTATTTCAAACTCCTCGCAATATTTTGTGGATCTGTCTTGATGGGAATTTTCTCTAGAAATCAGAAAATTTGTCATAGCTCTTCCCACACTCGCTGTTCCAATCAACAAGCAACAGGATTTTGTACTTGAGCAAAGCCAGGAAAGAGGACTGCAGTGAACTAACCTACAAGATCAGCAATACTGATTCAGCAAGGCCAGAGATGTGGCACTCTGGAGCTGCATTTGGAATAACTAACTTCATCATCAAGGAACACACTTGCCCTGATCAGCCCTGGCCAAAACTCCTGAAATTAAACAGAGATCTCCAAAACGAGTTTGTTTCAAACTCCGCATGCAGACTTTAAAACAAAACTATGAGGAAGCAAATGCTGTAATTCACAGGCAGGAGATGGATAAACAAAAACTGCAGGGACAACTAAATTGCACCATGCAAGAAGGGACAGGTAATGAGCAAGAACTAGAGGAACTAGGAGCTGAAAATGAGAAGATCCAAGGAATGTAAAGGAATCAGTAAAGAAATTAAACAAGGAATTAGGAGGGCTAAAAGAGGATGTGAAATGGTCTTGGAAAGTAGAATTAAAAAGAATCCCAAGACATTTTAATACTTATGTTAGGAGCAAGACCAGCAAGACCATAGCTAGGAAAAGAGTAGGTCCACTCAAGGACAAAGGGAATTTAGATGTGGAGCTGGAGGAAGTGGATGAGGTTGTTAACGAGTACTTCACATTGGTATTTACCAAAGAAAAGGGCATAAATAATGCTGAGATCAGGGAAGGGTATACTGATATTCTAGGGCACTTTGATATTGAAGAAGAGCTGCTGGGTCTCTTGAATAATTTTTAGGTGACTAAGTCCCCAGGACTTGATGGGATCTATCCCAGGATACCAAAGGAGGCAAGCAAGAAGATTGCTTAATCCGTGACAGAGATCTTTGTATTCTCTTTAGCTATGGGTGAGGTATCAGAAGACTGGATAATGTTGCCAATGTTGTTCCTTTGTTTAAGGAGTGCAACAGGGATAACCCAGGAAATCACAGGCTGGTGAGCCTTATGCCAGTGGTAGGGAAATAATTGGTGAAGATAGGGACAGGATTTATTTGCAATTGGAATAGCATGGACTTGTTAGGGATAGTGAGCATGGCTTTGTGCAAGGGAGGTCCTGTCTCTCAAATCTGATTGAGTTTTTTGATGAGATGACAAAGATGACTGATGAAGGAAGGACAGTGGCTGTTCTCTACGTGGACTTTAGTAAAGCATTCGACAAGGTCCCTCATAGTAGGCTGGTCCAGAAGATTAAGACACGTGGGATCCACAGTAAGCTGGTAAACAAGGAAAAAAATTGGTTTGGTCATAGATGACGAGTGTAGTGGTAGAAGGGTGTTTTTCTGACTAGAGGTCTGTGACCAGTGGTGTTCCACCGGGATCAGTGTTGGGACTCTGTTGTTTGTAATATGATTTGGATGTTTGCCGATGACACAAAAATTGGTAGAGTTATGGATAGTAAGAAAGGTTGTTAAAGGATACAGCAGGATATAAGTCAGTTGGAAATTTGGGTGGAGAAATGACAGAGGGAGTTTAATCTGGACAAGTGTGAGGTGATGCATTTTAGGAAGTCAAGTGCAAGAGAAATGTATACAGTAAATATATCCATAGGACCATTGATGTACAGAGGGATCTTGGGGTTTGAGTCATGCAGGAAGGATGCAAAATATGATTACCAAGATATTGCCTGGATTGGAATATTTTAGCAATAAGGAGAGATTATACAAACTTGGATTGTTTTCTTTGGAGCATCGGAGGCTGAGTGGTGACCTGATGTGTATAAAATTATGAGAGGCATAGATAGGGTAGACAGCTTTTTTTCCCCCCCCCGAGGGTGGAAATATTAAACACTAGAGGGCAAGGTAGAGGAGGAAAGTTTAAAGGAGACTTGCAAGGTAAGTTTTTTTACACAGACAGTGGTAGGTGCCTGGGGAGGTGGTGGAATCAGATGGCAACAACCAAGAGGCATTTAGACAGACACGTGAATAGGCAAGGCAGGGAATAGAGGGATACAGATCATGTACAGGCTTAGATTAGCATTGTGGTTGGTGCAGACATGGTGGGCCAAAGGGCCTGTTCCTGTGCTATGCAGATGTAAGGAGTTGGTTAATCAATTGGTCAAGGCTAACAGTGAAACTGCCAAGCTAAAGAGCCAACAGACTGTATTTCACAATAGGAGAATACTTACAAAAAGTTAGCTGGTGTAGTCTGGCTAACTCAAAAAATGTTTTAAGCTAAAAGTGCAGAACTAAAAGAGGCCAGAGAGGTAAATGAGAATGTTAAAGCCAAAAAAAACCAGAAAATTTACTGAAGCCCTCATAAAGATGACTGCTCTGGGGAGTTGCCTGGCAGAGGCATAGAAGAAACTGGAGTAGCACTGCAGAAACTCTGCTCTGCCAGCTCCAACAAAAATAGTATCAGTTGTAGAGAAGACTTACAGTTTCAATTAAATACTGCTAAGTATCAAATTATTGAACTAGAATAAAACATTATATGCATTACGACTTAGTAATGAGGAACTCAAGCTAGAAAGTGACAAATTTAGAGGAGTACTAAAAGGCAAAGGAATTTCTAAAATAGCAATAACACTGAACCTCTAGAAAATGAGGCATGAATGGTTATTTTGTATTGTCTGTACACAACAGAACAAACTTCATTGTCTTGAAGAAACAAATGTAATTCTTAAGATGGAAGAGCAGCACAGTAGAAATCTTGTGCATTTGATGAGAACTGAAATGGAGCTCTAGGATGGTTTGACCAAACTTGACTCAACGACAATGCAGGTTCAGCTGATCAAAGGCACACAGATCAAAACTAATCCAAGACACCTGCAGCTAATTGGGGTTAATTCAGCTAAAGTAGAGCCACGTTTGTTCATTGATAGGTACCTGTAAACTGAATGTCCAGTGCCACCTTAGAGATAAGACTGAGGCAAAGAAAGCTTTCTAGTTTGCTAGAGATTGAAAATAGTTTGATGCTTTGCATTGCTGGAGGAAATGGACAGATTTTTGCAGCAACTGCACAAAAAGCTGCAAGAACCTCATGGCCAGATGCACCATAGCACATCTGACTATGGTGTTGAACTACTCAGGTCAATTTCTCCTAGTAAGAGAAAAAGAAAGAGTTTTGGCACTAGGAGACTTCAGATGAAGACGACCAAAACTCTTCGCTGATAAGCTAACTTTTGAAGCCTTTGTTCTGGATGGTGAAAAATAGTCTCAGAAATGAAACTCAGTTGTTGTCATCAGAATTTGCTGTTCAAGATGTGACTAGGGAACTGAACAGTATAGTAGGTTCTGCTGTAATTTCAGGAGAATTCAAGATAGAAGTAAAGAACTTGAGGAAAACATCAATGAAAAGGAAATGCTAAAGCAATAAGGGTAGATGGTGATGTTGCAATGATTTTGTCAGTGGAATACCTGAAGCTGCATCTATTGAAGCATAGCAAAGAAGTGCAGGAGTCCTTCGGCACAAAAATGGGAAAATCTATGAAATGTATTCAGGACACTCGATGGGAAATTGAACAGAAAGAGAACATGCTGAGGTGGCTTTTAATAGCTTCCAAGACAGCACAGTTTAACAATGTCATACAGCAGCTTATGGAGGAGTTTGAAAACCTAAGAGACCCCAAGAGTATGAACTAATGTATTGTGTGTGAACTAGCCAGAGTTTTTGTTTACCTGAAAAATTAATGAAAAGGGAAGAGGCTTGAAGTTTAGCTATAAATATGTTAAGCAGTTGAAGAAACACTTCTCTGAGAACAAAATGAAATGATATTTTTCAGAAGAACCTGGAGAAATATTAGCTGAACAACTGAAGGAACAAGTTATTTTCTTTCAGCAATTATTCGAAGCTCTGTAGACTCCTGTAGAGGAAGCCAAAGGCATTTGTCAGAAGTTCTTGTAAGTCTCTGAAGTACGTGCAAAACAATAAAGATTATCCTCTACCCTATTACATGGAACTAGGATTCAAACTCAGATTACTTAGGTATTCTGTAGAATAAGAACAGAGTATAAGAAGGAACTCAAAATAGATAAAGATTTGTATGGTGATTATAGATTCTTTATGGTAAGAGCATGCAAAACTCTCAGTGCTGCGCAGGCAAAATATCAAGAGATATTTCTGAAAGAAAGGCATGATTTTACTTGTGCTCATGCAGGGCTAGCAAAAGAAAATGAATCTCTAAGGCAGATCTCTCTGCAAGAACTGGAAGTGGAACTGGAGCTAATGGGAATGGAAGAAGGCCTTAAGCATATAATCCCCTCTTGCTGGGACTAGAGTGCCCAGGAGCTCAATAATAAAATGTTTAAAAAGATGTTGAGAAAGCAAAATGATTGATCAGAATCAGGAATGAAAGCATGGAAAGCAAATGAAGAAACTGGAAAGTTTACAAGATGAGATGCAAAAGCTTTTAAAACAGAATGGAGCAGAAAAACACAATTCATGTGACCAATATGAGCAAAAGATTACACATTCAGAAATATTTTTGTAATATCAAAGAGAAAATTTAGAAATGAGATTTCACCAAAACTTCAAATTCTTGCTAAGAATGTGGTCACCAAAACTTGACAGCTGCTCAGAGACAGGTGCTCTGTGCGGAGTCCAGGAGGCTGGTGGACAATTGATGCAAGCTGAGAAGCAAGCAGAGCTGAACTCCAAGTTACTGCTGCATGAAAGGGTCCAGGATCTGGAGGCCCAAAAGATATTGCATGTGATGAACTGGGACAGAGGCACCTAGAGGGCACCACAGCAGAACTTGGAAAAATACTAGAGACACCTTTGATAAATTTGAAGATTTCTGTTGAATTAATATTTTACTTCGATGTTTTAGTGTTATGTTCCATATTTGTAATGTACAGTAGGTTACAGCACTTAATTGGGGGAGCAGGATTGAAGAGCTGAAAACAAAAAAAATTAGTTAATGTTATCTGCATTTGTGGGTACTTTCCAGTGATTGGTTAGATTTAAAATATCCAAGTAGATTAGCAGATCATTTATTACTAAACTGCATTTAGAATCCCACTATATGATACTTGAGTGTTGGAAGTGGATGTGACTGTCTTATTTGTTATTTACTTATTGATACAATTGAAAATGAGAACACAAGCAGGAGTGGGCCATACTGCCTCTGGAGCCTGCTCTGCCATTCAATTAGATTATGTCTGATCTGACCGTGCCCACACCTCCATTTTCCTGCCTGTTCTCTCTAATCCTTGACTCTCCTGTGTAAAATTTGCTGAACGTGGCCTTGACTCAGTGATTTAACCACTGCAGCTCTCTGGGTTAGAGAATTCCAAACCTCGCAACCCTTCAGTAGAACACTCCCTCCTCATCTCCGTCTTAAATGGGTGGCCCTTATTCTGAAACTATGTCCTCTTGTTCATGATTCGCCCGTGATGTGAAACAAACTCTCAGCAATTACCCTCAGAATCTTTTATTTCAATAAGATCACCTATCATTCTGTTGAGTATAGTCCTTACCTGCTCAATCTTTCCTCATAAGATACAATCCCCTCAGCCCAGGAATTAACTGCAGTGAGTGAGTCTTCCACTGAACTGCTTCAAGTGCAAGTACTTCCCTCCTTGAATAAAGAGACCAAAAGTGTGTGCATTACTGTATATGTGGTCCCTTCAAAGTCCTATAAAGTGTACCAAGACTTCACTTCTTTTGAACTCCACCTCCTTTGCAATAAATGTTTACATTCAATTTGCCACCTTTATTATTTGCTGTACCTGCATGCTAAAATTCAGTTTCATGTACCAAAACACACAGATCCGTCAGTTCTGCAGCATTCTGTAGTGGTTTTCCATTTAAACAATATTATGTTTTACTATTCTTCCTACCAAAGTGGATAACCTAACTTCATACTGAAGGGGCATCACCTACTACAATTACATATGTTGAAGCAGACCTAAACATTCACTGCAATGCAATATAATGTAAACGAACCTGTATCCATTCCTGCAGGCAACCTGTGAGCGTGGTTTCACAGCAATGGAAGAATCACATCAGAAGGTGATTGATGAGCTACAAAAACAGCACCAGCGTGAACTGGAGAAACTAGAGCAGGAGAAAGACCGCCTACTGGCTGAGGAAACTGCTGCAACTGTAGCTGGTAGAAACAGTTTATATACAAATTAATTTGTATGAGGATCTGAATTTCTTTTACATCAATAATTGATTCCAAATTCAGAATTAGTTTCTTTTTGTTACGTGTAACCTCATGATGATTCACTGTTATCCGTCCCCGCCACTGAATCCATCCCTCTCCTTGCCGATTGTCTGAGGCTGAATCAAATTGTTTCTTCCTTTGATCTCTAGGTGATAAATACCAACACTTTCCAACTGCATATCCATGTCACCTCTGTTTGTATCTAACGTACATACCAACATACTTATTATGAGACAGGAGGAGGCTATTTGTCCTGTTGAGTCCATGCCAGCTCCCAGCAAAGCAATTCCCCCATGTCTCATTCTGCGGGCCTGCAAGTTATTTTCTCCCACATACTCACCAATTTCCCTTTTTAATTCTTTTGTCATTTAACTAGTATCTCTTTACCTAATCTTATGTCAAATTTTGTTTGAAAACTCTCCTGTGAAGCTCCTTGGAATGTTTTACGATGTTAAAATAACTATGCATTAGAAGTTGCTGTTGTTGAGCCAATCTTTGTTGTCTCCTGTTTTTTTGTAGCTATTGAAGCAATGAAGAATGCCCACAGAGAGGAGTTGCAGCGAGAGTTAGAGAAAACCCACCGGTCGCAGATCAGTGGTATGAATGCAGATATAGAGGCTCTGGGCAGACAGCACAAGTAAGTGCTCCCTCACAATAGCATTCAGAAGTTGATAGCAAAATACTCTGTGCCATTAAGGTCTACTTGTATAACAATGTAATAACAGTTACCAGCTTTGGTTACAGGTATCTCTGTTTCTCACCCCTGGTGAGTACTTAGGCCTGGTGAACATCAGGAAGTCCAAGTATCAAGCTTTCAAAATAGTGCTGAAATACTCAGAATTTGTAGAGAGCGAAACAGTATTAACATTTTGCATCAATATCCATTCATCATTAACCTGAAGAGTTAACTCTCATTCCACCGATGCTATCTAACCTGACTGAAGAATTAAATTAAAACAGCAAATGCTGGAAACACTTAGTAGGTCAGGCAACATCTATGGAAAGATTGTTTGTCAAAACTAGGGAAGAGAACACAAATTAGTTTTAAGTTATGGAGGTGATGGGGAATACTAAGTATTTTTGTTTACAGATTTCTAGCATCTCGATTTTCATTAACTTAAGCATTATCTGGCTGTATTTGAAATTTTGAGCATTCATGATTTTTTCTCTCTTCTGGTTCTAGTGTCCAGATTAGAGCTCAAAAGCACCAACAAACCAAAAGACCGTTGGGACTTCTTTATCTGTAGATTTTAGATTTGCTCGGGGTACTGGAATATAAAGTTCTCAGACAATCCAACCATACTCCAGCCATACAGTACCTTGAAAAGTTAGTTTTCTGAATCATGATCTTGATATCTGTAAAATGAAGGTTTTTAAATCCATACTGACCAAACTGAAAAAGATTATTATATATAAGAATGACCTCCGTCTAGGATCAGATGTATTCTAGTAATTTTTTTTTAAACATCTGTCTACTTTAATTTTTTTTAATATGATTGTCCTCTCACTGATCTTTTGATTATTTTCTCTAATTCACAGAGAAGAAATGGGCTCTATCCAACGGGAGCTGCAAGTTCTGTCAGAACAGTACTCTCATAAGTGCTTAGAAAATGCTCACCTGGCTCAAGCTTTGGAGGCTGAACGGCAGGCACTTCGGCAGTGTCAGCGTGAGAATCAGGAGCTAAATGCCCACAACCAGGTAATGTTTGACAGTGTAGTATTCACAGTGCTAGACAGCAAGGACAAATGTATCTGTGCCCCAGAACCACGGAATGGGAAACACATCCAGAATTCTTATTCTTGAGTACTATCCAGTGATTCCCCCCTGGAGTTGTGTGCATGTTTTAATGTGACTGAAACCATGTTCCGTAACTAAAAAAACTTTGTGTTTAGCTTTCCAAATAAATGTTTCAGATTTGCACAGCTTACAATCAAAACATTGAATGACTACCCCATACTATCACAGGATGGCAGCTGTATTCCTTAAACCATCTTTTTGTTTCTTGTTTATTTTACAGGAGCTAAATAAGCACCTGGTTGCAGAATTTGCACGATTAAGGGTGTTGATTACTGGGGAGGGGAAGGAAGAGGGTGCTGGCTCACCTCTCTCACTGGGGAAAGATGTCTACGAACTGGAGGTAAGGGCAGGGCCATAAGTACCATTTCTTTTTGGTTTGTTGAAGTTGTGTGTCTTTGTCATCTCTTTCTAAATGTCGGTTTGAGGGTCTCCTCTCTGATCTTAAGACAACATGGAAGGCCAAATAATTGCTATTCACAATGGTAAGAAAAACCTCAGACCTGTACACAGTCATACATAATCACACAAGTTCCTTTGCACATTTCCTTTCCTTCTGTCTGCTCAAGTATTTCCTGAGTGACTCTCAAGTTATCAATTAGGAAAAGTGTAAAAACTGAAGTAAGGTTTCTAACTTTTTAAATTTGCAGGTTTTATTGCGGGTCAAAGAATCTGAAATCCAGTATCTGAAGCAGGAGATTAATTCTCTAAAGGATGAACTACAGTCTGCACTGAGGGTAAGTAAATACAGATGTGTAACAAATACATTACAGTAATTATATAAAACTAGAGTTGGGTCACATCTGAAGTTTTGGTATCATCACTAAACAAGATCTAATGCAACATAGACTTAATGGGAATCACATCAAGAGTTTGAGATGTGCAGAAATATGGAGGAAATAGGACTGCTTTCTCTGAAAGTAGGAATGGGGGGGGGGAGACATGAATTGTTCAAAATGATAAATGGAATTGATAAAGCAGAGATTCAAAACGAGAATAATGTGAAGCAGATTAGAAGATATTTCACACTTGATTATGGTAATATGAAATGCTTTGCTGCGTGGTGTTTCTTGTTAGACAAATTACAACATTCAAAAAGTAATAATTAATTTAATTATTAAAAAAAACTTGAGAAAATGAGATAGGAGTTGAAAGTTGAAAAATGGAACTCTGAAATCTGTCCCAAGAGGGACCCAAGTTCAGCATAGGGAAAAGATGGACCAAATGGTTTATGCTTGTGCTAAAATGCCTTTTGGCATAGTGATCTCTCATAGTGATTCAGTCATGTAATTCTAGCCAATGATATCCCTGTGTTAGATACTACTTTTCTAATAATGTAAATTGAGTCCTTTTCTCCCGACCAGAGCTCAGTAACCCTTTCTATATTACTAACTGAACCATTCTTAACCAGCTTTGTGATTCCCAAACACAGCTCCTTAAAACAAAACCAATGCTGTAAAAATACATTAGTGTTATTTTCTGTGATAAATGTTAACTTTTCTTCTAGAAGGCATTCTATACAGTTTTCTGTCTTAAAAACTCCACTAAGTCAGTTAACTTAATGTTATCTTTTTGCACTTTTTGGTAGGACAAGAAGTATGCTACAGATAAGTATAAAGGTATCTACACTGAGCTGAGCATTGTTCGAGCAAAGGCTGATTGTGATGTCAACCGGCTGAAAGAACAACTAAAAGTTGCCACTGAAGCAATGGGAGAGAAGGCATTAGACCGTGGTGTTACTGGCTATGGTAAAGATGGCAGAGTTCCTTTATTTCAAAATTCAGGAAAATATTATTTGAATAGCACACAGGTCAGAGAGGTAGCCTGGTCCTTCCTATAGTGACTGCACACAACTAAACTCTGTACACTTAAATCCCTCTGACCAATTGCAGAGATGATTAAAAGAAACAAAACATTTACTTTGGAAGTGAGGAAAGACTGGGAATTTGGATTCCAGATAGCTGCCATGTTTAATAAAAATGGCAGACCATACCCAATGGACAGATTGGCTTCCCCCTTTTTCCCTTCATAGTCTTCCCACGCTCTTTGTTGTTGTGCCTGAGTTGTCAGAGATTAATCGCAGTCATGAGTGTTCAGCAGTGCTCTAGACGTGGTTCACAGCTCATATTTTCATTCGTGGCCCTCAACATAAGCTTCTCAAAATGTTATAAGTTGCATCATTCTTCAGTTCAGCATACCTCTTAACTTTGATGCAAGATTGATCTCTTTCAACAGTGCAATGATCTCAAATATTTAATTTATCTCTGCTTTTCTGTTTTGTTTTAATCTGCCACTGCCAGACATCATGAAATCAAAAAGTAACCCTGATTTTCTGAAGAAGGACAAGCCAAGCTCTGGCAGGTCTATGAGGTCCCTGAGGTCAAAGGTGAGTACTGGACAAATAGTGAAAAACTGACTCGGATTGCTGGGCAGTGAGATATTGAACTACTGAACACCTGCCTTCTCTTCTGTCATCTCCTTCATATGAGTAATGTTTATTATCCAGTTAAAAAGAACAAAGCTGGATCTAGAACATCCATAAAGATTGGAATTAGTATTTTGTTATGAAAAACCATCTGATCAGTATATTTCACTCTGGAATTCTAGCAGTTTTGGTGAATTTCAGTGTCTGCTTTCCTCCTCACTAAATCTCACTGCCTTTGAAAAGATTCCATGGTCCTATATTTAGACTCATCCCCTAGCTGTCTTGTATTTATTTCTGTGCTTTGAAAAAAGCTGGAACACCACCTCCTCCCCCTCCCACAGCTCTCTGTGCATCCCAAATTTCCCCGAAAATATGACAGTAGGGGTTTACATAAATTTCCTGCTTGGATCACACTGCATCAGCCCTAGTTCTAGAGCTACCTATTGGACTAAACTGCCATCTAAGCTGCATAAAATTCCTCAGTTTAAAGGTTGTCCTTCACTTGGTCACATTACTTTGGTTTTCTTCAGTCACACTGCCTTCAGGTTTGTGTGCTGATCAATGTTCTCAGTTCAGTGCAGTTAGCAGTATTTTGACAACAGGGTAGATGACGGCAAACTACTACAGAAAGATTAAGTAAGGTCAATGGTCATAGGATTGGGAGTGCTGTGTTAGTGGGGTACCATTCCCCACGAACATTAGTCCTAAACCGTTATCTATAGACATCAATGACTGAGATGAAATGCCATTATTTATGGCACTGAATTGTATTTATGATTCAAATTCTGGAGGGAAAGTGAGCTGTGAAGAGGATGCAGAGAGCCTGCTGATGGACATTTATGTTGGATGGAGTATCAACAGAACATAAACAGGAGGAGGAGTAGGCCATTTGAGCCCTTGCACTTGATCCACCATTCAGTAAGGTGGTGGCTGATCTTTCACTTCATTGCACTTCTTGTTACAAACCCCATATCCCTTATTGTTTAAAAAAAAATCAATTAATCTCTGTCTTGAATATACTAGCTTGGATAGACATCTTGGTCAGCATGGACCAGCTGGGTTGAAAGGCCTTTTCCATGCTGTATATCTCTGACTCTATAACAACTGAGTCTCTGCAGCCACCATGGATGTAGAATTCCAAAGATTTACTACCTCTGAGTGAAGAAATTTCCTCTCCATTTAGTCCTGAATTGCCCAACCCTTATTTTGAAAGTATTGCCCTGGTTCTTGATGCCCCAACAAAGGAAAATATCATCTCTGAATCTATCTTTCAGGCACCATAAGAATTTTGTATGTTTCAATGAGATCAATGTTGGAAATATGGGTTATTCACTTCGGGTAGGAAGAAAAATCACAGGTGGATAGATTTTTGGACACTAAGGAATCGGAGCATGTTGGCACTGAGCAGGAAAGTAACAAGTTACAGGCTCGGCCATGATCTTATGCATAATAGAGCAGGTGTTTTTAATTCTTAGAGCTTGGGGGAAATTTTTAAGAACACAAAACTTCTAGAAGTCCAGTTAGCTATCTCAGTCGTTTCAGATTGTTCATTAGTGATACTCTACTGTTCTAAACCTAACTACTATTGTAGAATGGTGCTCCCTTCAGATAACTGATGTTAGGTGCTTTACTGCATCAGTTAAACTTTGATGGTATGAAGCTGTAGATTAAAGCACACGTGGGTTTGACATGTATTTTTTTCTTGTTCAACAAGAAACCCAATATGTTCTGATGTAAAAAGATTGATTGCTTTACCTGGCTCCACTAGTTCTCAATATTTCTTTTCTTGTTCTTCTTCAAACAGTCTGTAATAGAATGGGTCACATGGGAAAGATGAAAGATGCAAGTGTCAAGTTTTCTATTATGTAGGTATCAGGATGGTTGAATACCCTATTTTGCATGCATATCCCTCATGTTTTTATTTTAAAGGTCTTGCCTTGCTTCTTATGTTCTGTGGTCAGCCTAGTGTAATGGCTAGTTGCTTAATGGAAGTCGGGGGAGTAGGGTGGGGAACAAAATGAAATGGATTTGTGTCATTAAGTTGCAGAAATTTCTCACCTTATGCTAACCATGCCATCCACTTGTAAGTTGCATGAATGGATGTTGATGGCCATTCTGAAGCCTCTAGGCTTAAAATTAGTTGGCATTTCCTTACCTAATTATGCTGAGGGCAGAGGTCAAGAAAAGGTCTGAGACCAGCACTGAAAAAGCCTTTGGGTTCCTAATGGCCATCCCAAATCCTCAATTACCTGCCCAATGCTGCTTTAAATTTTCCACAACCTTTGCTCCATTGACTCTTTGGGTCTATGATTCTACTCAGTCACACTCTGTGTAAAGTAGTGAAACTTAAAACATAAACCTTCCCATGGCCATCCATCAGCCTACATTTTAGCAGTTGTGAGTACATCAGTAGGGTTCGATCTATCTATTCCATTAAGAAGTTTGAGTAATAGCTCCTGAGCCTTTGACTCAACTAAACCAGTTCTTCAACCATTCCTTCTGGTGGATATCTTAACTTTGGTCATACTTTTCTACAATGTCTGCTACTTTTGCTTTATAATATTATAGGTATGGCAGTATTTATAATCACTTTCTAGGGATTCATCTCCTTCCCTTGGCTTTTACTTGCCAAGAAACCACAGCTTTTTTTTTATTATTGCCACATGCTCTGCTATTAGTGTCAGTGAGCTAACTACCATTATTTTGTAACTCTCTCTTAAATTTTGTTCTGAAGCCTCACTCTATTTCCAATTATCTGCTTTGATTGCCTGGTGTTTGTGCACGCTCAGTATCAATTGCTATTCAGCTACCAATCTTCTCAGAATCTTGTGGAAACACCACAGAGAATATCGGTGGAAACAGTACTTAGATTTTTAACTGTTTATAACACAATGTAATTGTTGATCAGTGGTGCACAACGTTTTGAGAAAGGTCAAGGCTGAAAAACAAAACACTTGAAACATGTTTTATTTTAACCACATGTAATCAGATACCGATATTTTTGATCGAGCTTCAATCCACTCACTGCAAATGCTGTTAATTTGTTTTGTGCTGGTCACTCAATTCTTTGTCTACTATGACAATACAATTATGTTTTAAAAAAGACTACTGAAAAGTCAGAATTTCTGTTTGATTAGACATCATCTCCCTTTCTTCCACTCAAACACACTAAAATCTTGGTCCTGTTAATATAGTGGATATATCTTCTGAACACAAATCAGGTGAATTTTCATTTAGATTAAAATGAGATTTGGAGACTACACAGGGTTGCTACTGAACTAACTAAAATCCAACACCTTATCCCAGCAGAACCGTTGTAAACTTGTAGACTTGTAAACTAAGGGCAGATTAGGATATTTACTTTGGAAAATGTTCTAACATCTTTATATAGGAACAATTCTGAGATTTACCCTGAACTCTTCCCTAGATAGACTGTGATTCTGCAGTGACTAAATAGGAGAACCCTCCCACTCACTGCTACTATTTCTCCTTACCATATGGAAATTCCTAACATCAGCAAACAGCATAAAAAACAAGCCCCTAATTTAATTGTCTAAGATTGGGAAAACGGGAAGAGTCCATTCTAATTTCTCTTTCTTTCATTCTCTCAACACTTAAATATTTTTGCCAATTTCTACTGCCAAGTTGAGGCTCGACACAGATTAGAGGAACAAGACCTCATATTCCATCTTGGTAGTCTCCATCCTGACAGCATCAACATCAATTTCTCTAACTTCCAGTAACCACTCCCTTCTGTTCACCCCCTCCCCCCCTTTGGTTTCCCCTATCCCTCTGGCCCCTTTACCTTCTCTTTCCCCTCCCTGCCCTCACGACCTGCCCATCACCCACACCTTCCTCCCTCTCGTTCCCCACCTCCTCCCCTTTATTCTATGGTCTACTGCCTTCTCCTATCAGATTCCATCTTCAGCACTTTGCCTCTTCCACCTATCACCTCCCAGCTTCTTGCATCATTCCCACTTCCACCCCCTCTCACCTGGATTCACCTATCACCTGCCTGCTCGTGCTCCTCCCCTTCCTCTCACTCTTTCATTACTGGCTTCTGCCCTCTTTCTTTCCAGTCCTGATGAAAGGCCTCAGCCCGAAACGTCAACTGTTCATTTCCGTCCATAGGTGCTGCCTGACCTGCTGAATTCCTCCAGCATTTTGTGTGTATTGCTCCAGATTTCCAGTATCTGTAGTGTCTCTTGTGTCTCTAAAATTTTCTGCATCCTTTTTAATTGTTGAGACCCCAGCTGTTACTGTTCCATAAAGTGAATGGGCCACAGGGAGCCAACACGGACTTGATGACCCATTGGCCCCCTCTGTGCTGTAATGCTTCTAAGTCTCTTGACTTCCACCTGTGCCAGTCTGGAAATGGCTTAAACAAGGTGTGTGCTGACTATTATGTTTCCTTTCTCTGTTATCAATCTATTGATACTGATTTCAGCTGATTATTTGGAAATGTGGAACAAGCTACAAACATGAATTAGTCACCAGATCATTGAAAGATACAAAGCTAAGGCCTGGACTGGTCTTGGTTTTTCCATCAGCATTGACAATATGGCAATTGAAACCTGGTAATTGGTTTGTTATTGTCACATGTACCGAGATACAGTGAAAATCTCGATCCTGTCAATGTAGAGGGATATATCTCTGAACTCAAGCAGGTGAGTTTTGATGGTGTCCACACAGATCATTTTGTAACATAAATACATTGAGGTAGTACAAAGGGAAAAGCAGTAACAGAATGCAGAATATAGTTACAGTTACAGTGAAAGTGCAGTGCAGGTAGACAAAAAGGTGCAAGGACCACAATGAAGTAGTTTGTGAGATCAAGAGTTCATCCTCGTCATACGAGGAGTCACTTCAAGAGCCTTAAAACAGCAGGTTAGAATCTGTCCTTGAGCCTGATGGTGCATGTTTTCAAGCTTTTGTATCTTCTACCCAATGGAAGGGGGGGAGAAGAGAGAATTATTGGGTAGGAGGGGTCTTTGATTATCTTTGCTGCTTTCCCGAGGCAGCAGGAAGTGAGTCCATGGAGGGGAGGATGGTTTTCGTGTTGGACTGAGCTGTGTTCACAACTCTGCAATTTCTTGCTGTTTTGTGCACAGCAGTTACTATACCAAGTGGTGATGCATCTGGATAGGTTGCTTTCTGTGGTGCATCTATAAAAATTGGTGTGGGTCAACGGGGACACACTGAATTTCCTTAGCCTTCTGAGGAAGTAGAGGCACTGATGTGCTTTCTGTGCCACAGTGTCTACATGGTTGGACCCGGACAAGCTATTGGTAATATTTACACGAAAACTTGAAGCATTGGCAGGATGTGCTATGTGTGTATGTAGTAGATTCTTTATGGAACAACCTACAAACATGGGCCACATCCAGACAGTTTGATGTTCCTCTCTGGCCTGCTTGGTAACTTGCACACAGCAGGAATGGCCCCTTATACAAGATGTATTCCAGCATTGAAAGTGAGGGGAGAGTTAGTTGATCCAACAAACATGACAAGATCAGGTTCCATTTCATGGCTTTCTGTCATAGATAGTAAATTTTTCGTAATGAAGGAGTCATACAGCATGGAAACAGGCCCACCAGCCAACCATGTCCATTCCAACCATCAAGTACCTATCTGTACTAATCACATTTACCAGCACTTGGATCATATCCCTCTATGCCTTGGCAATTCATTACTCGTCTCAATACTTGCTAAATGTGTGAGGGTACCTGCATCCACCACCCCCTTGGGCAGCATGTTCCAGATTCAAGCACCCTCTGGCTGAAAAAAATTCCTCAGATCCCCTCTAATCTTCTTACCCCTTACACTAAACCTATGCCCTCTAGTTCTAGGTACTTCTGCTATGGGAGGAAAAGTTTCTTACTACCTCATCTATGCCCCTCATAATTTTGTATACCTCCATCGAGTTCCCCCTCAGTCCCCTCTATTCGAGGGATACAAACCCAGCCTATCCAGTCTCTCCTCATAACTGAAGCTTCATTCCAGGCAACGTCCTGGTGACTCTCCATTTGCACTCTCTCCAGTGCAATCACATCCTTCCTATAGTGTGGCAACCAGAACTGCAGTCTTCCAGCTGTGGCCTAACCAATGTTTTATAAAGTTGTATCATAACCTCTCTGTTCTTGTATTCTATGCCCTGGACCAGATGATCAATATTATTGTGCAGCTCATTATCAATACCACCATTTTTTATGTCATCTGTGAATTTACTAACCACACCTCCTACATTCCTACCAAAATGTTAATATACAAAACAATAAGGATTACAGCACTGATGCAATCAATCAGAAAAGAAACCCTCACAATCTGCCTCCTATTACTAAGCCAGTTTTGGATCCAACTTGCCTTTAACCTTAGGTTGTACTTTGTCAAAGGGCTGACTGAAGTCCATTCAGACTACATTAACTACAATGCCCTCATCGATACTTTTTTTTAACCTCTGAAAAATTCAGTCAAGTTGCTCAGACAGAATCTCCCCCTAACAAAGTCTTACTGACTACTTTGATTAATCCCTGCCTTTCCAAGTGTAGATTAATCTTATATCTCAGAATTTTTTCCAATAACTTCCCTACCACTCAGTTTAGACACACAAACACCTGGCTTATCCCTGCTGCCCTTCTTGAATAAAGACAGATACCATACTTGCTGTCCTCCAGTCATCTGGTCTCAGGCGAAGCCAGCAAAGATTTAAATATCTCCATCAAGCCCTAGCAATCTCCTCCTTGCCTCCCATACAGCCTGGTTTCCATCTCATTTAGTCCACTAATGCATCTAATACCTCCTCCTTAATGGTAACTTGTTCTAGAATTTCACCTTCTCCCTTCCTGAGTTCTCTAACTACAATATCCTTCTTAATACAGACAAGAAGTTTGTATTGGTTTATTATTGTCACTTGTACAGAGGTATAGTGAAAAACTTGTCTTGCATACCAATCGTACAGGTCAATTCATTACACAGTGCAGTTACATTGGGTTAGTGAAGTATTTAAGATCTCATCTATGTCCTCTGGCTCTATGCACAGACTGTCCCTTTAGTCTCTAATGGGCCCTATTCTTTCCCTGGTTATCCTCTTACTCTCAATATATTTATAAAATGTTTCAGTATTTTTTTAAATCTTGTCTACCGGTAATATTTTATGACTCCTCTTTGCCCTAATTTCTTTAAGTACCCCTCCCCCACACACTTTATAAACTCCTGAAGTGCCTCCCTGTTTTCAGTTCTCCTGCATTGTTTAATTTGTAAGGCAGTGAATGTTTTAAAATCAACAATTAGATCACGAACCCAGAATACTACTGATTTTCCAGAGCTCATATTGTTATAAAATTGATGCATATAAATTATGCCATTAAACTAATGTCAGCACCATTCTCAATTCTCCATATTTTAAAATAAGGAGCCCATTATTAGGTTGATGTAGTTTGGTACAAATCCTAACAGAAACTACATTGGTACTAAACTTGTCTTCCTCTCAAGGACTAAAAATATCATTAATCACCTGTAACCAGATTTTTTTTTGAAAAAGGTTTCATTCATAGGCCTTGGACTGGATTCTGTTTGCAGAAATGTTGTACACCACCGTTGTAAAAAAAGGTTGGAATAATTTATTAAAGAAAAATTGCATTGGAGGTGGCTGGTTCAAAATATAAATGATAGGAAGCCAAACTGACTATAGCACCTCCTATCTACTCGACCCTTGCTGCTATGTTGAAGTTTCTGAAATGGACCAAAAAGAAATATCTGTATGCTGTGAACAACTGTTGCAGGATGTGTTTTTGGTGCAGTGAGGAATATTGAGCCAGTGCCATGTGAAATAAACACTTGAGGAACTATACATCATCATCTTGATCTTAGATTGTGTGATGAATCACAAGTTCTTCCCTTAATAAGAGTTCACATTCTAGAATTTCAGATTTTATTTTCTCAATCTTTTATCTGGATGTGTTTAAAGGTGTATGAAGCCATGAAAACAATTATGTATGTAACCAGTGATGTGGTTCAGTGGGGCAAATGTGGTTCTTGTCATGTTAAACCTGTATAGAGATGGACATATCAGTTGTACCACAGTAATTTGATATTCTATACATGGTTGTTGACATATGGATGCTGAGTGACTGAACTACATTGTGCATGCTTTTAGCAATAATTAATGTCACAGAGACAGACTTCATGCGTGGCTCATGGTAATTTTGGATGGCAAGAAACTGATACATATGTGGTTCCTGCATTGATTGTGGACGAATGTTTAATTCCCAAATTCCATCATTCACTGGCTATTCACTTCCCTCACCAGCAATGATGAGTCACAATAAGTTCAATCCTGTCCATGTTACAAATAAAAAGCAAAGCATCCTTTTTTTGGACAGAAATAACAATACATCTAACTACTAAACAACAGTACATCTAACTTGTTTTTTTCTCTCTTTTTAGAGCCTGAAAGAAGGTCTCACGGTGCAAGAGCGGATGAAATTATTTGAACCCAAGGATTAGGAGGCGATTGCTACATCATTGCCTCAGGCCATATCTGCACCTCCAAATTAAATAAACTGCCTCACCTTAACAATAATTAATCCTTTAGAGAACAAATATGTGGTTCTTTCTGACTTTGCACTTCAGTTCACTTAATGTGAACATATATGTTCAAGTTCATAAGCCTCACCTTGAAGTTCTTGAAGTTGCACTTAATGCGTTGTTGAATAGAAAAGGCGCTCTCAAGTAACCTGATTGTTTTTTTTATATATATATATATTAAAAATTGACTTTGTTTTTCTGTACTATTAGAGAAGTACTTCCTGTACTATTCCCTATACAAAATTTGCTGTTCTTTGTTTTTTTTTGTACCCAAGCAGGAGACAAATGGTCAGATAGCTGTTGGGGGGGGGGGGTGCTACAAAGAGCTTTTCTTACTTTCTCAGGCGATTTTGTTCACTTGCCAATAGACAATCCAGATCAAAGCCATAACTAGAGAATTGAAGAGGCAGATGGACACAGAATCCAGAAAATGCTTTTCTGTATAATGACATTGGGCAAAGGCTCAGTATCAGCCTTTTGTCTATTTCTCTTGGATAGCACCATCAGCATTCCCACTGCTACGGATCTACTACAAAGATAGACTTTCAACCAACAATTATGGAGGTTAGCAGTACCTGGAAGTCGAGGCATTGAATGGGAAGAGGAAAAACTAAAATAGGAGGTGGTGCCAGCAAATGGGGAGGCCAGAAAGGGTCCAATAGTGCTTCACGTGGCTTAATAAGTACTCCATCTGTCTCTGAGTCAACGTTTTGGGGATGTGTTTTTATTTCATTCACAATGTGTGTGTGTCACTGCCTGTATTTATTGTCCCTAACAGCTTTGTGAGATACTGCCTTAATTGCTGCAGTCTATGTAATTAAAAATTCCCAGGGTTGTGGTTAGAGAATTTCATGATTCTGACCATGAAACAAAGGAACGATATATTTCCAAGTCAGGATATTTTGCAGCTAAGGGGATCTTGAATTAAGCAGTGTTGGCAAATGCTGGTGTCCTTGTTTTCTCAGGGACAATGGCAGTGCTTTAGTGAACTCAGTAGAAGCAGCCTTGATGGTGCTACCATGAACTTGTTTTGTTGTGCTGATGGAGTGTGCAAACCTTTAGGGTGTTGAATAGCGTGCCAAAGCAGGCTGTTTTGTCACTTCTATCAAACTTTGTGGTTGAGGCTAACCTTAATCATTGCATTGCATTCCAACCCAACATATTCCTGATGATAATGCTACCACATGACAGGCAGCAGTAATAGATGCTTTTGGTGGAAATCATCAAATGGTGCAATTGTTACTCATCTATGCCTGAATTTTGTCCAGGGTTTTCTGTATGTGTGGACTGCTTTATTATCTGGAAATAAAAACCGTACAACCATCAGCAGACATACTCACTTTTAACCTGGAGGGAAGTGGCTGTGGGTGGCTGGGCCTTTGCTGTAGGATTTTCTTAGGGTAATTTCAATGTCTGGGGCTGAGATCTCCCAACCACTGCAATTGATTTCCCTTGTGCCAAGTATTCCTCTGCCCAGTGAAGTAATTTCACCAGTTCTCAAATGATTTAAATGTTAAATTTCTTTAGCAGTGTTGGAGCTACCCTAATCTGCCAATGTCATATTACATGTCTTTATTCATTGGGAAATGACAAATTTGTTGTGCTGAAGGACAATCAGCATTTTCCCAAAAAGCTGTTAATTATATAGCTAAATTGACAAGAACAATGAGGCAATGGGATAACTGTTGAGAAACATTTTTACATCTGTACTGTGCTTGATGGACTGCTACAGGAGTCAGATGTGAGGTTCCTGATGCAGGAATGCTTGATACCAATAATAGATGCCCCAAATTAAAAGCAGTACCCCCAGGAACACCTAAGCATTGTCTGGGGCTGGGATGTTTGATTTCCAACAACTGTATTAGTTTTCTCTCCAAATATGTGCATAATATAAGGAATACAACAAAAAAAGGGTATTAAAACTTTTGTTTGAGGTCATTCCTTTAAATCATTAAATTCTAAAGCATACAATTCTTTAATTACTGAACATAAGGCATAAACCATTGACATATCACCAAGCTTCCACTTCAGCAGCTGGGAAAGAAACTGGTCAAACAGAGTGCATCAACCCTGATACTAGAACTAGTCTCAAGTATTAACTATTATAGAAAATGCTGCACGTTATGTTGTACGTGTGACTTATTTATGGAAGCACTGCTTTTCAGGGTTCAGGTGTACTTTCTGCCCAGCCACCACTGATTTATTGATGCTTGGTACATTTCCTGTGGCCTGAGGCAGTGATCTTTGAAGGACCACAGTCAGAAATTGTATTTGTAGTGAAAGTGATAAATAAATAGACTTTGAATCATAGTGGTTCTGAACTCTTGTGGTTTTTGAGCAGGACAGCCAGAGTTGAGGCCCGTTACAACTATTTTTCTTTCTTTACTGCTTTAAACTCCACATTTCTAATACACAAGGCATTGGACACTTAGTCTGTAAATAGTATTACTTAGTATAGTGAACTGTTATCAAACTGGTAACTTGTTATATTTGCTTCTTGACTGCAATGTTGGAGCATTTAAAATAGGGAAATCCAAACTTGTACTACTATTAGTTCATTTTTAATGTTTGACCTGGACCTTGTAACTTGTATAATGGTTACACTGATAAACTTCTAAACAGTTACTGATACAATTGTTAAAGAGGAAAGGCTTCATTGTGAATACTAATCATGTTCCACTGAAACACTAAACATTTGCACAAGTATTGAAATGATCATCTTTATTTGGGAAATAGTTAATATAAATTTAGGCTGCAAAACTTTAATGCCCTTTGAATTTACAGTTTCAGGTGCCACCTGGTTCTAATTTGCATTGCAAATATGTGGTTAACCAACCAGCTGGGCTGCTGCTTTCAGCATATCCTATTTGTGCACTTCCCTTCACTTGTTTGTTTTACCTTTTAAGAAAGAAAATTACAAATACTGAAGACCTAATTGTCTTACAAATGGGCTATGCAACTCTTCATTTCATATAACACTCACTCTACAAAGCTAATAAAAAAAATGTGGAGTGCAAGCCATGTTATTTTCCCAAAGCAGGAAAATTATTCCAGCAACGACATGTCACCCATCTGTAGATAGACATTAAAATTTAATACCATCAAAGCAGTTGTCTGAGGTATGCATCCATATTTCAGTTCCTCAAACATTTAGAGATAAAAGTTATCAGCTTTGATTCAGTGATAGCAATTATAGGCTCATGGATTTGAGCTAGTAGTAGTGTAGGCTGACAGTTATGCAGTACTGAGAGTGATGCACAAAGTTGGTCTTTTGGATAAAATACCAAGATTAGATCCTGTTTGTCCACTCAGATTGACATAAAAGAGCCTAGCTTGTTCTAAAAGTAGCAAGGGAATACTCCCAACATTGATAATTAACCAAAATCATAAGGTATGTTAGTTTGAAAAGTGCAAGTGTCAGAGCACAGGCAAGTTTTGAAGCTAATCTCCAGATTATCTGAGCCACATGCAAATTGGCAGATTATTAGAGAACTAAATGTGTGATTCAAAGGTTGGTGTGGGTAAAATGGATTCAGATGCATGGGGACTGGTACCTATCAGTACAGGGAGGAAGAAGCTGTTCCGTTGGGACAAGCTGTATCTAAACTGGGCTGAGACCAGTGTTCTGGCAAATCACAAAAATAGTTTATCAATAGGGCTTTAGTGGGAGTAATGGGTCTGGTGCCAGTTGGTTTAATAAATGAATAAGAAATGAAAGAGCAGTGGCATAGGATACTGGAAGTGGAGAATGCAAAATCAAAGGAGATAAGAGATTGCTGATGCTGGAATTGAGCAAAAAGCAAACTGCTGGAGGCACTCAGCAGGTCATGCAGCATCTGTGGAGGGGGAAAAGAAATTGGATTGAGCCCCTGCATCAGAAAATCAAAAGTATGACATCAGGTGAAAAATAAGCAAAATTGTGCAGCAAAAATTGAATCCCAAGAAAAAAAAACTATAAAAAGTTAAAGCCTGAAGCTCTTTATCTAACTCCAAGTTACATTTGTGACAAGATATGAGTTGACAGCATACATAGAAATAAATGAGTTTATTAAATATCTATTACACAGATGTGGTTACAGGATGACCTGGACTAGAACGTAATACGAGGTTATTCAATGTTCCAAAAGAAGAGGCAAAAAGGGAAAGAAGATAGAGTAGCGTTGTTAATCAAGGAAGGTATCAATGCAGTATTGAGTAGTGATATAGCAGTGGATAGTTTGGATGAAAATAAGGACTAGCAGAGGAAAGAGGCGGTAGGCCCTCTAGGTGTTGCTTCTCAATTGGATAAACGCAAATGGGGAAATATCAGAGGCATGGAAGAAGAGAACTGCAATCATCATGGGCAATTTCAATCAGCATATTTTAGATATGGTCATGTGTCATGGGATAGCATGAATAAAAGATTTGTGTTAACAATCTCATACTAAGTATTGATCACAACATGGTAGAATTCCAAATACAGTTTGAAGGCAAACACCCCAGCTCTAAAACCAGTATCCTTAACTTAAGGAGCAATTACAATGTTATGAAAGTAGAATTGTCAAGAGTGGACAAACTAACTAGGCTAAATGATAGGTCAGTGGATGAGCAGTGGCATACATTTAAGCAGCTAGTTCATAATGTTCAGCAGAAATTTATCTCCATTAGACAGAATAATTCCATGAGAAAGCTGAACCATCTGTGGTTAACAGAGGTGGTAAATGAAAACAGTAAATCAAAAACCCTAGCTTACAAAGTGGCAAAGGGTAGTGCTGGACCAGAGAACCAGGAAATTTTTCAGCAACTAGCAGAGAGTAATTAAAAAGATAACATGGAGAATGAATAGTGACAGAAAGATAGCAAATCATTTCAAAGCAAACAGAGGGGGCGGCACAGTGGTTAGTGCAACACTATTACAGCACCAGTTATAGGGGTTCAATTCCTCAATTCCCACTGCTGTCTGTAAGAAGTTTCTATGTTCTCCCTGTGACTGCGTGGGTTTCCTCCAGGTGCTCCAGTTTCCTCCCACATTGCCAAAGACGTACAGGTTAGTAGGTTAACATGGGTGTAACTGGGCAGCATAAGCTCATTGAGCCAGAAGGACCTGTTATTGTGCTGTATAAATAACGTTTTAAAAAGTACAAGAGGGTAACTGTGGAAACCCTGGACAGTGGGACTGAGGAATTAATAACAGGAAACAATGCTTGGCATCAGGCCTCACGATAAATGACAGTGCAAATATTCCAAAGCTAACAGATGGGCCAGTTTAGCATGGAAATAGTATGGAAGAACTTGTAACAATTCTGATCACAAGAGACTGGGTACTGGAAAACCAGCACTGGATGGCCTGCACCAGAGGGTTTTTAAAGGAAGTAGATGCAGAGACAGTGGATCATTGGTTGAAGAAGTTTTTCCAAGATTTGATGAGTTCTAGGAGGGTACTAATGGATTGAAAAACAGCAAATGTGAGTACCTTGTTCAAGAAGGGGAAGGGATAAAGAACAGGAAACTTTTGGCATGTTAGCTGAATGTCTGTTATTTGCAAGCTACTGAGATCTATCATCAAAGAAGAAATAGCTGGTGATTTAGAAGTCATGATTTTGAGAGGGGCAAATACTGTTTCACAAATTTGTTAAGAGGTTCTAACAGATGTAACAAGCTGAACCTAGAGATGTGTATTTGGACTTTTAGAAGGCAATTCACCATGTGTTACATAAAAGGCTGGTGTATAAGCTATGGTGTTTGGGGAACATTAGGGGTATTAGTGAAAGTGTGTTAGAATGGATTGAAGATGAAGAATCCAAATAAATGGGTATTTTTTTTGCCTGGAAGGGCATAACTAGTGGAATATCAATAATCAGTTCTTGGCCCCCAATTAATGAGTTGCACAAGGGGACAGAGTGTGTTATTCCAAGTTTGATGATGACATAAGAATAGATGGGAGGGTACATGCCAATGAGGATATTTGGACTCTGCAATAAGATGATAAATAGGTCAAGTGACTGGACTAAAATCTGGCAAATGGAGTTTAATGTGGGGCATTGTGAAGTCACGCACTTTAGTATGAGGAACAAAAGGCAGGCAAATGGAGAGAGACTGCAAATGAGTGGCGTAGAGATGGATGTTGTGTTCTTATGCACAAATCATGAAAAGTTAGTAGGCAGGTACAGTAATTAGTTTGGAAGGCAATTTTGCCTTTATTAGAAGAGGGTTAAAATATTGTTACAATTGTACAAGGTGTTGGTCTGGCTACACCAGGAGTACTGTGCATATTTTTGGTCTACTTATTTAAGAAAGGATATACTTACATTGGAGGCAATCCAAAAGAGATTCACTAAGGTACTTCCTGGGATGAGATGGTTGTCATATCACGAGTAGCTGAAGCATTCTTTGGAGTTTAGGAGAATGAGTGGAGAGCATATGTTTCAACAAGATCCTACAGGGGCATGAGAAGGATAGATGTTGACACATTTCAACTGTGGAAGTGTTTTGAACAAGGGGACATAGTCATAAAATGAGGTAATTTAAAAACAAAAGGCATGTAGGAACTTTTTGATAGGGTAGTGAATTTCTGGAATTCTCTACCTCAGAGGATTGTGGAGGCTGGATCATCAGTTAAAGAGGTAGATATATTTTTGAAAGATCAGTGATTTGAGGGATATGGGGAACAGGCACAGAAGATGAGTTGAGGCCTGGTACAGATTAGCTGTGATCATATTGAATGCAGGGAGGCTTGAGGGGCCAAGTGGCATACTCCTGTTCCTATTTTCTTGTATAAGTGAAATTCACAAAAGGTAGCTTCAGTATGTGAACCACTAGATAATGACCCAATATGTACTAATAGAAAAGTTCAGAATATACAAGTTCAAGGACCAATACCAACAGTTTATATTCACAACAGTCAAGGTCAATACCCAAACACTATCATTTAATTCATTGATCATTTTGGTTAAGTGATAGATCCAACATCAACACATTTTAAAGTCATCTTTATTTTGACGCTACAGAAGTATTGTTTGTATGATGGTTTTACAACACAAGTCCTTGACATATAGTTCACTGATAGTTGGAGCAAAAAAGTGCTGTAACATACATTTCTCCACACTATGAACAGCAGTCACCTCCAGAAAAAAAAAGGTACACCCATTCTCTGCCTAGTGTACTCAAGACAGAATCCCCCTCTAATTTACCATTGAAAGGTGTCCATTTTGTTTACACTTGATGTCTCTGGTGAAGCATTTTCAAGTTGAGTTACAGGTAATGTTGTTCACTTCTAACTGCCCCTATCTTGCACCAATGGTGAATTTACACTGCAACTAAAGCAGAAGCTGCTGTAAAATGGAATGCAATTCCCTGAAGTTAGGTCAAGAATGCTTTGGATAGGCACAGGGGTGTTGGTTCAAAGAAGAAATTACTCTGTTAGGTTAAGACTTGCCATGTAAACATATTTTCAGTGCTCTTAAGTGTTAACAAATTAATCCCACAACTCAGATGAAAGTGCAGTATTATCAATTACAACACCCAACATTATTGAAGTGTATAAAACCACAAGTGTACCAGCTACACATACTGGAAAGCCTTTTGATATCAAACATAATGTTCCAAGTAGAAATCATCCCAAATCATCAGTAGTTGTCTACCCCCACATTAAGGCAGTTCAAGTAATGGAAATTCACCCTTACAGAATTCACAAATTACTACCAAAAATCTGAAATAAGGAATAACAATTCAATTTCATGGAATCTGAGGAATTAATACAGTGCACCCTTCTAATACATGGGTGCACTGTATTATTGTCAAACCAATGTTCTTAATTTGTAAAGACAGCAACAGTGTAAAATGATACAATTCTTCTAAGAACAAGAATAATAGCCCATCATGATCTCCCATAGGCAATAAGATTAGTGATGATTTCAAATGCTTTTTCTAACCCCCAAGGCCTTTGGCTACATCAATTTATTGTTCAAACTCAAATGTTATAAAGTCATCATACTAGTCAAACAATTAAGATGCAAAAGGATAGAACAATAATGAGATGAAATAAGGATGGCTGCAAAATAACATGCATTTTATTTCCAAAATGAACAAATCTAACAGTAGGGTAAAATGAGTTCTATTTCATTTCCAGACTTTGTCTGTACACTTTTCTGGTCCAGGGATCATATTTCAACAGCATTTAAACCATTTGGCAGTTACTGCAGTATAGGTCACTAGAAGTTTTAAAACAAAAATGTACATTTTATATTTGATGTCAGAAGAATCTCAGTACTGTGCACCAATGAAGGGAAGGAATAGTCCAAAATACACTTTGCAATGTTTTTGGAGCGCAGATCGAGTCAAATGAAGTCCGAGTATCCTCCCATCCCTCGCCTCTCATACATCCACACACTTTACTCACCAAATAGCAAGTGTGCCTTCAGCTGTTGTGGCCCTAAACTCCAGAAATACTTCTTAAAATCTGACTGTAGTTCCCAATTCAAGACACTCCTTAAAAACCTTATCACTTTAACCAATGTTTTAGCTGCTGCTATTCATTTCTTGCATCAATGCTCTGCCTAGTGGGGGATTCTGTCTTAGTACACTAGGCAGAGAATGGGTGTACTTTTTTTTCCTGGAGGTGACTTTCCAATACTCTATGTGCAATTTCCTATTGTTATAGACACTATAAAAAATGGGTTGTTAATTTAGAGCCAAAAATAACTTTTTCTCCTTTCCATTTTTGAACTGGAGCATTTTAGCAGAAAATTCAATATCAATAAGAAATATACTTCTATAGATATCCATTGTAGTCATTTGTCTTTTTAATCATAAATGTTTTATAAAAATATACAGTTTCAAGGAAAAACAAGTTCTTTATCCAAAAGTCCCCATGTACTGCCAATGAGTAGAATCCATGCAGGATTAAATTGGTGGTTTCCGTTTACCTTTGTGCAGAAAGCTGTACTTTGTTGGATCATACTCATTCCAAAGTCGTTCAAATTCTCCTGTAAATGCTTTCACAATATCGATGTTTTTAATTATTATTACATTTTCTTTATTTCTAAAAATAGCCTGGGCACTCCAGTTCAAAGATCCAGTTTATAAGAATAGATCCATCAATCAGTGCGAATTTGTGGTGCATGTAGTTTGTATCCTGATCATGTCGGACTTCTATACCTGTCATAAGGGAACATAACAATTAGCAGGATTTGACCATTCAGCCTCTCGTGCCTACTGTGCTACTCCATAAAATCATGATTAATCTTTGACATCAGTGTCAATTTCCTGCACTAATCCCATCCCTCTTCATTTTCTTAATATCCAAAAATCTTTTTATCCCTACCTCGAATTTACTTGGTGAGTTATGGCAGGGCTTACATGCCATAACAGGCTACAAGACGAAGATGGGCTGCACAGTTAACAACAGCGCATCCCTTCCTGATGAACTTAACGCATTCTATGTGCATTTGAACAGAAGGCAAGTGGATTGTCACCACCCACCCTGACGGCCTCCAAGCAAATTGAACCTGTAATCACAGCTGAGGATGTAAGATCAGTCTTCTGGAGAGTGAACACGAGGAAAGCACCTGGCCCAGATGGTGTCCCTGGCCATGTGCTCAGATCTTGTGCTAATCAGCTGGCAGAAGTATCTGCGGACATATTTAACCTCTGCCTGCTTCAATCTCAGGTTCCCACCTGTTTTAAAGAAGACCACTATCATCCAGTACCGAAGAAAAAGCAAGGTATACATGCCTCAATGACTACTGAACCAGTGGCTCTGACATCCACCATCATGAAGTGCTTTGAGAGGTTGGTCATGGCACACATCAACTCCAGCCTCCCAATCTTGACCCACTGAATTCACCTATCGCTGAAACAGTCTACAGGTGGAACGCCACCTCCCTGGCCCTACACTCAGCTCTGGAAGCATCTGGACCAGTAAAGACACATATGTTAGACTATTGTTTATTGACTACTGCTCTGCCTTCAATACAGTAATTCCAAGCAAGCTTGTCACCAGACTGAGATCTAGGACTCAACACCTCCCTCTGTAACTGGATCCTTGACTTTCTTAACCAACAGACTGCAGTGAGGATAGGCAGCAATAACCTCCAGACACGATTATTCTCAACACTGGTGCCCCACAAGCTGCATCCTCAGCCCTCCACTCTATTCCCTATAACACTCATGACTGTGGCGGCCAAGATTCTGCTCTAACTCCATCGCAAAGTTTGCAGATGATACCACCATTGTAGGCCATATCTCAAACAGCAACAAGTCAGAGTACAGGAAGGAGATAGAGAGCTTAGTGGAATGGTGTCATGACAACAACCTTTCCCTCAATGTCAACAAAGAGCTGGTCATTGACTTCAGGAAAGGGGGCAGTGTACATGCTCCTGTCTACATCAACGGTGCTGAGTCAAGAGGGTTGAGAGCTTCAAGTTCCTAGGAGTGAACATCACCAACAGCCTGTCCTGATCAAATCACATCGATGCCACAGCCAAGAAAGCTCACCAGCGCCTCTACTTCCTCAGGAGGCTAAAGAAATTCACTTTGACCCATTTGACCCTCACCAACTTTTACCGATGCACTATAGAAAGCATCCTATCTGGATGTATCACGGCTTGGTATGGCAACTGCTCTGCCCAGGACCACAAGAAAACTGGAGGGCACATACGCCAGACTTAAGGACAGCTTCTACCCACTGTGATAAGACAATTAAACGGTTCCCTTATACGATGAGATGGACTATGACCTCACCATCTACCTTGTTGTGACCTTGCACCTTATTGCACTGCACTCTCTCTGTAGCTGTGACACTCTACTGTTATTGTTTTTACTTGTACTACATCAATGAATTGACCTGTACGATCGATATGCAAGACAAGTTTCTCCACTGTACCTCAGTACAAGTGACAATAATAAACCAATACCTCCACAACCCAAATACAGAATTCCATGATTTGCTATCACCTGGTCAAAAATGTCTCATCTGTCCTAACTGGCCAACTCCTCAGGTGACCATCACTTGTGGTTCTAGACACCCCAGCTAAGTATTCTATATGTAACCTTAACAAGAATGAGAGGTGAACTAATTGAAGTGTACAAAATTTTGTAAAGTCTACAGACTACACAACGACAGAAATATTCAGAGGAGTAGGACAATCAGACCCTTGGAATCGGCTCTTCCTTTCATCAATATCATGGCTGATCTTCCATCTCAGTGCCATTTTCTTATCCATTCCTATATCTCCCTCGGTCACTTAGAACAGTACAGCACAGCACAAAGGAAGTGGCCCTTCAGCCCACAATGTCTGTGCCAACCATGATGCCAATTCCAACTGCATATCTGCCTACATGTGGTCTATATCCCTGAATTCCCTGCTGTTCATAGTGTCTAAATGCCTCAAACGTTGCTATTGTATCTGCTTCCACCACCTCCCCAGCATCGTGTTCTAGGCAACTACTATGTAAAAACCTTCCGTCTAATGTCCTTTAAATTTTCCTCATTTCACATTAAGCCCATGGCCTCTAGTATTTGACATTTCCACCCTGAAAAAGCCTCTGACTACTACCCTGTCTATGCATCTCAATTTTATACACTTCTATCAGGTTGCCTTTCAGCCTTTGATGCTACAGAGAAAAACAATTCAAGTTTGTCCAATGGTTGCCTTCTAGCTAATACTCTCTAGTCCAGGCAACATCCTGGTGAACTACTTCAGCAGCCTGCTCCAAAGCCCCCACAATCCTTCCTGTAAATATGGTCACCAGAAACTTCACAATACTCCAAATGTCACCTAACCAAAGTTCTACACAACTGCAAAATGACCTCCCAACTTTGATACTAAACACCCCAACTGAGGAAGGCAAGCATGCCCTACACACCTTCTTTATCACCCTATCTACTTGCAATTGTACCCAAAGGTCCCTCTGTACATCAATACTTAAGGTCCTGCCATTTACTGTACAATTCCCTCTGACATTTGACCTCCCAAAGTCCAATACAATCACGCTTGTCCAGTTTAAAACTCCATCTGCCATTTCTCTGCCCATGTTTTCAACTGGTCAATATCCTGCTAAATCCTTTCACAACCTTCCTCACTATCCACAAGCCCACCAAATTTTGGGTTCTCTGCAAAACTTACTAATCAGCCCACCTATATTTTCATCCAAATCATTTACAAGTTTACTTTAGTGCAATTTACTTAAGTCACCTTAAATACAAGATCTTTATTAGTCATAATGTACATCGAAACTCAGTGAAATGCATCTTTTGTATAGAGTGTTCTGGGGGAACCCGCAAGTATCGCCATGATTTCCGGCGCCAACACAGCATGCCCACAACTTCCTAGCATTACTCTAACTGCTACATTACCATGCCTGCCCAACTATCCAGAAATGTATGAATGTGTTTTGAATAAACTCAATGACTCTTCCATCAGTTGTTCACGGTAGAGAATTCCAAATATTTAACACACTCTGAAATTCCTCATTTCAGTGCTAAGTAGCCTATCACTTATTGTGAGACTGTTTCTAGACTCCCAGCCAGGAAAACATTCTCCCACATTCATCCTGTAAGAATTTTGTATGTTTCAATGAAATCACCTCTAGTTCTTCTAAACAGAATATAAATATACAATCTCTCCTCATACAACAAATTCACCATCCCAGGACCAAATCTAGTGAACCTTCATTGCATTTAGTAAATGGCAGGTATATCCTCCTTTTGATAAGGGAGACCAAAACTGTACACAATACATTAGGTGCAGTCTGAGGCCCTGTAGAACTCCAATAAGTCAACTTTACTCCTATATTCAAATCCTGTCATAATTGAAGCCGATATTATCATTTTTAGTCCAGCTGCTTGCTGCGCCTGCATGCCAGATTTCAGTGACTTATGATCAAGGACACCTTTAAACGCATTTCCTAATCTGTCACTATTTAAAATAAACTGCTTTACTGTTTTGTGCAAAGTGCGCGACATCACATTCTTCCACATTATAGTCCCATCTGCCATGTTCTTGCCCACTTCGCTTAGCTTGTCTATATCTCTGAAGCCTCTTTAACATCCTCCTCGCTATTCACAATATTGCGTTGTTTTGTATTATCAGCAAACTTAGAAATATGACATTTAGTCCCCTCAGCCAAATCACTGATACAAATTCTGAGTAGCTGTGGCCTGTGGTACCCCACCAGTTGCACCCTACAAACCCAAGAAAGGTTATTCTCACATTTTCCTTTCTGTCCATTTACCTATTCTCACTTCATACCCCCATTCCATGTGCTCTAAATAACACACATCCAATGATTTCCCTCCTCATCTACTGGTCATATCCTCAGAGTCATTCAATGCAATAGTCCAAACATTAATGGGAATGAGCTGAATCAATATAGAATTTTTTCTCTTCTGGGTGTCCTCTCTTAACACCTTTCATTGTAGATTCCCAACATTTCCCTACTTCTGATGAGAGGCTAGCACAGGCTTAGTCAATTTAACCACTCTTCTAGGGCAAATGTAATATTCTACAAATTAATCTTGTGAATCTTTGCTGCTTTCTCTCAATTGCAAGTATATCTTAGCTAGGAAGACAAGACCCGACACACATATTCCAGATGTGCACATATATCTCTACCCTTGCACTCAAATCCTTTTGCACAGAGATCAACATACTGTTTGCCTTCCAATATGCTCTCAGGACCTGCATTCACCCCCCCCCCCCCCCCCCCACAAACACCACCTCAATCTCTCACCATTTAAAAAAAAATTCTCCACTTCTGTTGGCCTCCCATTTCTACATGAAATTCCATCTGCCAATATGAAAATAGGAGCACAATTAGGCTACTCATCCCTGCAAGCCTCCCAGTCATTCAATATGATCACCAGTGGTCTACTCCAGGCCTCATCTCCTCTTCTGTGCCAATTCCCCATAGCCATAAATTTTTGAAAGATCAGGGAATTGATCTACTTCCTCTTTAAGTACATCCAATGATGCAGACTCCACGATTCTCTGGGATGGAGAATTCCAGAAATTCACCAACCTGTGAGAAGAATTTCCTATGCACCTCAAGTTTTAAACGACCACCTTCTAATCTTGAAACTATTTTCCCTTGTTTCAAAATTCTCCCATTGGTGGAAATATTGTAACATCTAGCCTGTCAGCCCTCCACCCTCAAAGGGTTGTATATTTCCATAATTCTTATGCCACTCAGGACAGGACAATCCTCTAATCCCATGAATTAACCTAGTAAATCTCTTTTGCACTGTCTCTAATGCAAATTTATTTAAGAGGACCAAAACTGTGCACAGTAATCCAGGTAAAGGCTCACCAGTATCCTGTACAATTTTAACAATAATTCTATACTTCCAAATTTCAACCCTCTTGCAATAAAGATAAATGTGATTTGTACACAAGAACATCTAGATCCATTTGCAATCTTTCTCCATTTAAATAGTCTTCACTTAGCTAGTCTATAATCCTCAAAGCCTCTCTACGTTCTTCTCACAGCCCACACTGCCACCTAGCTTTGTATTGTCAGCATACTTGGATATATTATGCAAAATCTCTTCATTCAAATCATTGATTGTGAACAGTTGGGGCCCCCACCAACCTGTGTTTACAGCTTTGCAACCCAAGCATTACCTATTAGTTCCTACTATTTTCTGCTTGTTAACTAATCTTCAGTCCACTCCAGCATTTTAACATTGTGCATTCTAATTTAATGTCATGTCACACCTTAGTGAAGGCCTTCTAAAGTCCAAAAAACACCACTTAAACTGGTTCACTATCTGTTCTGCTAGATACAAGAGTAAAGAAAAATCCCCAAATGTGTTAATCACCATTTCCTTTACACAAGTTTCACACTGTCTCTACTCACTCTTATTATTTAAGTGCCTTTAATAATAGATTCCAGCATTTTCCCTATACCAAGGATGTCAGGTTAACCAGTCTATAGCTCCCCTTTTCTCTCCTTCCTTTCTTATATTTAGTACCCTTTCGCGGAAACTATTCTAGATTCTGTGGAAGTTTGGAAGATAATGACCAGTGCATCTGCTATCACCATAACACCCTATTTAATAATCCAGAATGCAAATCACCAGGTCCTGGATATTTCTCCATTAAATTAGTCATAGTATCATACAGCACAGAAACAGGCTCTTTGGCCCAACTGGTCCACCGCCGACCAAGATTCCATTTGCCTACGTTTGGCCCATATCCCTCTAAAACTTCTCTATCCATGTACTTGTCAAGGTGCCTTTTAAACATTGTTAATGTACCTGCCTCAACCACTTCCTCTGCTGCTCATTCCATACAGGAGGTTCTGTGGATATGAGCGAGAATCCTGGATGGTATGTTGCCTCCCAGGTGCCAGGGTCCAGGATGTCTCTGATCAGGTCCACAGCATTCTTGTGCAGGAAAGAAGGCAGCCAGAAGTCGTGGTACATGTTGGTACAAACGACATAGGTAGAAAGAGGGATGAGGTCCTGAAAAGTGAGGTTAGGGAAGCTAGGCAGAAGGCTGAAGAACAGGAACCTCAAGGGTAGAAATCTCAGGATTGCTGCCAGTGCCACATGATAGTGAAGGTAAGAATAGGAAGGAGATGGCAGATGAATGCACGGCTGAGGAGCTGGTGCAGGGGGCAAGGTTTTAGATTTTTGGATCATTGGGATATCTTCTGGGGAAGATGGGACCTGTACAGATTGGATGGGGTTACACCCGAACTCGAGGGGACCAATATCCTTGCAGGCAGGTTTGCTAGTGTGGTTCGGGAGGGTTTAAACTAATTTTGCAAGGGGAATGGGAACCGGAGAGATTAGGTCAGTGGAAGAAGTGCATGGAGTAAAGCCATATCTAACATAAACAGGTTTTGAGGAAGGAGAAGCAGAGTATAGGGTATTAAAGTAGTAGGGTGGATGGGCATTTACTTAAATGCAAACAGCATCAGGAATAAGGGTGATGAACTGAGAGCTTGGATAAATACATGGAACTATGATATTGTGGCTCTTGCAGAGACTTGGCTGTCACCAGGACAGGAATGGATACTGAATATTCCAGGGATTTCAGTGTTTTAAAAGGGATGGGGGGGGGGGGGGGGGGGGGGGGAGGGGAGAGAAGAGGAGGAGTGGTGTTACTGATCAGGGACACTATTACAGCTGCAGAAAGGATGGATAATGTAGCAGGATCCTCACTAAAGTCAGTATGGGTGGAAGTTAGGAACAAGAAAGGAGCAGTTACTCTACTGGGAGTATTCTATAGGCCCCTTGGTAGCAGCAAGGATACAGAGGAGCAGATCAGGAAGCAGATTTTGGAAAGGTACAAAAATAACAGGGTTATCATCATGGGAGACTTCAACATCCCAAATATTGATTGGCACCTGCTTAGTACCAAAAGTTTAGACGACGCAGAGTTTGTTAAGTGTGTCCAGGATGGATTCCTGTCACAGTATATTGACAGGCTGACTAGAGGGAATGCCATATTAGACCTAGTATTAGGTAATGAACTGGGTCAGGTGACAGATCTCTTGGTGGATGAGCATTTGGGGGACAGTGACCACTGCTCCCTTACCTTTAGCATTGTCATGGACAAGGATAGGAGCAAAGAGGACAAGAAAATATTTACTTGGGGGAGGACAAATTATGAGGCTATAAGGCTAGAACTTGAGTGTAAATTGGGATGACATTTTTGAAGGGAAATGTACTATGGAGATGTGGTCATTGTTCAGGGATCTCTTGCAGGATGTTAGGGATAAATTTGTCCCAGTGAGGCAGAGAAAGAATGGCATGGTGAAGGAACCATGGTTGACAAGGGAGGTTGAACATCTAGTGAGGAGGAAGAAACACAGAAACGTAGAAGAACTACAGCACAATTCAGGCCCTTCAGCCCACAAAGCTATGCCAAACATGTCCCTACCCTAGAAATTACTAGGCTTACCCATAGCCCTCTTTCCCAGCTCCATGTACCTATCCAACAGTCTCTTAAAAGACCCTATCGTATCCGCTTCCACCACCGTTGCCGGCAGCCCATTCCACGCACTCACCACTGAGTAAAAAAAAACTTACCCCCTGACATCTCCTCTATATCAACTCCCCAGCACCTTAAACCTATGTCCTCTTGTGACCACCATTTCAGCCCTGGGGAAAAGCCTCTGACTATCTACCCAATCAATACCTCTCATCATCTTATATACCTCCATCAGGTCCCCCCCTCATTCTCCAAGGAGAAAAGGCAGAGTTTCCTCAACCTGCTTTCATAAGGCACGCTCCGCAATCCAGGGGGCATCCTTGTAAATCTCCCCTGCACCCTTTCTATGGCTTCCTGTAGTGAGATGACCAGAAATGAGCACAGTACTCCGAGTGGGGTCCGACCAGGGACCTATATAGCTGCAACAATACCTCTCGGCTCCTAAATTCAATTCCCCGATTGAAGGACAATACACCATATGCCTTCTTAACCACAGAGTCAACCTGTGCACTGCTTTGAGCATCCTATGGACTCGGATCCCAAGATCCCTCTGATCCTCCACACTGCCAAGAGTCCTACCATTAATACTGTATTCTGCCAATATATTTGACCTACCAAAATGAACCACTTCACACTTACCTAGGTTGAACTGCATCTGCCACTTCTCAGCCCAACTTTGCATCCTATCTATGTCCCTCTGTAACCTCTGAGAGCCCTCCAAACTATCCACAACACCCCCAACCTTTGTGTCAACCGCAAACTTACTAACCCACCCCTCCACTTCCTCATCCAGGTCATTTATAAAAATCACAAAAAGCAAGGGTCCCAGTATAAATCCCTGAGGTACACCACTGGTCACTGACCTCCATGCAGAATATGACCCTTCAACAACCACTCTCTGCCTTCTGTGGGCCAGCCACTTCTGGATCCACACTGCAATGTCCCCTTGGATCCCATGCCTCCTTACTTTCTCAATAAGATCTTGCATGGGGTACCTTATCAAACGCCTTGCTGAAATCCATATACACTACATCTACTGCTCTCCCTTCATTGATGTGTTTAGTTACATCCTCAAAAAATTCAGTCAGGCTCGTAAGACAGGACCTGCCCTTGACAAAGCCATGTTGACTATTCCTAATCATATTATACCTCTCCAAATGTTCATAAATCCTGCCTCTCAGGATCTTCTCCATTAGCTTACCAACCACTGAGGCAAGACTCACTGGCCTATAATTCCCTGGGCTATCCCTACTCCCTTTCTTGAATAAGGGAACAACATCTGCAACCCTCCAATCTTCTGGAACCTCTCCAGTCTCCATCGATGATGCAAAGATGAGTCAGAGGCTCCGCAATCTCTTCCCTCACCTCCCACAGCAGCCTGGGGTACATCTCATCTGGTCCCGGTGACTTATCCGACTTGATGCTTTCCAAAAGCTCCAGCACATCCTCTTTCCTAATATCTACATACTCAAGCTTTTCAGCCCACTGCAAGTCCCCATTACAATATCCCAGATCTTCTTCTGTAATGAATACTTTATGTCAGTATTTACTAAGTACTTCTGCTACTTCTTCCAGATCCATACACACTTTCCCACTGCTGCACTTGATAGGCCCTATTCTTTTGCATTTCATCCTCTTACTCTTCACATACTTGTAGAATGCCTTGGGGTTTTCCTTAATCCTGCCTGCCAAGGCCTTCTCATGCCCCCTTCTGGCTCTCCTAATCTCCTTCTTAACTTCCTTCCTATTAGCCTTATACTCTTCCAGATCTCTAACATTACCTAGCTCTGTACCTTTTGTAAGCTTTTCTTTTCCTTTTATAGCCTTTGTACACCACAGTTCCTGTATCCACTGAATTCTAAATATATATTCTGTATCCTAAGAAGGCAGCATACATAAAGTTTAGGCAGCAAGGAATAGATAGGTCTCTTGAGAAACATAGGGTATAAGAAGGGGCTGAGGAGAGCAAGGGGACACAAAAAGGCCTTGGCAACTAGGGTTAAGGAAAACCCAAGGCATTTTTCACTTATGTGTAGAGCAGAAGGATGGCCGGAGTAAAGGTAGGACCGATTAAGGATAAAGGTGGGAAGATGTGCCTGGAAGCTGTGGAAGTGGGTGAGGTCCTCAATGAATACTTCTCTTCCATATTCGCCAAGGAGAGGGGCCTTGATGATGCTGAGAACAGCGTTGGTAAGGTTAATGTTCTAGACCATGTTGATATCGAGAGAGGATGTGTTGGAGCTGATAGAAAATATTAGGACAGATAACACCCCAGGGCCTGACGGAATATTCCCCAGGCTGCTCTGCAAGGCCAGGGAGGAGATTGCTGAGCCTTTGGCTGGGATCTTTGAGTCCTCATTGTCCACAGGAATGGTACGGAGGATTGGAGGGTGCCAAATGTTGTCCCCTTATTCAAGAGAATTCTTAGAGATAGGATCTATGGGCATTTGGAGAAGCATGGTCTGATCAGGGACAGCCAGCATGGCTTTGTGAAGGGCAGATCATGTCTCCCAAGACTGATAGTGTTCTTTGAGGTGACCAGATTGATGAGGGTAGTGCAATAGACGTGGTCTACATGGATTTTGGTAAGGTATTTGACAAGGTTCCACATGGTAGGCTTCTTCAGAAGGTCAGAGCGCATGGGATCCAGGGAGGCTTGGCCATGTGGATTCAGAATTGGCTTGCCTGTAGAAAGCAGAATGTTGTGGTGGAGGGAGTGCATTCAGATTGGAGGGCTGTGACTAGCGGTGTCCCACAAGGATCGGTTCTGGAACCTCTGCTTTTCGTGATATTTATTAATGACTTGGATGAAGGTGGAGAAGGGTGGGTTGGCAAGTTTGCAGACGACACAAAGGTTGATGGTGTTGTGGATAGTGTAGAGGATTGTCGAAGATTGCAGAGGGACATTGATAGGATCCAGAGCTGGGCTGAGAAGTGGCAGATGGAGTTCAATTCAGAGAAGTGTGAGGTGGCACACTTTAGAAGGACAAACTCCAAGGCAGAGTACAAAGTTAATGGCAGGATTCTGGGTAGTGTGGAGGAACAGAGGGATCTGGGGGTCCATATCTACAGATCCCTGAAAGTTGCCTCACAGGTGGATAGGGTAGTTAAGAAAGCTTATGGGATGTTAGCTTTCATAAGTTGAGGGATCCAGTTTAAGAGCCACGAGTTAATGATGCAGCTCTAAAGAGCTCTGGCTAGACCACACTTAAAAGAGTACTGTGTCCACTTCTGGTTGCCTCATTATAGGAAGGATGTGGATGTGTTGGAAAGGGTGCAGAGGAGATTTACCAGGATGCTGCCTGGTTTAGAGAGTATGCATTATGAGGAGAGACTAAGGGAGCTCTTTGGAGAGGAGGAAGATGAGAGGAGACATGATAGAGGTGTACAAAATATTAAGAGGAATAGATAGAGTGGACAGCCAGTGCCTCTTTCCCAGGGCACCAATGCTCAATACAAGAGGGCATAGCTTTAAAGTAATGGGTGGGAAGTTCAAGGGAGATATCAGAGGAAGGTTTTTTTTAAACCCAGAGAGTGGTTGGGGCATGGAATGCACTGCCTGGGGCGGTGGTGGAGGCAGGTACATTGGTCAAATTCAAGAGATTACTAGATAAGCACATGGAGGAATTTAAAACAGAGGGATATGTGGGAGGAAGGGGTTAGATAGTCTTAGGTGAGGTTTAAAGTTTGGCACAACATTGTGTGCCGAAGGGCCTGTATTGTGCTGTACTGTTCTATGTTCATATACTGACCACCTTCTGGGTGAAAACATTACCTCTCAGGTTCCTCTCTCCCTCTCACCTTAAACATATGTCCTCTAGTTCTTGATTCCCCAAACCTGGGAAAAAGACTGTGCACATTGACACTACCTATGCCTCTATAAGATCATCTGTCGTTTTCCTACACTCCAATGAAAACAGTCCCAAGCTGCTCAACCTCTCTCCATAACTCAGTCCGAGTCCTGGCAACATCCTCATAAATCTCCTCTGCACTCTTTCCTATCAGGGTGTCAAAAACGGAACAATATTCCAAATGCAGCCTCACCAACATTTTGTACAACTGCAACATAACATTCCAACTTTTATACTCAATGCTCCAACTGATGAAGGCTAGTGTGCCAAAAACCTTCACCACCAAAAGGTCTACTTGTGATGCCACTTTCAGGTAATGATGTACTTGTACTCCTAGATGCCTCTGTTCTACAACATTACTAAGGGCACTACTGTTTACTGTGAATGTCCTACCCTGATGTCTTCCTAAAATGCAACACCTCACACTTATCCAAATTAAACTCCACTTGCCATTCATCCACCAATTTACCCAACTGATCAAGATTCATCTGTAAATCGTCATAATCATCTTGACTGTCAATGACACTCCCTACTTTAGTGTCACCTGCAAACTTAGTAACCATGCCTTGTACATTCTGATCCAAGTCATTGATATATATGATAAATAGCAATGGGCCTAGCACTAACCCCTCGGGAACACCACTAGTCAAGGGCCTCCAGTCCAAAAAAATAACCTTCCACCATCACCTCTGCTTCCTACCATTAAGCCAATTATTAGCTAGCTCTCCCTGGATCCCATGTGATCCAACTTTCCATAGCAGCCTACCATGCGGAACCTTAAAGGCTTTACTGAAGACCATATAGACTACGTCTCACCCTGTCCTTATTGACCTTCTTGGTTACTTCTTCCAAAAACTTAATCAAATTCATGATCTCCCATGCACCAAGCTGTGCTAACTATCCCTATCATGCCTCACAAGCCTAATAGAGCTTTTTGATGAAATGACAAGACAGATTGAAGGTGGAGTGGCAGTATATATGGACTTTAGCAAGGCATTTGACAAGGTTCCCCATGGTAGGCTAATCCAGAAGCTCATGAGGTATGGGATCCATGGAAAATTGGCTGTGTGGATTTGGAATAGGCTTGCCCACAGAAGGCAGAGGGTGGTTGTAGAAAGGGAGTATTCGACCTGGAGGTCAGTGACTAGTGGTGTTCTGCAGGGTTCTGTTCTGGGACCCCTGCTACTTGTGATTTTTATAAATGACTTGGAATGAAGAGGTGGAAGGGTGGGTTGGTAAGTTTGCAGATGATATGAAGGTTGGTGGTGTAGTAGACAGCGTAGAAGGTTGCAATGGGATATTGACAGGATGCAGAGCTGGGCAGAGAAGTGGCAGATGGAGTTCAATCCGGAGAAGTGTTAAGTGATACACTTTGGAAGATCTAACTTGAAGGCAGAGTATATGGTTAATGACAGAATTCTTAGCAGTATGGAGGAACAGAGAGATCTTGGGGTTCTAGTACATAGATCCCTCAAAGTTGCCATGCAAGTTGACAAGGTGGTTAAAAAGGTGTATGGTGTGCTGGCCTTCATTAACCAGGGGATTGAGTTTAAGAGCAGAGAGGTAATGTTGCAGCTCTACAACACCCTGGTTAGACCACATCTGAAATATTGTGTTCAGTTCTGGTCACCACATTATAGAAAAGATGTGGAAGCTTTGGAGAGGGTGCAGAGAAGATTTACAAGAATGCTACCCAGATTGGAGAACATGTCTTATGTGGAGAGGCTGAGCAAGTTAGGGCTTTTCTCCTTGGAGAGAGGGAGGATGAGAGGAGATTTGATAGAGGTATATAAAATTATGAGAGGCATAGACAGAGTGGACAGCCAGCATCTTTTCCCCCTTGCGGTAATGGCCAATACTAGAGGTCACCCATTTAAGGTGTGTGGAGGAAAGTTCAGGGGCGCTGTTAGAGGTAGGTGTTTTTTTTTAAATATACAGTGTTGGGTGCCTGGAATGCACTGTTGGGGGTTGGAGGGGTAGGGGCTGATATGATAGGGTCATTTAAGAGACTCTTAGATAGGCACATGGATGAAAGGAAAATAGAGGGTTATGGGAGGTGGAGTAGAGAGGGAGATAGATAGAATGTGGATAAGGTTTATGTAGGTCGGCACAACATTGTGGGCCGAAGGGCCCGTAATGTGCTGCATTGTTCTATGTTCTAATCAACCCGTCTTTCCGAATGCTTGCATATTTTATCCCTCAGAATCCTCTCTAGTAAAGTACCTACCACCGATGTTAGCCTTAATGGTCTATAGTTCCCAAGCTTCTCTTTGCAGCCCTTCTTAAATAAAGGCACACATTAGCCACCCTCTGGTCTTCCAGCACTTCACTCGTTGCTAATAATGATGCATGTATCTCAGCCACATCTCCTGTAATTTCTTCTCTAGCATCCTGGAGTGTTATTGGATACACCTGATCAGGCCCTAGAGATTTATCTACCTTCATATGCTTCAAGACATCCAGTACCTCCTCTGCTATAATGTGGACTATCCCCAAGACATCCCATTACCCATCTCAAGTTCTGAAGTCTGCATGTTTTTCTCCACTGTAAAAATAGGAGAGAAGAAATGTTCAATGAGGACCTCACCCATTTGAGTGGTCAGGGGGAGGGCGTGCGCGCACCCAGGACTGAGTGGTCGGAGGTGGTGTCCACTTTGGTCTTTGAGGGGCCCTATTCTCTCTCTAGTTACTCTTTTCCCCTTAATATACACAAATTCTTTTGGATTGTCCTTAATCTTCTCTGCAACGCTATCTCATGCCCCCTTTTTGCCCACTGATTTCCTTCTTGAGTATACTCCTACAGGGATTCACTTGATTCCAGCTGCCTGTAGCTGTCCCTTGCCTCTTTTTTCCTAACAGGAGCATCAGTATCCCTCATCATCTAGGGTCCCTATTCCTGCCAGCCTTGCCTTTCACTCTCCAAGATCTGCATAATTGCGATATCTCACTTTTAAAGCCTCCCACTTGCAAGATATCCCTTTGCCTGCAAATAAGCTACTCAATTAAACTATTGCAATTTCCTATCTAATACTATCAAAGTTTGCCTTGCCACAGTGTAGAACTTTAACTTGTGGACCAGATCCTCCCTTTCCATAACTAATTTAAAAGTAATATAACTACAGTCATTGGTCCAAAGTGCTCCCCCACTGACACCTCAGTCACATTGTCCTACCCTATTTCCCAAGAGTAGGTCAAGCTTTGCAGTTCTATATATCGCCAGAGGAAACTTTCCTGAACACACTTAACAAATTCCACCAATTTAAGCCCTTAGCACTATGACAGTCCCAGTCAATATTAGGAAAGTTAAAATCCCCTACAATGACAACCCTATTTTTCTTGCAATCTTCTGCATATTTGTTCCTCTAATTCCCATCGACTATTAGAGGGCCTCCAGTATAATCCAATCAAGGTGACCATCCCCTTATTTCTCAGCTCCACCCAGAAAGCCTCACTGGACGATCCCTCAGTAATCTCATCTCAGCTACTGCCATGATGTTCTCCTTAATAAGAAATGCAACTCCCCCTCCTTTTCCTCCACCTTTATCCTGCCTATAGCACCTGTACCCTGGAACATTGTAGCTGCCAGTCCTATCCCTCCCTTCGCCATGTTTCTGTATTGGCTATAATATCCCAGCCCAATGTAAGCTATCCATGCTGAGTTCATCCGTTTACCTGTCAGGCCTCTTGCATTGAAATAAATGCAATTTAACCCAACAGGCTTCCTCGCTCCCTGCCACCTCTTTTGTATGAAAAGAGACAAAATTTGTTCAATTTCACTGCCATTTTCTTATTCCCCAAAATAAGTTCATGTTTCTGTCTGCATACTTACTTTTGCTCATTTTTCCTTTTTATATATCTACAGAAGTTTTAAATACCTAATTTTGTTTCTTACTAGCCTACTCTTGTATTCTGCTTTCCTTTTTCTAATAAATGCCTTAGGTCCTAATATAGCAATTTGGAAAATTTTCAGTCCTTAGCCTTGCTACATTTTGGCAATGTACAAGCCTATTCAATAGGGTCAGAAAGATATAGCATGTAAAATGACTCTTTGGCTTACCAGGTCCGTATCAAACATCAAGTACCCATTTTTACACTAATCCTATCCTAACCCATTTTATTCTGGCCCACCTCCTCCCCCCCCCCCCCACCAAATTCTACTGGATATTTACAAAGTAGGGGCAATAACTTACCAACCTGCACATTTTGTTTGATATGTGGGAGGAAATTTGATCTCCTTTGATCTAAAGGATCAAAAGATCTAAAAGGATAAAAGGAGCTCCTTTGATCTAAAGTTATCTTTTACTTCTCTTGATCAATTTTCCTGTTTTGTTTGTATCTGACTGCTTGTGCATTAAAAATTTATAAATTAGGCATTGGTAGTTTATTGTCATAACTTTCAATGTAGTTTCCCTATCTAGCATGGTCAACTCATACTTTATGCTTTTTCTATACTGATTCATGGCCCTAGTTCAGGTTAAATTATATCACTTCCAATTTGATGTATTTTATGATTTTGAATCCTCCTCACAGCTCTCTCTCAACTGTCTTCCAAAAAAGGCATGATAACTGTGGCAGTTATGTTTTAATTTGCCAAATATTTCTGAACACCAAATGCATTAAACAATTTGGGCACATCAGTTAATTTACCTCCATCTAAGTATGAGCCTTCATTAAGTAATACTTGCATGCTAACAGCTTTCTTGGCAACAAAAAATATGGAGAACAAAATATTGATCCTCATGGGATGAAAACTGCATCATTTGCATCAGTAAAGTACTTGCAAAATTGATGATTGCACATTTATGCCCATAGTTACTTGGTGTTTCAAAGCTATTTCATTAATACTGTGGACCATAAAACAACAACCAGTAAAGAATGCTCCAGAAGGATAAAATCACTTTGGGAGGCAATGCATTTCCAAATGCAGTCACTGTTGCTTTGTAAGGAACACTTAAGTTAATCAGCACACAAAATATAATGAAGAGCAGTGAGGTAGATGGCCAGATTTTCAGGGATTTAGTACACAAACAGAACTCCTGAGAAAGAAGTCGGGGGATCATAAAGGAGTCTGGATGGGAAGGTACAGTTAGAGGGGGCAAGGGTACAGGAGAGGGCCACTGACAGGGGAAAAGTGCAGAGACTGGAGTTGAGTCACCAATCAGTTGTAGGAAGTGGTAGGAGGCAAGATGGGGGGCAGGGGGCAAACAGCAAGAGGGACATGGGAAAGGTGAAAAATAGGAATGTGTAGTATGGGTGAATGTTTGTGGGTTGTAGAGCAGAGAGCTGAAGGTGGATATTCAGATGCCAACAAGGGTGAATTTAGGATCTTAAATCTAACCAAAAGAAACTATGGGAGTATGAATGACCAGATGGCTGTGATTTATTGGGAAACTGGCTAGCAGTTAAAGGAATAATACACTATTTGCAAAACAATATTCCTTTAAGGCACAAAAAACAGCACAAATAGTGGTCCATCCATAGCTGAGAGGAGAAAATATAGTGTTAAATCAAAGAAAGAGGCTAATAAAGTTGCCAGAAATAGGTGGTAAAGGATTAGGATCTTTATCCTTATAAATTTTCCTGGCTGTTCATAAAGGACCCCATTTGCTCTTGCCAGCAATTTCACTTTTACTTATAGAAATTCAGATTTTGTTTCTCACTAGTTTACTCTCATTTTCTATTTTCCCCTTCCTTATTGATTTCCTTGTCATCCTTTGCCAAATTGTACATTTCCCCAATCCTTAGGCTTGCAGCTTTTTTTGGCAACTGGATATGCCTTTTCCTTAGATTTAATACCATCTTTAATTTCACTTGCAATAAGTAGCTGTACCATATTTCCAGTTGTGTCTTCATGCCGAAAGGAACATATTTGCTATGAATCATGTATTATTTCTTTAAATGCTAGTCACTATCATACTCTTTAACATAGCTTCCATCCAACCTCTCCCTCATACCTTTAAGTTTCCCCCATTAAGTACACCACTACTTTACCAGAGACCCATTAATAATTCCCACCAATGTTTTCTGTCCCCTGCTGCTTCTTAGCACCACTCAAACAGATTCCAATTCTATACAAGGGTCTGAGATGTTTTTTCTTAAAACTGCTGTACTGTTCATTCATACTGTAACAGCATTACCTTAGCTTATTAACTTTATCAGCGAAAAAAAAATGCAAACCCCTGGAGAAACTCAGGGGTTGGGAAGTAGCAGCACGGGGGAGGGGGGTAGTTGGTGGAATTGTCGACGTTTCAGGTAGAGACCCTGCTTTTGAGCATTTGATCCAGATTCCATCTGCAGCCTCTTATCTCTCCATTTACATTTTGTCTGTCTTTTCTAGATATTGAATACGCTGCAATATTTAGATCCCAGCGGGGCCGGGCCAAGCAAACTCGCCGTGCAGGTGGGGCGGGTCCGGGCAGGGCCGAGACAACTCGGAGTGTAGGCAGTGCAGGTCCTGGGCCGAGCAAACCCGGCTCTTGGTTGGGGTGGGTTGCGGGATGTGGGGACTGTGACGCCGGCGTGTTAACCACGAAGACCGGCCACCGCAGGCGTCGAGCACGGGGTTAGCTGGAGGCAGATGTCACTCACCCGCCTTCCGGAAGGTGCCCACCTGCGAGCCGGCCAGCGCCATGTAGTCGGAGTCGGTGATAACGCGGACGCGCACCCCGCGACCGTGCACGGCGAGCACCGAGCCGCCCAGATCGGCGCTGGAGATGGAGAACACGCAGACGTCCAGCGAACGGCGAGCGGCGAGCAGCAGACGGGCCAGGCTGCTCAGCGAGCTCTCCCGGTGAGGCAGGCTGCAGTCACAGCGCCCGGGACTCGCCAGCAGAAGCGGCCGCACGCAGGTCACCGGCGCCGGGAAGAACAGCACCTTGGGCTGCTGCTCACGAAGCCACCTCACGTAACGAAGCAGGTAGTAAAGCCCCTCGGCTGCCAGCAGTGTGGTAGCCGCGGCCGCCAGGCCCCGCCACGCCCACGCGCTCAGGGACATCCTCGCGACGCCTTCGCCCAACCGACCGCGCCGCGTGCCGCCCGCCAAATCAGCCGCACGCACGGCCCCGGGCTCCGTGACGTCATCCACGTCTTGACCGACACCCCCGCACGCTGGCGGAGCTGCTGTGCGGACTGGTCTCCGCCACAGCGCTTGTGGTGGGAGGTGGGTTCTGCATCGACGGAACTATTTATTGGGCAGTGAATTCCAGGCACCACCCCCTCCAAGATTCCCCTAACTATCCTCTGCGTTCATCAGTTAACATAATTCCAGTCCCCAGTTATTGCTAGAGAGAAGACACAAGAGACTGCGGATGCTGGAATCTCGACCAACGCACAAGGCGCGGGAGGAACTCCGCTCCTCAGGCAGCATCGATAGACGGAAATGGACAGTCGACATTTCGGGTTGAGGCTCTTCATCTGGATTGAAAGATGGGAGATAGCCAGAATAAATAGGTGGAGGGAACGGGTGCAGCAAAATCTGGCAGGTGATAGATGGATCCAGGTGAGGGTGGTGATAGGTAGATGAGGGAGGAGGAGAGTGGGAATGATGTCAGAAGCTGGGACTCTGCTAAAAGGGAAATGTTCAGTTCACCTTGTCCACTTCCTCTCACAATCTTATGCACCTTGACTAAGTCTTCCCTCAAGGAATCTCCAGTGTCAATCTACGTTAAAAACAGCGTAGATGGGCTCTCCTCATAACTACAATTCCATATCAACATCCCTGTAAATCTGGAGACACAAGAGTGCAGACGTTGGAATCTGGAGCAACAGAGTACTGAAGGAACTTTGGGGGAGTTGGGACAGTCAGCATTTGTGGAGGCAGGATGGTTGAGACCCTGCATTCTTGACTGAGAGTGTAGAGGGGAGATAACCAGTATAAAGAGGTGAGAAAGGGAGGAGTGAGTCAGGGCTGGTAGATGATAGGTGGATCCAGGTGAGGAGGGGGATGATGGCCAGGTGGGGGGAGGTGGAGATAGTACTCCTTTACTCTCTTTCCTTTCCTCTCTCCTGATTCACCCAGGTTCTCTCACCCCTTATTCCAATCATGCAGTTTTGATGCTCTCCACCAAGTTGTTCCATCTGCCCATCATCCTTCCCTCATCTGGTTCTACTTATCACCTTCCTTACTTATCAGATTCCAGCATCTGCAGCTTCTTGTGTCTCCACCTATCACCTTCCAGCCTCTGTGTCAACTTCCATGCCCCCTGCAACCTGGCTCCATCTATCCCTTTTCCTCTCTCTCATCCTTCTCTACCTATCACCCACCAGCCTCTAGTTCTTGTGTAGCTCGTGTTTCATACAGTTTTAGCAGACCTCTGCATTCTTTTATTGTATGTTTCAGCCAGTAAAGTATACTGCACACATTTAGTCACCTCATCCACCTTCCTTCTACATTACAGTATCTGAGGTATTTCTAAGTCTCCTGTTCCTCTATACTCCTGCAATGGTGTATTCTCTTGCCTTGTTTACTTTCCCAAAAATGCATTGCTTAATCCTTCAATGGATTGTATCTTTTTTCCCTCTCTGTTCACCTCATCACAAGATTAATAACATTAAAAATGATCGTGGAATATCTACACTGCACTGCACTGGGCAGGCACAGTAGTGTAGCGGTTAATGTAATGCTATAACAGTACCAGCGACCTGGCTTCAAATCCGGCCACTGTCTGTAAGGAATTTGTACGTTCTCCCCATGTCTGTGTGGGTTTCCTCCGGGTGCTCTGGTTTCCTCCCACATTCCAAAAGATGTACGGGTTAGGAAACTGTGGGCATGCTATGTTGGTGCCGGAAGCATAGCAACAATTGCGGGCTGCCCCCAGAACACTCTACACAAAAAATGCATTTCACTGTGTGATTCGATGTACATGTGACTAATAAAGATATCTTAAATCTTCCAGGAAAAGTAAGTCCTTCCTTCGTCATAGCAACCAAATCTGCACTCAGTGGGCTAGGCAGCATTGATGAAGGGAAATGGACAGTTGACATTTTGGGTCAAGACCCTTCATTTGGCAGGGCAGAGTCAGGCAACTTTACCGAGCATCCACGGTGTTTTTATGACAATAGGATTCAGATTCCTATTATTCTGACTTTGGAAGAAAAATGTTCCCTCAGCTCTCCTCTACTCTTACCATTTAACTTAATTCTATGTTCCCTGGTTATTGCTGTCGCTGCTAAAGGAAGTAACTGTTTTCTATTCATCTTGTACACTGTTTAATACTTCTTGATTAAAACTCCTCAGTGATGTGTTGTCCAAAGGTCATCTTGGGATCATGCCTTAAATCTGTTTCTGATTCAAATGGTTGCCAGGCTGAGGAAAGGAATTGGTTGCAGGGAAATGGCATCTATGATAGGGAGAGAGACAATAGCTTTGGTCTTTTCAATATTGAAAGGACATTTGGATGTCCTACCATGGGAGTTTAATGAATTTAATGATTGAGAAATACTTCACTACTCAGTCTTAAAACCCCATGTTATGCTCGCTAGTGGAGTGTGCAGACTGATGTAGCATGCAGTTAGCCAGTGAAGCTTGTGATCAGAACCTGGTCACTTTCAATCATTCTCCTCTAGCCCATGGAATATTGCTCAACTACCAGAAATCTTCCCAATTAAGGCAATACATTTTCATGAACTTTAATTCAGCACATATTGAAATGTACAATTTTAGAGTACTATTGAAAGTATCTTGACTGGTTGCATCATGGCCTGGTATGGCAATTTCAATGCACAGGAATGCAAGAGGCCGCAGACAGTAGTGGACACAGCCCAGTCTATGACAGGCACAGCCCTCCCCACCATCGACAGCATCTACAAGAGGTGCTGCCTCAAGAAGATAGCATCTATCATCAAGGATCCCCACCATCTGGGACATGCCCTCTTCTTGCTACCATTGGGCAGGAGGTACAGAAGCCTTAAGTCCCACACTACCAGGTTCAGGAACAGCTACTTTCCTACAACCCTCAGGTTCTTGAATCTACCTGTACAACCCTAATTCTACCTCAGCAAAGGAATTCTATGGACCACCTCTTGCACTACCATGGACTTGTCTCTGATTTTGACTTTTTTTTTGCATTAAGGTCTTGTATTTACACAGTTTATTTTTTCACTGTATGGTGTAATTTTATGTATAATTTAAAATTGGTTTTATTATTGTCAAATGTACTGAGGTACAGTGAAAACTTTGATTTGCATGCCATTCATCCAGATTATTTCATCACATCAGTGTATTGAGGTAGTACAAGGAAGACAATAACCAGAATGCTGAATAAAGTGTTACAGTTACAGAGAATGTATATATAAATATATTCTGTGTGTTGTTTGAACCTACGTACTTGTGATGCTGCTACAAGCAAGATCTTCATGTACTGTATCTCACTTGTGCACATGACAATAAACTTGACTTGATTACCTGGGTACTAAATTAGTTCTCAAATAATACTAATTACTTTGCAGTACTCAACCCATTTTACTGCATTCTTTCAAGCCCTTCCAGACAGCCATACAGCCATAACAACATTGTTAGAACAGGCACACAGCCAATTCTGCCACAGTACAGACACAAGAGACACAAGGTGCTAGAATCTGGAGTCACAATCTGCTGGGGGAACTCAGTAGGTCGAGCAGCATCTGTGGGGGGTGGGGAGGGGGGGGGGGAGAGAAGGAATTGTTGACATTTTCAATGTCAAAAATGTGCATCAGGACTGCCCACAGTGATTGGTGTGATTGATCAAATAGTCTCTTGTCATAGGTGGATGGAGAAAGATGTTGGCCAAGGCACTTGGGGAATGCTCTGCACCTCTTAGCTTAGACTCATGGGATATTTTATGTCTACTTGAAGACATGGACAGACCCTGGATTTAGTGTCTCAACTGAAGTGACATTCCTGGGACAGCACTCCCTCAGGCACTGAAGCAAAAATTTAGATTAAGCATTAAAAGCTAGAAAATATGAATTCATAATATTCTGAAAGAAGGAATGGTTTCCACTGAGCCTAGATGACACCAATTGTGTTTCATAAGGAGATAATTCCTCTTGGATGACCCGAATTACATTTAACCTTCTATGTCAAAGATGACTTAATAGCCACATATTTGGAGGTTCGAAATTCAACCAGTCTTTACAAATGTAACCCCACAATTGCAGTTATTCTGAAACTATATGTATTGAGAACTCAGGTGATACAGTAAAATTAAAACCACAACAGCAAAACAGAATATAGATTGTACACAGGTGTATGAATGATTCATGAACCATAACAGGGGCTCTTTGGAAACGTCTAATATAAAGAGCAATCAGAATTCATAGCATCATGAAAAGATGAGACTAGATGGACAGACCATCACAAGAGGACACCCCGAATCATTCAGTACCAGAGATCTTCATTTCTAGCCCTACCCATTTCCACTAAATGACCTATTAAATTTACAGACATCCATACTCAAAGCAAGTGCCCCAAGAGCTTTTACTCATAGCTTAGCCCTTGCTGATGAATTTGAAGTATCTGGAGCCTGATGGTCATTTCATTTCAGCTTCATCCATTATGACAGCTATCTGTACTGGGTAAGAGAAAAGAAACATTTATATGGCATCCATTCATAACCTTGGGATGTCACAGCACATGTTATGGAAAATAAGGTGTGTCTTATGAAGTGTGGACTTACTCAATAAGACACAGGAGGCCATTCAGCCCATTGAGTCCATTACAGCTCCCAGCTCAGCAATCCCACCAGTCTCTTTTCCTTCCTTATTCCCTGGAACATTCTCTCTCAAATGCCCATTACCTCCCCTTTTGCAACTTACTTACAATGGGGTAATTTACAGGAGCAATTAACTTACCAGCACATCTTTGGGATGTGGGACTTGCTTTAAGAAGACCACTATCATCCTGGTACCTAAGAAAAACAAGGTAACGTGCCTTAATGACCCAGTGGCTCTGACATCCATCATCACGAAGTGCTTCGAGAGGCTGGTCATGACACACATTAACTCCAGCCTCCCAGATAACCTGGACCCAATGCAATTCGCCTCCTACCGAAAGAGGTCTATGGCGGATGCCACCTCCCTGGCCCTACACTCATCTCTGGAGCATCTGGACAGTAAAGACACCTACCTTAGACCATTGTTTATTGACTACAGCTTCACCTTCAACACTATAATTCCAAGCAAACTTATCGCCAAACTCCTAGAGCTGGGATTCAACACCTCCCTTTGCAACTGGATCCTTCACTTCCTGACCAACAGACCACAATCAGTAAGGATAGGCAGCATCACCTCCGCCACGATTATTCTCAATACTGGTGCCCCACAAGGCTGCATCCTCAGCCCCCTACTGTACTCCCTATACACACATGACTGCTTGGCCAGATTCTGCTGTAACACCACTTTAACTTTGTGGATAGTACCACCATAGTGGGCTGTATCTCCAATAATGATGAGTCTGAGTACAGGAAGGAGAAAGATAGCCTAGTGACATGGTGTCATGACAACAACCTTTCCCTCAATGTCAGCAAAACAAAAGAGCTGGTCATTGACTTCAGGAAGGGGGGCAGTGCATATGTTCCTGTTTACATCAACTGTGCTGAGGTTGAGAGGGTTGAGAGCTTCAAGTTCCTAGGAGTGAACGTCACCAATAGCCTGTCCTAGTCTAACCATGTTGACACCATGGCCAAGAAAGCTCACCAGTGCCTCTACTTCCTCAGGAGGCGAAATAAATTTGGCATGTCCCTTTTGACCCCACCAATTTTTTTAGAAAGCATCCTATCCGGATGTGTCATGGCTTGGTATGGCAACTGTGACCACAGAGAATTGTGGACACAGCTCAGCGCATCATGGAAACCAGCCTCCCCTGCATAGACTCTGTCTACATTTTTCACTGCCTTAGTAAAGCAACCAACATAATCAAAGACCCCACCCACCCCAGCCATTCTCTCTTCTCCCCCCCTCCCATTGCCTGAAATGCCTGAAAGCATGTACCAACAGGCTCAAGGACAGCTTCTATCCTGCTGTTATAAGAATATTGAATGGTTCCCTAGTATAGTAAGATGGATCTTGACCTCACAATCTACCTTGTTATGGCCTTGCACCTTATTATCTACCTGCACTGCACATTCTCTGTAACTGTAACACTTTATTCTGCATTGTTATTTTAGGTTGTACTACCTCAATGCACTGTTGTAATGAAATGATCTGTATGGACGGTATGCAAGACAATTTTTTTTAATGTACCTCAGTACATGTAACAATAATAAACCAATTTACCAATTTGGGAGGAAACTGAAGCACCTTGTGGAAACCTAAGCAGTCTGAGGGAGAACTCCACACAGATAGCACAGGAGTGGTGAGGAAACATCTATTACACCACTGTGCTCACTACTGTGAAGTCAGAAGTAGGACAACCAAGTTGCCCACAGCTAGAACCTACAAACAGCAGCATGCTAGATGTGTCAGTTCACAGGTAAATGAGAAATAGAGGTAAGAAAGCATAGAGGATAATGAGATGCCAGACTTGAGATGTTATCAGCGGAATTTATTTAGACAGAGATGGCTGACAATACTATTAATGGGATTTGGTTGTTGTAGTCAGTGGGAGGGCAGAACAAACAGCCAAGAAGTTCTTCGCTGGAAAGCAAGATGCTTAAAATGTGGCTCACTCATAGCATCATTCCTGTGTGATCACCAGCTGTGATGTTTAAGCAATGGCAGTCATAGAATCAAACTGTGCAGAGAGAGACCATGCAGCCCATCATGCCTATTCCATCCCTTTGAAGGAAATATATTCAAGAATCCACAGTCCCTTGAGCTTACCATATGATCCTGATTTTTTTTTCCTTCAAGCAGCATCATTTCCATTTGTTATTCCCTCCAGGTAGTAACAAGTCTATACATTAAATATTAAATGTATAGGACTGGCAGAAAAAAATGGACAAAATGTGTAAAGAACAGAATGTGAATTAAAAACTGTTTGTCTCTTAGTTAGACCAGAGTGTAAGAAAGCCAATGTAAAATTTGCCAGCTGCAATTATTGGTGTGATTGTTTATTGTTATCTCATTTGCTCTCACTGTGGGTGAAAAGAAAGAGCAAAACCTGGGTAGTTCAAAATTTCAGAGACAAAATTCACCAGCCCAAGCTGGAAGTTCAGGCTAATTGGGAATTCACCCAGGTTGTAATCATTGTGAACAGGCTCAGCAGAGGTAGGCCAGAACCAAAAGCATACCTGGAAATTGCCAAAGTCAAGCCAGGTAGCCCAGATTAATCCAGGTAAAAACTTAGAACCATAGAACCATAGAACAATACAGCACAATACAGGCCCTTCAGCCCACCATGTTGTGCGACCTTCAAACCACACCTAAGACTATCTAACCCCTTCCTCCCACATATCCCTCTATCTTAAATTCCTCCATATGCTTATCTAACAATCTCTTGAACTTGACCAATGTATCAGCCTCCACCACCACCCCAGGCAGCGCATTCCATGCACTAACTACTCTCTGGGTGAAAAACTTCCCTCTGACGTCCCCCTTGAACTTCCCACCCATTACCTTAAAGCCATGCCCTCTTGTATTAAGCATTGGTTCCCTGGGAAAGAGGCACTGGCTGTCCACTCCATCTATTCCTCTTAATAATTTGTATACCTCCATCATGTCTCCTCTCATCCTCCTTCTCTCCAATGAGTAAAGTCCTAGCTCCTTTAGTCTCTCCTCATAATCCATACTCTCTAATCCAGGCAGCATCCTGGTAAATCTCCTCTGCACCCTTTCCAACGCCTCCACATCCTTCCTATAATGAGGCGACCAGAACTGGACACAGTACTCTTTAAGTGTGGTCTAACCAGAGTTTTGTAAAGCTGCATCATTACTTCGCGGCTCTTAAACTCGACCCCACGACTTATGAAAGCTAACATCGCATAAGCTTTCTTAACTACCTTATCCACCTGTGTGGCAACTTTCAGTGATCTGTGGATATGAACCCCTAGATCTCTCTGTTCCTCTACACTGCCCAGAATCCTGCCATTTACCTTGTATTCTGCCTTGGAGTTTGTCCTTCCAAAGTGTACCACCTCACACTTCTCCCAATTGAACTCCATTTGCCACTTGTCAGCCCAGCTCTGCATCCTATCAATATCCCTCTGTAAGCTTCGACTGCCCTCCACATTATCCACAACACCACCGACCTTTGTGTCATCTGCAAACTTGCTAACCCACCCTTCCACCCCCTCATCTAAGTCATTAATAAATATCACAAAGAGTAGAGGTCCCAGAACCGATCTCTATGGGACACCACGAGTCACAGCCCTCCAATCCGAATGCACTCCCTCCACCACAACCCTCTGCTTTCTACAGGCAAGCCAATTCTGAATCCACATGGCCAAGCCTCCCCGGATACCTTGGCCTCTGACCTTCTGAAGAAGCCTACCATGCGGAACCTTGTCAAACACCTTACTAAAATCCATGTACACCACATCCACTGCACTACCCTCATCAATCTTCCTGGTCACTTCCTCAAAGAACCCTATCAGGCTTGTGAGGCAAGATCTTCCCTTCATAAATCCATGCTGGCTGTCCCTAATCAGTCCATGATTCTCTAATTGATCATAGATCCTATCTCTTAGAATCCTTTCTGACAGCTTACCCACCACAGACATAAGGATCCCTGGTCTGTAATTCCCTGGACTATCCCTACTACCTTTTTTGAGTAAGGGGACAACATGTGCCACCCTCCAATCCTCCGGTACCATCCCCGTGGACAATGAGGACTCAAAGATCCTAGCCAACGGTTCAGCAATCTCCTCCCTCACCTCCCAAAGCAGCCTGGGGAATATTCCGTCAGGCCCCAGGGACTTACCTGTCCTAATATTTTCTAACAGCTCCAACACATCCTCTCTCTTGATATCAACATGTTCTAGAACATTACCCTCACCAACACTATCCTCAGTGTCATCAAGACCCCTCTCCTTGGTGAATACTGAAGAGGAGTATTCATTGAGAACCTCACCCACTTCTACAGCTTTCAGGCACAGCTTCCCACCTTTGCCTCTAATTGGTTCTACCTTTACTCTAAGCCATCCTTCTGCTCTTCACGTACGAGTTAAAAGCCTTGGGATTCTCCTTAACCCTACTTGCCAAAGCCTTTTCATGTCCCCTTCTTGCTCTCCTCAGCCCCTTCTTAAGTTCCTTCCTTGCTACTCTATATTCCTCACGAGCCCTATCTGATCCTTGCTGCTTACACCTTATGTATGCTGCCTTCTTCTTCCTAACTAGTTGTTCCACCTCTCTTGTCAGCCATGGTTCCTTCACCCTGCCATTCCTTGTCTGCCTCACCGGGACAAATTTATTCCTAACATCCTGCAAGAGATCGCTGAACAACGACCACATCTCCATAGTACATTTCCCTTCAAAAATGTCATCCCAATTTATGCTCTCAAGTTCTAGCCTTATAGCCTCATAATTCGCCTTTCCCCAATTAAATATCTTCCTGTCCTCTTTGCCCCTATCCTTGTCCATGACAATGCTAAAGGTTATGGAGCAGTGGTCACTGTCCCCCAAATGCTCACCCACCGATAGATCCGTTCATTACATAAAACTAGATCTAATATGGCATTCCCTCTAGTCGGCCTGTGAACATACTGTGACAGGAATCCGTCCTAGACACACTTAACAAACTCCGCCCCGTCTAAACCTTTGGCACTAAGCAAGTGCCAATCAATATTTGGGAAGTTGAAGTCTCCCACTATAATAACCCTGTTATTTTTGCATCTTTCCAAAATCTGCCTCCCAATCCACTCCTCAGTATCCCTACTGCTACCGGGGGGCCTATAGAATACTCCCAGTAGAGTAACTGCTCCTTTCTTGTTCTTAACTTCCACCCATACTGACTCTAGAGAAAATCCCTCTACATTATCCACCCTTTCTGCAGCTGCAATAGTGTCCCTGACCAGTATTGCCACCCCTCCTCCTCTTCTCCCCCCCTCCCTAGCCCTTTTAAAACACTGAAAACCAGGAATATTCAATATCCATTCCTGCCCTGGTGTCAGCCATGCCTCTGTAATAGCCACAATATCGTAGTCCCATGTACTTATCCAAGCTGTCAGTTCATCTCCCTTATTCCTGATGCTTCTTGCATTTAAGTAAATGCACTTTAGCCCATCCACCTTACTACTTTTATAGCCTGTACTCTGCTTCTCCTTCCTCAAACCCTCTCTACCTGTTAGATCTGACTTTTTCCCATCCCCTTCTTCCTCTGACCTACTCCTCCGGTTCCCTTCCCCCTCACAAACTAGTTTAAACCCTCCCGAACCACACTAGCAAACCTGCCTGCAAGGATATTGGCCCCCCTCAGGTTCAGGTGTAACTCGTCCTCTCTGTACAGCTCCCACCTTCCCCTGAAGAGATCCCAATGATCCAAAAATCTAAAACCTTCCCTCCTGCACCAACTTCTCAGCCACACATTTATTTGCCATCTCCTCCTATTCATACCTTCACTTATCGCATGGCACTGGCAGCAATCCCGAGATTGCTACCCTTGAGGTCCTGTTCTTCAGCCTTCTGCCTAGCTCCCTAAACTCACTTTTCAGGACCTCATCCCTCTTCCTACCTATGTCGTTGGTACCAACATGAACCACAACTTCTGGCTGTTCTCCCTCCCGCTCAAGAATCCTGTGGACCCGATCAGTGACATCCCGGACCCTGGCACCTGGGAGGCAACATACCATCCGGGATTCATGCTCACTACCACAGAACCTCCTATCTGTTTCCCTGACTATCAAGTCCCCTATCACTACTGTCTTCCTCTTCTCCTCCTTTCCCTTAGTTTGAGCTCTGGCAAGAATTGGGTTCTGTGTAATGAAATGGATGTCCACTTGTCTGGAAATAATTGTGCATGCAGTGTACATCAGACACAAACAGGTAATATTCACCCATGTTCACCCATTAGATTGAGACAGCATAGAAAGAAATTATTCAATGCTTGTGCTGGCAGGAGCTATTGAATTAGCACCCCCCCCCCCCCCCACTTCCATGTCTTTTCCATGTCTTCAATTTTTTTTTTCATTTTCAAGTATAAATCCAATTCTTTTTTTAAACATATTGTTTAATCTATTTCCATCACCTTCTCAGGCAGAGCATTCTCAATTATAATGTTCTGTTCTGCTTTTCCAGTTTCCTTGTGAGAAGCTCCTTGCAGCTCTCCCCAGCCACAGTAATGTCTGCAGGACAGGAACTTTTTACAGCAAATTTATAAGTTATTTAAGAAATCTGAAAAAACTTTACAAGGAAGTTTAGTGAAAATGACATTAATAATAATTTTGAGGTCACTTGTTCAAATCAGAACTAAATAATTTCTCCTGGTTTCTGTTTGTTTAAATATTTTTATATAAACAATTTTAAAATAGAAACAAACTCCTTTGCTACCAATTGTACAGTTAATGTACTTTTACAGATAGCTTCTCTCTGAGAACGATTACTAGGCAATGTTACCATTTTAGGGAATATCTCAATTCACCTTGTTCTGTCCTTAGTTTTTTTAAATTTTTGGTTCATTTCAAGGACTTCTTAAAATATTTTGTTAGTATTCAGCAATACCAGTTCATTTTGGTTATTAAATGCATCAGTGAAGTGATACTTCAACATTGGGTGAGCCATGAGCCATGTATGAATGTGTTGAGAGCTTTTCCAAGCAATGTTGCTAGAGGGAAGGAATTGTGTGCAGCAAAAAAATGAGCTGCTGGAGGAGCTCAATGGGTCAGGCAGCATCTGTGGAGGGAAACGGGCAGATGATGTTTTGGGTCGAGACCCTTCATCTGGATTGATAGAGGGGAGATGGACAGTGTAAAGAGGTGAGGAGAAGGGTGGCAAGTGATAGTGGAATTGAGGTGAGGAGGGGTTGATTGGCAGATGAAGCCTGGTGGGGGAGGGAAGGGTGGATGTAGTGGCAGAGGCTGGGAGGTGATTAGCAGCGACAACAAAGGGCTGCTGATTATGGAATCTGGTAAGAAAGGAAGGTGAAGAGTGGAATAAGATGAAGGAGGGATGGTGGGCAGATGGGAACAATGGGATGAGGGGATAGGGGACCCAGTGGGAGGAGTGTGTGGGTGATGGAAAAGAAACTGGGTGATAGCGGTCTGTGTGTGTGTGTGTGTGTGTGGGGGGGGGGGGGTGTTGGAAAGAAGGGTGTGAGTGAAAGGACCTGGGTAGATCAGAAAGAGAGAGAAAGGGACAGAGGGGGAGCAAGTCCTCTGAAATTGGAGAATTTAATGTTCAAGCCATTGGGGTGTAGACCATCCAGGCAGAATATGAGCTTCTCTAGTTTGAGTGTGGCCTCACCCAGAAATTGTATACTTGTACAAATTTCATGTTGACCACTATAGTTTTTCTTTTAGATCAGACTTCTCAGCACAGAGTGTGCACAGAACAGGGTACCTACAGCTAGATTGCCATGTATTTCAGGCACTTCAAGTGCAATGTCTTTATTTTTAATTACTTGCCTATGCTAGTGTTGTGTCATGAATCATTTTCAAAACCTCTGGCAAATGCTTGATAAAGCTGGAGTGTGTGTGGCAGAGTTCTTGTGCAGGGGCTCTAGTGCAATACAGCTCATCGAGGGGTCCACTTGTTTCATTCAATGTGAATTCATGAATCATATCTTTGTGGTGACTCACCTTACCGGTATCAAACCTGCTCCCGAGATTGTGAGCGTCGTCAGAGGTCCTGACCCAAGATGGCGCAGGGCCCTCCTTCTTCTCCATCGTTGGGCTAGGAATGCCCGCGCGCGGGAAGGTCAGGTGACCCGCGTGTGACGTCAGAGTGGGAACTGAAGCGCGGGAAGAGTTTTGGTATTAAAAGGTGCACCGCGCCCCTGTCGAGCAATCGACTTCTGACTCCAAGCAACAGACTCCGTGTCTATATTCTATGTTTTTGGGCCCGTGATGTCTGCGCAACAAGAGGTACAGGCAGTAGCCCTTAAACTACCCACCTTTTGGACCCTCCGGCCACGTGTCTGGTTCGACCAGGCTGAGGCCCAGTTTCAGATTCGCCAGATCACCAGGGACGACACCAAGTACTACTACGTGGTGAGCACCCTCGACCAAGACACCGCAGCCCAGGTTGAGGACTTCATCCAGGCGCCCCCGGAGGAGGAGAAGTATGATAAGTTCAAGACCCTCCTTCTTGAGACTTTCGGCCTTTCCCGATGTGAACAGGCCTCCCGCCTCCTCCACCTCGATGGTTTGGGTGACAGATGCCCCCTGCACTCATGAACGAGACGTTGGCCCTGGCAGATGGCCATAAACCCTGCCTGATGTTCGAACAGGCCTTTCTAGAGCAGTTACCAGACGACATCCACCTGCTCCTGGTGGATGCTGACTTCAGCGACCCCTGGAAGGTGGCTGCCCCTGCTGATGTCCTTTGGCAGGCGAAGGAGAGCGGGGCGTCTGTCGAGCGCATTGCCATGCCACATACCCAGTGGCCCTGCAGGCCAGACCCGGTAATCGACCGCACCCCACCCGCCACCAGGTCTGAGACACTGACCGACCAATGGTGTTTCTACCACAAGCGGTGGGGTGCAGACACCTGCAGGTGCCGGCCACCATGCAGGTTTCCGGGAAATGCCAGGGCCAGCCGCCACTAATGGCTACGGCAGCTGGCCACCCGGGTAGCCTCTTGCATGTGTGGGACAGGCGTTCTGGCCGTCGTTTCCTGGTAGATACCGTGGCTGAGGTCAGCGTCATGCCTCCCAACAGCCACGTGACTCGCAACCGCATACCAGGACCCACCCTCAGAGCCGCCAACGGCAGTGCCATCCGGACATTTGGCGCCCATTCGGTGCAACTCCAGTTCGGCACCAGCAACTTTACCTGGAAATTCACCCGGGCCGCCGTTGCACAACCACTCCTCGGGGCAGATTTCCTTCGCACCAACAGTCTGCTGGTTGACCTGCAGGGTAAGCGTTTGGTACTTGCCAGGACCTTCCAAACGTTCTCATTGGGTGAGGCCAAGCTACCGGCCCCACACCTCGACTTCATCACCATGTCGACCAATGAGTTCGCCAGGGTCCTGGCAGAGTTCCCGTCTGTACTAAAAACCCAGTTCTCCACCACCTTGCCCAAGCACGGCGTCCAGCATCACATCCCCACCCAGGGCCCACCCCTCCACGCCCGCGCCCGATGGCTACCCCCGGACAAGCTCCGCCTCGTGAAGGAGGAATTCAAGAAGATGGAGGAGTTGGGGATCATCCGCAGGTCCCACAGCCCATGGGCCTCTCTGCTACACATGGTCCCCAAGGCAGCCGGAGGCTGGCGACCCTGTGGCAATTACCGATGCCTGAACAACATAACTACCCCGGACCGGTACCCCGTGCCGCATATTCAGGACTTCACTGCCAAACTGCACAGACGGTCCATTTTTTCCAAGGTCGACCTCGTCCACGGCTATCACCAGATCCCGGTGCATCCGGATGACATTCCAAGGACGGTGCTGATCACACCTTTCGGCCTCTTGAATTCGTCCAGATGCCCTTTGGCCTCAAGAACGCTGCTCAGTCCTTCCAACGACTGATGGACACGGTCGGGTGCGACCTTGACTTCGTCTTCATATACCTCAATGACATCTTGATCACCAGCAGCAGCCGCCAGGAACATCTCACGCACCTCCGTCAACTCTGTTCTTGCCTGAGGGATTTCGGCCTGATCATCAACCCAGCCAAATGCTATTTCGGGCTCGAGACAATCAATTTCCCGGGTCATCGGATTGAAAACATGGTGCCTCGCCCCTGCCTGCAAAGGTCGACACCATCCGCCACTTTGCCAGACCCACCTCCATCAAGGGCCTGAAGGAATTTCTCGGTATGGTAAACTTTTATCACCGGTTCATACTATCCATGGCTCGCATCATGTGCCCGTTGTTTGCTCTCCTGTCGGGCAGAAGCAAGGACATTGTTTGGTCAGAGGAGGCTGACACCGCGTTCGTCAAAACCAAGCAGGCCTTGGCGGACGTGGTCATGTTGGTGCATCCTCGTATGGACGTCCCGACTGCCCTCACAGTCGGAGGTGTTCTAGAGCAGCTCATCGAAGGGTGTCGGCAACCGCTGGGGTTCTTCAGCAGACACCTTCGACCACCAGAGCTCAAATATAGCGCCTTCGACCGCGAGCTGTTGGCATTGTACCTGGCCATCAGACACTTCCGATACTCCTTGGAGGGCAGGCCGTTTACAGCTTTCACCCACCACAAGCCGTTGACCTTCACTTTCAACAAGGTCTCAGATCCCTGGTCAGCACGGCAGCAGCGGCACTTGTTGTACATCTCGGAGCACATCAATGACGTCCGCCATCTGTCCGGGAAAAAAAATGGGGTCGCGGATGCACTTTCAAGGCTCACCATCCAAGTTTTGTCCCAGGGGGTGGATTTCAGCTCCTTGGCGGAGGCATAACAAACAGACATGGAGATGCCCAGCTATGGCACTGCAGTCTCGGGCCTGCAACTGCAAAACCTACTGGTAGGCTCCGGTGAGCGCGCCCTGCTCTGCAACATCTCCACCGGTAAACGCCGCCCCATCGTTCCAGCTGCCTGGCATCGACGGGTGTTTGATTCCATCCACGGTCTGGCACACCCATCCATCCGGACTACAGTCTGGATAGTGTCCGACAAGTTCATCTGGCATGACCTGTGTAAACAGGTTTCCGAATGGGCCCGGTCCTGCACACACTGCCAAACCTTGAAAGTACAACAGCAAGTCAAGGCCCCTCTGCAGGCCTTCCAACCTACCCGCCGGAGGTTCGACCATATCCATGTCGACCTTGTTGGTCCCCTCCCAGTCTCCCGAGGAGCGCGGTACCTCCTCACGATTGTCGACCGCTTTACCTGCTGGCCCGAAGCCATTCCCCTCATGGACACCTCCACCCAGTCCTGCACACGGGCCCTTTTGTCACCTTGGGTGGCCTGTTTCAGTGTCCCAGCCCATATCACCTCAGACAGGGGAGCTCAATTCACCTCCGGCCTGTGGTCTGCCGTCGCCGACTTGTGGGGTTCCCAGATCCACCTCACCACCGCCTATCATCCGCAATCCAATGGGCTGGTGGAGAGGTTCCATCGACACCTGAAGTCGGCACTCATGGCCCGCCTTAAGGGGCCCAACTGGGTGGATGAACTCCCCTGGGTCCTGCTGGGGATACGTACCGCGCCAAAAGAGGACCTGCATGCCTCGTCTGCGGAGATGGTCTACGGAATGCCCTTGGTCATCCCAGGCGAGTTCCTATCAGCCCCTTGGGGGCCAGAGGAAGAACCTGCTGCGACGCTCGACCGGCTGCACGAGCGGCTTGGCAACCTGGCCCCGATACCCACCTCGCGACACGGACAGGCCCCGACCCTTATGCCGATGTCCCTCCGAGACTGTAAGTTTGTCTTTGTCAGGAGGGGCGCGCACTGAACACTGCTGCAGTGGCCGTACGAAGGGCCATTCCGGGTCGTCAAGAACAATGGGTCTGTGTTTGTGCTGGACATTGGGGGGCGTGAGGAGGTTTTTACAATTGACCGGCTGAAGCTGCCTCACTTAGACCTGGACCAACCGGTAGTGGTCCAGCGAGCGCGACGCAGGGGCAGGCCACCCAAGTCATAGTTTATTTAATTCTGGCTTTCGCGATGGTATCACCGGTTCTGGGGGGGAGGGGCGGGTTATGTGGTGACTCACCTTACTGGTATCAAACCGGCTCCCGAGATAGCGAGCATCGTTGGAGGCCCCGACCCAAGATGGCGCGGGGCCCTCCTTCTTCTCCATCGTCGGGCTAGGAAAGCCAGCGCGTGGGAAGGTCAGGTGACCCGCGCGTGACATCAGCGCGGGAACTGAGGTGCAGGAAGAGTTTTGGTATTAAAAGGTGCACTGCGCCCTAGTCGAGCAATCGACTTCTGACTCCAAGCAACAGACTCCGTGTCTTTATTCTATTGTAGTGTAGCTAGCTGCTACATCCTCCTTTTCCTCGTGCAGCTTTTTCATTTTCATTACATTTTCTGCTGGAGATAACTATTGCTGCAGGAATTGTTGAGAATGGACCTCTTAAGACTGAGACACATGTAGGTTTTCTGAAATCTGACAGTTTTGTTAGTAACCAGAGAAATTAGAGAAATGACAATTCTGTAGACTAGGCTTTCAAGCCCTGGCTACGTCGTATTTTTAATGGTTTAACATCATTAGCCAAGTGATTACTGAGTTACATTAAATGAGTTATTCCAATTTAACCCAATGAGAAGAGGATTACAGAAAACACAGATGAAACCAGGTTTATCACCCCAACATGAAAACACAAATGATCAGAGTCCATCAAATTATACAAAATGAAGAAACAGGTGGAAGTTATATACTTCATTTTTTTTAGATGTCTCTAAATTACAGAAGAAACATCTCTGAAAGCTTAGGAAATGCACTCAGTCCCTAGGTGTGGACCTATTCAAACTCCACCCCCTCCCCAAAACAGCCTCCCCCAGCACCCAAACATTATACCATCCTCTGTCCTAAATCCTTATTGCACTGATTATAGTCCTGGATAATGTTTGTGTACTGCACAGATAGTTCATAATCCAGAGGTTAGGACAATCAATCCAGATACCTGAGTTTAAATCCCACCACAGCAACTGTGGTGACACAATAAATTCAGCAAATGCTGGAATCTGGACCAATACACACAGAGTGCAGGAGGAACTCAGCAGGTCACGCAGCATCTAAGGAGAGAAATAAACAGTGGACATTTCAGGCCAAGACCCTTCATCAGGACTGGAAAGGAAGTGGGCAGAAGCCAGAATAAGAAGGCAGGGAGAGGGGGAAGAGTTGTGGTATTTAAATTCAGTTAATAATCTGGAATTTGCAATAATAACAAGTGTTAGTAATCATGATCACAAAAACAAACTACCTTCATAAAAAACAATCCAGTTCACTAATGTCTTCAGGTAAGGATATTTGCTGTCCTTACCTAGTCTGGCTTATAAGTGACTTCAGACACACCCTTTGTGGTTAATTATTAAATATCCTGGCAGGCGTTCAATTGCATATCACTTCTGTGTTCAAATAGAGAAAGAATAAAACAGAGCAGGTCACTTGCCATCAACATAGAAACTGAATCTGGACAAAATGAAGTTGCTACCAGTCCAGTGGACCTTGCAAACATCTACACACTGATATCTAAATTGGGATTGACAATAGCCTGACATAGTCATGGAATCACACCTTACAGACAATAGGCCAAACTTAGTATTAATAACCAAGCTTCAAAACCTTGGCCTCTCTACTTCCCTCTGCAACTGGATCCTCGACTTCCTTATTGGGAGACCAGTGTCAGTGCAGATTGGTAATAACATCTCCTCCTCACTGACTATCAACACAGGTGCACCTCAAGGATGCGTGCTTAGCCCACTGTTCTGCTCTCTCTACACTCATAACTGTGTGGCTAGGCACAGCTCAAATGCCATCTATAAATTTGCCAATGACACCACTGTTTTTGGTAGAATCTCAGATGGCGATGAGGAGGCTTACAGAGTGAGATAGATCGGCTGGTTGAGTGGTGTCACAACAACAATCTCGCACCCAAAGTAAGACCAAGGAACTGATTGTCACCTTCAGGAAGGGGAAGTCGGGAGAGCACACCAGTCCTCATTGAGGGGTCAGTAGTGGAAAGGGTGAGCAGCTTCAAGTTCCTGGGCATCAAAGCAGCATTTGACCAAGTTTGGCATTAAGGCACACTGGTAAAATTGAAATCAATAGACATCAAGGGGACAACAGTCCAATGTTTGGAGTCACACCTCGCGCAAAGCTTGTGGTTATCAGAGTTTAATCATCCTATCACTGCAGGAATTCCTCAGACAGTGTTCTCGGCCCAAACACCTTTGTCAGCTTTATCAATGATCTTCCTTCAATCATCAGGTCAGAAGTGGGGATGCTCACTGATAATTGTCCAATATTGAACTCTATTCACAACTCCTCAGTAAATGAAGCAGCCCATGCTTTCATGCAGCAAGATCTAAACAACATTCAGGTATGGGCCGTTAAGTGGTAAGTAACGTTTGTTCCGCAAAATGGACAGGCAATGGCCACCTCCAACAACGGAGAGTCTAACAGCCAACTCTTTACATTTAATGACATTATCATCACTGAGATCCCACCATCAACATTCTGGGGGTCAGCATTAACTAGAAATATAAATAGACACATAAATACTGTGGCTACAAGAGCAAATCAGAGGCTGTGTATCCTGTAGTGAGTGACTCGCCATTTCACCTCTCAAAGCCTTCTTCAAGGCACTATCTCCAAGACACTACTCAGGAATGTGATGGAATACTCTACCCTTGCCTGAGTGAATGCGTTCCAACAAGATTCAAGAAACTCAACGCCATCCAGGACAAAGTAGTCTGTTTGTTTGGCATCCCCTCCACCACCATAAACATTCATTCCCTCCACTACATTTGCACAGTGGCCACAGGGTGTGCCATCTTCAAAATACATCGCAGTTATTCACTGAGGCTACTCCGACTGCAGCTCTCAAACTTGTGACTACACCAAAAAGTACAAGGGCAGCAGATGCACAAGAACACCACCACATGCAGATTCCCCTCCAAGCCAGATAGGGTCCTGATTTGTGAATATATCACTGGCCCTGCATTGCCACTGGGTCTAAACCCTAGAACTCCCCAGCACTGAGGAAGTGCCTTCGCCAGAAGGGCTGTGCTAGTTCCTGAAGTACTTCCAGATAAAATGAACTGCTGTGCTTATAGGCTTAGTATGTGACAATGCATCTGAACACCAAATGGAACTGATAGGTTGGGGAGTAGGAATAGAGTATGTAGGTGGTTGACTGATGTACCTAACCTCTGTTCAGCTTGAGCCTGCCCAGGTGAAGTAAATATAGTCACATAGCAACACAACACAAAATACGAATGGAATATAAAATATTCCAAGAAATTACTGATTATATGATGTAACAACAAAATACGATGCCCTAAAATGACCTTCCACTTATACAGTTTTAACTTCAACTCACATGTACTTCTCTCTAATTTTGATCCTGAACACAGATCATCATCTCATCAAAACACAAACTGCTGGAGGAACTCAGCGGGTCAAGCAGCAGGTTAAGGCAAAGGGGTAGTCGATGTTCCATGTTGAGACCCTGCATCAGGACTGAGAGTGCAGAGGGAAGACAGTCAATGTAAAGGGTTGAAAGGCAGGGGTGAGGCAGGGATGGCAGGCGATAGGTGGAACCACGTGAGGAGGGGGATGGAGCCAGGTGGGGGGGCGGGGGTGGGGGAGGGATTGAAGGGTGAGGTTGGGATACTGGAGGCTGATGGGTGAACCAAAATAGGTAGTGTGTGGGTTATAGGTAGATGAAACCAGGTAGGGGAGGAGATTGAAACTGGGTGACAGGTGGTGGGGAAAACCAGAGAGAGAAAGGAGCACAGGGGGTGTGGGTTACCTCAAATTGGAAAATTCACTGTTGATGTCAGTGGGTTGTAGACTACCCAGGTGGAATATGAGGTGTTGTTCTTTTAGTTTGCAGTTGGCCTCACTTGTCCCTAGACATCCTCCGTCACCACCATCCAGGGACCCAAACAGTCCTTCCTAATCAGACAGAGATTCACATGCACCTCCTCCAGCCTTGTCTACTATATTTGGTGCTTACGATGTGGCCTCCTCTACATTGGCGAGACACAGCATAGACTGCTTTGCAGAGCTCCTTCACTCTGTTCCCAATGGCCATACTGTTCCCAGATGCAAGCTACTTCAATTCACTTTCCCATTCCCACACTAACCTCGGCCTTCTCCACGGCCAGGGTGAGGCCAAACACAAACCAGTGGAGTAGCACCTCATATTTCACCTGGGTAGTTTAGAACCCAAATGGTATGATCACTGGTAACCCACACCCCCTGTGTTCCTTTCTCTCCCCTTCTGGTTTCCCACCCTTCACCCCACCATCCCCCACACCCCCAGTCATTTATTTTCATTCCCTTCCCCCATCTGGTTCCACCTGCCCCTCATCCCTCCCTGATCCAGTTCCACTTATCACTTTCCTTACTGATCAGATTTCAGCATCTTGTACACACTTATCTCCTCTCAGTCTCTGTCTCTATATTGCCCCTTCTCTTCCCCACTGCCCGCGCTATAGGTGCAACACCTGCCCCTACACCAGCTCCATCACCTCCCTCCAGAGACCCAAACAGTCCTTTCAGGTGAGACAGAGATTCACCTGCACCTCCCTTAATATCATCCACTGCATTCGGTGCTCCAAGTGTGGCCTCCTCTACATTGGTGAAATCAAACGCAGACTAGGTGACCGTTTTGCAGAACACCTGCACTCATCCATAACCACAGTCTGCATCTCCCCATGGCCAGTCACTTCAACTCCCCCTCCCACACTCTCACTGATATGACAGTCCTCGGCCTCCTCCACTGCCAGGAGAATTCCAAGCGCAAACTGGAGGAACGGCACCTCATTTTCCGTCTTGGAACCTTGTAGCCTCACGGCATGAACATTGAATTCTGCCACTTTAATTAACAGCAACACCTCTTTCCCGCCCCCCACCCCCACAACCATGCTTCTTCTTTTCTTCCCTTTCCTAGCCTATCTCTCTTTTTTCTACCACCCCCCTTTTTTCTCCTTACCTTTGACCCATCCCCTGATGGATCTGCTCTCCCCTCCTCCCCCGCACCTGCCTATCACTATCTCTTACCTGCATCTACCTATCACCACCTTGTTCCCACCCGCCTCCCCTCTTTTCTCCACCTATCACTGCTCTGTTTTTCCCTCCTATATATTGGGCTTCCCCTTTTCGTATCTTCAGTCCTGAAGAAGGGTCCTGACCCAAACTGTTGACCGCCTGTGTTTCTCCATGGATGCTGCCTGGCCTGCTGAGTTTCTCCAGCATCACAGTGCTTTTCATCTTCTTCCAGCATCTACAATCTTTTGTTTCTCCTCTTCTCCCCCCGGCACCATCTGCCCTCATCCCCCTCCTCACCTGGTTCCACCTTTCACCTGAAAGCCCCTGCCTCACCCCTCCTCCTGACCTCTTTATACTGGCTATCTCGCCTCTACACTCTCAGTCCTGGTTTCAGGGTCTCGGCCTGAAAGGTCAACTATCTCTTAGTCTCCACGGATGTTTAACCCACTGGGTTCCTCCAGCAGTTTGTTTTTTACTCCAGATTCCAAAATTTGCAATCTCTTGTGTCACCATCTCATCAGATGGGTAAAACTTAGAAATAAGAAAGGGGAAATCACTTTGCTGGGGTTATATTACAGGGTCCCCCAACATCTAGACTTGAAACGCCATGGTATTGAACACTAAGAACCTAATGTGGGTAAATAGGATTAGTGCAGATAGGTACAATGGGTGGCATGGACATGGTGGTCCAAAGGGCTTATTTCTGTGCTGAAGGACACTATGACACTCAAAGCTGCTCATTCTCTTCGGTACGGGCAACCACCTCTATAAATAGTTCCACTGCAGTTTGTCAAATTTTAAAAGTGCAAAAATCAACCCACGACAATTAATTGATGAGTCCCTCCTTTTTGATGCTACATCCCTGTCTCTATAAGTCCATATTGGTCTATGAATTGCTCAGTTTAATTAGGCCATGTCATCAGTTTTCACAGATAAATTGTTTTGAGGGGGGAGAACTATGCTATTGGCATCAGTGAAATTTCTTTACTCTATATCTGTTAACTTGAAAATTCTGCAGTCATACCACAGAAACTGTGGAAAAAATAGATTAAAATGTGTCATGTTTGTGTCTATATGAATGAATCCTTTCACAGATTCTTCAGCTTATAGTCACTTCTAAAAGTTTTTTTAAAATATCCAATTATTCCACATTGCACAAGATTTTTGCCTAATTTTATGTGAAGTTCCAACCATCTTGGTGTTGGTTTCCCTGAAGTTGAATGCCTTCCTTCTGCAGCCTGAGCTACGAGAATTCCATGCTGTGAAATCCATACCTTTGGCAAACTGAAATGAAATGTGACGATGCAGCACCCAGACCCTGTGATTTGATGGTCGCTCTGCTATACTGTGCATTTACAGCTACTGTACGAATGGATGGCTTCCAGTTATTCTGCCAACTTACTCTCATTGATTTTTTGCTTGTTGTTTAGGTGCAGCCATTAATGTGATAATTTCCTTGTAGTCTTTCACAAATTCTCGCAGAGGGTCCATGTATGGGTTCACGTGCACTTCCATCCATTCTTCCACGGTGTCAGGGAAATAAATCTTCTCCATCTGCTCACGGAACTTTCCCAAGTACTCCTCCCACTGAGTGTGAACTCTGAACACATTCAAAAGTTACATTTGTTACACTGCATAAATACTATTCAACAAGCACAAACAGACCCTGCACTAACTCAGACAGATTTAGCGCTGTCAAATTCTGTATACGTACATCAAGAGCATTCTATACATACATCAAGAGTAAGAGGATAACTAGGGAGCGGGTAGGACCACTTAAGGATAAAGGAGGGTACATGTGTGGAAGATGTGGGAGAGGTCCTAAATGAGTACTTTGCATCAGTATTTACCAAGGAGAAGGACATGTAGGATAGGGAGATCAGTGTGGAGCGTGCTAATATGCTTGGGCATTTCGAGATAAAGGTCTCTTAAAGACCATTAAGATGGGTAAGTCCCCAGGGCCTGATGGGATACACCCCAGGTTATTGAGAGAGGCAAGAAATGATATTGCTGGGGCCTAGACTTTATGTCCTCTCTAGCCACAGGCAAGGTCCTGGAGGACTGGCGAATAGTTAATGTTGTTCCATTATTCAAGAAGGGAAATAGGGATAATCCTGAAAACTATAGACTGGTGAGTCTCACGTCAGTGGTAGGGAAGTTACTGGAGAGGATTCTTAGGGATAGGATTTATGACCATTTGGAAAACCATGACCTAATTAGGGACAGTCAGCATGGCTTTGTGTGGGTCAAGTCATGTCTTACTAACTTGATTGAGTTTTCTGAGGAGGTGACAAAGGTGATTGATAAAGGTAGAGCTGTGGATGTTGTCTACATGGATTTTAGTAAGGCACTTGACAAGGTTCCTGTGCTGTACTGTTCTGTTCTATGTTCTATAAATTGAAATGATGAATCCTAAACTAACAGAATGTACTAACACATCCTGTGTTCTCATTTCAAGCTATCACAGTGGGTCATTGCCCAAACCCAAACCCAAACCACATAGACTATAGGATCTGAGAGCACAGTCCTAAAATAAAGGGACGTCCCTTTAAAATTGAGATGAGGAGGAATTTCTTCAGCCAGAGGGTGGTGAATCTGTGGAATTCGTTGCCACAAAGGGCCATGGAGGCCAAGTCATTGGGTGTATTTAAGGCAGAGATTGATAGGTTCTTGATTGGTGAGGGGGTTAAGGGTTATGGAGAGAAGGCAGGAGAATGGGGTTGAAAAGAAATTCAGGCATGATTCAATGGTGGAGCAGACTTGATGGGTTGAATGGCCTAATTCTGCTCCTATATCTTATGGTCTTATATCAATATCCTGTATTGTCTAATCCTGGCAGACTGTACAGTCCAAACCCAAGTTAACACCCTCCACTATTCAATGCCCAGTTAGTACAGGCCATAATGTTCAATCCCAAACTAACACAGGGAGAACTAGCACACCCTGGGTACCATCCAATATAGAGCTAATATGGCCTGTATTAATGCCCTGAACTCTCCAAATTCTGGCTAACACAGACGGTACAGCTGAATCCCAAAAACAAATGATACTAGTACACTTGTATTATCCAGTCCTGTTCTACCAAAGCCTTCACTGCCCAATCCTAGGCCAACACAGACTGTACTCATTGGATACATGACTGGAGGTGTTATCTGCTTCCCATACCCTGTCTCCAAACTCTTGCCATATTCATCCAAAATGTCCAAGCTTTTAATGCCCTAACATTCCAACAGGAAAGAGATTAGATGGTTTATGTCTAACAGTCGGTCTTTGTATCCCATTTTTGATCATTTTTTTAACTAATGAAAAAAAATCTAATATTAAAAGAAATTATCCATTTTTCATGCCTGAAGATTGGGTTTACATTTCCAGAGATTGCAGGCTAACTCTGAAGTGTTAGGAACCTTTGATTTAGGTCCAATATGAATAGTTGTTGTGAACTTACTGGATTATTTTGCTGCCAAATTGTTCCATGTTCCGAGGATTTCCAAACCGATATTTTCTGTGGTAATGGTTGAACCACCCTTCGATTTTGCTGCTTAAACAAAGCACAAAAATCAGATAAAATATAATGATTCAACCACTCATGGAAACCATTTAAACCTTGAGCAATGAGCAGTGACCTACAGCACCATGATGCTGTATCATTCATTTGTGGGAGTGAAAAAGACAGTGGCTGCAATAACGGACAGTGTAGTTAGAGGGAATAGATACTACTCTCTACTCTCTACAGCTACAAGCTCTCCAACTCTTCCGGAGCTTTAATTTCTCCAGCATGCACAACCTCATCTTCACCATGGACATCCAGTCCCCATACACCATTCCCCTCATGATGGCCTCATCGCCCTCTGCTACTTTCTTGACCAGAGACAGAACCAGTCCCCTTCCACTAACACTCTCCTCCGCCTGGCTGAACTTGTCCTCACTCTAAACACCTTCATTTTTGATTCCTCTCACTTTCTACAGACCAAAGGCGTAGCTACAGGCACTTGCATGGGCCCCAGCTATGCCTGCCTCTTCGTTGGCTACATTGAACAGTCTCCGTTTCCAGCCTACTCTGGCCCCATTCCTCAACTCTTTCTCTGCTATATCGATGAATGCATTGGTGCCACCTCTTGTACCCGTGCGGAACTTGACAGTTTCATAAATTTCACCCTGCTCTCCAAATCACTTGGATGATCTCTGACACCTCTCTCTCCTTCCTCAATCTTTCCATCTCCATCTCAGGAGATTCCTTATCCATCAATATCTTCTACAATCCCACTGACACCCACAGCTACCTTGATCACAGCTCCTCCCACTGTCTCTTGCAAGGATGCTATCCCTTTTTATCAATTTCTCCGACTCCACCGCATTTGCCTCTGTGATAAGGCTTTCCACTCTAGGACATCTGAGATAGCCAACTTCTTTACTAACTGTGGCTTCCACCCTACTGTAGTGGAGAGAGCTTGCATCCGCATCTGTGCCACTTTCTGCACCTCTGCTCTCACCCTTCCCAGACCCAACAGGGATAGGGTTCCCCTTGTCCTCACATTTCATCCCACCAGCCTATGTATCCAACACATCATTCTCCGTCACTTCCGCCACCTTCAACAGGATATTCTATCCTGTTGGATATTCTATGCTAGATATTCCAGCATCTGCAGTCCTTTGCTTCTCTACAAAAGCAATAAGCTCTGCATCTCTACTTGAACCACTAGCAGAGGGCCATAAGATCAGTGAGTAGAATATGTGGCTCAAAGATTAGTGTGGGAGAAATGGGTTTTAATTTATGGGACACTGGCACCAGTGATGAGGGAAGAGGGAGCTGTTTTGTTGGGTTCTGTTTCACTTGAATTGGCCTGTGACCAGTGTCCTAGCAAATCAAATAACTTGGACTGTAGATAAGACATGAAACTAAATAGTTAGAGAGAGTTCTGATGAGGAGAAATTTAGAAAGACAATAGAATAGTGTAATTGGTAAAAAAAAGTTGGAGTCTGTCAGGAAGGTACAGTGCTTATAAACATTTCTGCCACCTGACGTGGTAAATGCAGGCTCACTCTTAAGCTTTAAGAATAAACTGGATAGATACATGGACGGGAGAGGTCTGGAGGGTTATGGACTGGGTGCAGGTCAATGGGACTAGTGGAATAAAGTTTCGGCACAGACTAGAAGGGCTGAATGGCCTGTTTTCTGTGCTGTAGTGTTCTATGGTTCTGTTAGAATCAGAGCAGAGTAAAATGGGAAAAGACAAAAACTGAAGGCTTTTTATCTGAATTCATACAACATTCATAACAGGATAAATGAATATATAGCACAAATTATGCAGTCTAATGGTCATTATAGAGACATAATTGAAAAGCGACTAATGTTGGGAATTACATATTCCAGGATGTTTATATAAGATTGATAGTGATTTGGCCCAATCCTAAACCAATACGTTATCTTTAAACAAGGCACACTTAAACAAGGTATGAGGCAGTGGTGGCTATGGTAGGTTAAAAGGTATGTAAATAAATGAACAATGAATACAATGAATTAAAGAATGAATACACAGTTTACAACAAATATATAGAAATATATAGGTATATAATTTTAAGGCATAAATCCGACAGGTAAAGTAATCCAGTTGTGGTCAATATGTGCAATTAACGATCAAATGAGGTGTGTAATGTTGTTCAAAATGAAAATACACCTGAGGATTGGAAAAATGTCAGCTTTTACCAAAGGCGGTTTAAAAAAGTTGATAAGGAAATGAAGAAGAATACAAGAATAATCCAGCAAGAAATATAAAAACAGATTGTTAATGCTTGTATAGACATGTAAAAAGGAAAAGATTTGCAAAAGTTCACGAGTCCCTTACAGACTAAGACAGAAGAAATTATGTTGGGGAAATAAGAAATGGGAGAGAAATTAAACAAATATTTTGTGTCTGTCTTTACGGAAGACAAAAACAGTGGAGAAACCTTCTACAGAATAACTGAAGAGATATTATCATTATTAATGACTAATATTGGAGAAATGAATAGGACTGAAAGCCAGTAAATCCCAAGGTCCCAATGACCTATGTCCAAAATTTTGAAAAAGGTTGCTCTGGCAACCTTTTATAACCAAATATAACCCCACTATTTACAAAAGGAGGCAGTGGAAAACAGAGCTAATTACCCTGATGTTCGTAGTAGGGAAAATGTTGGAATATTATTAAGGAAGTGCTAACAGGACACAGTGGGTTGAGAGAATCAACATGGATTTATTCAAAGAAAATCACGTTTGATAAATCTGTTATAGACTGTTCTGAGGTTGTAACTGGGAGAATAGACAAGGAGAAAGCAGTGGATGGGGTGTATTTGGATGATAAGCAGGCCTTTAATAAAGTGCCACATAAAAACTGATTAAACAAAATTACAGCATGTGGGATTGGTGGTATTATACTGGCATGGATTGGGACTGATTAATGGACAGAGAGTGGGAATAAATTAGCAACATTTAAAAGCCATCTGCATAAGTACATGGATAGAAGAGGTTTAGAGAACTACGGGGCAAGTGCGCTCAGATGGGACCAGCTCGTTGGGCAACACAGTCAGCATGGACCAGTTGGGTGAGAAGGCCTGTTTCCATGTTGTATGACCCTGTGTCATTTTTAGGTTGGGAGGCTGTGAATACAGGGGAGGCATAGGGATTGGTGTCTTGGGCCCAATTTTCACAATCTCCATCAAAGGTTTGGATAAAGGGTCTGAGTGTAACTTATCCAAGCTTGCTGATGATACAAAGATGGGTGGCATTGTATATTGTGAGGAGGATGCAGAGGGGCTTCAAGGGATATAGATAGGCTAGTGAATGGGCAAGGATACAGCAAATGAAATAAAATGTGTAAAAAATATGAGGCCAAACATTTTGGAAGAAAAAAATAGAAAGGCAGAGTATTTTTATTAAATGAGGAGAGATGGTTCAGTGGGACCTGGTATCAGAGGACCTATCCTGACTCTGGCACATAGATGCAACCATGAAGAAGGTGTGCCAGTATTCAGAAGTTTAAGGAGGTTCATCATGTCATTGAAGGCTCTGACAAACTTTTACAGATGCACAATGGAAAGTATTTGACTGGTTGCATCAAAGCCTGGTATGGAAACTGCAATGCACAGGAACACAACACTACAGAGAGTGGCGGACTCACAACGCTACAGAGCGTGGTGGACTCAGCCAGTTCCATCATGGATACAGCTCTCCCTACCATCAAGGATATCTACAAGAGGCGATGTATCAGGAAGACAACATCTATTATCAGCTGCTCCCACCATCTGGGCCATGCCCTCTTCTCGATGCTGCCATCAGGCAGAAGGTACCTGAAGACCCTCACCTCAAAGTTCAACAACAGCTCCTTCCCACTGCCATCAGGTTCTTGAACTGACCTTAAAATCATAACATTACCTCAGACTTTATTCCTTTTTTTCTCTCTCAACTTGCACTAATGTTGTTATGTTTATTTTGTTGTGTAAGTTATGCATAATTTATGTTAATTTAAGTTTGTTAACTTATGTTTGTACTGTACTGTGCTGCTGCTGCAAAAAGCTAATTTTCATGGCATTTAAACTCTGGGTATGTATGCCTATGACAATAAACTTGAACTTGAACATAACATGCAGGCACAGCAAGAGTTTAGGAAGGCAAAGGATACATTAGCTTTTATTGCAGGAGGATTTGAGACAAGAGTAAAGATGTCTACCTGCAATTTTTATGGAGTCCTGCACAGACCACACATGGAACATTGTGTGCAGGTCTGGTTTCCCTATCTGAGTTACTATATACTTAGAGGGAGTGCCATAATTTTTTTAAAATTTTATTTATAGCGTGGTAACAGGCCCTTTCGGCCCAATGGGTCCGCACCGCCCATTTTAAACCCCCAAATTAACCTACCCGTACGTCTTTAGAACGTGGGAGGAAACTGGATCACCCGGAGGAAACCCACGCAGACACGGGAGAATGCACAAACTCCTTACAGACAGCGACGGGAATTGAACCCCGATCGCTGGTGCTGTAATAGCGTTGCACTACCGTGCCGCCCAGATTCACCAGGATAATGATTCTTGGGATATCAAGTTTGTCTTATGAAGAGAGATTAATCTACTGGACATATGCTTTCTTCAGAAGAATGAGAGGTGACCTCATTGAAACATGCAAAATTCTTGTAGGGCTTGATAGGGTAGCTGTGGGGTTGATCTTTACTCTAGGTCGGGTCTCTAGAATCAGGGTTTCAAAATAATTCTCCACCCAGGATGGTGTGAGCTGCAGTCACTCAGTACATTCAAAGCAGAGATCAATAGCTATTTAGATATCGAGGAACATGAGGTCAGTGCAGGGAAATGGTACTGTGATAAGAAATTAGACATGATAAGAGGGGTCAAATGCCTAGTCCTGCTTCTATTTTTTACGTGACAATGATAATAGATCAAGAATCAGTGAAAGAGTACAGAGAGAGTGGACAGTGTAGCAAAAACAAATCAACTTCAAGACAGCTGAAGGTATCGATAGGGAGCTAGCAATAGAGAGAAGCAGCTAGAAAAGCATAAGGTGAACATTTTAGTGGGACAAGCCTATGGACAAACTCCATTTTATTGGTCCCGTCCTCAACATAACTCAACATTTTCCCCAGCAAAATGGAAAAAATAAAGCATTCCGATTGGTGCTACCTAGCAATAGTCCTTTTAATCAGTATAAAAACTTACTGCACTGGGAATGTTCAGCTAGGGAGATTAAGATTTACTTAATTCCAAGAAATTGCTTAAAACTATGATCACACAAAATAGAGTAAATAGAAACCAATTGTTTCCAGTAAAGTCAGAGAAAACAAATACAAGATCAAGATGTAAAAATAGGTGATAGGAGAAACTTATTTAAAAACAAACAGTTGGGAAGCCTTAGGTATTTGAAGCTGACTCAATGTTTATTAATAGGTTGGATAGGTTGTTCGAGTGAAGTACAGACGTATGGAAATAGCACAGGCACATGGGATTAGAACCACTCTGTATGGAGGATAAATATAGAATATAGCTGAGCTGGACTTTTATGGAATAGCAACAGATTATTACCCCAAGTGTCTACTGAAGCCGAGTTAATTATAGTGGTTCGGGGGAATTAGGTGAGAATTTGAAGTAAGGCACAAAAGCACAAGGTAAAAGAAAAGGAAATGAGGTGGGCTGGCACAATTACAGTTACAACAAGCTGAACAGTCTTCTCCCAGAGTGAGAGGTTCACTGAAACTTATGTCTCACCTGTTATTTTCCAGAACTTTGGTTACTTCAGATTTCAGATTTTGGTAGATCTGATGAACCATATGATAAATTTCAACCCCTGCAAATGATCCATCTCCTTCACTATTGAGGTGGCGAGCAGGCACAAGAATCAGTAAAAGGTGAGTAGATTAGTACATTCAGTAGAGCTCTACAAACAAATATCACTTGTTTTGCAAAGCATAAATGCAGGTCATAAATAGCTAAGTCTACCTGCTGGAGGTATGGTCAGTTAGCAGGGAGAAAATAGAACACATAAAACCCCTGGTAAATCTTCACAATGTTACTCCAATTCCTCTTTTGATATTCTTCCACCTCTCTCCCCTTCCCCATTCTATTGATATTCACCACTCTCAGCATTAGGTGGCTCAGTGGTGCTGCAGATAGTGTAGCTGTTTCACAGCTGCAATAACCCGGCTTCAATTCTGAGCTCCAATGCCATGTGTGTGGAGTTTGCACGTTCTCCTTGTGACCCTGGATGCTCTGGTTACTCCCACATCCCAAAAACATGCTGGTTGTTAGTTTAATTGGTGACTATAAATTACCTCTGATGTCGGGAGAGTCGGGGGATGTTAATGGGCATTGTTCATGAAAGAAGTGATGGGGAGATAAGTGGGGTAATGGGATTAATGTGATTAATCTGACAGCCAGTATAAACTCAATGGGTTAAATGACCTCCTTCTCTGTCATATGGAAATATGAAATAGTCTCCATTATAAACTTCGAAATTAAGTTCCAAAACATCATCTTAGTGACGGCCCCACAGCATTCCCCAAAAGAAATTAGCCCACAGATCAAAAACCTGAACATCTTATGGCACCTGTAACCTTATAAAATATCCCAGTATACTTCATTGGTGTTGGTATTGGTATTGGTTTATTATTGTCACTTGTACCGAGGTACAGTGAAAAGCTTGTCTTACAAACCAATCGTACGGGTCAATTCATTACACAGTGCAGTTACATTGAGTAGTACAAAGTGCATTGATGTACTACAGGTAAAAACAGTAACAGTACAGAGTAAAGTGTCACAGCCATAGAGACAGTGCAGTGCAATAAGGTGCAAGGTCACAACAAGGTAGATCGTGAGGTCATAGTCCATCTCATTGTATAAAGGAACCTTTCAATAGTCTTATCACAGTGGGGTAGAAGCTGTCCTTAAGTCTGGTGGTATGTGCCCTCAGGCACCTGTATCTTCTACCCGATGGAAGTGGAGGGAAGAGAGAATGTCCCAGGTGGGTGGGGTCTTTGATTATGCTGGCTGCTTCACCAAGACAACGAGAGGTAAAGACAGAGTCCAAGGAGGGGAGGCTGGTGTCTGTGATGCGCTGGGCTGTGTCCACAACTCTCTGCAGTTTCTTATGGTCCTGGGCAGAGCAGTTGCCGTACCAAGCTGTGATACATCCAGATAGGATGCTTTCTATGGTGCATCAGTAAAAGTTGGTGAGAGTCAAAGGGGACAAACCAAATTTCTTTAGCCTCCTGAGGATGTAGAGGCGCTGGTGAGCTTTCAGAGGCGCCGTGGCATCTATGTGATTTGACCAGGACAGGCTGTTGGTGATGTTCACTCCCAGGAACTTGAAGCTCTCAACCAATTGACAATTGAGGATCAGATCAAAACACAAGGGGAATTAGGAAAGAGCTAAATGCTCACCAGAGTTTCAATAGTGCCTTTTGAAATTGGAACACATAAGAACGCACCTAAGAGTTTCATAGTAAAATGAAAAAATAGTTGAAGGCTTGACCACTGATGATGTGGTGTGGAGAAGTGATGGCTCCAATGGGGATAAAGAGTTAGAATTGGAGGCTGCCATTGAGTAAAGGCTGAAAATGTTTATGTAGATATAGATGAAGAAACTTTAGGTGAAAATGAATGCAGTATACTGAACTTGCGTCAAGATATAAGTTGCCAATAAAGATTGATAAGAGTAGATAAGACAGATGAGAAAGTCTTGTGGGAGTGAATGCAAGAAGCATAGTTCTGGACTCTTGGGAATGTTTATAGGATGTATCTCAGGAGGGTGGCAGGGGGAGAGGAGCAGAGATAACATTTTGGGTCAGTGACCTTTGACTTGAACACTGATATTGTTTTTTTTTCCACAAATGCTGCATGACCAATTTAGAATTTCCAGAATTTTCTGTTTTTATTTACTGAGAAAAGGTGGGATAAGTTGAACAGTTACTGGACAAAGTGAAAAAAGATGATGGCATGCACCAAGTTCTGTCTCATACTCAACATACACACTTGTCCTCTGCATGCCCCATCTTATGGCTTACAGCCCCTTCACTACAGGACTGAAACTCTTGCTCAGCTGCTTATTATGATCCCCCCTCCCCCACCAAAAAATGTAAAAGAACATTTACGTTACGTTATCTTCCAGGTTGATATTTTTAAATCCCAAAATCTCCTGTGCCTTGGTTTTTGCGTCATTTGTAAAAGATCCTGAGGAAGTGAATGGAAAAAAACAGTTAAAGAAAATAAGTCACCCTTCAGGGTATAAATTGCTCCGTTAATAAATTCATTCAAGTGTAGGGAGAGAGCTTTTATCTAATCCACTGGATATCTATTTTGGAACAATTTAGAGAGAACGTAACTCTGTATCTAATCTGTGCTACATCAAGGACCATAAGAAGTAGGAGTGGGATAGGTCCTTTGACCTTTGAACCATCACTTGTAAGATAATGGATGATCCCGTAGTTTGTCCCTTTTCTATTGAAGTTCAAAAATCTAGCACTCTCAATCTCAGTCCAGAATGTACACCAGAATGTACATCAGAATGTACACCAGAATGTACACCATGAATGTACATCAGAATGTACACCATGAATGTACATCAGAATGTACACCATGACTGAACAACCACAGCTCTCTGGAATAGAGAATTCCAAAGATTTATAATCGTCTGTATAAAGAAATTTCTCCTCCTTTCAGTCCTAAATGGCCAACTCCTTGAAACCTCTTTCAGTAGCTGGTCAACTGATCCCATCTTGCTTCAGTAGATAAAAACAGAAAGTGCTGAGAAATATTCAGCAGGTTGGCAGTGTCTGAGTGGGGGGTTGGTATGGGGGGGAGGGAGGAGGGAGACAGATTGGGGGGGAGATCTCTCTCTCTCTCTCTCTCTCTCTCTCTCTGTGTGTGTGTGTGTGTGTATGTGTATACACACACACACACACACACACACACACACACACACACACACACACACACACACACACACACACACACATATATATACATACATACACACACCTCTGGAGCATACATGCTCCAGAGTCTTCAGTATCACCTCTTACCTCCAATGAATGCAGGCAGCCTGACTCAATATCTCCTTATACATGACAACATAGTGAAACTACACCACACTACCTGGATACCAAAACTGCACACAGTAATTTAGATGTAACCTCACCACAACCCGATACAAAAGTAGCAAGGGTTCCTTAAACATATTCACGCTCCTTGCAAATACACCCAAATACCATTTGCCTTCCTCACAGCTTGTTGTATCTGCGCATCAACATCCTGCATTACATGAACCAGCACATGATATCCATCTGTACACCAACACTCAATGGTTTCTTACCATTTAAAAAATTCATCCTATTGGTGAATAATCTCATATTTTCCCAAATTATACTCCATCTGCCACCTTGTCCATTCACAACTTGTCTATATTCCTTTACAGCCTCTTTACCTCCTCCACACAGCTCAATTTTCTACCAGCACAGAATCAGCAGACGGTTATGACTTGGAAGGGTGCCATTAAGCCCTCTGAGTCTGTGCTGGCTCAATGCAAAAGCAATTCAGCTGCTTCCTCTCCCCTGCTCTCAACCCATAGCTCTGAAACTTTACTCCTCCTAAGTACTTTTCCAGGTCCTTTTCAACACCATGACTGAATCTGCCTCCACGACCCTGTAATGTTTTCCAGATCCTAACTGCTTGAAGAAGTTATCTGTTAGTTAATTTTTTTTTGGCAATGGGCATCCCCAGTAAAGACACAATTTATTGCCCATTTCTAATTGCCTTAAGAGGTGATGGTGACCTACTTTCTTGAACCATTGAAGCCTCTCTGGTGAAGATACTCACACAGTGATATTGATTTTGACCAGCGATAATAAAGGACAGTGAGGTTATTTCAAGTCAGAATTGTATACCATTCGGAGGGGAACCTGCAGGTGGTGGTGTTTCCATGCACCTGCTGCTCTTATCCTTCTTGGTGGTTGAGGTTGCAGGTTTGGGAGGTAGTGTCAGCGTATCCTGGGTGAGTAACTGCAGCACATTTTATGGATGGTGCACACTGCAGTCACTGTATGCCAGTGGTGGAGGGGGTGAATGTATGGGATTATCGATGGAGTGCCAGTTCAAGAGGCTGCTTTGTATTGGATGGGGTCAAGCTTGTTGAATGTTTTTGGAGTTGAGGGTACTCCATCATGCTCCTAATTTTTGTATCTTGTAAATCTTGGAAAGGCTTTGGGATGTTAGGAGGTGAGTCCTATGCTACAGGATAGCCAGTCTCTGACCTGGTGCTATAGTCACAGTACTTATGTGGCTGGTCCAGTGGACTTTCTGCTCAATGGTGACAATTCCAGGTAAGCCCCAACCCTGGATGTTGGTGATGGACGGCTCATAATAAAGTAGTAGGAGAAGGATGAGGCCCATTGGTTCCTTCAGTGAGATCGTGACTAGTCCAGTCTCAACCTCAACACCACATTCCCTCTCTTCCCCCATACTCCTGGACTCCCATCATTCATTGAATATGCTCTGCAACTTTGCCTCCACAGCCCTCTGGGAGTGAAAAATTACAAAGAATTACGACCCTCTGAGAGATGCTCCTCCTCGTCTCTGTCTTGAACAAATCTGTCAATCTTGAAACTATGCCCCCAGTTCTAGATACCCCACTGGGAAAATCATCTTCTCAACATCTATCCTGACAATCTCCCTTAGAAATCTAAACGATTCAATAGAATCACCCCTCATTCATCTTAACTCCAGTGAGTATAGGCCTGCCTTCCTCAGCCTTTCTTCAAACATCAACTTTTCATCTGGAATCAGCCTTGGCACTGCCTTCATTATATGTCCATCAGTCTTTAAGTATGGAGACCAAAACAGTACACAGTCCTCCAGGTATTGACATCAGCAGCAGCCCATCAAAGTTCTCTATTTCTGAACTCCATACTCCTTGCAACAAAGACCAACATCTCATACGTCCTCCTAATTACTTGCTGTAGCTGCATACCAACTTCTTGTGTTTTATGTACTCGGACTCCCAGATCACCTTGTACTGCAGTATTTTGTAATCTCATTCTACCATTGTAATCTCAATCTCATTCAATGATAATTTGTTTTTCTTCCTCCCAAAGCTACTCACTTACTGAACCTTTCCATGTCCCTTTGCAGGTTCTTCCGTGACCTCCTCACAACTTGCTAACCAACCTATCTTTGCATCACCAACAAATCTGGCCACAGTACACTCAGTCCCTTCATCCAAGTCATAAATATAGATCGCAAATAATTGAAGCCCCAAACACTATTTGCTGTGGCACTCCATTAGTTATTGAATACCAATAAGAAAATGACCCATTTATCCTGATTCTCTTTTCTGTTAGTTAGTCCTCCATTTATGCCAAGATATTATCCCTACCCACTGTGCCCTTAAATTGTGCAGTAATCTTTTATGTGGCACCTTATCAAACGCCTTCCCAAAATCGAATTACACTACATCAACCAGTTGTCTTTTATCCTCTCTGTTTTGTACATCCTCAAAGAACTCGAGCCAACCTGTCAAACTTGATTTCCCTTTGATAAAACCATGTTGACTTTGCTTGACTGCCTTATGATTTTCTAAGTGTCATGTTATTACCCCTTAACAATAGACTCAGTGACGTTAATTCCATAGAATGCTGAGGGTGGACAGAGATTTGCTTACTGGAGTTGGTCGTTGTCTGGCACTTGTGTGGCACAAATGTTACGTGCCACTTAATCAGCATTAATATTGTCTCCAGTCAGGCTACATGCAGGCATGGGTAGGTTTACTTGCTGAGGATTTGTGAATGAAGTATGAACATTACGCAATCATCAGCATTTCTTAAGTCAAATCAACTAAACTCCATAATAAAAACTTGATGACGGGTCCTGGACCTGAAATGTTAACTATTTCTCTCTCCACAGATGCTGCCTGACCTGCTGAGCTTTTCTAGCATTTTCTGTTTTTATTTCAGATTTCCAGTCATTTTTTTTGATTATCAAATAGATTCTGTCCTTGATTGTTCTATGACATCCTCCGTCCAGTATTACAGTATCTTCTTTAATTAAAACTTATTTATTCATTTTTCCTGACATGGGCGTCACTGGCAAGGCCACCATTTATTGTCCATACTAATGGCCCTTGAACTGATTGGCTTGCTGGGTTATTTCAGACAGCATTGGAAAGTGGACCACATTGGAGCCACATACAGGCCAGACCAGGTAAGGGTTTCCCTGTTAGGCCACAGCTAGAGTATTGTGTGCAGTTCTAGTCGCCGCACTATAGGAAGTAGGTGATTGCACAGGTGAAGGTGCAGAGGAGATTCACCAGGATGTTGCCTGCGATAAAGGGTTTCAGCTATGAGGAAACACAGGATAGGCTGGGTTTGTCTTCCTTGGAGCAGAGAAGGCAAAGGGGGCACTTGATTAAGGCATACAAAATTATGAGGAGCATAGATAGAGAGGATAGTGAGCAATCTTCCCTTTAGCAGAGATTTCTATGACCAGAGGGCATAAGTTCAAGGAGATTTTGAGAAAAAAATTCAGTGTTAGTCCTTGTCACAAACCATTAGTAACATTTTAACCTTATAAGGACCTATTTGTTTTCTATCTTTTAGCAAGGATAGAAAAATTGGTAAATCTGTCATTCCAACTCTGAGAAATTTTATTGTCCTGGGAGCGTTTGATAGGGTAATGTAGAAGGAAAATTTCCCCGTGCGTCTAACTTATGCCATGTTGAGGGAGTGTTCTTCATTTATGTCTAAACAGCACTGTACATGCCATAGGGACAGTATGGATAGAGCACCAATTCATGTATTACCCTTCCTATATCTGATCTGCATTTGCTTATTTTAATATTCTTCAGCCTACTGTGGATAAAACTGGCTGAAAAGATAAACAATTTGGTCAATGTGACTTGTTTTAATTAAATGATGATGTTTCCTTTGAGATTTTGCAAGAGCCAGGAATGCACTAGCATGAGATGCAATGGACAGATGTGCCTAATAGGCTTGTCTGTAACAGAAAGCAGGGAGTGTGTTGTGGGGAGACAATCTATGTTGAACCAAGGTCATTACAGAAAGGAAGGAAATAATGTACAAAGTGATACTGTATACTGGCTGGGAGGATTGTTCAAATAGACTCTATATTGTATAGTGGACAGTGTACCAGATGTTTTCCAAATCATCAAGTTACTTTGAGTAATGTGGAATATGAGAATCAATTTCCCAAGGGGGTCTCACCAAAAGTCACAGCTTCCATGCAGACCACCAGGGATGGGATCGCAACTGGCAGGAGTTCACACAGTGTCGAGAAATGATCGTACCTAATGAAGAACGTAGAAACAACAAAATACTGTCTGCATTGTCTTTTCATTTTATACACTTTAACAGGGTTCTGGAACTACCAGAACCTCCACCATCATAAACCTCTACGATGAGTTTCCTCATAACTCAGGAAGGCTGAACAAAGTTGGAACATGACGAATTTGGCCTGATTGTGATTTTAAATATTTTGTACAAATAGAGTTGATGGTGGATTGAAAACCAAAGCCTAGCTGGTCCCATTCTCACTGCAGTGACCTAAAACCACCCAGGTGCATGTCAATTGCTTCAAGAATGCCATCCCAGCACTAAATGCTGCCCTATTTGTATCAGTCATTGTCATAGAGTCATTGAGCGATACAGCACGTAAACAGGCCCTCTAGTCCACTGAGTCCGTGCTGACCATCAACCATCCATTTACATTAATCCCCTTTGAATATCTTTCCACTCTTGGTCAATTTACAACTTAAGAAGCCACTGAAGTTCCTACACAAGGCACCATTGCACAGCATTTAAAATGCACTAGGTCTGTTTTACAGGATGGCATGGAAATAGATAGGCAGAAGAACTTAAATTGAGAAGTCCAGAGTTGAAAGCATGGTCAACAATGGCAAAACCATTAAAATTGGGAATGCTCATAGTGGCCAAAAATTGGACTGCAGATATGTTGGGATATAATAAAAACAGAAGATGTTGGAAACACTCAGCAAGTCGGGCACTATCGGTAGAAAGAGAAACAATTAATTTTTCAGGTCTGAGACCCTTTATCAGAACCAGCTGCTGCAGTTTTTTTTATTTCCAATTATTTTGGAGGATTATAGGATGACTGGAGGAGAATAGGTATATACGTAAGAATGAGACCATGATGGGATTTGAAAACAAGGATAAGAATTTTTTAAACTGAGGCATTGCTAAGCAGGAAACTACTGTGGGTCATCATCAAGTACATGGTACAAGTTGGAGATTTAGCTGATCTAAGTGTGAAGAGAGTACAATAAGAGGCCTGGACAAGAGCACGCTGGAGCTTCAGTCCACAGGACCAACCCTGAGCCTTTTGCCTGTCACTTTAATTCTCCATCCTACTCCCACCCTGACCTGTCTGTGGCATCCTGCACTGTGAAAATGCGGCCCAATGCAGGCTTGAGGAACAGCACCTCATCTTCTGTCTGAACACATAGCAACCTTCAAGATTCAATACAGAATTCTGTAATTTTAGGTAACTGGATTTCTCAGTCTGTATTAGTCGTCCATTTGTGCTATTGGTTCAGTTGAATATTTCCAGTTTTTTTCCCTCTTTCTTCCTTTGTTGTTCTCTCTGGAAGTGGGGGACTCTTCCAGTCTGACCTGCTGGGCATGTCTTCCTGCTCTGCATATCACAGCTCCTACATTCTTTTGTCTATGTCCTCACCATCTAAGTGCTCCCATTCACTAATTTACCAGATAACCTTGTTTACTGCTTATCTCTATAGTCACCCCAGATTTTCCCTATCAGAGACATCCCCTTCCCCACCCACCCTGCAGCTTAATAAGCTTCTTTTGTCTCCTTCCCAGTTCTGATGAAGGGTCTTCAACCTGAAACATTGAAAAAGATGAGGCCTGCCCTGATGAGTATTTCTAGAATTTTCTCCTTTTATTGAGTTCCAGCTCCTGCATTTCTTCATTTCCATTATGTTGATTTTCATTCTTTTTTAGTTTTCATATTTTTCTTTATGGTTCTTTTGTCACCCATCTTCATTCCTTATCTGCTAGTTTTTCACCTCGCCCCATCTATGTATTGTGTCTAACCTGTCTACACCCTCCCTGATTTTAAATACCTTTGTCTGATCTTCTTGCAGCCTCCTTCCCCCCCCCTCCCACCAAGAAGAATAACTCCACCTTCTCTAGTCTATCCACTGGAGACACAGTACTCTAGTTGTGGATAAGCCAGTCTTTTATAAAGGTTCATCATAACTTCCTCAATGTCTCTATTCATAAAGCCCAGCATCCCATATGCTTTTTTAACCACTTCCTCAACTTGCCTTGCTGCTTTCAATGAACTGTGTACATACACCTGGATCTCAATCTGTTTGTATCCCTTTTAGAAGTTTGTCCTTTATTATATATTGTCTCTGCTCATCCTGCCACATGAATGATAGAAAAATGGAGGGCTATGTGGGAGGGAAGGGTTAGATAGATCTTTGAGCAGGATAAAATGTCGGCACAACATTGTGGGCTGAAGGGCCTGTACTGTGCTGTAATGTTCTATATTCACACAAAATGCATCACTGTGTCTCTCAGCATTAAATTCCATCTGCGCCTACCTGTTCATTCTACCTGCCTCTCTATAGCTCTGAAAATATTTGTGATCCTCTTCGCAGTTCACGATGTCTATGAGTTTTGTGTCATCTGCAAATTTGAAACTCTGTTCTGTACTTCCAAGTCCAAGTCATTAATATATAAAGGAAAGCAGTGGTCCTGGTACTGACTCCTGGGCAACTCCAGCCTACACTTCCCTACAGGCAGTTTCTTGCTATTTATCCCATTTTCTACAGAACTATGGCCTTCCATCTTGATGACGCATATTATGTGGCAATCCACTAAATTAGTATACCAGTAACCCAAAGGTCTGGACTATGAATCCAACCAGACTTCAAATTCTACCATCTGGGAATTTAATTTCAGTTAATAACCTGAAATTAATGGGAAAAAAAGCTAATGATGGCCATAAAATCTTGGATTATTGCGAAAACCCAATTGGTTCACTGATGTCCTGCTGAAGAGGATATCTGTCATCCTTACCTGGTCTGGCCTGTATGTGCCTAATTCCATGGAGATGTGGTTGAATCTGAAGTAATCTGTCTAGGCACAGCTAGGAATGGGCTTGCTAGCAATGTCTACATCCGTGAAATGAGTGCCTTTTGCAAGTCCACATAGACTACTTCAGCCACATCCCTCTCATTGACTTAGCCACTTCATGAAAAAGATTATCTCTGCTGTTACTATCTCACTCTACATTTGTACTGTTGAAGTCCCTCCCATTATCTCTATTCTGTGACTTTTGTGCAGCTCTGCAATTATCCTGGAAATTCGATCCTCACCATCTTTCCATTAGTTGTCCCTCCAGAGTAATCCCAGTAGTGTAATTGCACTGGGTTGTTCTTTTGACTCTAAACAGATTGATTCTGTCATACTCTCCTCCCATACTGCACTAATCTCCTTAGTCAATCCTGCAACTCCACTTTTCTTCTCTTCCCTAACTTTCCTGAACATTTTGTATCCAACAATATTTTCAACCTGTTCTTGCCCTTTTTTAATTAGCCAGGTCTCTCTTATCAATGGAACATTACGGTCTCACTATGGTTAATTACATGTGGAGCTCAACCACACTTCTTGTTATCTCTCTTTGTCCAGACTTATCCAAAAGCTTTCGATTTCTTGTTCAATTTCTCTTTCCCTATCCATTCTGCACCTTTTATCTTTTTCAATGCAACTTCTAGTGCCAATTCCCCTGCAAATTAATTTAAATGTCCTTCCACAGCACTAGCTAATCTTCCTACATTGTCCTCGCTCTAATGATGTGCAATCTGACCATCCTGTACAGATCCCAATTCCCCACCATCCCCCAGCCTGGCCCCAATGCCTCAAATCTAAAGCACTCTCTCCTGGACCATCTCTCCTCCCATGCATTTATTTCTTGTAAGGATGCCATTCCTTTCTCCCAGTTCTCTGTCTCTGCTGCATCTGCTCTCAAGATGAGGCTTTCTGTTCCAGGACATCTGAAATGTCCTCCTTTATCAGGAAGAGTGGCTTCCCTTCTGCTGTGGTTGATGGAGCCCAATCTCACATCTCCTTTGTTTCTCGTCCTTCTGCTCTCACCACGCCTCCTCCCAGACAGAACAAAGATAGAGGTCCTTACTTTTCAAACTATGAGCCTCCGTGAACACTTGCGCTCTGTCCGTAACCGCGATCTGCATCTCCCTGTTGTCAGTCAGTTCAACTCCCCCTCCCACACTATCACAGATATGACAGTTATCGGCCCCCTCCACTGCCAGGAAAATTCCAAGCGCACACTGGAGGAACAGCACCTCAATTTCTGTCTTGGAACCTTGCAGCTTAATGGCATGAATACCGAGTTCTCCCACTTTAGGTAATCCCCAACCCCCTTCTCCCACACACCCTCACCATGCTTCTTCCTTTCTTCCCTTTCCTAGCCTATCTCTCTTTTCTACCCCCTTTTTTTTCTCTCTCTCTTTACCTTTGAGCCATCCCCCGTGGATCTGCTCTCCCCTTTACTTAGCCGAATGCAGCACTGGTAGCCCTTTGTGTTCCTGCTTATCTCCCTCCAGCTGCTTTCTCCACCTTCACTCCCCTCCCCTACCGTGCTCCATCTTTTTTTTCTTTTTCCTCCACTCTCTTTGTCTGCCTCCATCTGTCATTCATCTGCCACAGTTTTCCAACTCCACCCCCGCTCACCTCCCCTACCTGGCACTACCTGCCTGTCATCTTACACCAATCACCTCAGAATCCTTTCTCGCCACTCCCCTTCTCCTTTCTATGCTGGCCGATTCACCTCTCCACTCTCAGTCCTGATGCAGGGTTTTGACCTGAAACGTCGACAATTTCTTTCCTTCCACAGATGCTGCCAGACCTGCTGAGTTCCTCCAGCAGATTGTTTGTTGCATTTATTTATGCTATCCTCCTATTTCCATACTCATTGTGTGGCACCGGGAGTAATCAGGAGTTTACTAGGAAATTAGGAAAGAAAGTGAGGCCATGTATCGCAATCACTTTCCTTAAAATTTCCATAAAATCTGCCTACTTTTCAACCTAGGTGTCTGGTTAATTGCAACCTCTGGCTCCTCCAGAATTTTCTGCAGCAACTCAGTGACATCTTTGACGTTAGCTCTAGGGAAGGGGGAGGCAACATTCCATCCTGGAATAACTTCTGTGACCAAAGAACTGCCCATTTGCTCCTCTAGCTGTAGAATCCTCTATAACTATTGCTCTCTTGACCTTTCCCCTCCCTGCTTGTACAGTTGAGCCATCAATGGTGGTATCATCTGTTTCTGGCCAGACTCCCCAAGGGAAACCTCTCCCTCACTGGTACAGAGGTGAATATTGATGAGAGTAAGATGCAGTAGCTCATAGAGTAAGATTCAGCTGGATATAGACCAGTTGGAAGTGTGGGTAGAGAAATGGAAGATGGCGTTTAAGCCGTACAAGTCTGAGCCATTGCATTTTGGGAGGTCAAATGAAAGAGGAAAGTGTACAGTAAATTGCAGGACCCTAAGGAACATACAGGGGGATATTGGGGTGCAAGTCCATAGCTCCCTGAAAGTGGCTACGCAAGTAAATAGGGTGGTAAATAATGCACACAGCATACTTGTCTTCATAGGTTAGGTATTGAGTATAAAAGTTGGTGAGTCATCTTGTAGCTGTATAAAACTTTGGTTAGGCCACATTTGGAGTATTCTGTGTAATTCTGGTCGGCAAATTATAGGAAAGATATGGAGGCTTTGGAGAGGGTGCAGAAGAGGTTCATCAGGATTAGAGAGTATTAGCTATAAGGAGAGGTTGGACAAACTTGGATTGTTTTCTCTGGAGCATTGGAGGCTGAGGGGCATCCTGATAAAAGTATATAAAATTATGAGAGGCATAGATAGGGTGGAAATGTCAAACACTAGAAAAAATAGGTTTCAGGTGAGAAGGGAAAGGTTTGAAGGAGATTTATGAAGCAAGTTTTTTACACAGAGAGTGGTAGGTGCCTGCACACACTGCCAGGGGAAGTGGTGGATGCAAATATGATAGCAATATTTAAGTGGCACTTACACAGGCACATGAATATGCAGGGAATGGAGGAATATAGACCATGTGCAGGCAGATGGGATTAGTTTAGATTGGCATCATGGTTAGCACGGACATCATGGGCCAAAGGGCCTATTCCTGTGCTGTACTGTTCTATGTTAAATGCCTTCCTGAACTATTTGCCTGCTCCTTTTTTGTCTGTTTTATCTCAGGCTGCCTCTCTGACCACCTCCTGAAACATGCTGTCCACAAAATGTCTCACCAGTGCTCTACAGTCACATCAACTGTTGCTCAAGCTGCAAAACCTAGAGCTCTTCCAGCAGACAACTTACTACACTTGTGGTTGTCCAGGACGTGGTACGTGTCCTGGAATACCCATATGGAGCCTTGTCCATATTCCATGGATCTGACATGATGGCTTCTGTGTCCCAATATTTAAATGGGCATTACAATTCAATTGAGAGTGAATAAGTTTCAGAAAGTACCTCACCTCTGCCAGCCCGTTAATGCCAACCCCTGGAAGCGAAGGGATGGGAACTTTGACATGGACTTAATCACCTGCAACCACTGAAGGTGATTTTCCAGGTGGTTCTTGATCGGGGTCCAGACCTGGTTAACATCTGTTGCCCCCTTGAAGGCACTTGCAAACCAGATGCTCCTGAATCCACTGTCCACATACTTAGTGAGGAATTCTTCTGCAATTCAAAGAATAAAAGGGCTGGAGTGGAACAATCACAAGTGTTTTAAGGATCATCAGCTGGGAGATGGTGAAGCAGCAAAATGATGATAGAATTGAACACTGTTTCTTACCTACTTTGGCAACATCAAATTTTGGACTGTAGAACCATATCATTGGAGAAATATATTCAGCTATGCCAGATTCTGTGAAAAGAATAGTACAGAAGATCAACCATGCTGTGCAATTGAAATTTGTCCTTATCTAAATGTGCACACTTGTAGAAGTAACTGTCTATGATGGGGCTGAATTATAGAAGTAAAGTACCACAGGCAATATCTATGTGTATTTAGTCCAAGCAATCATATGTTTCACATCTCAACAGCTTGGAAAGTACTTAGAACATTAAATACAGCAGTAAAACCCACATATTAAAATACTGCATATAGCACATTTATATAGCACATTTCATGAGCTTGGGATATCCCAGGCACTTTACAGCCAATTAAATATTTTTCTGTGTAGCCACAGGTGTAATGCAGAAAACCCACAGCCAATTTGTACACAAAGTCTGACAATTGGATCATGTCAGGATGATCTGTTTCAGGAATGTTGACCAAAGGTACCAGGGAGAACCTCTGCTCCTCCACAAATCGTGCCCTGAGAGCTTTTACCCACATGAGGGCTGACTTGAAAAGTCTTTGCCAAAAAATGGCCCCACCAACTTCTTCCCTCGGTACTACACTAGTGTGTCTGTCTGGATTTTGTGATTCTGGAATGGATCTCTTAAGACAATTAAGTCTCTTGAGTGGAAGTTGAACCCACTAACATCTGAATCACCAGCAAAAATAATTTGCTGAAAAATACTTAGCGCTGTGACAAGACTTTGGGAAGCGCGTTGGAGAACACAGGACTGTGTGTCAGCTGTTACATAATATATAAATTAACATTAGTTTTGACTGGCTACATATCAAATTAGCAGGGTCCTAATTTATTCATTGATTGGGATACATACATAAACCCACAGTATTTACTTAATTTGTGGCAGATGTGGAAAGAATGAAAAAAAACCCGAATGCATCTGTGAGTTACCTGTGAGTGGATTGCCAACCCAGCTCCACACAGACAGTAAACAAATTTCATAAAAAGAACACTGGCTACCAAAGTGGCAGAGGTCTGCTTCAGCTACACATCCACAACAGTGGCTGTGAAGGACACAGTAACTGAATACTTTAAACACTTTCAGTTAATTAAAGAAAGTGTTTGTAAATGATGGCTCATGTCTGATGAAAATAAAGCCATCATTTCTCTACAGTACACAGTCCTAAAAGACTCACCGTGGATTTTTTCTTTACTAATCTTCCGCATCATATCATCCCATAACACAAGTTTAAGGCCAGGATAGTTGTTGACCACAAAACTCACAACTTCCTTGATGTGCTTAAGGTATATCTGTCCAAGGTCTCCTCGTCCTTCCTTTATCCACTGTTTGGATCCTGTACTTTCCCCAAGATGAAACACCTCCAGAAAGCAAGTAAAAGGAAATTTAAACACTCTTTCTAGAAAATACACAATTTTACCTGCCATTGCATGAACTGGTACTTAGTGTTTCAGGAGCAAACAGTATCACACCCCAGCAGAGGACACCCAAAAGAATTCATTGCAAGTGAGTAGCTTCAATGCGACAAACAACATTTCCCAGTTAACAGCAGTAGAACCCAAGTAAATTCAAATTTCATCTTCCCTTGCTGAATATTCAAATACCATCCCATTTATTACACAGTTTTCCGCCAAAATATTTATTGTGGATATTGATTTCATCAATCATGCAATGTAAAAGTTGTGAAATTAGAATTAACAATTAAGACAATTATGCTTAGATTGGCAGCTGAAGTGCTTTGAAACAACACTGACCAAAAGCACTAGACCAACAACACCCCTTCCACCTCCACCAAAATCTCTCGTTGGTCAGTGATCTTCTTGGCGTAAAGATGCATCACTTCATGAATGTGACAGTAACTGAGTGGTATTTATGACAGAGGATAAGATGAAACAAATATCAACTTCTAAATCTAGAGCAACAAACAATCTGCTGGAGGAACTTAGTGGGTCAAGTAGCATCTGTGGGGGGAAAGGAATTGTTGACATTATGGGTCTAAACCCTGCATTAGGACTAGTCTGGCAATGGATGATGGAGCAGGTGTAATGGCTGTGGACATCATGTCTGTTATTTGATTCCTCATTTAACACTTTGTACATAACTTGTTGCTTTCTGTCCTTTCACAATCATTACCTCCGGATATAAGCGTTATCAGATCAAGATTTATAGGACTAATTATCATTAAAAAATTCTTTAACATATGTTGTCAATGTTTATGTAAACTGAAGGATGGGAAATATTCAATAGATACTGATGAATTAAGACATAAACTCTCAATGTTGAACAAGTGTGGGGTCCTCTGTTTTCCATGCTGTGAAACTCCTGCTCATCCAGTGGACAGCTGCACATTGGCTACTTCAACCCCTGCTCATTATCAACCTCCACCAGCTCAAGCCCTATCTATCCCTTGCTTAGGTCACCCTTCACCCAACCCGGACTCTCCACCCTGACCCCACTGCTTTGAGAAGTTCTGTACATCTGACCAGTACTATGTAGCATTGCAGGATCTGGTGAAGTATTGTGTATTAATAAACATTTTACTGAACACCAGGAAATACTACAGATAGTATGATATGTTAACGGCACAGATTAACAGCACAGCACATGCCCCACAAATGGTACTTGACCCACTGAGTTCCTCCATACATGAATGAACATTACTACGTTCTACATACCTCATCAGCTCCTATGTGGAGCCAGGTACACTTCCTATGTTTGGCAAGTACCTGGGAGAGCATCTCCTTCACTAGATTCAGAGATTCTGGTAAATGAGGATTGAGACTATTGGGGTATTTCCCCACCTCTCGGAGGTGCGAATATTTGTTGTGCTTGAGAACAAACTATTGGGGAAACAAAATGTGTGTTAAATAATGTAAACACAATTTATGAGTTGTCAGTTACCATGCAGGAGGCAAGGATACTAGAAACAATGTCAATGGGCCTCATCTAAGTCTGCTCAAGAGTATTGACGTGGAAGCAAGAAACCAATTGTGGTTTAGGGAGTCAAAGGTTAACCAAATTCATGAGTGACATGTCTGTTTACAGAAATGAACAAAGAACATAGAATACAGAACCTAGAACAATTACAGCACAATTCAGGCCCTTTGGCCCACAAAGCTGTGCCGAACATGTCCCTACCCTAGAAATTACTAGGCTTACCCATAGCCCTCTATTTTACTCAGCTCCATATACCGATCTAATAGTCTCTTGAAAGACCCTATCATATCAGCCTCCATCACCATTTCCAGCAGCCCATTCCACATATTCACCACTCTCTGAGTAAAAAACTTACCCCTTGACATCTCCTCTACATCTACTCCCCAGCATCTTAAACCTATGTCCTCTTGTGGCCACCAATCCAGCCCTGGGGAAAAGCCTCTGACTATCTACCCTATCAATACCTCTCATCATCTTATACACCTCTATCAGGTCCCCCCCTCATCCTCCGTCCCTCCAAGGAGAAAGGCTGAGTTCCCTCAACCTGCTTTCATAAGGCATGCTCCGCATCCCAGGCAGCATCCTTGTAAATCTCCTCTGCACCCTCTCTATGGCTTCCACATCTTTCCTGTAGTGAGGCGATCAGAACTGAGCACAGTACTCCAATGAAGTTCACCACCAAATAAAAATGCAGGTAACAAAAATGCTACAAGGAAACACCCATCTTTATTTGATTATGCTGTACAGCTCTGCACTAAAGAATCATTGCATTTGTAGTTATCAGCTAGTTCCTGGATCTGTTCTTTAGATAAAGAGTTTTTGTTGGTCCTCAGCCTTCAGATGGTCTTTTCCTTTCAATCACAACAGTGATTCTGGTCAGGGAATGCTGTGCATTTACAATTTATTAGCTCCAACTGAGCAGCATAGTGGTGCAGCAGTTTAGTGCTGCTGCCTCACAGCTCCAACAGCCCCGATCTGTCTATGTGGAGTTTGCATGTTCTCCCTGTGACTGTGTAGGTGTCCCCTGACTGCTCCCGTTACCTCTCACGCCCCAAATACATGCCAGTAAGTTAACTGACGACCATAAATTGCCCCTAGTATAGATGAGTGCAGGGGAATCAGGGAAGGGGGAGTTGACAGACATATGAGGGAGAATGGGTTACAGGGAAACTAAGTGCAGGGATGAGACTAGAGGAATTGCTCTGAGAGGTTCAACTGAACAACCTCCTCCTACGTTGTAAAGAAGTATGAGAAATATTGGACTCCCAATTGTTCTAATCAAACCAGTTTTGCTGCTTTCTAGTCGAGTAAACAACAAGAATCTCTTCACAGGTGCTAATTATGAAGGTCTTCAGGACAGACCTGGTACGGCAGACACTCCTCAGCCCTGTTGTGTGGAAATCACCAGCTGTTAAGGTAGAACTTCTTACAGCAGCAATTGTTTTGGGGTCGGGTTGATGGAGGTGACCAGCTGGATCAGGCAGCAGTGAGTCTAGGCTTGCTGCCTACTCTCGTGGTGCGGGTGATGTGAACACCCTTGTAGTCCTCCACTCGAATAATGTTAGTCTAATAGGAGCCAGTACTGGACTGGGGAGGTTGCCATGAGTTCTTGTACTTGTCTCTTTGACAAAACATGGTGTGCTGATTTCGACCACATTCTAAGCAGTTTGTCAGGAGGATAACTCCACTGGAATTAGTTTTCTCTGCTCCTGCCTATCAATTGCTCCTTTCTAGAGGTTCAAGTCTTTTCCAACTCTGGGACTAAAATCATCAGAGAGAATCATCAGAACATAAGTAACAGGGCAGGAGTAGGCCAACAGGCTCTGATGTCCTGATGTGCTATGGCTGATCCAACCTTGGCTTCAACACCACTTTCCCATGCTTTCCCCATACCCCTCGACTCTCTTGTAATGTCTAACAATCTCCACTTTGAATATATTTAATTACTTCATCTCCACGACTGTCTGGAGTAAAGAATTGCAAATGTTCATGACCCTCTGACAGAAATAGTGTCTGTCACCTTAAATGGATCACCCTTACTCTGAAATGATGCCTTCTAGTTTTTGATACTTCCACTAAGGGAAATGTCTTCTCAGCATACACCCTGCCAATCCGTCTCAAAATCTGATATGTTTCAATAATATAACCTCCTATTCTTCTAAACTCCAATCTAACCTCTCCTCATACATCAACTCCTTCATCCCAGGAATCATTCTTGTGAACCTTCTCTGCACTGCCCATAATGGAGACCAAAACTATACACAGTACAGCAGCACGCTGGATAGTGGCAACAAAATTTCCTTATTTTTATACTCCATACACCTTGCAATACAGACCAACGTTCCATTAGCTTTCCTAATTACTTGCTGTACCTGCATACCAACCTTTTGTGTCTCATGTACCAGGATCTCCCGATCCCTTTGTACTGCCACTGTAGTCTCAACTCACTGAAATAATAAGTTGTTCTTTCATTCCTCCTTCCAGTGGATAACCTCACATATTCCCACATTTTCTTCATCTGTTCACTACTTGCCCTCTCACTTTGATAACCCGAAACAACCCACCCAGCATCGAGTCAAGCTCCATCTTCCCCAGTTGTGGCAGAGTCTGCAGAATCCAATAGGACTCCTTTGTCACCTTAGAACCCACAAAACTGGAGTAGAAATAAGTTATCCTCAATCCTGAGGGGCTGACAAAGAAAAAAAAACCATGGAATGACTAGATAATTTGTTTCTCTGGTTATGTTGATTTAGCACCAAAATCAACATAACCAGAGACAACCCTACTGTCGTTCCTCAGAGTACGAGAGAATGTGCAAGACCTTGGTTTAACATCCTGTCTGAAGGATGGCACTCCCCAATAATGCACTGTGTTCAAATCACTGGAGTGGGACTCTGAAATACCTTCCTTTCGATAGCTTCATTCTGATGCCCACAGAGCAGAACCTCCTGGGTACACTCCCTGCTTTGCACTGATTTAATTCATCTAAGCTGGCTGGGAGAAAATAAAAAAAACAGCTGAGGTTCCTACTCCTGACCACAATCCAAATATCTTTGTTGACAGACATGTCTCTGTGATAAAATTTTAAAATGCCGCACCGAATACTCAAATCAATATTTTGGGTGCATCGAATGGAGGAACAGGTCACCACAGCATTTGTGTGGTCCTGCATCACACAAAGCCTTCTGGGGAACATCTGATCTGGCACATGACTCACTGTCATGGAGGAACAAAAGCTGATCATTGCTCTGGTGTTCAGCTGTTCACTCAGTTCCATCACATCGTGAGTATCTGATCAAACTCTTCATGTTTGGCACCGAGGATTAAGCCAAATGGAATCTCACTTATGAACATGAAAGCGCCAGTTCAATGTAGCAACTAGTTCTAGTGCCACTGTGACACTGAACAGAGGACCTGGAATAAAAAAAGGCAGAAATAAAAACAGAAAGTTCTGGAAATTTCAGCAGCTTGAGAAGAGGAAGGTTTATGGTTTGGTTGGAAACCAAAGACCAGGCCAGAGATCCAATGAAGGCTCTCACCCAAAACTTTCTCTTTTGGAAGCTCTCCACTTGTATATTCTCCACATCTTATTCTTCCTGGACTAAAACATGGCCTGAAGGAAGTCTGCTTGGAAGCAGAGTAACTTGTTCACTCACACATTGATCTTACCTCCATGTGCCCAAAGGTTTGAATTAAGGGTATAATCTCCAGGTTATTGCTCTCAGCCAACTGTTGAATCTGGTCGATGTCAGCAGAGCTATACAGGAAAGAACAAAATTACAAAAACAAGTTTACCAAGGTAAACACGTTACACAGAGGCTCTGATGCCCACAGCTACCTCAATTACAGCTCCTCCCACCCTGTCTCTTGCAAGGATGTTATCCCTTTATCTCAATTTCTCCACCTCCGCTCATCTGCTCCCATGATGAAGCTTTCCACTCCAGAACATCCGAGATGTCCAACTTCTTTTCTAACCAGGGCTACCTCCGACTGTGGTCGAGAGAGCTCGCACCCGTATCTCTGCCATTTCCCGCACCTCTACTCTCACCCCCACCCCTCCCAGACCCAACAGGGATAGGGTCCTCCTTGTCCCCACATTTCATCCCACCAGCTTACATATCCAACACATCATTCTCCGCCACTTCTGCCATCTCCAACGGGACCCCACCACCTGGCACGTCTTCCCCTCCCCACTCCTTTCTGCCTTTCGCAGGGTCTGCTCTCTCCGCGACTCCCCCCCCCCCCCACCCATCCTGCTCCCACCCCGGGAACTTTCCACTGCCCCCGCCATGGGTGCAACACCTGCCCCTACACCACCTCCATCACCTCCATCCAGGGACCCAAACAATCCTTCTAGGTGAGACAGAGATTCACCGGCACCTCCCTTAACATCATCTACTGCATTCGGTGCTCCAAGTGTGGCCTCCTCTACATTGGTGAGACCAAACACAGACTAGGTGACTGTTTCGCAGAACACCTGCACTCTGTCCATTACTGCGACCTGCATCTTCCTGTTGCCAGTCACTTCAACTCCCCTCCCACACTATCACTGACATGACAGTCCTCGGCCTCCTCCACTGCCAGGAAAATTCCAAGCGCAAGTTGGAGGAACAGCACCTCATTTTCCGTCTTGGAACCTTGCAGCCTAATGGCATGAATATTGAATTCTCCCACTTTAGGTAATCCCCACCCCTCTTCCCCACAAACACCCCTCCCCCCCACCATGCGTCTTCTCTTCTTCCCTTTCCTAGCCTTTTATTTACTTTCTCTTCTTACCTTTTACCCATGCCCCAGTGGATCTGCTCTCCCCTCCCCCCCACACCTGCATATCACTATCTCTTATCTGCATCTACCTATCGCCACCCTGTGCTCACCCCACCTCCCCTCTTTTGTCCACCTATCACTGCTCTGCTTTTCCCTCCTATATATTGGGCTTCCCCTTTTCCTATCTTCAGTCCTGAAGAAGGGTCCTGACCCAAAACGTTGACTGCCTGCTTTTCTCCACGGATGCTCTCTGGCCTGTTGAGTTCCTCCAGCATCATCGTGTTTTCCTCCAGAGGAATATTGGCTAAAGAATTACACCTGTCCTAGAACTCACTCCCAGGCACCATCCTATTCAAATACCATCTGAACATGTCAATGAGATTTTAGTCCATGACTTACACCTGGTTCTCCTGTTATTCCATAACCAAACTATCTCGATTCAAAAGATTCAGCCTAACACTCACATTTCCATGTCAGTGGTTAATCTCAGTAGTCTGAGATTGGGAACCTCAGGGAAGGAGAATAAAACAGAGGGAAGGACCTATGATCCACTCATGCTCATTATCAAGTGACTCCAACTGGAAAGCATTCGTCTAAACAAGAGGCAAGGAAAGAATTGAATTTTGGTCATGCTTTCAGCAGTCTAATAGCCTATCCTTCTTCACGATCAGCAATAATACTTCAGCCAGGTATTGAAGAGCTCCTGGAAGCATGGAACTGGTCTCCAGGAAGAGTCAGTACCTTTAGAAACTCGACACTAACACTTCAGTGCCAACAGTGATGCCCAGCAGAGGAACAGAATAAAAAAGGTGGTCTGTGAAACCTTTTGATAGCACAACACACGCTGTAGTTTGGAATAATCCTGCATCAGGAACTGACGAAGCAATGACAGAAGCTGTTGTACAGCCCTACCTGAATGCATAGGTCGATCTGAGGATTTCAAGCTTATCGTGGTAAGGAAAGGTATCCTCGTATTCCATTAATATACCATTGACCCCGATACTGGACAGAAGTGGAAAGATCTGGAATGAGAGTGAAATACTTATACCCTGGCTACATCTGTACAGGTATTTAAAATAGAAAAACTGTGTATGCTGGAAATCTGAGATAAAACAGAAAGTGGTGGAAATACTCAGCAAGTCAGACAGCATCTATGGAGAGTTAACATTTCAGGTAAATGACTTTTCATCTAAATCTATTTAAATTCTCTCTGAGTCCCTGTCTCTCAGGTAACTTCTATATAATGATAGAGCAAATCCTCATTGAACTAGAGGGCACAGATTAACACATGCTTAAGATTTGGAGTGAACTGCTTAATGGTTGTTGGGAACAGATTCGACAGTAGCTTTCAAAACTGAATTGGATAAATACTTGAAGAAAAGAATTTCAGGTCCACAAAGAAAGAAAGGAGATTGAGAGTAATTGGATTGCTCTTTGAAACAGCTAGCTCAGACTTGATGCACAGAGGATCCCCTTCTCGGTCTTATTGTGCTCTTATTCCATGTCCCTCTCCTTATCACAGATGGTCCGCCTTCAGATGTCTGAGCACCAAGGACTGAATCCATTCTCTCAAAGTAAAGTGCTTCCTAACCAATCCCTTTGACCCAAGATTTTGGTCACCTTACCTAATGTCTACTTCTGTCACCCTATATCAAATTTTGACTGTCTATTCTGATGAACATCACCTCATCTTCCAACTTGGCATGTAATTACTCTTAAAAGTCAACATTGAATTCAACAATTCCAGATAATCAGCCATTCCAGTCTTGTATCCCACACCTCCAGCATCATTACATTTGTCTCCTTCTATTTACTCCTCTTCCAGGTAATCTCTTGTCACTGCCTTTCGGGATCAAGGGGACTGCATCTTAAATATGGAGACCTACAAAATAGGAGCAGGAGTAGTCCATTCGGCCCTTCCAGCCTGCTGCACCATTCAATGTGGCTAATCATCAAAACTCAGGACCATTTTCCAACTTTCTCCCCAGACCTCATGACTTCTTTAGCCATTAGCCACATGTCTAACTCCTTAATGATTAGGCCTCAGCTGCTTTCTGTGGCAGAGAATTCCACAGGTTCACCCATCTCTGGGAGAAGAAATTTCTCTGCATCTCAGTCCTAAATGCCCTACCCCGTATGCTGAGACTGCGAGTTCTGCTTCTGGACTATCCCACCATTGGGAACATCCTTCTTCCATCTAGTCTGTCCAGTTCTGTCAGCATTGTATAAGTTTCATTGAGATCCCCTCTCATTCTTCTAAATTCTATTGAATATAATTCCGGTCATGCTAATCTTGCTTCTTACATCAGTCCTGCCATCCCAGGAGTCAGTCTGGTGAACCTTTGCTAAACTCTCTCTGTAGCAAGAATACCTTTCCTCAGATAGGGAGGCTAAAACTCATGGTGTGACCTCACCAAGGCCCTGTACAGTTGCAGTAAAACATCCCTGCTCCTGTACTCAAATAATCTCACTGTGAAAGCCTTTTCAATCACCTGCTACACCTGTATGTTTACTTTTATCAACTGGTGCAACTTGTTGCACTTCCTCTTTTCCTAATCTATCTGCCTTCTGGTTTTTGCATTTATTCACTTTATTCTACATCTGCCATGCACTTGTCTACCCACTCAACCTGTCCAAATTACTCTGCAGCCTCCCTGCATCCTTCCCACAAATCACACTCCTACCCAGCTTTGTATTTTCCACAAACTTGGGAGATCTCACATATAACTCGCTCATCTTAAACATAACATATATTGAGAATACCTGGGGTCCAAGCACTGAACCCTCTGATACCCTTAGTCATTGCCTACCTCTTGAAAAAGGACCTGTTTATTCCTACTCTTTGTTTCCTGTCTACCAACCAGCTGTCTGTCCACGACAGTATAATCTCAGTTCCAAATGCTTTAATTTTCCACCTAATACTTTATGTGGGACCTTATCAAAAGCCTTCTGAATGTCCAAATACCCCACAGTCACAGGCTTTCCCCCATCCACTCTACTAAACGTATCCTTTAAAAATTCCAGTAAATTTGTCAAGTAACTGTCATAAACTCCTGCTGACCTTGATTCATCCTGTCACTGTTTTCCAAATGCTCTGCTTTTACATCATTAATGTTGGATTCTGGCACTCTCCCCACTGCCAATGTCAGACTAACTGGTCTGAATTTCCCAGTTTTCTCTCTCCCTCCTTTAAACAGTGTGAGTATATGAATGACCTTCAACTCATGGGAACTGATCCAGTGTCTAAGAAATGTTGGAAAATAACCATCAATGCATCCAACATTACCTTAGGGTGCAAATGATTGTGCCCTGGGACCTATTGATTTTCAATCCCATCCATTTCCCTAACATATTCCCTAATAATACTGATTTCCTCGAGTTGCTCCCATCCTACTCTCTATAATAGAGGGGCGTCTCCTCATGTGATTGTTAATTAGTATTCACTGTAAGGAAACAAGGCATTCAGTCCAGCAGGTTAATGGTGGGGTTTACACTCCACACAAACCTCTTCACAAATCTACAACTTTCTCCCTTTTCTTCCATATCTAAACCCCTTCAAATGTATTAATGCCATTCACCTCCACTGGCCAAGATTTCATTAGCTCCACTTTTGGAGCTGTTAAACCTTGTTGATTCATGTGCTTTTGTCAATTCAAATGACAGGGGGATACACTTATTTACCAGCAATTTTTCTTTCTATATAAATAATGCAACTCTTAATATTGGAAATGAAAGAAAAAATCTGCAGATGCTGGAAATCTGAAATAAAAACAGAAAATTCTGGAGATACCTAGCAGGTCAGGCAGTATCTGCAGAGAGAGAAACTTAATATTTCAGGGTAATGACCTCTTGAATATGTTCTAAGTTGTAGAGAATGGGGAGACGTGGAGAGAACAAATGGAGTGTCTGTAATAGACGGCATAGGCTTAAGGTGAGAGGGAGAAAGTTTAAAGGAGATCCCCAAAGCAAATTTTTTTACACAGAGAGTGGTGGGTGCCAGGAACATGCTGTCAAGAAAAGTAGTAGAAACAGATACAATTGCAACATTTAGGAGGCATTTAGATAGGCACATGAACAGGCAGGTGATAGAGGGATATAGACCATGTGAAGGCAGATGGGATTAGGATTCGTTTAGATTGGCATAATGGTGTGCACAGACATTGTAGGCGAAGAACCTGTTCCTGTGCTGTATTATTCTATGTTCTGTGATAGGGTGGAGGCCAAGTGAGACCCAATGTCACAAGTGGTGGGTCCACTCTTCCATCCCCACCCACTACTCACTATCCCATGGCACCTTTCCACATAATTGGAGGAGGTGCAACACCTGTCCATTCACCTCTTACCTTCTCACCATCAGAGACCCAAACAATCATTCCAGGTGAAGCAATGATTCACTTGCACTTTGTTCAATCCAGTGTACTGCCTTTGGTGTTCACAATGTGGTCTCCTCTACACCGGAGAAACCAAACGCAGGTTGGGTGTCCACTTTGTGGAGAAACTGCGCTCAGTCCGAAGGAGTGACCCTGACCTTCCAACTGCTTGCCATTTTAATTCAGCATCCCACTCCCACTCTGATCTTTCTGTGCCCTCCTGCAAAGAGGCCCAATGTCAGCCTACAGTGGGGAAGACTGCCTTATTTTTCATCTGGGCACATTACAGCCTACATGACTCAAGAATGAATTCTCCAAATGCAGATAATTTGCTCTTTCCTTCTGTTCGTATCAGGACTGGCCACTTGTACATGCCATTCCACTCCCGCTCCTCTTTTTTTTCATTTTGATATCCTGGCCTGCTCAGCACATCCCAGTGAGCCAGACTATACAACATCACCCAGGCCTCACAACATTAGCAACACATCACACAGACACAGGAGCCCAACTGTCCTTAACAATTGGTGTCTATCATTTTACCCTGATACACTCATTCCCTTTGTCACAACCACTGCCCTCCCCCACCTTCTCTGTACTTAGACTGACTTGCTCTCTCTCTTTCTCAGTTCTGATGAAGGGTCTTCAATTTGAAACATTAACTGATTTCTCTTTCCACAGATGCTGCTTAACTGGCTGAGTTCATCCAGCACTCCTGTTTGTGTTCCAGCATCTGTAGTTTTACTTGTTTTCCACCAGAATTCCTCAGGTGACAATGCTAAGATGCTCAAAACACAGCAAAGTCTACACATTAGTGATGCAATGAGCAGAGGAGCTTTGTGGTGAGCACTAGTTTCTTCTGGTCCTTGTATTTCCTGAACTGAAGCTCGCTGGCTCTTGGTGATGGTCAGAAGAGATGCAATAAAGAGAATGGCACAGTACTGAGATGATCTATTTCCCTGTAGATTTTTTCACATTTCAGTGGTTGAAAACTATATTCAATACAGAGACCGGATATTTAACTGGCCAATATATTGCCTCTGTATCTTGTTCTCATTGTGCCATGCCCATTGAGAATAAACAGCAGCAGTCTTCTTTCATTGTGTCCATCCAGCAATGTCATGAACCCTTCCACTGGGGAACAGAGTGGCACTGGTGGACTTGGTGAATGGTGGTCAGAAATACTGGTAACTCTGTTTTTCTCTTCACAGATGCTGCCTGACCCACTGAGTAGACCCAGTATTTTCTGAAATGATTTCCAATTTCCAGCACCCTCGAGTTTTTTGGTGTTCAATCAGCAATCAGAAGGATTCCCGAGACCACGGTGCAAACCCTACAGCTCAATAGTTACAGAGGTGGATGGCCAATTAGGATGTGTTGCGGGAAGGTGAAGTGGGGTGCTCATGAGAATGTCCAAGAGAGGCCTTTCCTCCTGCAGCACATCACATGATCCCCATACACAGGCGTGCTCTCCCCAATGCTGATCCTCCTCTGGTCCATCCTTCTCATCTTCATCTGCTGTCTCCTGCTCCTCCTTTTCCTGTGGCCCCTCACGGAAGGCCTGAGCTCTCCTGTTGCTATGCAACTGATGTGGATGAAGTCTGACCTGTTTGGTGTGTTCTGTAACATGGTCTCCAACTGCTGCAGATTGCAGAGTCCCATTTACAGAAGGCACAAAAGATTGCAGACACTTTAATCTGGAACAACAAACAATCTTCAGGAGGAACTCAGCTGGTCAAGCAGCATCTGTGGGGAGAAAGGAATTGTCGATGCTTCAGCTGCAACGATGCAAGGTTTTGACCTGAAACATTGACAATTCCTTTCCCCCTCAATGATGCTGCTTGACCAGCTGAGTTCCTCCAGAAGATTGTTTGTTGCTCTCATTTAGAGAAGGCTGCTGGCATTCCTGATGGGTGGTGCTGGAGTTTTCACTGTAACTCAGCTAAAGTTAAGGGAGCACAGACAGGCATCAGGAAGGACTGCTCTTATTCCTGAAGATCCATTCATGGTCCTGAGACATGTCTGGAAAAGTGGACTCCACAAAATAAAGGGATCTGTGGGATTCCTGGACCATGAGAAAATTCCTCTTGCAGTCAACCAGGAAAAGTGAGGGAAAAGAATTCGCTCCCTAAGAGTTCTGGGTTCTGCCCAAAGCAGATACATGTGCCGAGAACCTGGTCTGAGCTTTGGAGAATCCAGCAATGCTGTCAAATCCATGCACTTGCTCAGCCTCATCCACTACAAAAAGTGCAGGAAGTCTCTTCTCCCAAAATACTGAACATCAGTGATCTCCCTCATGCCACTGCGAGGAATGGCAGAGAGAGGCCGCAGCTAACTGGAAGGCTTGGAAGTTGAGTGATGGTGACCTGGATTTCTATGAGCAGAGCAGTTCAGGTATGTGTGCGTGGCTGTAGATGTGTCTGCAGAATGTTGCATTTCTCTGTAACTGATGGTTTTGGAAAATGTCATCTCGCAAAGAATTTGCTGCACAGAGTGGTCGAGATAGGAGCATATGGCCTTCTGTAGAGAGAGGGTCTTCTGCCCTGAACTTGTCCATGCTTCCAACCTCAGGATGCCCAACCTGGCCTGTGGCAGCCAACAGGACCACCATGGAAGCAGGCATTGTAAGCAGCTCCCGACTGCAGACATTACAGTTTGACTCAGCAGCATCTATGTTCACTGAGAAGTTTTCAGATCCAGCTCTCAACCTCTGCTGCAGAAGTTTCATCTTTCACAGGATAGCCCTTTAAATGACACTCCTGAACCTGATTGGTTAGTGATTGCTCTTTCATTTCGACCAGCAGAGCTCTGAAACAGCTTCGTACAAGCACTGACTTCATTCTCTGTGCATCATCAGCACACCGGCAGCGCCCAGTTTAATTTCTGGAGGGGCATGAGGTGGCCCAGAAATAGTCACACTTGCGTTTCACTCTGGCTAAGATCAATTCCCATTCCCATAACCCTGGGGAAAAAAAAGCACTTCACAGTTTAATTCCCAGGCAGACATCTCCTACCTCTTTCAGATAAGCAAGTTTGGGAGGAGCTCCTTTGAGATCCAAGTGCACGACTCTCATCCCTGAAGAACCATAATCCTTCAGCTGGACTGGTCCTGCTTTCACCACTGGCTTTGTCTTGACCTCTCTTTGCTGAGAGATTTCTTTGGCCACAGTCATCACTTTGTCTTTATTTGTCATTGATTTTCCATGCTTACTCCAGAAGTTAATGGTCTTAGGTGTGTCAGTTGGTGTGGTCCTGAGAGAGAGAAGCATTTTCTTTCAATCAACTGAATCATTCAACTATAGCTCACAAAAGTTAACAAGTCTTCCAAACTAAGAAGCCGTTGACAAAGGTAGAAGCAGCAGCTTAATCATTAAACTATAAACTGGCACACTCAGGTGAGAAAAGAAATCCATTTGGTTAAGTTAAGAAGGAAGAGGGAAGGAGAAAGGGGTGAGAGGGAGGGGAGAGAAAGGGGTGAGAGGGAGGGGAGAGAAAGGGGTGAGAGGGAGGGGAGAGAAAGGGGTGAGAGGGAGGGGAGAGAAAGGGGTGAGAGGGAGGGGAGAGAAAGGGGTGAGAGGGAGGGGCAATGAAGGGGTGAGAAAGAAAAGGTAAATAAAGTTAATGAGGATTTGTTTTAAAAACGTGATGAAGCTCAATACCTGAAGACATGCACTTTTTAAAAAAAATGGGAGTGTAGATGCCAGAAATGGAAGGTTGGTGGAGGGGTATAGGAAGAAGAAAAGGAACATAAATGGGAATTAGGAGTAAGCTGTAAGGCTCAATCAGTGCTCAGGAAAGTAATTGGCATCATTGTGAAACATGAGGAAGGGGAAATTCATCTCCTGTTGCACTGCTAAATGCACAATGTTGTGACAACTGTGCTTCAGCTCCACTTCTGATAGTAAGTGTCCTTCGTGACTAATGAAGTTGAGGATAATAATATTCTCATGTGCTGCTGCTCTTGTCCTTCCAGGTGCTACAGATGTGTTTGGGAATTGGGGATAACTGCTGTGGAATTTTGAAAGCAATGTTCAACCGATATATAACCGAGTGAGGGGGACGATGCCAGAGTTTTCTACTTTAATGGGTGTAATTTAACAACCATTTAGCAGTGTCATGATCACCATTACAGATAATATTCCAGATTTATTTAATTAGCTGAGTTAAATTTCCTAGCTGCAATGGTGTGACTTGAATCCAAATTCTGGCTGATGGATCACTAAACCAGTAACATTATCACAATGCTAACATCCCCCTTGAAAAAGGTAGGAAAGATGGAGACAGCAGTAAGATATTGTAAAGATAAATAAAATGTATGGGCAAGTAGTTAGAAGGAGGGAATGGAACCTCAGCTTAAATGGATATGAGACAGAACTCTCAAACCCATGACCTCCAGCACCTCGAAGGAAAAGGGCAGGGGACACAGGAAGTGTGCCCTGCAAAATAACTAAGGACTGCAGTTTTATACAGGTGTAGGAGTGGTCTGCAGGGAATGTCCTGATGGTGGATCTTGCCAGATGGTTCCCCAGGCAGACCGTCAAGGTCATTTGGCAGAATGCCTCATCATCAGAACTGTTGAACGATCACCAAGACCTTGCTTGGCTGAGTCTCTATCCTACCATATGCTGCCCTCAAAGTGGCTGTGCTGGGGATGAGATCATCACCTACCTCCTGCTGGACTGTGCATTGGCCAAGAAGGCAGTGGTCCTTATTGAGGGTCCCCCTGTGCTCTACGGCTGTTCCCATGGTCAAATATCAACTACAGCTGAAAGATCACTAACTCGGTGAAAGACGCCCCTATCTCTGCCTGAGACTTGTCTTCCTATGTGAGGTGCTGCCCTCAACTGAATGTTTCCGACTGGCACAATCCAGGGTGTAGGAGTGCATGCTGAGGGACACACTGAAGCTCAGTGCAGCCATTGCGAAGGGTCTCCAGGGAAGGCCACAATGTAGGGCCCTGCTGCCACTGGACACTGAGGGGCTGGGTCTGTGTAACAGCCTCTCAAACACTTCACGGTGGAAAGTTTGGGATGAAAAACTGATGCCAGGTTGACATAACACAACGACTGCAGGTAATTATAATGACAGGTTGGGTACAATGAATGACCTATATTGTAGAATTGCAAATTTTATGAACAGAATGTATTTTTGGAAAAAACACAAAGAGGGCTGTGCCCAAGGATAGTTTCTGGCCTTTTGAATAAGATCAAGCTTATGTTTGTTGAGAAACCAGATTTTCGAGTTTGGGCCTGAGAATTCTGTGGCTTCCTGCTCTCCTCAGGCGGTGGATTGGTGTAGTGGTCCTTGAGGTGTCCCCTGAGCAGCTGCGTACCTGACACAGAGGCAGATCTCAATTGAAACCGGTCTAATTACCAGCAACAGCAGCTTACTTTTCTGCAGTAAACAGGGCGGCTAATTGAGCAGGTGACCGTGGTGTAACCCACACTATCAGTGACAGTGAACAACTTGGATGAAGGCCGACAGGTTTTCAAACAGGAAAGTGCTGCTAAAGTGTTGTGATTCAAAGCCACAGACGTCTGTCTGCAGGATTTCCCAAGTGCTGGGTACATCAATGTCAGAGAGTCACAGAGAGATACAGCATTGGAAACAGACCCTTCAGCCCACTGAGACTGCACTGAACATCATCCACCCATTCTACACTAATCTTACATTAAACACATTTTTTATTCTCCCTACTCCTACCAGGGTTTGAGGATGTTCCCTCCTGAAACATTGCTGGCTGCTTGTAGCTGTGGCAGGGAGAAGGGGAGTGAGGCCCCGCTATGGGCTTTTGAAGGCGGAGACTTTATGCGCTCTCCTGGCACCAAGGGACCAAACTGTGACAGTGTACATGCTCTCTGTTCTGGATGTTTTGACCATTCCTGAGAGGGAGAAGGAAGCTACACCAGAGTTAACATCTTTTGAGATGTGGAAAAGCAAACTCCACGTCAAGGTGAACGTAAAGTGAAGAGAAAGGGAGCTGTTGTCCACCTGTCCTCCAGCTTTGCGATATTAGAATCAGGCGGCAGAGATACATGCCCCTTCGCCCTCCATGTCTGCATCACTATCAACATTAATCCTATCTGTTCCTCTTGTATCCTCACTAAATCCTCTTACCACCTTATTCTCCTGTCACCCCCTACACTAGGGGCAATTTACAGTGGCCAACTAAGCTACCAACCCACGTGTCTTTGGGATGTGGGAGGAAACTGGAGCACCCAAAGGAAACCCACACAGACACAGAGAGAATGTGCAAACTCCACATAGACAGTACCAGAGGTCAGGATTGAACCCGGGTCTCTGGAGCAGCTTTAGAGTCATACAGCACAGAAATGAGCCCTTTGGCCTACCAAATCCATGCTGACCCTTTTGCCCATACTAGGACCGTTTCCTTCTTTGTCTTCTTATTTAGGTGCCTGTCTAATTTTCTCTTAAGTATGGTAATTGTATCTGATTCCACCACTGGCAGTGTGTTCCAGGTATCAACCTCTCACCGTGTAAGAAACTTAACTCTCAAATCCCCTATAAAACTCCTTCCTCTCACCTTAAACCTATGCCCTCTTGTTTTTGATACCCTACCATGGGAAAAAGCCTCTCATAATCTTACATACTTCTAACAAGTTGCCCCTCAGCCTCCTCTGCTCCAGGGAAAGCAAGACCACCCTATCCAATCTCTCCCCATAAATAAAGTCCTTCATTCCAGGCAATATTCAAGTGAATCCCCTCTGCACTCTCTCCAGTGCAATCACATCCTTCCATAGTGTGGCAACCAGAATTGCACACAATGCTCCAAGTGTGGTCTAGCCAGTGCTTTGTAAAGTTGCAGTATAACATCTCAACTCCTATATTCTATGCCCTGGCTAATAAAAGCAAGCATCTCATATGTCTTCTTCACTGTCTTGTTGACCTGTGTTGCCACTTTTGGGGAAAAATGGACTAGAACCCCAAGGTCTCTCTGTTCATCAACATTCCTAAGCCTACATTCCTTCACCTCACAGTTGTCAGGATTAACTTGCATCTGTCAATGCTCTGCCCAACTTTCCATCTGATCTATATCCCATGCATCTTAATCTTCTGGATGAGCCTCCCGTGAGGGACCTTGTCAGACACCTTACTAAAAATCCATGTAGACAACATTCATAGCTCTACCTTTATCCATCACCTTCATCACCTTCTAGAAAAACTCAATCAAATTAGTAAGACATGACTTGCCCCACACAAAGCCATGCTGACTGTCCCTACTTGGTTTTCCAATTGCTCATAAATCCTATCCCTAAGAATTTCTCTCCAGTAACTTCCCTACCACTAACCTAAGACTCAATATTCTGTAGTTTCCAGGATTATCCCAATTCCCTTTCTTGAATAATGGAACAACATTAGCTACTTGCCAGTCCACCGGGGCCTCGCCTGTGTTTAGATAGGACATGAAGATATTGGTCAAGGCCCCAGCAATCTCATCTCTTGTTTCTCTCAATAACCTGGGATATATCCCATCAGGCCCTGGGAACTTATCTACCTTATCGTTCTTTAAGACACCCAACACTTCCTCCTTCTTTATGTTGAAATGCCCTAGCAAATTAGTATGCTCCACACTAATGTCACTATCCTCCATGTCCTTCTCCTTGGTAAATACTGATGCAAAGCACTCATTTGGAACTTCACTGACATCCTCTGCCTGCAAGCATATGTTCCCTCCTTTATCCTTGAGTGGTCCTACCAACTCGCTACTTATCATCTTGCTCTTGATGTATGTATAGAGTGCCTTGGGATTCTCTTTAATCCTACATGCCAAGGACTTTTCATGGCCCCTCCTGGCTTTCCTATTGCCTCCTTGAATTCTTTTCTGGCTTCTTGATAATCCTCAAGGGGTCTGTTTGACTTTAGCTTCCTAAACCTTACATACATTTCCCTTCTCTTCTTGACTAAATTTACCACCTCTCTCGTCATCCAAGGTTCCCTTACCTTGCCAGCCTTGTCCTTCCTTCTTACTGGAACATACCTGTCCTGTATTCTGTGCAGTTGGTCTTTAAACACCCTCCACATGTCAGATGTGGACTTGCCAAAAAACAGTTGTTCCCAATTAATTCTCCCTAGTTCCTACCAAATAATCTCAGTTCTGTCCCTAGACTTCCTCTGTGTGTCCCAAGCAGTCACAGTCAGATCCACCAATGTTACACCGGTGTTCTTCATTGACCACTACTTTCCACTGGCTGACTGTCACTACAGAAAGCAGGCACAGGCACACGGAAGCTAAATGTGAAACTGCTGATACTAGAAAACGTCTAGGAGCTTAAAAGGGACAACTCAGGTTGGAGAACCATGAAGCCCATCTTTGACTCTCTGAGGCACTTGGCGTGAAGAAATCAGGGTGACCATCAAAAGTTTCTTCATCCTCACAGGTGTTCAGAATGGAAGAGAGGGTCAGAGGGAAATGTGTCTGGAATTTGCTGCTGCTGCTACTGTGGATGTGGTTGAGAAAGAACTCCCAGAGGTACAGAGCATCTTCCCCAATCCAGAGTCCGCAACATAGATCAGGATGAGATGTGCTCACACTTCTTCCAAAGGTTCACAGAGGGAGCTCTGTGATCTGCAGTCCAAAGGCTCAGTAACATCCACACAGATGGACATAATGAGGATCTACAAATTCTTCTATGCCAGTCTGTATGACAGAAAGACCATAGGCAGCACAGGTCCTGGAACTTCCTGTCCTCTATCTCAGAGGTTTTAGACAGCAGCAAGCAGGGTAGTCTGGACCAGACACTGATGCTGGAGGAGGTGACAAGTTTCACCCATTCCCTTGTGACGGCTCACTCAGCTCTCTGGGACTGGATGGGCCCAGACCTGCTGGAAGTGCACAGTGCTTGTAGCTGGCAGCATGTCAGAATCCATGAGGAAGGGCATCATCACCCTCACCTACATACGGAAGGGGGAGAGGGAGAAGACCAGAAACCGGCAACTCATCTCACTGTTGTATGTGGATTACAAGATTCTGTCCAAGGTCATCGCCAGGTGGATTAAGTCGGCTCTGAGACAGGTGATCCACCTAGACCCGACTTGTAATGTCTCCAGCAGGAAGACCTCTGACAGCCTTTCACTGCTCAGGGATATCATCATCTATGTGCATAATGAATGGGTGGATGCATGCTTAGTAAGCTTTGAACCGGAGATGGCCTTTGACAGAATATTGCACACACACATGATGGACACTCTCAAAATGGGCTTTGGGAAGAGAATCAATAATTCGATACAACTGCTCTACAGAGACATCAGTAATCAGTGGGTGGAAAATAGAATGTTTCTCAATTGAATCTGGAGAAGCCAAGGCTGCCTTCTCTGGTCAGTCTGGTTTATGTGTCATGTCAAGCCTTTTGCTGAATCCATCAGGAAAGATGTGAGCATAACAGAGGTGGTGACTCCAGGCAGCAGAGACTCTCTGCTCATGCTGGGGGACACACTGAAGCCTCATGCAGCTTTGGGAAAGGCCGCAGTTTGGGGTCTTCCCAGCACTGCACACGGAGGGACTGGAATCTGTGTAAACCACCTGGAACTACTGCTCACGGGATATTTGGAGAAGAAAAATTAGGTTATTTTGACATAATGGAAATCTTGGAAGCAAATATAATGAGATGTAAGGTACATTGATATAGTAATTGTACATTTGCTATTTTCTTCAAATAAACTGTGATTAAATGCAGGCCACTGTTTCACAGCGTCAGAGACCCGGGTTCAATCCTGACCTTGGGTCCTGCCTGTGTGGAGTTGGACATTCTCCCTGTGACCATGTGGATTTCCTCCAGGTGCTCTGGTTTCCTCCCACACCCCAAAGATGTGAGGGTCGGTAGATTAATCAACAACTGTATATTGCCATTAGTGTGTAGGTGAGTGGTAGAACCTGGGGGCAGTTGATGAAAATGTTGGGAGGGGGGCGTAGAATTAAATATTGGATTGTAGTGGTTGCTACCGCGGAATAAAACAAGAGTCTACTCGGAGGATTGCCAAACAGAACTGGTTTATTTTCCCGCCTTGCGCGGGCCCTTTAAGGGAGAATGTTCCCGCCCAAAACAACCAGCAATGACGTAAGTCCTACGTCATCAGGACTTTCCCACGTGCGGGTTCTCCCCGTCGCTCGGAAAGACGAGGCCCGCCGCCATCTTGGGCCTCGTCGCTCTGACGCCGCGCGACCCGACTGCCGAGCCGGTTCGCCCAACTAGACGGTGAGTCGCCACACAACCCCCCCCAGAACCGGTGAGACAGTCCCCAAGGTCCGTGGGCTGTGCCAGCTGCCGCTTAGGGAGGCGGCCTCTGCGTCGCGGCGTGGCAACTTCAACAGGCTGTTGCAGATCCAAATGGGCCGGTTTGAGGCGGTCCGCCGTGAAAACCTGTTCCCTGCCTCCAATGTCCAAAATAAAAGTGGATCCGTTATTCCGTATGACTCGGAACGGTCCCTCATATGGTCGTTGCAATGGCGCCCGAGGTGTGCCCCTGTGAACGAAAACAAACTTACAGTCCCGTCGTTCCTTGGGCTGGCAGGATGGGGCTTGACCGTGCCGTGAGGTGGGAATCGGGGCCAAGGCGCCAAGCTTCTCGCGCAGTCTTTGTAGGACTGCTGGGGGTTGTTCCCCTTGGTCCCGAAGGGCAGGTATGAAATCCCCGGGGACAACTAGGGGCGCCCCGTACACAAGCTCAGCTGACGAAGTGTGGAGATCTTCTTTGGGGGCAGTGCGTATGCCGAGCAGGAACCAAGGCAGCTCGTCAACCCAGTTAGGACCCTTCAGGCAGGCCATCAAGGCCGATTTCAGATGGTGGTGAAAACGTTCCACCAACCCATTTGATTGAGGATGGTAGGCCGTGGTGGTGTGCAGCTGCGTCCCTAGCAGGTTCGCTAATGCAGCCCAGAGACTGGAAGTGAATTGGGTGCCTCTGTCTGAAGTGATGTGGGCCGGAACGCCAAAACGTGAGACCCAAGTTGTGAGCAGCGCCCGGGCGCAGGAATCAGTTGTGATGTCAGTCAGGGGGGTTGCCTCAGGCCACCTCGTGAACCGGTCCACGATGGTAAGGAGGTACCGGGCTCCTCTTGAAACCGGCAGAGTGCCCACGAGGTCGACGTGTATGTGGTCGAACCTCCTACGGGTAGGCTCGAACTGCTGTGGTGGGACCTTGGTGTGTCGCTGGATTTTTGACGTCTGGCAGTGCGGACAAGTCCTGGCCCACTCACTGACCTGTTTGCGCAGGCCATGCCAGACAAACTTGCTGGCGACCAGTCGGACAGTAGATCTGATGGACGGGTGCGCCAACCCATGTACCGAGTCAAAAACGCGTCTCCGCCAGGCTGCAGGGACTATAGGGCGGGGCTGACCAGTCGCAACGTCGCAAAGTAGGGTCCGCTGACCTGGACCAACCAAGAAATCTCGGAGCTGCAGACCCGAGACTGTGGTTCTGTAGCTGGGCAGTTCGTCGTCGGCTTGCTGTGCATCAGCTAGGGCCGTGTAGTCGACACCCAAGGATAGGTTGTGGATGGTTGGTCTGGAAAGTGCATCAGCAACGACATTATCCTTTCCGGAGACATGTTGGATGTCAGTTGTGAACTCGGAAATGTAGGATAAATGTCTCTGCTGACGAGCTGACCAGGGATCGGAGACTTTGGAGAAGGCAAAAGACAGAGGCTTATGATCGGTGAAAGTGGTGAAAGGTCTGCCTTCTAGAAAGTATCGGAAATGCCAGACCGCCAGATACAGCGCTAGAAGTTCCCGATCAAAAGCGTTGTACTTCAGTTCGGGCGGTCTAAGGTGCTTGCTGAAAAATGCCAAGGGTTGCCAGCGGCCTTCGAGTAGCTGTTCCAGTACCCCACCCACCGCGGTGTTGGACGCGTCTACCGTGAGGGCAGTCGGGACGTCAGTCCTGGGGTGTACCAGCATCGTGGCGTCTGCCAGGGTGTCTTTGGCCTTAACGAAAGCAGCCGCAGCCTCGTCAGTCCAGATGATGTCCTTGCCCTTACCAGCCAGCAGCGAGATACAGGCGCATGATACGGGCTGCTGCAGGGATGAAACGATGGTAAAAGTTGACCATCCCAAGGAATTCCTGTAGGCCTTTGACTGTGTCAGGGCGGGCAAAATGGCGGATAGCATCCACCTTGGCGGGTAGGGGTGTTGCCCCGTCGCTGGTGATTTTGTGGCCGAGGAAATCGATAGAGTCAAGTCCGAATTGGCACTTGGACGGGTTAATCGTGAGGCCGAAATCGCGGAGGCGGGAATACAGCTGGCGGAGGTGGGAAAGGTGTTCCTGGCGGTTACGGCTGGTGATCAGTATGTCGTCCAAGTAAATGAACACGAAGTCCAGGTCTCGGCCTACCGCGTCCATCAGCCGCTGGAAGGTCTGCGCAGCGTTCTTAAGGCCGAACGGCATTCGAAGGAATTCGAACAGGCCGAATGGGGTGATAATCGCAGTTTTGGGGACGTCATCCGGATGGACCGGGATTTGGTGGTATCCCCTAACGAGGTCCACTTTGGAAAAGATGCAGGCCCCGTGTAAGTTCGCTGCGAAGTCCTGGATGTGAGGGATGGGATAGCGGTCCGGGGTGGTGGCGTCATTCAGCCTGCGGTAGTTGCCGCAGGGCCTCCACCCTCCGGTGGCTTTGGGGACCATGTGCAGGGGGGAGGCCCAGGGGCTGTCTGACCTGCGAACAATCCCCAGCTCCTCCATGTGACGGAACTCTTCCTTTGCCAGGCGGAGCTTGTCTGGAGGTAATCGTCGTGCTCGGGCATGAAGGGGTGGCCCTGTGGTAATGATGTGGTGTCGTACCCCATGTGTGGGCCTAGAATTTGTAAACGAAGGTGCCAAAATCGATGGGAATTCGGCTAGGAGCTTGGCGAAATCGTCGCCAGAAAGGGAAATGGAGTCCAGGCGCGGGGCTGGTGGGCTGATTTCTCCCAGGGGATAGGTCCGGAGAGTGCTAGAGTGGACTAACCGCTTCCTTCGCAGGTCGACTAACAGGTTGTGGGCCCGAAGGAAATCAGCTCCCAGGAGTGGTCGGGCGACGGTGGCAAGGGTAAAGGTCCAGGTAAAACGGCTGCCGCCAAAGTGTAATTGAAGCGTACGGGTGCCGAAAGACCGTATCGTTGTACCGTTGGCGGCATTGAGTAGAGGACCTGGTGGCCTGTCACGAGTGTTGCGGCCTGTCGGGGCAAAATACTGACCTCCGCTCCAGTATCAACGAGGAAACGCCGTCCAGATTTCTTGTCCTGAACGAAGAGGAGGCTCTGTCGGCGGCCAGCCACCGTAGCCATCAGCGGTGGCTGGCCCTGGCGTTTCCCTGAAACTTACAGGGTGGGCGGCATCGACGGGCCTCCGCACCCCACCTCTGATGGTAGAAGCACAGCTGGTCACCCGTGTCGTCGTCTGCGTTCCTGGGGCGTGGCTGCTCGGTTGCTGGGGCCGGGCGAGGCGGGCGTTGGGCTCGCGGCCTGGTGATTTGACTGACGGACGAACCGCTCTCGCGCTTGGCCCTCCACAGGACATCTGCCCGGGCGGCCACCTCAAGGGGGTTGCTGAAGTTGGCGTCAGCTAACAACAAGTGGATGTCATCGGGGAGCTGTTCGAGGAAGGCCTGTTCGAACATCAGGCATGGCTTGTGTCCCTCGGCCAATGCCAGCATCTCATTCATTAGGGCGGATGGGGATCTGTCCCCCAGGCCATCCAGATGAAGCAGGCGGGCGGCGTGCTCACGACGGGAGAGGCCGAAGGTCCGGATCAAAAGGTCTTTGAAAGCCGGGTACTTATCTTCCTCCGGAGGCGACTGGATGAAATCTCCAACCTGGGCGGCTGTCTCCTGGTCCAGAGAGCTAACCACATGGTAGTACTTCGTGGAATCGGAGGTGATCTGCCAAAGGTGGAATTGCGCTTCGGCCTGGTCAGACGCTGGGCCGAAGTGTCCAAAAGGTGGGCAGCTTGAGGGCCACTGCGTTGGCTGCTGTGCTGTCGTCCATTTCGCGGGTCCAAAAGCCGTTTGGACCGTCGGGGTCACCAATGTAGCGGTTGCTACCGCGGAATAAAACAAGACTCTACTCGGAGGATTGCCAAACAGAACTGGTTTATTTTCCCGCCTTGTGCGGGCCCTTTAAGGGAGAATGTTCCTGCCCAAAACAACCAGCAATGACGTAAGTCCTACGTCATCAGGACTTTCCCGCGCGCGGGTTCTCCCCGTCGCTCGGAAAGACGAGGCCCGCCGCCATCTTGGGCCTCGTCGCTCCGACGCCGCATGACCCGACTGCCGAGTCGGTTCGCCTGACTAGACGGTGAGTCGCCACAGGATTAATATTGTTGTTTGTAATATACATAAATGAATTGGATGAGAATGTAGGTGGTCTGATTAGTAAGTCTGAGACAACATGAAAATTGGTGGAATTACAGGTAGCAAGAAGGCTGCCTAAGAATGCAGTGGGACATAGATCAGCTGGAAAGTTGGGTGAACCAATGGCAGATGGAACTTAATCCAGACGTGTGAGGGAATGCACATTGGGAAGTCAAATTCTGGTCGGACATATGGAGTAAATGGCAGGGAACCATTGATGTACAGAAGGACCTTGGGGTGCAAGTCTACAGCTTGCTGAAAATGGTGCATAAGGTAATGAAGGCGGCATTTGGTCTGCTTGCCTTGACAGGCCAAGGTATTAGGTATAGGAGTTGGGACATCATGTTGCAGCTGTACAAAACATTGGTTAGACTGGACCTAGAGCATTGTGTACAATTCTGGTCACCACATTACAAGAAGGATGTGGTAGCAATAGAGAGAGAGTGCAGAAGGGGTTTACCAGGTGTTGCCTGGAATGGAGGCTTATAATTATAAGGACATCAGACAGGTTGGGTTTATTCTCACTGGAATGTAGGAGACTGAGGCATGACCTAACAGAGGTTTATAAAATTATCAGAGGCATAGGTAGGATAAATAATCAGTCTTTATACCAGAGCAGTGGAGTCTAGAACTAGAGGTCACAGGTTTAAGGTGAGAGGGGAAAAATTTAAAGGAGATCTGAGTCATATGTTTTTCACACAGAGGGTGGTGAATATCTGGAATGAGCTGCCAGAGGAGGTGGTGGAGGCAGATACAATGACAATGTTTAAAAGGTATTTGAACAGGTGGTCGGATAGGAAATGCATAGAGGGATACGAGCCTAATGCAGGCAACTGGTCGGCATGGACGAGGTGGGCTGTAAGGGCCAGTTTCTGTGCTGAAGTTTCCATGTTGTATGTCTCTATGATTAAATTATATGGTCCTAGGTAGAGGCAAACATAGCCAATGCCAAAGCCTGTCAGTCCTGTTCCTTGGAGACCCATTACTACATCTGATGATTCAATGGGCAAGAATCAGCAACAAAAACCCCTATCCATACCCTGTCACACCCCACAGATGGGATATTGTCTATGGCAGCACCCTGATCTCCAGTACCTGGAAGGACAAGGGCAGCAGGTGCATGGGAACAGCATCAGCTCCATGTTCCCAACAGGGAAAATTGACTGGCACATCAGCTCTTCCCCCGTTATCACTCAGGGCACACTAACAGCTTCTCAGGGGAAAACAGGGATGAGCAACAAACATTGGCCTTGCCAGCAGCAACTGAATTCTAAGGCTGATTTCAAGAAAAAACTTACTTTGGCTTGTAGCATATCTTCAGGCCCACAATTATTATAACCAGGAAAAGAAAGATCCGCAAAATGTCCAAGGAGGTTATCCTCAACATGCTTCCCTGTGAAACTGCAAGAAAGAAGGGGAAAAACCATGCATTAAAATAAATTCAGATTAACAAAATATGCTGCCTAAAGCTTGTCTTGCCTTTAAATGACACTTTAGCAGAGCTCTTCATAGTTAATGCAAAATATTCATTTTATATTTCCTTCCTCATATTATTTTTATTGTTCCTTCCGCATATTATTTTTTATTGTTCCTTCCTCATATGATTTTTTATCTTTTCTTACAATATAGAAAGATGTAGATGTAAACACAAGAGACTGCAGATGCTGGAACACACAATCTGCTGGAGGAACTCAACGGGTCGAGCTGCATCTGTGGGGGAAAAGGATTTGTTGATGGGAGGGTAGTGATGAGACAGGAGCCCGAGATGATTGGTGGACTGAGGAGGGATGAAGGATGATGGGCAGGTCGAGCCAGGTCAGACAGGGGTGGGGTGAAGCTGTCTCCCTTTTCTTCTTTTTATTGAAGCAGATGAAGTGAGGTGGAGGGGGGAGGGGAGAGTGAAGGTGGAGACAGCTGCTGGAGGGAGATAAGCAGGAGCAAAAGGGATACCAGTGCTTGAATTTGATAAATAAGAAAAGTGATAATAGGAACCGTTAGGAGAGAGGTGAAGGGCAAATGGAACCAGAACCAAGTTTACTGTCAAGTTTGTTGTTGTGAACATACATACCCAGGGTATAAAATGCCATGAAAATTAGCTTTTTGGAGCAGCAGCACAGTGCATTACAAACATAAATTACATAAAATTAAATTAACATAAGTTATACATAACTTACATGACAAAATAAATAAAAATAAACATAATGACATTATTGCGAGTTGAGGGAAATACACTCTGAGGTAGAATTAGGGTTGTTCAGGTCAGTTCAAGAACCTGATGGCATTGGGGAAGACTCTGTTGTTGAACCTTGAGGCATGGGTCTTCAGGCTCCTGTACCTCCTGCCTCATGGCAGCAAAGGGAAGAGGGCATGGCCCGGATATTAGGGGTCGTTAATGATGGATGTCGCCTTCCTAAACTTCTAAGAAAGTAGAGACACTGGTGCGTCTTCTTTACAGTTGCTTCTATGTGCTGGGCCCATGATAGGTCCTCCAAGATGTTGACACCCAGGAACTTGAAGCTGCTCACCCTTTCCACCACAGACCCTTAATAGGGACCGGTCTATGTTCACCTGACCTCCCCCAAAGTCCGCAATCAGTTCCTTGGTTTTGCTGACATTGAGCACAAAGTTGTTGTTACAACACCACACAACCAGTTGACCTATCTCACTCCTGTATGCCTCCTTGTCACCATCCATAATTCTGCTAACAACAGTAGTGTCATCGGCAAATTTGTAGGTGGCGTTGGAGCTATGCTTAGTCACACAGTTGTAGGTATACAGAGAGTAGAGCCGGTGGCTAAGCATGCAGCCCTGAGGTGCATCTTGTTGATGGCCATTGAGGAGGAGATGAGCTTTACGATGCGTATTGATTATGATGCGTTTCCCAGTGAAGAAGTCGAGGATCCATTTGCAAAGGGAGGTACAGAGGCCCAGGTCTTGGAGCTTGATGATAAGTTTTGAGGGGATGGTGGTGTTGCACGCCAGGCTGCAGTCAATGAACAATCGCCTGACATACATCCTGTTGTCCAGGTGGTCCAGAACAGAGTGGAGAGTCAGCAAAATAATGTCTGCCGTAGACCTATTGTGGCGGTAGGTGATCTGAAGTGGGTCCAGGTCCTTACTGACGTAGGAGTTCAGTCGAGCCATAACCAACTTCTTGAAGCACTTCATTATGGTGGATACAAGTGCTACTGGACAGTAGTCATTGAAGCAAGTCACCCTGCTCTAGTGGGCACTGGTACATTGATGCCACCTTGAAGCAGGTGGGTACCTCAGACCACAGAAGCGAGAGGTTGAAGATGTCCCTGAACACTCCAGCCAGTTGGTCAGCATGTGTTTATAGCACTCGACCAGGTACACCGTCAGGAATTGACGCCTTGCAAGGGTTCACCCAACTGAAGGATGTTCTGACGTTAGCCTCTGAGACAGATCACAGGGTCATTGGGTGCTGTGTGGACTTGCACAGGTGTATTGTTATTCTCCCACTCAAAGTGTGCATTAAAGGCATTAAGGTCATCAGGGAGTGATGAGTCATTGCCACTTATGCTATTTTTCTCGCCTTGTAGGAGGTGATAGCGGCAAGCCCTGCCACAGCTGTCGATCGTCCGTTTGCGTCTCCAGCTTTGCCCGAATTGCCTCTTCGTTCTCATGATAGCCTTTTGGAGGTTGTACCTGGACTTCTTGTAGGTCTCTGGATCACCATTCACAGATTTACACATCTATACCACGGGTCTAGTCCTCAGTGGACCACGAATCTCCTGGTCATGCAGGGTTCTGGTTTGGATGGGGTGGGGGGGGGGGGGGGGAGACTGTGGGTGAACAGTGTGTGTAGTTGGTGGATGGAACCAGGAGGGGAGAGGGGGACCAAGAAGGGTGATGGGGTCTGGATGGGGACGGCTGGGAAAGGGGACAAAAAAATGGGAGGACCAGAGGAGGATCGGAAGGAGATAGAGATGGCAGTGGTGGGGGTGAGGCCAAAGACACCGGAGGGGAGGCTTATCTAAAATTGGAAAGCTTAATGGTCATGCTATCAGATGTAGACTACCCAGGTGGAACATGAGGTGCTGTTCCTCTAGTTAGCCTTGGGCCTTACCCTGGTAGTGGAGAAGGCCAAAGGTGGACAGGTTGGTGTGGGTGCAACCAGAAGGAAGTAACTTGTCCCGTTGAACCTATACCAGCTCTCAGAACAATCCTGTTACAAGTCATTCCTGGATTACAAACACCCAATTTATGGATACTCCCTACATATGAACGAGCTCCCATAATATTACAAAGTTCAGAAGTCTGAATTACATGTATATGCTCGTTCCTACAAACAGCAGTACTAGTTTCCTCTCTCTCTCCACTTCTAGTAATTGTTCGTTTTTATCAGTCTTATGTGCTAACTGCTGCACTACCCCTTTTGCAACGTGGAAATACAAAAGCCAATCTGTGCATGGCAAATTCCCGCAAACAGCGCTGGGATGAGCAGTAGTGCCACATATGCCCCTTCACTTAAAACATTGCAGGTTTAAAACAGACACTTATATTAAGCAGCAAGTGAGAACCAATTTCTGTACAATGAGTGCCTCTGACAGTGTCTGCAATGGGCAAGGTTATTCATTGGCTTGTGTGTTTTGTTGAACGACGATTTTGTTGATGTTCAATCAACTTTTGTGTATTTATAATCCCTCTACGTGGTGCTGCATTACAGATTATAAAGCAAAATAAATACATTGAAAGCCAATGTGCAGCCTTGACCATTTGCTTCCCTCGCCCATTCCCCTCCCCTTGATCCCAACTACACCCTCACTGCCCATCTGACTGTCCCACTTCCTCGTCCAGCCCCTCCCCTTCAATCCCAAATACCTGGCAATTATTGAAAAGGCACTTCTGGTTATGTTGACCAACCATGCCTATAAACTATAAAGAAGGAAATGTTTGGTCTGACAGCTGAGGAAAGATCACAGGACCCTCACCTCACCTGAACAAGAGCTGGTTTAACTTCTCCAAACAATGGCAAGCAAACAACACCTGGTCTCAGATCCTCCTTGGGGCAAGAACAGCGAATTGTTCCCTCCAGCACAACCCTCAAGTGAAATATGACTGTACTCGAGCAGGTTTTTCAAAGTTGGTTGGCGTGGATTGAATGAGGTGGATCATGTGAACACTTCAGAATTCACTGTGTTGTGCTTATTGCCAAGCAGACCTGCTCTGCAGGTTAATGCGTACTGTTATACCAATGATCAACTCCTCCTACATGGGTGAGGCAGCAGCAGCTACACACAAGGACAAGGTGTGGTTTTTGTCAACATACCTCTACCGCCAATGACAAGGGGAGGGGTTAGGAGGAGGGAAGCAGAGCAGGATGCATTGTTCTGTAGAATGTGTTTGGCTCCAGCCGGGAGTCAGGATCTGTTCACCGTGGTTACAACCAGAGACCACTGTTGACTATCCCCTCAAGAGATTTACCAGTTGTCTGGGAATGAGCATGTTGTATAAACCCCATGACAAAGGCCAGTTGTGTTTTTATAGATTTTAATAGACATTGTTAAGTGATCCACTCCTGCCATCACCAGCCTAACAAGCTGCCACCATCTGTACTACCATCTTCTCTGTCACCATCCCTTTCCCTTTGACGCCAACCACAGCCCCATTGCCAACCCAACCATCCCCCACTTCTCCTGGACCATTTCCCCAACCATCTCTCCTCTTGCCTAACCCACACCTCACCACCCAACTGTCTCCCTATCTTGCCATCCCCACTAGCCCCTGCCCTCGCCAACCATTCTCCATCATGGTCTCTGAATCCCTCCCACTCCCCTGCATGGTAAAATCCCAGCTTTTCACATTTGTTGAGGGAGAATCTCTCACATATCTGCCCCAGAGGACCTGCACTTCCTCTTGGGTGTGCATCACCAGCTAAAGGAGTACTGTCCTAGCTCCAATGCAACGCTGACTACTGATGGAATCTGGGCAGCCAGGGAAGTGTGACAAAGTCTGAAAATCTGCAACATTCCAACCTTTTTAGAAACAGTTTTAAGCACCTGCAAGGAGACTGTGGAAAAATATTCCACCTTCAGAAAAGTTAGAGGTTTCATTATAGGGGCCATTCAGCTCTGCCTGCAGGAGCTGACCTTGCTATGCCTGATACACTGAGACTAAGCCCAAGCCCAAGAAACCAGCACACTCCCTGGTCTTGCCACAGTGGTCATATGAGATTGAGCCAGAGCTGTTGTGGTGGGTATTTCACAAAGGCAAAGGAATAGCTGGTTGTTGGCAAAGCTTTACAAAGACACACATCAGCAAATAGCACATGCGTTTCCAGCCAGGACAAACATTCCTGCACTACTTGCAAGTCAAAAAACTGGGGAGCAAGGGCCGCCCTCTGTTTCCCTGGTTCCTCACACCAGGTCACTGACCAACCACAGCAGCCACACACAGATACGAGAGTGCCATCAAGGGCATCAGTGGTGATATCCCAGGAACAACCATTGCAGTTGGAAGATCCTGAGTTTAGAACTCAGTAAAGATTACAGCCCCCATCGGAATGAGCCTGGCCAGTTCACCTCCCACGGGCAGTATTTAAATCCAAGCTGTGAGTCTTGTGATTTATTGTAATGAGTGATAAGTTAGAACAGTGAATCAAATATGGAGCTATTGGCAATTAATTGTACACCAGCATGTCTAAGTAACTTGAGTACTATGAAGGACTAAGTTGTACTAAACCTTAGTTTGAGAGCCTCTTTGTTTGACATGCCAGTTGATACCCTTTTGGTAATAGGGTCAATGAGAGCCATCCAAGGACCAGGAGAGTGGTGGAACAAAGTATCTCCAGGACATGAATTTTGTTGCCTGCAACAGTCCCGGGGTACCCTGCTGTGCACTCCAAGCAGATGCTGAGGCTTCCACATTGTGTGCTGTATACTGCACTATGTTGCCAACAGGAGACAGCAGTCAGAACTGTAGGAAGAGCTGCTGGAGCCTGAGGACCATGAGGGAGTCTGAAGAGCAGGACAAGCTGGAGCAGGAGGAAGCTACAGCTGTCTAGGGATGTCCCCAGACAGCACCCACACCTCATCTCCCAGCTGAGCGGAGGAGCCAGGCATTGAATGCAATGGATATGTGACCCCTTAAAGGAGAGGTCATTTTCATAAGAAGCCTGGAAAATAAAGTTCCCCAATGTAATCCAAGTGACCCTCGCCAAATACAATCCTTAACACTAACACAGTGCATTAACAATCAGCAGGAAGAGCCCATATGATGTATAAAAGCCCCTCACATATTCCTGTACAGGTGCACTTGCACTGAATGAAACACATCAATGAATGATTCCCTGACCCTAGAACTTAAAATGACTTGCTGGAGCTCTGATTCCCAATGGCACCCACTTAAGGAACTCAGGCTTCCACATAAAAAAGCATTTTCAGTGAGGCTCCATTCTGTAGTGAGCAAAACAACAAACTGCTAAAGAAACTCAGTGGGTCAGGCAGCATCTGTGGAAACAAAGGGATAGCTGACCCTGCACCAGGATTCAACCCAAAATGTCAACCATCCCCCTGCCTCCACAGATGCTGCCTGGCCCCCTGAGTTCCACCAGTAGTTTGACTTTTGCTCTAGATACCAGCCTCTGAAGTGTCTTTTGTCTCTATTCTGTAGTGATATGCAAATCACATATTGGGTAAGACTGAAATTTGTTTGTTCCACTGGTGTGGGGGTTGTCAGATCTCCTGGCTCTCTGACACCCAGGGCCATGCTCCTGTTGGTATCTTGTCGATCAGGACTTCCCTTGAGCGATTGTGGGAGCTGTCTCGTCCTCCCCGCAGCTTCACTCTCCACCATGGCTGCCCAAGTGGGTATTGCTGTTGTCCGGCTGTGTTGGGGAGTATGCCTTTAAGGGTAATGCACTGCCCTGAATAATTCACATCAAACCATTGGAAGAGATGCAAATTGAGTGGGTTTCCATCAGGGAAAGGTGCCTTGTGACCTTTTACTTCATTAATGGCGCTTTATAAGTGCCATTAATGACACTGAGGAAACTCACAGCCATTACGGCTGACTCTAAAAATGCCACTGAAGAGATCAAGCAACCTACAATTTTTAGAGGCAATGCAAACAGAAAGTAAATGTTGTCTTTATCACATTTCTGAGAACAAATATTAAATAGTAAAACAAAATTAAATGGAAATTTATCTCTCATTTTACAGAGTGTTGTAATCTAGAATGTTTGTAGTCTCTCTGCATTCAGGAAGGGTAAACAGAACAAAGTTCAGACCGCACCAACTCACCTATTCTCTCTCCTCTAAGCTCAATGTTATCCTCTGCTCCAAGGAACCACCTCACTCAGGAATCAAACTATAGCTTTTGATAAGGCCAACTCAGAAACCAGAAGCTCCCAATCAGCAGCTGAATGTGGAGTTAAATTGGGCTGTGTGATATGGGGTTGGGCATTTCCAAAATGGTCTGTGCTAGCAAAATCCTGAGCTAGCAAAATACAGAAAAATCCTGAGAATGTTCAGACTTGCACAGTTCGACGCAATCTGACTTAACATTAGGGCTTTAAAAGCAGAATTTACATGTAGATCTGAGTTGAGAGAGGTGAATCGCTGCCGTCTTTTCTAAGACGAACATATCATTCCTTCTTTACACACAGGGAGCAAAACAGTCCATTATATACATGGGGCTAGAATTGTTTATTTTAACTGATACAAATCAATAAGACTACATGTAAAAAATCATTTTTAAAATTCTTTTCCATCTATAAAACTCTGTGCAGACAAGAAATATAAAGTATTCAGAACTCATATGTTGCTTTCAGAATGGCTTTCAAAACGCATTCAGACTACTGACTAACTTTTATATGTGGGACTTACTGGTTGTTGGTGGAGATAAAAAAAATAGATGATTAAAAGCATGAGCAGAAATTGGGCAAGGAACCAGAGGTTTTTGTGATGAAAGGCAATCCAGAACAGATTCACCAGGCTATTTCCCAGGATGAGAGGGCTGTCCTATCACAAGTGGCTAAAGAAGTTAGAGTTGTATTCTTTGGAGTTTAGAAGAATAAGGGGTAATCATTTTGAAACATATAAGATCTTAAGGCGGCTTGACAAGGTGGATGTGAGATGTTGTCACTCGTGGGAGAGTCTCGAATAAGGGGACATAGTTACAAAATAAGGAGGTGGTCATTTGAGACTGAGGAGTGCAGGAATTTCTTCTCTCAGAGAGTGGTGAACCTCCGGAATTCTCTACCCTGGAGCATTGTGAAGGCTGAATCACTGGAGATATTCAAGAAAGTAGGTAAATCTTTGAAAGATCGGGGAATTGGGAACTGGTGCAGAAGAGTTGAGGCTTGGGCCAGATCAGCCATGGTTAGATTGAATGGTGGGATAGGATTGGTGGGGGGTGTGGGGACAGGTGCCTACTCCTGCTCCTATTTTCCTGTGTAAAATGAAGATTTTGCCAAAGAAGTAATTTAGGGAAAGCCCCAACTAATCTGCAAATAGAATCATAGAGCAATGCAGCACAGAAACAGGCCCTTCAGCCCATCAAGTCCATACCAGCCATCAGGCACCATTTACACTAATCCTACATGAATCCCATTTTGTTTATTCTCCCCACACTCTTATCAACTCCCCCAGATTCTATCAACTCCCCCAGATTCTACCACTCACCTATACACTAGGGGTAATTTACAATAGTCAATTAATGTACCAACCTGCACATCTTTGGGATGTGGGAACAAACTGGAGCACTCGGAGGAAACACAACAATCATGGGGAGAACATGCAAACTCCACACAGTCAGCACCCAAGAACAATTATGCAGTCTACCAGACTTAAATTAAAAGATCCAATCTCAATTCCTGCAACAGCATAGATATCACCAACAGGAACTGCAACAAAAATGAAAAGAAAGTATAAGGAAGAGGAGGACATCTTTCACGAATTCAAGCTGTTTACAAAAGAGCCCCTACAGGAAGAATTCTGCCACACAGCCAGTTTTACAGCAAGTGTTTTCTAGAGGTTTTTAAAATTGGTCTACAATGCATGTTAAGCAGGATGGCAAATAAAAACTACTATAACTCTGGAAATTCCTGATTTAGAGACACAGTGGTCAGACTATATGTATGCTATTTGTACTTTAGGATAACAAGAACATACTGTGATTTTGATTTCCTTCTTAGGCTGGTAGAGACGCTTCAGTTCTGTACAGATCTGCCACAGCTGGTGGTGCTTGGTGGAGCAGGTTGTTTGAAATGTTGAGCTCCTCTTCCACTGTTTGCATCAGATCTCCACATTCTCCTGCTCCAGAGCGTGGAGGTTCACAGAGCCTTACCAGATGTTCCTTCTTCATTCTGAGTGGTCTCGGGTGTAGGGTTGGTGGTGGATTTGGAATGTCACATCTTTTTCAGAACGTCCTTGACGCCTTCCTAGTAATGCTAAAAATACATCTTCACCTCCTAATATGCTGTGACAGAGCTTGTAGAGTGCCTGTTTCATAAGGTTGATGCCGAGCAAGCAGATGATCTGACCTGTTCATCAGAGCAAGTTGAGTGTGATCAGACTCTTAATACTGGGCCTAATATTAGTTCTTCTGTCTTGCCAATGGACTTGGAGAATTCCAAGGAGGGTGTGCTGGTGGTACTTTGCCCATGGTTTGAGGTGGCAGCTATGGGTTGTCCATGTTACTGAAGGTGGAGATCACTGATGGTTGGTACACCATGAACGTTGCTGGATTGAGCTCTTGGCCTTCAAACACTCATTTCCTCAGTTGGCTAAAGGCTGCGCTGCTATACTGGAGACAGTGATTAATTTTATCATCGTCATCTGTCTTCACTGAGAAGTGATTCCGGAGGTATGGAAAGTGTTCCCCTTTTACCAGGGTGTTGTTGTTAGGGGAGTGTTGTGGTATGTTAAAGGCAGGTTGGTCCACCCATCTGCTGAAGCCAGTTAAGCATGACTTTGGCTTAGTTACTCTTACATTGATGCATCCCTTGATTTGTTTTTGAGTAACTAAAATATTGCCTAATGCAAATTAAAACTGGAATAAAGGTTCTGAATTGAATGAAAAACAAATGCCAAAAGATATATCTCCATCATTCTCATTTTGGTTTCGGGTCTCAGGGGCAGCACTGACCTGCTTTTCACAGATTTATATCTCCTGTTGTTTCTTTCTCTCTAACCGCCCTCACTAATCTATCAATCAGACAGCTCAGTGAACAGTATTTTACCACGGCAAACCTGGCTCTCCCTTCAGAGATATCCCCATTGTCCTATCCCTCCTTCTCCCACATTCTGCAACCTAAAATTAACTGGTTTCTCACTTTCTTAGTTCTGACAAAGGGTCTTCAACCTGAAACATTTCTCCTTCCACAGATGCTGCCTGACCTGCTGAGTGCTTCCCGCATTTTCTGTTTTCATTTCATTTTTAGGATGTGGGTGTCATTGTAAAGGCCAATCTTTATTGCCATTGCTCATAAAATACACAGTAGCAAGCCACCCAGGTTTCCTGGATTGCATCTCCGAAACTAATGACCTCTACAACTAAAGACAAGGGCAGTAGGTACATGAGAACACCACTTCCTGTAGGTTCCCCTCTAGGTCGCACACCATCCTGACTTGGAAATACATCAGAGTTCCTTCAGTGTTGTTCAACACACCATCTGCATTCAGCACCACCTTTACAACTCAGGATGGCCAATAAGTGCTGGCTTCACAGGCATATTATTCATGAATAATTCAGAGGGTCCTTCTGCACACATGTACTGTTGGCCTGGTGACAGAACAAATCAAGGAAATGTGCAGAAGGCATTTGTGCAGAACATTTTGAAACCTTGGGATATTCCAGCTCACTTTGGCATGAAGAACTTTTGAGGTGTTGTGCTGTGGGATTTCTGTCCATGGATGGGGAAGATAACATCTTGGTTAAACAGGAGATGGTGCAACAGCACTGCACTGGAGTACTGTTGTAGTAGCATACCTTGTAGTAGCATAGAGCCTCAGGCACCAAGAACACGGCCTTCGATGTACCCTTATCCTAATCGATTAAAGCCCAAATAAGTAGTAATACATGCGCAGAACTGGGCTTAAGATAGTTTATATACTATATTGATTATGAAGAAGAGCATATCCTAAATAAAAAAAGTTGCCTCCTTGTACACGGCAGGACTGCAGTCCATTGATGGTGTTAATCTGGACTGATAAGACCACACATGTGCAGAAGGAATGTGCTGCCAGAGGAGGTGGTGGCATCAGATTCAATTACTACATTTAAGAGGTATTTAGACAGACACATAAGTAACTAAGGCAAAGAAGGAGGTGGGCCTAATGTGGGCAAATGGGATTAGTATGGGCAGGAGGTACAGAAGTCTGAAGTCTCACGCCACCAGGTTTAAGAACAGCTACTTCCCTTCAACCATTCGGCTCTTGAACCAACCTGCACAACCCTAATCACTATATCAGTATAGCAAACTGTAACCACTTTGGGCTACAATGGACTTTGTTTTTTTTTGTTCTAATTGTGTTCCTTCTTGTATAATTTTGTATAATTTATGTTGTTAATTTATGCTTTTCTGTGAATGTTGTGAATCTGATGCTATGTGCCTGTGATGCTGCTGCAAGTAAGTTTTTCATTGCACCTGTGCATACCTGTGCTTGTGCATATGACAATAAACTCAACTTTGACTTTTAGTGTAGATGGGCAAAAAGGTTGGCATGGACATGGTGGGCTAAAAGGCCTGTTTCTGTGTTATACGACTTCATGACTATGGGAAGGGATGCCACGTAGCAACCAGCATTGTGCCAACCACCTGGGTAATGAAATCCAAGCTTACCTACACACCAGGCTCACCCTCATCACTAGGTCCCAAAGCCAACTCTAGTTCCTGGAGATTTAATTAATTTGGGGATCTTGCCATCAGGCCGAGTAACCCGGGGCATGGGTTAAACCCCAGGCTTAGATCACCCAGGAAGCCTGGGCACCAGTGTACACCCTGCCCTGGGGGAAGGAACTGAAGCCACACCAAGCCCTGTTCCTCACCCCCTCTGGACATCTCCTCCCGGCCCTCCAGGACCCACCCCTAGGAGCTGGAGCCTGAGCCCAGCCCCATAGCTCTACCACCCCTCCCCTCACTGCAGCTCAGCTGTCCCAAGGGTTGACCCAGTGTCCATGAAATATTCACAGTGAACAAATAAAGATAGCATGGGAAAACAAATGCTCACATTAACATTAATCTTATAAACGTTACTCCACCTGCTCTACGTCTAACCTATGAAGATGTATAACCTACACCACAGACCACCATCTCAGCACCAGGGTATCTATCATCATCTACCTACACTGTTGGAATCACCCAAAGTTGGATTTGCCTCTCAAAGTTTGTGTGGCTGCAGGTTAGCCAGCTGAACTCTTGGGGGAAGGCAATGGTGTGCAAGCCATGCACTTGTGTTTTTGGCCATGCTGCAATTGGTCATCGTGGTGTACGTTTCCAGACAACGGTGTAAAGGAAGCATTAGCAAGCCCTGTCTGTCTCAGTGAATTCTTCACCAACAACAAAGTCAACAGCAAACACCAATGACAGGAGGAGCTCAGATCTTGGGGTCCGAGCCCACAGGACACTCAAAACAGCTGCACAGGTTGACTCTGTGGTTAAGAAGGCATATGGTGTATTGTCCTTCCTCAATCGTGGAGTTGAATTTAGGAGCCGAGAGGTAATGCTGCAGCTATATAGGACCCTGGTCAGACCACACTTGGAGTACTGTGCTCAGTTCTGGTCACCTCACTACAGGAAAGATGTGGAAGCCATAGAAAGGGTGCAGAGGAGATTTACAAGGATGCTGCCTGGATTGCGGAGCGTGCCTTATGAAAGCAGGTTGAGGGAACTCGGCCTTTTCTCCTTGGAGCGACGGAGGATGAGGGGGGACCTGATAGAGGTATATAAGATGATGAGAGGCATTGATCAGGTAGATAGTCAGAGGCATTTTCCTAGGGCTGAAATGGTTGCCAAAAGAGGACATAGGTTTAAGGTGCTGGGGAGTAGGTATAGAGGAGATGTCAGGGGTGAGCTTTTTACTCAGAGAGTGGTGAGTGCGTGGAATAGGCTACCGGCAACAGTGGTGGAGGCGGATACAATAGGGTCTTTTAAGAGACTGTTCAGCACAGCTTTGTGGGCTGAAGGGCCTGAATTGTGCTGTAGGTTTTCTATGTTTCTAAGGTATGTGCCATTTATTCAAGGGATTTTCAGGCTGTCCCTGCGCTTCCGATAAACATTGTTGTCTCCGAAACAGCAGTTAGCCTTATGACACAGTCCTTACATGAGGTGATAGGGTAAGGCCACCTTTAAGAACTGAGTGTACCACAGGGTACAAGCCCTGCTGTTTATATGAGTTTATTGCCTTGAGTGGACCCACCTGGTGTGTACCTGTGTGTGTAACAACTTTTAAAGTGCCTGTGGACACTATATTGGCATTGTTTGAGATGCTGAGGATGGAGAGAACCGCAGGGCAGTGATCCAATGTGGAGTAGACAGAGAACAGAATTCTCCATACAGAGCAGTGGTGACGGCAGGCAGTAGACTTGCTGATATAATGTTGAATTCCAGAGATACAGGTGGAGTCAGCGGAGGTTGTTTGTGTGGACTCAGGAAGTCAGAACTACCTAACACTTAATGCACACAAAGGCTTGCTTACCTACAAAAAGCCACCATATGGGTTTCAGTTAATCCTCAACGTTGTTCAGTCTGTATCGGATAAAATGCTGCAAGAGATCCTGGGGTATCCTTGCAATCAAGATGATTGTCTCATCTCCATGGAGACTGACAAATACTTGAAGGGGGATGGGGGGCAGATACAGAAGCACAATGTTTGGCTGAAATGCAACAAGTGTACATTTATGGAGCTTGACGTTCTGTACCTGGAGATCAGAATCAAGACTGGCCTGGGGTAAAGTAGGAGCCCAGATGGATGTGAAACGAATGTTTTTGGGCTTTGCTCTTCCCTCGGGATGCTTCAGTACTGTTTCATGTTTCTTTAAGGGTTTGAGTGCCCTTCGCAAAATGTTACACAAAGGGAAACCTCACTCTGGGGTAGAGAGCAGTAGAGAGCATATGAGCTACGTAGAGCAAAATCTAGTCGTCAATATTTCTCAGTCCATTCTGACTGTCATGTGAGCCTCCAGCTATGGGGTGGGTGCACTCAATACCTATGTAATACACAACAACTTAATCTGCCTCCACTACTTCCCACACCACTACCTTGAGTGAGAAAAATTATATTGCAGATTTAAAAACAGGCTCGAGCCATTATTTTGGGGTTTTACTTGATTTCAGATGTTTCTGGTTGACTGGACCATAAGCTGTTGGCGGCAATTTTAACCAAAGTCAACCATCCTGACAATGGCAGCAATGATCGTTTTGAAGCAGGACTCAATTTCAAGTTGTTGATTAAGGTCTGGAATTCAATGCCAGGGATAGTAATTGCTGGCAGACTCAATATAAACCAGAGGGCACAATTCCCAAACTGGAAGAAGAACAGAGACCTAGAGGTACGTGTGCATAGTTTGTTGAAAGGGGCAGGGCAGGTTGAAAAAGCATGTGGGATCCTGGGCTTATAATCAGACGCACAAATAAAATAGCAAAGAAGTCATGACAAACCTTTATCAAACAGAGTATTGTGTCCAATTCTGGGTCCAGCTTTTAGGAAAGATGTGAAGGCTGACAAAGGTTGCAAAAGAGATTTACTAGAATGATTCCATGGCTGAGCGACTGGTTAATTGGGCAAACTGGAGACACTGTAGTTGTTTTCCTTGGAACAAAGGAGGTTGTAAAGGGATCTGATAGATGTATTTAAGATCATGAAGGGGAAAGATATAAAGAAACTGTTCCCACTGGTGGAAATGTCAAGAGTCAGAGGACAAAGAATGAAGGTGCTTGGCATGAAAAATAACGTTTTTTTATGCAACAAATGATTAAGGCTCAGAATTCACTGCCACAGATAATAATGGAGGCAAGTTCAATTGTGGTGTTCAAAAGAGAACTGGATAAGTAATGAAAAGAATTTGCAGAGTTGTTGGGACAACGAGGGAAGGAGGGAGCTCTTACAAAGAGTTGGTGCATTCCAGAAGGGCTTCGATGCTGTAATCTTTCTGTGATTTTGTGGTGGAAGCTGTAAAGATGCTTCTTTGAGACATGTGAATGAATATATCACCAGGATGGAGTGAATCGGGGGTTGGGTGTGGAGCTTGTGAGCTAGTGATACAGGGCTTCTGTGTGCACCTGATATATGGATTCAAGATTCTCAATTTCATCCTTAATGCTTCATCTCCACTTTGAGCGGTCATCAGCCAGTGATTCCCAGTGGGGATGCTGCACTTCTTCTAGGAAGCTTTGAGAACATCCTTGAATCTTTTCCTTTGTCCTCCTGGCAATCTCTTCCCATGATGGTGCCCAGAACAAAGTGTCTGATTTGGTTACCTGGTGTCAGACATGTGAACGACAAAAGTATAATGTAGCCAGCTGAATGCAGCCAGTTGGTAGACAATGCCTAGTGTCTACGATGAAACAGCTTCACACTTCTTTCAGACCTGTGTTGAATCAGTCCATCAACTTATGTTCACACACTTCCCTCAAAATCTGGCCTTTCCCTGTAGCCCTGGCTATTTCTACTTTGTGACCGAGAAATCATCTTCTTCTGCCTGTGAAGAATAAACTTCACTTCTTGAGTTTACTGTGGCTTCTTCATAAGATTGTCTCGACAAGGCATCTGCCTTAGTGTTTGTCTGCATATTCTTATAGTCCTATTGAGACTGTAGGATGGCCCACCTCTGTATCCTGGGAAAAGCAGACTTGTATTAGCGACCAGTATGAATGGTCTTTTCAGGAAGAATTGGCGAAAGTTTGTAACTCTAACTCTAACCCTGAATGCCTCCTCTATTTGAGCATAGATCATACATACACCTTTTGATGATCTTTCCCCATCATCATGGTTCACTTTTCTTTAACAGTTAACAAAATGGAGTCAGCACTATGGCATGATCAGGTAGAAGAGTCCATTGTAGCTTTGAATCATACCTAGAAATGACGAGAGCTCAAATAATGTTTCTGGATTTCCTGGCTCTGCTGATGGTCTCAACTTTTTCCTTAAATGGCTGTACCCATTTTCATCTACTTGCAGAGGTACATTCCCTTTCTTTTGAGGCTTGACATTACTTTTATGACATATTCTGAACACTTCCTCAAGTATCTGAAGGTTTTCCTTCTTTGTGTCAGCTGCCACTAGTATGTTATCCTAACCGTACAAACAACCGCGGAGCCCCGTCAGCATCTCATTCCAAGTGTGACCTTGTGGGTGGTAAATGTCATGTCATGTTAACATTTTTCGTCTACTGGCAAAGGCATGAGGTAGGATTAATTTAGTGAAAACCTACCACCCTATTTGGCATACGAACCTTGAGACGTGTGCAGAGGCCGTTGTTCTATTAAGGGTTTGTATAAACCTCTGCAGAGCCGGGCAGTCCTACCTATCTTACATGCCACCACAGTGGGTACAGTCCCATTGACCCTTGACACTTTCACCAAGAACCTGTCACTCCAGTCTCATTAGCTCTTTAATGGCAGATGTCAGGTTTACAATAGATTGCTTTGGCATTTGGTTTATGCTTGCTGCCTTTTAATGCCTGCGCATCATCACCATACTGTTCCAAAAGCTTCTTCAATGCTTTATTCATGCTAAATGCATTTACCTAATCCATCTTCAACTACTCTCTCCCTGGCAAATGTTCACACAATCAGCCACTACATTTGGTAGACTTGCCTTTTGTCCTCATATTCCCAGGTCTCCCCAGAGCATTGCCAACTTTCATGTACTTTTGTCCATTATGTACTGTACATATATAATACATTGTAACGTACCATTGCCAGCTTATTTGAATTCTTTATTAAACTTCTTTATTAAACTTCTTTATCATTCTTTCCATAATGGAGCAGCCAGTGGCTGTGTCAATATTCAAATCAAAGTCTTGACTATTAATCTTTAATTTCAAAGTTGCTGTCTTTTTTAATCACCATTATTGACCTTATATTCCATTTAAAATGTGCATCTTGCATTGCATATCCCCTTCAGAGTTCACCAGTTGGATGAAGTTCACCAGATTGATTCCTGGGATGGGGGGATTGCCCTATGAAAGACAGTAAGCAGACTGGGCATATTCTTTCTGTAGTTTAAAATAATGTGAGGTGATCTCATTGAAAAGTACAGAATTCTAATGGGGCCTTAAAGGGTAAATACAAACATGATCTTTCCCTTGGCTGCGATGTCAAGAACCAGGGGTCACAGACATGAAGTAAGGAGCCCCCTTCAGAACTGAGATGTGAAGATGTTGTCTATGGACTTCACTAGCCAAGATAGTCGTGAAGGCTTGGTCACAGCAAAGGTCAATAGAGTTTTGGTTACTAAGGGAATCAGCCATGATCTTTTACCACAGCCAGTCCAGATGAAAGGTCTCGACCTGAAATATTGACTGTCCATTTCCCTCCACAGATGCTGCCTGAGTCCCTCCAGTACTTGCTTTGTTGCTCCAGATTCCAGCATCTGCAGTCTCTCACCATGATATTATTGAATGGTGGAGCAGACAGGAGGGGCTGAATGGCTTACTCATAATTCTATTTTTATGTTCTCGTGTTCAACGCTATGTAAAGCTCCCTGCTGTGGTTTTCAATTGTGTTTCCTTTTTGTTAGAACACTGCTTCCTGCCACTATAGTGGCATTACACAGAATCTGTGTAATCCTGCATGCAGTAGCTATGTGCCCATTGCTTTCTACATCTTGCTGTGCTAACCTAACACATGGTGGACAGCCCATTGCAACAAAGCAAGGTTTCCCAGCAGACCCGCTTTAAGCACCGCTTACACTCACCTCAGCTGGATGTTGAAGTTTTTGCCAGTGGTCCACATACCGCATTAACACTAACATTTTGTGCTAGCTGAAACCCCTTTGCATTTTTAGAGTCCATTTACATACATTTTTTATCTGCACAGCATGTTTGAACATTAGATGTTTATTAACCTGGATGTGCTTATCAGTTAGCTCAAACACTAACTAATTTCACCGACACACCGATTTTTCAAACAGACTATGCAACTGCTAGTTGTTCTTGACCTCTGGGTGTTGGTTCCAAAGTTCTAGCTTTCCCCAGTTTCCAGTTGTAAATTACTGCCTTTCCGAAAGATGGGACATTGTTCAATCTGCAGGGTACAAATAATCTTGCTAATGTCACTTAAGTATCTGGCTGCATTTCCATTAACAAGAACAACTTCCTTGTTTGTGTGTGGCTCATTCTGTGTATTTATGCCCTTGCCCTCAATGTTATTCACTTAAAAATCAATCTCAATCCATTCCATGTACTGTATGTTGGAAAAGCTCCCACGCTTTGTTGTATCTACTGAGATTTTCGATGTAACTGGTCTGGGTCTGAAGTGCCAATTTGTAATCTTTCACTTCAACAGTCACAAGGCTTGTCTTTGTATTCATAACGAGTTTGCATGCCACCATTTTTACCTCACTTGCCACAATTAATTGTGAACTTCTCAACTCACCCAGTCATATAATTACCCCACATTTTTCATGACGTTGTCACTCCTAACAGTTGTGATTTTTGCCATCCCTATCCTTAATTCCAGTGGAAAGCATGTGTTGTCGGTGGCTTCTAAAAAATCTGGTGCACAGAGTCCAAACTGTTAGGTGTGACACACCAGCTGCTTAAACAAGGTGTGCGTTGTTTTTTAAAAGGGGAATCTTGTGAAGGCTCCTTCACAACCTGCCCAGGGAATTTTCTATCAACATTGTTCCAGCAGAATGAGCAATTAATCACATTACATAATTCTTAGAAGAGTGACAGCCTCAAAACAAAAATTATTGTTTACAAGTAATACAACTTTACTGTAAAGTGATGAACTCCCAATAACACAAATAACTACAAAACCCAATACATTAAAAAGTGTTTTGGCTTTACATATGAACTATAAGTACCATTTTAATGTCATGGTTATTGCCCAGTGCAGGAATGACAATTGAAATGGGATAACTTGTAATGTTGGTCACATTTCCCTGATCGTGGGATCTTTTAATCCCAGCTGAGTGAGCAAACAGGGCCTTAGATAAAGGTGAGAAACAAAGGAGTGCAGATGCTGGAATCTAGATGAAAAACACTACGATGGTGGAGGAACTCAGCAGGCCAGGCAGCATCCGTGGAGAAAAGCAGGTGGTCAACATTTCAGGTCAGGACCCTCCTTCAGGACTGAAGATAGGAAAAGGGGAAGCCTTTAGCCTATAGGAGGGAAAAGCAGAGCCGTGACAGACAAAAGAAGGGAGGCGGAGTGGGCACAGGGAGGTGATAGGTAGATACAGGGAAGAGATAGTGATAGGCAGGTGTGGGGAAGGAGGGGAGAGCAGATCCACTGGGGGATGGGTCTAAGAAAAGAAGAGAGAGTCAAAAAAAGGGCTAGGAAAGGGAAGAAGCGAAGAACTATGGTGGGGGGGGGAGGGTGTTTGTGGGGAAGGGGGGTGGGGATTACTTAAAGTGGGAGAATTCAATATTCATGCTGTTAGGCTGCAAGGTTCCAAGATGGAAAATGAGGTGCTGTTCCTCCAGTTTGCGCTTGGCAGTCGAGGAGGCCAAGGACTGTCATATTAGTGATAGTGTGGAAGAGGGAGTTGAAGTGACTGGGAACAAGAAGATGCAGGTCGCAGTTATGGACACAGCACAGGTGTTCTGCGAAATGGTCACCTAGTCCACGTTTGGTCTCACTGATGTAGAGAAGGCCACACTTGGAGCACTGAATGCAATATTAATAGAGGTGCAGCTGAATCTTTGTCTCACCTGAAAGGACTGTTTGGGTCCCTGGATGGAGGTAGTGTAGGGGCAGGTGTTGCACCCATGGTGGGGGCAGTGGAAGGTTCCTGGGGTGGGAGCAGAATGGGTGGGAGGGGAGGAGTGAATGAGGGAGTTGTGGAGAGAGCGGTCCCTGCAAAAGGCAGAAAGGGGCAGGGAGGGGAAGATATGCTTGGTGGTGGGGTCCCGTTGGAGATGGTAGAAGTGGCGGAGAATGATGTGTTGGATATGTAGGCTGGTGGGATGAAATGTGGGGACAAGGGGGACCCTATCCCTGTTGTGTCTGGGAGGGGTGTGGGTGAGAGCAGAGGCGGGGAAATGGCAGAGATACGGGTGCGAGCTCTCTCGACCACAGTTGGGGAGGCGGGGAGGGAAGCCCTGGTGAGAAAATAAGTTGGACATCTCAGATGTCCTGGAGTGGAAAGCCTCATCATGGGAGCAGATGCGGCAGAGGTGGAGAAATTGAGATAAAGGGATAACATCCTTGCAAGTGACAGGGTGGGAGGAGCTGTAAGCTAGGTAGCTGTGGGCATCAGGGGGTTGTAGAAAATGTCAGTGGATAAGGAATCTCCTGAGATGGAGACGGAAAGATCAAGGAAGGAGAGAGAGGAGTCAGAGATGGTCCAAGTGAATTGGACGGCTGGGTGAAAATTAGTGACGAAATTTACGAAACTGTCGAGTTCCGCACAGGTACAAGAGGTGGCACCAATGCAGCCGTCGATATAGCAGAGAAAGAGTTGAGGAATGGGGCCGGAGTAGGCTTGAAACAGACACTGTTCAACGTAGCCAATGAAGAGGCAGGCATAGCTGGGGCCTATGCAAGTACCCATAGCTACATCTTGGGACTGTTCAACTTAGATAAAGTTGTCACCCTGTCGTGCAGCACTTTGTCAGCTGGGGCCTACAGTGTAGAAACAGGCCATTTAGTTGAAATGGAATTAATCACCTAATTCCTCTGTAATACTTCTACTTGATCTGTTAGCAACTATCTCAGTCTAGATATTGTGGGACTATTGATTGCAAAACTAATGTCAGTCACTGTGATTACTCTGTGAAATTGACACCAACTCATATTTCAGCACATGCATCCTTTAACCCAACAACCCCCAAAACACCATTAGGAACTCAGCAGTCCTCCTCCAGACAAATCACATGAACTGAGTCTAAAACAACTTGAAAATCTCATGCTTCATAGCATGAATTTAAGGTGAATTACCAAAGGAGTACCAAGCCACATTTATTGCTTAACAAGCTGACCTCAAAGAGCCTATTTTATGTGTATTGTAATTTCTTTACATAAATATTTCAAATTAAAATATGAAAAAAACAATTATATTCTGATAGTTCATCTTTTATCTCGATCATACACGTAAGTTCCAATCTTTAGCACTATTTAAGAAGGTAATTAAAAACTGCTTTTTACTTCAGGGATCAGGGTAGATCCTCCACCTCAAACCATCTTTCTCTCCCAGTTCCTCATATTTTTTGATTCCCTCAAGTACCCCAAAATCTACCAGCTTCAACCTTGGAGATCCAATGATTGAGTATCTAGAGTCCTCTCGGTAGAGAATTCCAAAGATTGACAATTCATTGAATAAATAAATTTCTCTTAATCCAATGTGAATCCCATGTTTTTGTTTCCTGAATCCCAAGTCCTCTTTTTCTACACACTCCAGCTTCAGGAAACAGCTTCCACTACTTAACCCTGAACATTCTAGAATATAGAACATAGACCTTCAGCCCACAATGTTGTGCCAAACTAATTAAACAGCTAATTAAACTAATCCCTTCCGCTTACACAATGTCCATATCCCTCCATCCTCTGCACATTCATGTGCCTATCTAAGAGCCTCTTAAATCGTAATTACCTCCACCACCACTCCTGGCAGTGAATTCCAAGCACCCACCACTCTTTGTGTAAAAAGTTGCTCTGCATATCTCCTTTGAACTTATCCCCTCTGACCTTAAATGCATGCCCTCTAGTATTAGACATTTCAACCCTGGGGAAAAGATACCGGCTGTCTACTCCATCTCTGCCTCTCATAATCTTATAAGCTTCTACCAGGTCTCCCCTCAGCCTCCATTACTCCAGAGAAAATAACCCAATTTGTCCAACCTCTCCTTATAGCACATGCCTTCTAGTCCATGCAGCATCCTGGTAAACCTCTTCTGCACCATCTCCAAAGCTTCCACCTCCTTCCTATAATGGGGTGACCAGAATCTCTTTGAGAATCTTATAAACCTCAGTGAGATCCCCTCTTATTCTTCTAAATTCCAGGCCAATCTTATTTAATGTTTCTTTGTAGGACAACCCCCTCCTGTCCCAGTCACTCTGCTCAGCCTCCAAGGCAAGTACGTCTTTCCTTAGGTCTGGAGACCAAAACTACACACAGTTGGGTTTCCAGGTGTGGCCTCACCATCGCTCTGTCCAAAAGCAGCAAGACTTCTTATTCCTGTAGTCCAACCCCCTACAATCAAGGCTAACATTTAATTTCCTATTACAATTGCCTGCTGGACATGAGTGCTACTCGTCTGTGTTTCATGAGCAGCACATTTTTGTACACCAACATTTGATAGCTTATTTAAATTGTATTCCAATTTTCTATTCTGACAAAGAGAACACCCTTGCTTTTCCCAATTACATTCCACCTGCTACACTCACCCAAACTGTCCACATCCCCTTGCAAACTCATTGTGTCTTGCAGCGCACTTACTCATCTGGCTATGTAAATTTAACAAACCTGGACAGAGTACATTCTGGCCCCTATGATTGAAAACAGAGTTTTCTCTGAGTGCAATAATAACATAAGTGGCGTTGTTTGGCATTACTACAGATGTTTAGTTTTAGGAGTGATTCTTACCTGAGTTGGCAGAGTTTGTGGTGCTGGAGGTATTTATTCACATCACTCTGTGCAATGCCAATTTGTGTTGCTGGGTGAGGTTCAGTCATATATTAAAACATCCCTGATGTCAATCGATCACAAACCAACCGGGGTTTCATTGAGTTGTTTGTTCTGCAGCTGCACTATTTAAAGGAACAAAAAATCTCACGTGTCTTCTGTATCCTACTCTACAGCACTCTGGAGGATGGCTGTGCATCCTGAACTGGCTCCCCCTCACCCACTGAGCTTTCTACTGACTTCTACTGTCATTTCACTACTTAGAAACTACCGACACTGAATGCTTGCATGGTTTTACTGCCAGTGTTGCAGGAAGAACTGTAACTGGAATGTGTCAGGGACACAGATATTCTCAGAGACATGGAAAATAGGGCCACTGAGCCCTTTGAATCTCTGCCTCCATGACCCCTCTATCACTTAAATTATACTCTCCCTTTCTGTTTTTCACACTGAAGTAGATAACTTCGCATATATCCATGTTGTACTGCACCTGCCATGTATTTCCCCACTCTACTTGTTTAACTCATCTTGAAACCACTTTGCATTCTCCTCACAACTTACAATTTTGCTTATTTTCTTGTGTTGGCAAACTTTGAAGTATTACTTTTGGTTCCCTCGTCCAAATCATTGATATTTATTGAGAGTAGCTGGGGCCCAAACACTGATCTTTGTGTCACCCCACTGGCCACTGTCTGCCACACTGAAACAGACCCATTTATTCTTACTTTGTTTCTGTCTGTCAACCAGTTTTCAATCCCATGTACTTTAATTTAGCACATTAATCTTGTCAGACTTTATTAAAAATCTTCTGAAAATCCAAGTATGCCACATCCACTAATAAGTAATAGTTCTCTCATAACTATTCTCCAGTGTAGCCTCAAAAACTCCAGGAAGTTTGTCAAACATGATCTCCCTTTCTTAAATCCATGCTGAATTTGTCGAATCCTGTTTATATTTTTCAAGTGTCCTGTTGTCACATATTTTATAACAGACCTCACAGGAAAAGACATGTATGGGTCTAGATCCAAACACATCACTCAGGATCTAGAGGCCCACGTTCGGATTTACACCTCTCTGCAGGCTAAGGTTTGCCAAGATGTAGTAACAGAGATCTGAGATCTTCTGTGGCCTCAGCTACAGGCTCATACCCATGCCTGGATTCTTTGTCATTTGAGATCACGGTCACAACTTTCTAGCCTCAGGATCAATCCATAACATATCTCTCAATTTGCCGCTCACTGCAGCATCACTGATTAACTGATGGACAGACATCAGGTGTTAAGGGCCATCCCTCATTAAATGACTTCCTATTCCTGTGTATTGCTCAGCCACTGCAGCTGGACACTTTGATAATGAAAATCATGACTACACAAGGAACTTTCTGGAAACTTCTAATGAACTCCTCAAAACGAGCTTTGGCTATCTGCACCAGTCTGATTTTACACATAGTCTCTATTACTAGTCAGTGTCTCCCACATTGTTGCTCAGGGACAGAAGAATAGAAGACAGGAGGATCTGGAGGATGAAGACTGAAGAGAGTTGGGCTACGATCAGTATGGGGCTGCTACCATATTCCTTAGCCACAATGTCAATGTCAAAGTGTCCGAGCTCCCAAGCTATGAAAGTGCAGCAATGTTCAGGTCATTTGCTGTTGGCATTGCCCATGCGGCTCCTTGTATTCCAGTTTCCTGGTCTTCATAATGAGAAGTGGATGTTACCTGTGCATCAGTTCTTTTAATGTGGGGTAGCTATTGCACACCAACTAGTCCATGGGTTTAACTGAGTGAGGTCTTAATCCAATGGCAAAGGAGTACAAGCAACTGAAGATCAGGCTTTGCTCTACAGATGTTAATAACACACGTAGGAGGATATGTGCACAGGTGCCTGTTGACACATGCACTCTGATACAGACAGGTGGCCTCAAGCACTGATGACATTGCCCAATACCCACTCCTTGCTCTCATTCCAGTGATAATCTCACCCGTAATCTCTCTATGGTTGAATCCCTTCTCCTTCAGTGTCCCCCTCATCTTCTGAACTCATCCCTCCCTCCAACCTTTACACCCCTCCCTCTCCCGTACCCTCCCCCTCTGCATCTTCTCTCGTCCACCCCAACACCCACCCTTTCCGACACTAATAGCCCCCAACCTGTCCCCTAATCACGGCGTGTATCCGGGGGAACATCCTGCTTTAGACCATCGGGAACACACTGACGATGAATAATAATATCACGGAAACATCTCATGTTTTAACTGAGAGTCGTCTCTCACCTCCCGCGAGGTTCCGGTGTTCATCCAGCGAGGTTCAGGGCGGGAGCACTGATGATCAGAGGAGGGGCAGTGACCCCCCCTGCCGTCCGCTGTGGCTCGGGACTGGGAGGAACGGGAGGAGTTGGGGTGCAGAGGAGAACGGAACACGGATCGGGCCGGTCGATCGGTCCCAGTCGCGACGGCAGGTCGGCAGGTTTAGTGGCGCGGACCGGGGAGCGCACGGGGGACGGACCGGGACCAGCGGTGAGTGAATGGTGGGGGAGTCGGTACGGAGGGGAGATGTGGGGTGGGGAGAGGGGGAGGAAGGAGGGAGGGGGTGGGGGGAAGGAAGAAGGGAAGGAGGGAGGGGGTGGGGGGGAAGGAAGGAAGGAAGGAGGGGGGTGAGGGGAGGAAGGAGGAAAGGAGTGGGGGATGGAGGAGAGGATGGAGGGATGGATGGAGGGATGGAGGGAGGGATGGGGGAGGAGGGGTGGGTGGAGGGGGAGGCATGGGAGGGGGAAGAAGGGAGGAGGAAGGTGGAGGGCGGGGGAGGGAGGAGAGGAGAGAGGGGAGGGGAGAGGGAGGAGGGGGACGAAGCAAGGAGGAGGGGGATGGAGGGGGGAAGAAGGGAGAAGGGAAGGGGGAAGAAGGGAGGAGGTAGAAGGAGGAGGGAGAGGGGTAGGGGGAAGGCAGGAGGAGGGAGGGGGAAAAGGAGGGAGTGGGGGGTGAAGAAGGGAGGGGGATGGAAGGGGAAAGGAGGGGGAGGGGTAAGAGGGAGGGGGGAAGGGGGAGGTGGGGTAGAAAGGGGGGAAGATGGGGGAGAGGGAGTGAAGAAGGGAGGATAGAGAGGGGAAAGATGGAGGAGGAAGGGGGAAGAAGAAGAGGGGGGAAGAAGAGGGGGGAGAAGAAGGGAGAAGGGAAGGGGCGTAAGAAGAGTGGAGGAGGGAGGGGGAGGAGGGGGAAGGGGAGAGGTGGGAGAGGGGCAGAGGGGAAGGGTGGAAGGGAAGAAGGGAGGGTGAGTCTGTAGAGGGAGGTATGGGAGTGAAGGGAGTGTGTGGAGCAGGAGGAACGGGGAGCAGGAGGGATGGAGGAAGAGGGCGAGAGATGAAGGGAGGGGGAGGCATGGATGAGGGGGGAGGGGGAGGATGGAGGAAGAGTGGGTGAGGGAAGGGGGGATGGGGAAAAGGGGGAAGGATGGAGGAAGCGGATAGAGGAAGGGGTAAGGATTAAGGAAGCGTGTGTAGGAGGTGGGATGGAGGAAGAGGGGGAGGGATGAAGAGGGTAATGGGTGGCGGGAGTGGGAGGGGTGGGGGAGGGATGGAGGAAGGGGGGAGTGGGAGGGATGGAGGAAGAGGGGAGGAATGAGGTAGAGTAGGGGAGGGGTGGAGGAAGAGGCAGGGGATGAAGGAAGGGGGAGGGGTATGGAGGCAGAGGGGAAGGAGAGGGAGGCAGGGGGGAGGGACGGAGGGAGAGTAGGGATGAAGAGTGGGGGTAGGGGTGGAGGGATGGAGGCAGGAGGGGGTGGGAGGAAGAAGGGGAAGGAGGGAGAGGGGGAATGGGAGGTAGTGAGGACGAGGGGAGGGGGAGGTTGTGAGGGAGAGGGTGGGGTTGTGAGGAAGGGTAGGGAATGGCAGGAGGGAGTTGGGGGAGGGTAGGGATGAAGTGTGTGGGAGGGATGGAGGAATAGGTGGGGGAGGGAGTGGGGGGAAGGAGGAAGAGGAGGGAAGAAGGGGGAGGGGGAGGTTGTGAGGAAGGGGGAGGGGAGTGAGCGAGGAAAGGGGTAGGGAGGGGCATTGAGGAATGGGGAAGGGGAACGATGGAGGAAGTGTGGGGATGGGGAGGGATGGAGGAAGAGTGGGGGAGGGTTAGGGATGGGGAAGAAGGGGAGGGATGGAGGAGGAGGGTGGAGGGGTGGAGGAAGAGGTTGGGAGATGGAGGGGAAGAGGAGGGAGGAAAGGGGAGAGGGTGGACATTGAGGGGAAGTGGGAAGGGCGAGGTTGTGGGGAAAGGGGAGGAAGGGGTGGGGGAGGGAGAAGAATATGGGGAGGGGGAAGGAGGAAGGTAGGGGAAGTGAGGGAGGGTGAGAGGAACGGGGAGGGAGTGGGGAGGATGGGAGGAGGGAGGGGGTAATTGGAGGAAAGTTGGGAGAGGGAGGTAGTGAGGGGAGAGGGAAGCTGGGTGCAGGAATGGAAGGATAGAGGGGTGAGGAGGGAACAGGGAAACATGGTAAGTGGGCAGTTGGGAACAGGGAGAGAGGGGGTTGGAGGGAGCGTGTTTGGGGAAAGTGGAGAGGTGGGGTAGTTGGCGAGGAGAGGGAGAGAGGTGGCAGAGGGGGAGAGAGAGAAGGTGGGTGGGTGCTGGAGGGAGGGTGTGGTGGCAGATGGAGGGTGATTGGGGGAGGCAGAGAGATGGGTGTGGATGGAGGGAGATGAGCAGTAGGGGAAAGGGAGAGAGGGACCGAGCTGTCCGTGGAGTTTTGTTGTTTGCTATGTTTAAATGACCACAATGGGATTTTACCGCTATTCAGCAGTTGCACACATCCATTTGGTATTAAGTTAAGTTTAATTATTTTCAGTAATAAAGACATGACTTTTGAATTCCTGATTCAGTGCTTTGCTATTGTACCACCACCCTGACTAAAGTTGTCACTGCTGGATCTAAAGGCCGTGACAGTAGCAGCCTTGACGGCCATGCTTATTTTTTTTTGTTACAGGTGTGACTTATCTACAAAGACTGACACCATGAACACAAGTCCAGGCACTGTGGGCAGTGACCCTGTCATCCTGGCCACTGCTGGTTATGATCACACTGTTCGCTTCTGGCAGGCACACAGTGGAATCTGCACCCGGACCGTACAACATCAGGACTCCGTATCCTTGCAGTTCAGTCTCACCGAATTACAGGCAGCACCTTCACACAAACAAACAGCAAATGAGATAAATGACCAATTGGTTTGATTCAGCAAAGTTGAATGAATTCAGAGAAGAAATCTTAGGGTCACGTGGCAAGGAAACAGACCTCTCGGCCCATCGAGTCTGCACTGACGTCAACATTTACACTAATCCTACACCAATCCCATTTTACTTTACCCACATTCCCGCCCACTCCCCCCAGATTCTACCACTCACCTACACACTAGGGGCAATTTACAGTAGCTCATTAATCTACCAAACTGCATGCCTTTGGGATGTGGGAGGAAACTGGAGCACCCGGGGGAATCCCACCCGGTCGCAGGGAGAACGTGTAAACTCCAAACAGGCAGCACCCATAGTAACGATTGTACCTTGCTCACTGGAGCTGTGAGGCAGCAGATCTACTAGCTTCACCACGGTGCTGCTCAGGAGCTCATCTGCTTTCCTCTTGAATCTTTTATGCCCACCTTGCAGGGAGTGGAGGAGAGTGGGTGGGGGGGGCTCTCTCTTTAATATTTTATGCAGAAGTCACCACCTCTGACGGTGCAGCATTTGTTCACTACTCTGGACTGTAAGCCTAGTTATCACGCTCAAGTCTCTTAGGAACTTTTATAATCACCCATCTGTGGTGCTATCAATAGTATTTACTGGCATTAAATATAATCTCATTTCTCAACTCTGTGGCTGACTGACAGCGTGAACAGCAACTCTGCAGATCAAAATTAATTGTGTGCTTGCTATTTTTATCAAATTATTATAGATTCAACGCCATTATGAGATTTGTGGTGAATTTCCAACATACTCTGTTCCTTTTTCAACATTTCATTTCTTTGCTCATAAAGAGGGTAATATAAGCACAGAGAGAGGCCCTTCAGCCCACCATGTCCATGCTGACCATCAAGTGCCTATCTATACTAATCCCATTAACCAGCACTTGGTCTTTAGCCTACTTTGCCCTGGTGATTCAAGTGCTTGTGCAGATACTTAAATGTTGTGAGAGTATCTGCTACCACCACCCACTCAGGCAGTGCATTCTGGATTACAACCACCCTCTGGGTGAAAAGATTCTTCCTCAGATCCCCACTAAACCTCTTAACTTCTCACCTTAAACCCATGCCCACTACTTATAGACACCTCCGCCATGGAGAAGAGGTTCCTACTATCTACCCTGTCTAATTTTGTACACCTCTGTTAGGTTTCCCCTCAGCCTCCTCTGCTCTAAAGAAAACAAACCTAGCCTATCCAGTCTCTCCTCATAACTCTCCATCCCAGGCAACATCCTGGTAAATCTCCACTGCATCCGCTCCAGTGTGATCATATCCTCCCCTTGGTGTGATTAGGTCTGCACACAATGTTCCAGCTGTTATACCAAGTCCTCCCTGCTCTATATTCTGTGTCCTGGCTAATGAAGGTGAGCATCCCTTAAACTTTTTTGAGCACCCATCTATCTCTGCTGCTACCTTTAGGGATCTGTGAAGATGTACACCAGGATCCCTCTCTTCCATTAATAGTATATATCCTACCCTTTATAGAACCCCCCCCCCCCACAAAAAAAAATACACTTTACACTTATCAGGATTAAATTCCATCTGCCATTGCCTTACCCATCTTACCAGCAGATTAATATCATTCTATAGCTATCACTATCACTTTGTCACTATCAGCCACACCTCATTTTTGTGTCATCTGCAAACTTACAAATCATACTTTCTGCATTCGCTTTTAAGCCATTAATGTGTATAACAAACAGCAGTGATCCCAGCACCAATCCTTGTGGTACACTGCTGGTCACAGGCTTCCAATCACAGAAATAACCTCCACCATCATTCTATTATCCACTACCTCATTCTATGTTTTCCTGTTTTTTTTTATGTTTTACAAAGCTTTTTGCATTTTTCCATCTTTGTCCTCAAAGGGGAAAGGGCCTATAGCTCTGCAATGCTCAGAATCTGCCTTCCCCTATTAAGGACCAGGTTCAACTCCCTCTGCAAATTTCATTTGTCTAACCTTTTCAGAGTGTTTTGTTCCCCTTTCTAGTCATATTGGGATGTTCCCTTTTCCACCACCACTCAACTTTTGTTCAATTACTTGTGCAGTGAGCTGAGTTTATGAGTTACTGTAAATTACTTCATTCTTTCCATTTCCTTAGCAAAGGTGTCAGCAGGTGAATGCTTTGGAAATCACACCGGACCGCAGTATGATTGCAGCAGCAGGTGAGCACTTGTACTCACATCCACAAATGTACTTTATTGACCACCTAGTGGGCAGCTCCTGCACTACACACCTCATTGAAATATGTTATTGTTGGTCTCTTTTGGAGAAAACCTAAATGTGGTTTTTAATACACAATTTCTGGACAGTTGAGATTGAAGTAGTTTCTGTAAAATGAACATAACTTCCAACCTTAGGGCCACTGCACCACATATCCTTTGACCTCTAAGAAGGAGAGGGGAGAGACGAAAACATTTTCTATTCCCTGGTCTTACTTCAGACGCTGAATTTTGTGCTTGTGCCTTGAAACAGTTAATTTTCCTGAAAGGTGAATGCGAGTGGCATTAGTAAGCAGTCAGAGAAAGACACAGTGCATCTTTGCTTCATCTGTAACCACAGGTTCTAACAGTATTTTGACCTTGTTGCTTGTCAGAGCTAGTGGCAGATGCAAGATACATGGTACAGGTAATATTTGCAATGTGAAACCCACCCGGCATTTTATCTTCTTTGCCTCATCTTGTAGGATACCAGCACATCCGAATGTACGACTTGAATTCCAACAACCCAAACCCAGTTATCAACTATGACGGGGTCAGCAAAAACATCACCTCAGTTGGGTTCCATGAGGATGGACGTTGGATGTACACAGGTGGTGAGGACTGCATGGCCCGAATCTGGGACCTCAGGTACTTATTAGGGGGCCCATAACAAGATAATTTGGTTGGTGGCACTTTTGCTTCTAAATTAGGATAGTTCAAGTCCCGGTTGAGCGCAAACTCTAGGTTGACAGTTCTGAGGGGGGTGTTGCAGAAGCAGGATGCTATCCTTTGGATAAGGTGTTGGGTGGATGTAAGTGATTCCCTGCCAGAGATGTTCACTGAAATAGATTACCACATTGTTGGTTTTTTGGGATCATGCTGTGCATATTTCCAAAACTGCAACGTTGATGGGAGTCTGCAAGTGTACTTAAGTAGCCGTGAGCTGCTTTGAGCCACCCTGAGGTCGAGTCTTGGTGGCAAAATGGCAAAGCTGGTTAAGCTGCTGTCTCACAGCACCAGGGACCCGGGTTCCATCCTGACCTCGAGCGCTGTCTGTGTGTGGAGTTTGTATGTTCTCACTGTGTCTGTGTGAATTTCCCCTGGGTGCTCTGGCTTCCTCCACATCCCAAAGTAATGTGGGGTTGGTAGGTTAATTGCCCACTGTGAATTGCCCCTAGTGTGTAGGTGAGTGGTTAAATCTGGGGAGAGTTGATAGAGTGTAGAGAGAATGTGTTTAACGTAGGATTAGTGTAAATGGGTCAGTGATTGCAGGGCGGACTCAGTGGGCAGAAGAGCCTGTTTCTGTGCTGTATCTCTCTATGACTCTGCATAAGTGCAGTTCTCGGGTAACAATTGGATAGGGAAGCCTCAGTGGAAAGGAACAGCTGATGAACGTTTCTCCAACAATGAGACCTTGTCTGCCAGGTATGAGGAGCTTGGTAATGTGGTTCAAAAGAAACATTGTAATAATTGACTGTATCACACACGCACTAAGTAGTACAATCCTACACATTCCTTTGCTTGAGTAGGAATGCTGATCCATGGAATGAAGTGTTAGGATCCACTGAGCTTCTAATTTTTTTGCATTGCTGTTGGGATGTTCAAAATCAGAAACTGGTTCAATTGCAGCAGGCTCAGGAAGCTGGTGTAACTGTTCCCTAACTTTGTCTCCTCTCAGCTGCTACAGCGACTGAGAAACAGCAAGTCTACTGAAGGCCAAAAGTGGGAAAGGGGTGGACTCCTGAACCCTGGCTATGATCGAAGCACTGCTGCTGATCCGGTCCATCTGTAACCTGAACTATCCTTCTATCTCCCAACAGATCACGCAACCTGCAGTGCCAGAGAATCTTCCAGGTCAATGCTCCTATAAACTGTGTCTGCTTGCATCCCAATCAGGTAAGGTGCAATGCTATATGGTACCAAAAGAGCAGACAAACTGCACTTCCCTGCTCTCCCTGAGACGTTGTCTGTCATGGTTTCCAGTAGAGACGTGCAGAGCCAGGAATCGTACAGCACGGAAACAGGCCCTTCGGCCTTTCATGTCTATGCAAACCCTTTTGCCCATCTATATCAATTCCATTTGTGCACATTAGCTTGTCTATTTAAATGTCTGTCTAAATGTCTCTTAAACATAGTAATTGTATCTGATTCTACCACTTTCTCTGGCAGCATGTTCCGGATATCAGCCATTCTCAGTGTAAGCAAAAAACTGACCCCCCACCCCCCCAAGATCCTCTTTAAATCTCCTACCTCTCATCTTAAAACTTTGCCCTCTTGTTTTGATACCTCTAAAAAGGTTTTGACCATCCTATATATGTCTCTCATAATTTTATATAGTTCTATCAGGTCACCCCTCAGCCTCCTTCACTCCAGGGAAAACAAGCCCAGCCTAGCCAATCTCTCCCTGTATCTAAGGTCCTCCAATCCAGGCAATGTGCTGGTGAATCCCCCCTGCATTCCCTCCAGTGCAAAGAGATTTGAAGCCGGAAATTCATGTCTTGGTTTCTCCACAGTATGCATCGCTCACCAATGTGTGGTGCTGCTGTTCTTCATGAAGTCTTTGTAGTTTCTCAGTTATGAAATAATCTGTCCCAACCCAGCCTAATCTCATCCTTGGGCAAATGTGGACATAACAGCTGAATTCCAGAAATGAGGTGGGATGATCATCATTTACATCAAGGCAGCTTTTGTCTGTGGCAGCAAGAGGCCTGGCCAAAATTAAAGATCTTAGGAGATGAAGGGAAAACTCTCCACTGGCAGGAGCCATCCCTTGACAAATCAAAATGGTGATAGTAGAAGGCCAAACATCTCAGCCTCATGATCTCACTGGGAGATACTGAATGCAGAGTCATCAGCACAGCCATCTTCATTTGCTTTAGAAATGGCCTCTCCTCTCCTCCATCATGAGGTCAGAGGTGGAGATGTTTGTAAATGGCTGCTTAATGTCCTGTTCCAGTTGTAATTACTGCTAACGCAGCAGCCTGTGCGTGCAGAACATCTTTCTGGTGTGGATAAGGGACAAGTAACAAGTGCAAGACAATGACCAGCACTAATAAGCAAGTCTAAACACTTCTCCCCTTGATGTTCAACGACATGAACCATTGCTCTCACCAGCAACATCCTGAGGGTTGCTCATTGTTGACCAGGCATTTACCTGCACACTGAAACCATATGACTTGATTCATTCACGTTGCTGGATCTGAACACCGGAACTCCCTATCCAGTGGGCACCATGGGGGTGCCTTTGCCACTCGGACTGTAGGAAGGGCATTCAGGGCTGGACAGTGAATACTGGCCTTGCCTGTGAGGCTCACAGTACAGATTTTGTTTTAAAATGACACCACCCACACCTCTTGACTCCCCGAATCTTTTTGCACCACATCAGGATTGTGACGGAATACACTTGCCTGGAAGAGTGCACCTCCATAATGCCTGACATTACCCACTTGAACCCTCATCCCAACCCCAACCAAATATTCAGTCTGTATCCTCTTGTTATTGACCCTCTTTCCTTTTCCAGAGGGAACAATATACCCTCATCTAATCTATCGAGGTGTCTCATTAAATCTCCCCCAGCCTTCTCTGTTCTAAGAATGACCTCAGTTCCTCCAGCCCCTTACAACTAAAATTTTTGTTCCTGAGAATGTCTGATACTGATCATTGAAAATCCCAAGCATGTCACTGGGTATTATTAAGAGCGTCACTGGGTATTATTAAGAGCAGCGCCAGCACACCTGTTCATTCTTCTTGACAAGTTTAAGTTCTGCTTTGGACTCTTCCTAACCATGTGGATTGTATTCGTGGGTTTTGTTCTGTGTTTGCAGGCAGAGCTGATTGTTGGTGATCAGAGTGGAGCCATTCACATCTGGGACCTGAAAACTGACCACAACGAGCAGCTGATCCCTGAGCCAGATGTATCAGTTAATGCTGTTCACATTGATCCAGATGCAAGCTACATGGCAGCAGTCAATAGTTCGGTAAATGACCTGGAATCTTATCTGCAGTGCACGTCTTCATGATGTGCACAAAACTAAACAGCATGGTTGAGATCTGCACTGTGTGGTGGAGGCAAAGTCAAAGTTGAGTTTATTGTCATATGCACAAGTACATGTGTGCACAGGTGAAATGAAAAACTTACTTGCAGCAGCATCACAGGCACATAGCATCATATAAGCAGCATTCACAAGAAAAACATAAAGTTAAGTTATACACAATTTTTACAAGAAAGAAGACAATTAGAACAAAGAAGTCCACTTTAGTGCAAAGTGATCAGAGTGGTCTTAGTGTTGCTAAATTGTAGTGGTGATTAGGGTTTTGCCGTTGGCTCAAGAACTGAATGGTTGAAGGGAAGTAGCTGTTCTTGAACCTGGTGGTGTGGGACTTCAGGCTTCTGTACCTCCTGCCCGATGGTAGCTGCGAAAAGATAGCATGGACCGGATAGTGGGGATATTTGATGATAGATGTTGCCTTCTTGAGGCAGCACCTTCTGTAGATACTACCAATGGTGGGGAGGGATGTGCCCATGATGTATTGGGCTGAATCCTCTACTCTCTGCAGCTTCTTGCATTCCTGCGCATTCAAATTGCCGTACCAGACCCTGATGCAACCAGTCAGGATACTTTCAACAGTATATCTGTAGAAGTTTGTTAGAGTGTTTGTTGACAAGCCAAACCTCCTAAGAAATTAAAGACATTGGCGTGCTTTCCTTATGATTGCATCTATGTGCTGTGCCCTGGAATTTAAAGCTGCTGACTCTCTCCACCGCCGAACCCCCAATGTAGACTGGCGCATGTTTGCCCTCCTTCCCCTTCACGAAGTCAACAGTCAGCTCTTAACAATCAGCAGTGGTGATGGTGGAGTGAGTTGGCTATAAGGTGGGGCTGGGATCATCAACAAGATACACTACAACAACTTACCATAGAACAATACAGCACAATACAGGCAATACGGCCCACCATGTTGTGCTGACCTTTAAACCATGCCTAAGACTAACCCCTTCCTCCCACATATCCCTCTATTTTAAATTCCTCCATATGCTAATCTAACAACCTCTTGAATTTGACCAACGTATCAGCCTCAACCACCACCCCAGGCAGCACATTCCATGCACCAACCACTCTCTGGGTGAAAAACCTCCCTCTGACATCTCCCTTGAACTTCCCACCCATTACCTTAAAGCCATGTCCTCTTATTTTGAGCATTGGTGCCCTGGGAAAGAGGCACTGGCTGTCCACTCTATCTATTCCTTTTAATATTTTGTATACCTCTATCATGTGTCCCCTCATCCTCCTCCTCTCCAATGAGCAAAGCCCTAGCTCCCTTAGTTTCTCCTCATAATCCATACTCTCTAATCCAGGCAGCATCCCGGTAATTCTCCTCTGCACCCTTTCCAACGCCTCCACATCCTTCCTATAATGAGGCGACCAGAACTGGACACAGTACTCTAAGTGTAGTCTAACCAGAGTTTTGTAGAGCTGCATCATTACCTCGTGGCTCTTAAACTCGATCCCATGACTTATAAAAGCTAACATCGCATAAGCTTTCTTAACTACCCTATCCACCTGTGATGCAACTTTCAGTGATCTGTGGATATGAACCCCCAGATCCCTCTGCTCCTCCACACTCCCCAGAATCCTGCCATTAACCTTGTACTCCGCCTTGGAGTTTGTCCTTCCAAAGTGTACCACCTCACACTTCTCCGGATTGATCTCCATCTGCCACTTGTCAGCCCAGCTCTGTATCCTATCAATATCCCTTTGCAGTCTTCGACAGCCCTCCACACTATCCACAACACCACCAACCTTTGTGTCGTCTGCAAACTTGCTAACCCACCCTTCCATCCCCTCATCCAAGTCATTAATAAAAATCACAAAAAGTAGAGGTCCCAAAACCGATCCCTGTGGAACACCACTAGTCACAACCCTCCAGTCTGAATGCACTCCCTCCACCACAGCCCTCTGCTTTCTACAGGTAAGCCAATTCTGAATCCACACGGCCAAGCCTCCCTGGAACCCTCGCCCTCTGACCTTCTGAAGAAGTCTACCATGTGGAACCTTGTCAAACGCCTTACTAAAATCCATGTAGACCACATCTACTGCACTACCCTCATCAATCTTCCTGGTCACCTCCTCAACAAACCCTATCAGGCTTTTGGGACATGATCCTGCCTTCACAAAGCCATGCTGGCTGTCCCTAATCAGTCCATGATTCTCTAAATGCTCAAAGATCCTATCCCTTAGAATCCTTTCCAACAGCTCGCCCACCGCAGATGTAAGGCCCACTGGTCTGTAATTCCCTGGACTACCCCTACTACCTTTTTCGAATAAGGGGACAACATTCGCCACCCTCCAATCCTCCAGTACCATACACGTGGACAATGAGACTCAAAGATCCTAGCCAATGGTTAAGCAATCTCCTCCCTTGCCTCGCGAAGCAACCTGGGGAATATTCCGTCAGGCCCCAGGGACTTATCTGTCCTAATATTTTCTAACAGCTCCAACACATCCTCTCTCTTGATATCTACATACTCTAGAACATTAACCTTACCAACACTGTCCTCGGCGTCATCAAGGCCCCTCTTCTTGGTGAATACTGAAGAGAAGTATTCATTGAGAACCTCACCCACTTCCACAGCTTCCAGGCACATCCCACCTTTGCCTCTAATCGGCCCTACCTTTACTCTCGTCATCCTTCTGCTCTTCATATACGAGAAAAAAGTCTTGGGATTCTCCTTAACCCTACTCACCAACTTTTCTTGTCCTCTTCTTGCTCTCCTCAGCCCCTTCTTAAGTTCCTTCCTTGCTACTCTATATCCCTCACAAGCCCTATGTGATCCTTGCTGCCTGCACCTTATGTATGCTGCCTTCTTCTTCCTAACTAGTTGTTCCACCTCTCTTGTCGCCCATGGTTCCTTCACCCTGCCATTCTTTCTCTGCCTCACTGGGACAAATTTATCCCTAACATCCTGCAGGAGATCCCTGAACATCGACCACATCTCCATAGTACACTTCCCTTCAAAAATGTCATCCCAATTTACACTCTCAAGTTCTCGCCTTATAGCCTCATAATTCGCCTTTCCCCAATTAAATATCTTCCTGTCGTCTTTGCTCCTATCCTTGTCCATGACAATGCTAAAGGTTATGGAGCAGTGGTCACTGTCCCCCAAATGCTCACCCACCAAGAGATCTGTCACCTGACCCGGTTCATTACCTAATACTAGATCTAATATGGCATTCCCTCTAGTCGGTCTGTCAACATACTGTGAGAGGAATCCGTCCTGGACACACTTAACAAACTCTGCCCTGTCTAAACCTTTGGCACTAAGCAGGTGCCAATCAATATTTGGGAAGTTGAAGTCTCCCATGATGATAACCCTGTTATTTTTGCATCTTTCCAAAATCTGCCTCCCAATCTGCTCAATATCCCTGCTGCTACCGGGGGGCCTATAGAATACTCCCAGTAGAGTAACTGCTCCTTTCTTGTTCCTGACTTCCACCCATACTGAATCTAGAGAGGATCCTTCTACATTATCCACCCTTTCTGCAGCTGTAATAGTATCCCTGACCAGTATCGCCACCCCTCCTCCTCTTCTCCCCTCCCCCCTTCTCCATCCCTTTTAAAACACTGAAAACCAGGAATATTCAATATCCATTCCTGCCCTGGTGACAGCCATGTCTCTGCAAGAGCCACAATATCGTAGTCCCATGTACTTATCCAAGCTCTCAGTTCATCACCCTTATTCCTGATACTTCTTGCATTTAAGTAAATGTACTTTAGCCCATCCACCTTTCTACTTTTATACCCTGTACTCTGCTTCTCCTTCCTCAAAGCCTCTCTGCCTGTTAGATCTGACTTTTCCCTATCCACTTCTTCCTCTGACCTACCCCTCTGGTTCCCATCCCCCTTGCAAACTAGTTTAAACCCTCCCGAACCACCCTAGCAAACCTGCCTGCAAGTATATTGGCTCCCCTCAGGTTCAGGTGTAACCTGTCCTCTCTGTACAGGTCCCACCTTCCCCTGAAGAGATCCCAATGATCCAAAAATCTAAAACCTTCCCTCCTGCACCAACTTCTCAGCCACGCGTTCATTTGGCCATTTCCTCCTATTCCTATCTTCACTATCACGTGGCACTGGCAGCAATCCCGAGATTGTTACCCTTGAGGTCCTGTTCTTCAGCCTTCTGCCTGGCTCCCTAAACTGACTTTTCAGGACCTCATCCCTCTTCCTACCTATGTCATTGGTACCAACATGAACCACGACTTCTGGCTGTTCTCCTTCCCGCTCAAGAATCCTGTGGACCCATTCAGAGACATCCCAGACCCTGGCACCTGGGAGGCAACATACCATCTGGGATTCATGCTCACTTCCACAGAACCTCCTATCTGTTTCTCTGACTATCGAGTCCACTATCACTACTGCCCTCCTCTTCTCCTCCCTTCCCTTTTGAGCAGCAGGACTGGTTCCAGTGCCAGAGACCTGGCTCCTGCTGCTTGATTCCTGAAGGTCATCCCCCTCAACAGCTTCCAAAGCGGAAAACCTGTTACCGAGGGGAACAGCCTCCGGGGTCTCTGCACTATCTGCTTGTTTGTTTTCTTTTTCCTTTTCTCTTCCCTGACAGTCACCCTTCTATCTACTTCCTGGACCCCAGAAGTACCTGCTCTAAGTGGGGTGACTGTCAGGGGAGAGAAAATGAAAAAGAAAATGAACATTTTAACAGCACCTCTCAATCCTACACTGTCTGCCAGCTAATACTTGGGAATACTCCCATCCTCAAATTCCCTTCTGGATTGTACACCATTCTGATGTGGATGTGTTTGCCTTTAACAATCAAAATTCTGGAAACCCCTCCCTTACAGCACACCTAATGCTGTGGTTCCAAAACGCCATTCTCTAAACCTTCTCAAGGACTGCTGGAGGTGGGCAATAAGTATGGCCACCTCCACACTCCCTGAATGATTTTGAGGATGAGGGGGTGGGTTGGGGGGGAAGGAGATCTGCCTGATGTTTCTGAAACAAAACTAGAAAATGCTGGAAGCACTCATCTGTTCAGGCACATCTGTGCAAAGAGAAACAGAGTTAACATGTTAGGTTAAAGGCCCTTCATCAGTCCTGGGAAAGAGAGGAAAAAAACGTTAGTTTAAAGTTGCAGAGATGTTAGGGGAGGGGTAGGAGAAAGGGAACATCTGTGATAGACTGAGGCCAGGGTTGCTGTGGGGATGAGCTGGTAATGGGGCAGTTAAAGGTGCAATGTGTTGCAATAGCAGATCAGGCTATGTGGATGAAGAGGGGAAAAACGTCATTGCCAGTATTACAGATGGATGACTTGCAGATAAAATGGCATCTGATATAGGAAGTTGGAGAATTCAGTATTGAGTCTAGAAGGCAGCAATGTACCCAGACAGAAGATGAAATGCTCTTCCTCAAGCTTGCGTTGGGTCTCATTATAATAGCAGTACATGGGGCCACATACATATATGTCAGTGAGAGCAGTATTAAAGTGACAGGCAACCAGAAGCTCGGACAACCCTGCGGACTGAACGCAGGTGCTCTGCTATGTGGTCCCCCGACATGTGATTGTGTTTCTTCAATGTAGAGGAGATCACATTTTGAACACTGAATGCTGTACAACAGATTGGAAGAAGTGTAAGTGAATCTCTGGATCGTGGGAAGGGAAGAAGGGAAAGGATGGATGTTGCACCTCCTGCAGTTGCATAAGATAGTAGGGTGGGAAGGTGAGCGGTTGCTGGGGACAGAAGAGTTGACCAGGTAATCAGAAAGGAAATGGCGCTTTCAAATTACAGAAAGGGGAGGGAAATATGTGTGGTGGTAGAATCTTGCTGGAGCAGATGATCTTATAGTGTGTGGAGGCTGGAGGGGAGAAGGGTGAGGTTGCAGGGAGTATTTCTCTCCACAGGCGCTGCCTGACCTGCTGGGTGTTTCTAGTACTTCCTTTTTTTTTGGTTCAGATTTCCAGGATATACAAGTTCTTTTTATTTTTGCCCAGATGTTTCTGGCTCACTAACATCATCTGGTTTCTTTGTTCTCTCTTGCTAGGGTAATTGCTATGTGTGGAACCTGACAGGAGGCATTGGTGATGATGTTACTCAACTCATTCCCAAGACCAAAATTCCAGCTCACAAACGCTATGCTCTTCGCTGTAAGTTCAGCCCCGATTCCACGTAAGTGTTTTCCTTTATATGGCATTTTAACCCATATCAAACTTGATAATCAGAATCTTGATTGGGGATATCGGTGTTAAGGAGGTACTTTTGAAATGCTGAAAAAAACAACCACACTTCTTATTATCCAAAACATGATCCTATTTACACAGTAATTTTTGAGGAAGCGTGGCCTGAGTAAGCCATAACTGCTAACCGTGAAGTGTGCAGTACAAATACAGGGGCTGCTGCCAGCAGATCTGCCTGTGCCCTGGCTATTCCCAAGTGCAGTCTATAATGCAGCCTTCCACTGGGAAATCTACCCACTCGACTTAACTCCTGTTAACCTGATACAAGTACGGTCAGTCCATTCAAAGGGAAGGACTATTGCTGAGAGAAATGTAAGTAGAGATTTCTCTATGGTTTAATTGTAACTTTAAATGTTTCTAAGTATGGTGTATTTTTAGTCTTTTATGTTTTAAATTTATATTTTTTAACAGATTCTTAGTGACTTTTGAATGTTTGTGAATTTCTTTGACAAACATTCATAATGTTGAAGGTCTTGACAACAGGTGGGAGATCTGTCCCAAGTCAGAAGATGAGGTAGCCTCCCAGGACTGTACTGCGGACCATGCTGGTCAAAACTCTGTGGCCCAGGATGCCCCAATAAATCCAAATCTTTGGGCAACTACCATGGCTGACTGTATCAACAGAGTTATAAGGGAGAAAATTAAAAAAAACAGATTTCAATAGACTTCATTAAGACTTTCAATTCTCGTATTTCCTCATGACGTAGAAGGAAGCCATTCAATGCTGGCTCCCAGAGCACAACCATTAGTCCCATTCCCCTGCTTATCTCATTGCAACTTTCTCTCTCTCAATTAGAACATAGAACAGTACATAACAGGAACGTGCCTTTCGGCCCACGATGTCTGTGTTGACCATGATGCCAATTTGTGCTAATCCCATTTGCCTCCATGGGGTCTATAACCCTCTATTCCCTGTCTTAATGCCTCTTAAACGTTGCTGCTTTCACCACCTCCCCTATTCACCAAAACTGTGTTATTTCAGTAATAGTATCCGAAAACTTTAGATCTTGCGTTTGTGTTATCTCCTGCTAAAGTTTAAGGCAAGAGTAGACCTAAGAGAAAGGATTGAGTTTCAAGGATTGTGCTGCCTATGTGCCTTGCTCTGTCAGTTCAAGTACACGTTGGTTCTGCTGCTACTTTTCCTGAGCCCTCAACATTACGTAGGACTGCCAGTAATGCCCCTACTTATTGAGTTAATGTCAGCCTCCTTGTGCCTCTGCTTATTTTTCTTGAAGCGGAGGATTTGGACTCTTGGCCAAATCAACACTGTCAAAACATATTAGCGGATCAGTTGTTTCAGTGCTGTTGGAGGCATCCTGTTGCGTGTAGATGGCTGCCAAGACTCCTGATGTAATTAGTTAGATGCAAAACATTTGAGGAGTGATTCTGGAGTCATGCTAAGAATCCTTATAAACACATTTTTCTTCAATTTATTCCTTGAAGCATTAGCAGAATAAGCAATTGAGAGGGGAATGCTATTAACTTTCCAATAAAAGTAAAGGGACATAGCGATTCATCTTAAAAAGTGTTTGTTTTTTTGATTCATTCAAGAATGTCTCAGCCCCACAATCTGCTTATAGTTTACGGATATATCAAATGTATAACTTTGCAGTGTATAATTTATTCAGTGAAGGTGCCAGCTCTGAATTTCAGCCTTGAGGAACACTGCTGAGCCTTCTAGGTGTGAGACATTGTTAATTTCTTGTAGTGGCTGGATCAGAAATGCTGACAAACTCCTGCTGCTAAGTGTCTCAATGGGATCTGATGACAGAGCTGCAATGGCAGCTGGTGGTAAGGTATTGAATAGGAAGCAAAAGGGTGAAGGTTTACCATGGATAGATGGGACTGTGGAGATGAGATTACAGTCAGAGCAGACGTGATCTTATTAAATGGTGGAGCAAGCTTGAATAGCCTATCCCTGCTCCTAATTTGTATGTTTTTATGTCCATAGCACCGGCCTGTCCCTGGCATATACTTGACAAGTTTCCATATATCTGCAGTGATTGTGTTGTGTCTGGTTTCTTCTTCTTCATCCTTTCTCTGCAGTGTCTACTTTTGCTTCTGCACCAGTCCTGCTGATTTAATTGCCTCCTCAGCTCTGCGTGTTTTCTGTTTAGAACAGCGTACTGCTGGTTCCATGTTCAACAGTGGCTGAACATGGAACCAGCATCCAAATGGAGCTGAGAAGTGGTTTAACTGTAATACTACCAGTACAATATACCGGACAACTGTCGCTAAGAAGATGTATTATGGAACAATTCCTCTAACCTCTCTTGTTATTGTGTATTATAATTTAATTCCATTTTTAACTCCCTTGTAATTAAACTTTCCACTTTAAGCTCTGTTATTCCTTACCAACAGACTGCTTGCCACATGCTCAGCTGACCAGACCTGTAAAATATGGAGGACCTCCAACTTCTCCCTAATGACTGAGCTTAGCATCAAGAGCAATAACCCTGGAGAGACGTCACGGGGCTGGATGTGGGACTGTGCATTTTCAGGGGACTCGCAATACATTGTCACAGGTAAGAAGTGAACCATGCAAATAAGAGACTGATTCTATTTAAACACTGTTTATGCCAGTACACAGTTCTGCTCTGATATTAGCACCCTATTTCACATGGATTAAACAATATCACTCCAAGGTACAATTAAGTTCCTGGAAGAAATTGTAATTTAGACCTCTGGAGGACTCTCAAGGATTCCTTATTTGCCAACATGATATGAAAATTAGATCCCATGACCTTGGGTAGTTGCAGTCAGAAATATCGTGGGAGGCCAGTTTGGAGTTGTGTTGGATTCAGAATGAGTGCATTTGTGGCTTGATGACTTTACATACCCTGCTTAAGAAATTCAGCGATCATCCACATTTTAGTTCACACTCTCAGCTCTGAGTCAGAAGGTTGTGAGTTCAATTCTCACTTCTAGGTTATCACTCTACAGTAGTATAAGGGAGTGCTATACTGCTGGAGGTGCAAGCTTCAGGTAAGATGTTAAATTGAAATCCCATTTGTCCTTTTGGGTAGATGCAAAAAGTTCCATGGAGCCATTCTGAAGACTAGTAAGGTGTTCTTTTCAACCCTGTTCAACATTAATCTTTCAACCAACATCACAAAAACTATCCAAGTCTGATTTGGCTACTGCATTTTCTACTTTACAACACTGAATATACTTCAGAAGTGCTTGATTGGCTGTAAAATATGTAGACACATCCTGTAGTCTTGAATGGCACCACATAAATGGGAATTATTCTTTTCATTTTTTTAAATATATGTTAACCAGGCCAAGCTATTCAGGTGGCTTGGTGACAATCCAGCAAGGGAGGTTGTTTGAGAGGGTAAAGTTTGCAATGGACACTTAGAAAGCATGTTGACATGATTTTAATCTAGAAGTTTGCATTCTTGCATAGTATAATTCTTTATGTATGAAGACTAACACCTTTCTTTCCATACACAGCCTCTTCAGATAACCTTGCCCGGTTGTGGTGTGTGGAGACTGGTGAAATTAAACGGGAGTACAGTGGGCATCAGAAAGCAGTCGTTTGCCTGGCCTTCAATGATAGTGTCCTGGGATGAATGTCTCCAAAGGAGCCTGGTCCCTCTCTTTCCCTCTCCATGTCCTTTCCTACTCCAAGCACATTGAAATGGATTCCTGTCAGGTTGCTTTAATGAGTCACTATGAAATGACAACTTTGATCCGAGTTGCTGTGGACATGGACCTTTCTGCATATTCTATTACTGGGCTTGATTTTGTCACTTGAGCTGCGAGATGGTAATTAATGCTGCAGTTAGTTCTGACACCAGGACTTCAGAGATGAAGAATGCCGGTGAATGAAATTTTCATGCTGTTCACTTGAACTGTGGAAAAACAACCAGCGGCTCACCCAAACTTGGACATTCTGAAGAGGACTGTGAGCTTTGTTACATTCAAGGGAATTATTAGTGCGTGCAGATCCATTACAGTTAGTGAAGAAGGGAGTATCTTGAAAGGTGAGTTCAGAATATCTGGTGCAATATATTTAACACACATTAATGTTGCAACTGATATCCTGAACTTGTGCACCAATGGTATATGCTGAGGATATCTTGTGCAGCACGAAAGATGTCTCATGTGAAGCTGTTACGCAACATTCGTACGAGTTAAGGACATCATCATTAAAGATTATTGTCTCCAATATCACCTTCTGCTGCTTGTTCCCTTGGTAAATCTGTAGAAGAGAATGGCAAAAGCAGTAGGTCTCCTTAGTGAGCTGGTTACTTTTCGCTGCTCTTTATTCAGGATAACGCGATGAAAATGTTTTTTCCTACATAGGCATCTGGAGGCAGATACTTAATACCTAGTGCTATGAAACAATGCAGTTGGTGAATGCTGAATAATTAATCTGATGCTGTGTGTCATCATTAAAACTGCACAGAAATATCTGCACCTGATTGGACACTGCTTTCCCATTTTGTGTGTTTCAAAATTAGTGCCTCTTATGAGATTCTACTGCTGAGTAACTGAATCTGAACCAATTCCTCTCAATCTCTATTGGTGCTTCATGGTTTATCATTTGAAAAATGAATTTATGGAATGTGGGTATCTTTGGAAAAGCCAGTCTAAATTTCAAAAAGGTGGCGCTGAATCTCGGCAACTCTTGTGGTGAAGTTACTCCCACACAGTTGCTGGGTGAGGATTTCCAGGATTTGTGAGTAACTTGTCTGGGGAATTTGCAGGTTGTAACATTCCCATGAGCATGTCACCCTTTTACATCAAAGTAGTGGAGGTCACAGGTTTGTGAAGGGCATTCAAAGAAACCTTGAAAAGTTGCTGCATTCTATTTGTAGGTGGTTTGCACTGTGATCAAGGTTCCAGGGAGTGAATGTTTAAGGTCTATATGGGCTGTTGATTCAGGTGGTTGCTTTGACCTGAATCCTATCAAGCTTCTTGATTGTTGGAGCTGTTCTCACCCAATTGTGTTTCCTGTTGTCTGAGTAGCTGCTGGTTGATTAGGTCCAGCTCACAAGTTTATCGGGTTGTTAAAAAGGTGTATGGCATGTTGGCCTTCATTAGTCGAGAGATTGAGTTCAAGAGCCGCGAGGCTCTATAAAACCATGGTTAGACCAGACTTGGAATATTGTGTTCAGTTCTGGTCGCCTCAGTATAGGAAGAATGTGTAAGCTTTAGAAAGGGTGCAGAGGAGATTTACCAGGATGCTGCCTGGATTGGAGAGCATGTCTTATGAGGATAGGTTGAGTGAGCTCGGTCTTTTCTCTTTGGAGCGAAGGAGGATGAGAGGTGACTTGATAGAGGTGTACATGATGATAAGAGGCATAGATCGAGTGGACAGCCAGAGACTTTTTTCCAGGGTGGAAATGGCTAACAGGAGGGGACATAATTTTAAGGTGATTGGAGGAAAGTACAGGGGGGATATCAGAGGTAAGTTTTTTTTTACACAGAGAGTGGTGGGTGCATGGAACGTGCTGCCAGGGGTGCTGGTAGAGGCAGATACATTAGGGATATTTAAGAGACTCTTAGATAAACACATGGATGATAGAAAAATGGAGGGGTATGTGAGAGGGAATGGTTAGATCAGCTAAAAGGTTGGCACAACGTCGTGGGCCGAAGAGCCTGTACAATGCTGTTATGTTCTATGCAGGTCGTACACTCATTTTAGAATGTGGGACCCCATCACAGCTCACAAGGTGCAGGTGGGCAAGTGGATCCTATCCACTATATTGCATGTTTCTTCTATCATCCCAGTTCAGACTTCTTTGGCTTGAACATTTAAATTGCATTCAAGTAAAGGAGGGCCACCCTCAGGGCAGAAAATTGGTAGGGTCCTCCTTTGGATGTGAGCATTAAACTGAGACCCATTGCCCCTGTTGGATGCTTCCAAAAGACCCCATGCACGATTCAGAGGGTAGGGATATCTTTCCCAGGTCTTGTTACCTCAACAATCACAGATGCAGGCTCTTTGGCCATAATCATTTTACTATTTGTGAGACTATGAGGGGTGCAAATTGGCTGCAGTGCTGTCCTAAAACACAATAGCAATTCACTTCAAAAGCTCATCACTGGTTGTACCTTGAGATCATGAACGGGAAGAATTTGTATATGTGCACTCTCCTCTGATGTACTCAATGTGCATTCTCTTGCACTTTGCAACATTCCCAACACAAACAACACAATGATCATTTTCTCCTTTTATCAGACTACTCTGACTCTAATGAATGACCTCTCTCTTTCTATTGACTCCTCATGCTCCGTGAACTTGAACTAGGATGAGTGATGTAGTTCAGTGTTTGTCTAGACATTTTAGACTCTCACAGCAGAACCTTCTCCATATTGATTTGATTAGCTTTATTTTTTTCTGAGAAGCACAAAACTGGATGTTTCATCTTTATAACATGCACCAGTATTCTAGTGTTTTAATTCCAAAGTAAAATGTTGAAGTTTGGTCATTTTAAAAACTATAACTTCAGAACTGAAAGGTCTCAATTCTGAAAATAAAGGGAAAAATAATGGTGTTTTTCTCTTTAAGGGATCCATCAAACCAACACTTGCCCACAAGTTATTTCCTCTCCAATTGCCCCCTTCCTTTCATCCTGTCCTTCCACCCCTCTCCCATTCAGTATCCACCATTACAACAGGAATCTAATATGTTGATCCCAGTTAGTTCCAGGTTTTCAGTGCGTGAGAATGGGGAATGTTTTTTCTTACAACAAGGGTCATTAATTATCAGAACACTGAATATTCAAAGTAGTGGAAAAGAAGGGAATTAAAATGCAGAGCTAAAGGAAGTGGCACAGTAGAACATACATTAATTTTGTGTTTTAACAGACTTGTGTTATCATTAAGATGGACATGAGGAAGAAGTACAGTTGCTTAATCTGGCAGATAGTAAAAACATACTGAGACGCAGACGTTATTTGGAAAGCAGATATCGATGCAGAAGTAGATCAGCCGTTGCCTGGAAGGCCCTGTGGAAGCAGAAAGGTAGCACCATGAGAAAAGGAACCAATAGCTGTGGTGGAATTCAGTCTTTCAGCCTGCATTATGTGCACTTAATCAGTGCACAGATTAGCTGCACTTTGGGAGCCAAGTCACGATCAGTGCCAAAAAATTAGAGCATAGATGTTGAAGATTATGCATATAACCTGCTCCTGTCACTGTGACTTGCATGTTACTATGTGACACTTGTTGAGATGCTGTCTAATGATAAGCAATCCTGCATTTTATTCTTGCCTGGCAGGGTTTATTGTGGAGCAGCCAGAAAGAAAACTATACATCTGACCTTCTGCATTGTCATGTATAAATGAACTGAATGAAAAGATGCCACGCCTAACCTGAAACTTGGTATTTTAGAAAATAGCATTGTGTAATCATTGAAATGCAAAAGAAAATGTAGTACTCACTGTTACTTTTCTGGAGCCAGTAAATAGGCATGTGATTACAGAGGCTGTCAATGTGCTCTCCCAGAGCTAACAGGTCCACATCGTTTTTACTCAGTATCCCAAGATATATTCTGGAGAACTCTGTTTCATTCCTCCGCACCAACAGCTGGTGGAACTAAAATAAGAAACATTTTCTCTGAACTCCTCTGTTTTTTAATTCGTTGGATTTGCTACTTGTGGTGCATACATCCCACCTCTGTGCTATGTAAATACTGTTTCTGCATCATCCACTGGCTACCTGACCCACCCCCACATATTGATTTCAAAATCCTCCTAACCTTTAGCGTTGTTCTTGATATATACTCTAGTTCTCCGCAAAATATCCATTTCTTCAACCATTGCCATTAGTCTTCTCGCCTAACTCTTGCACAATGTGGCTTTTCTTTTCCTTGTAAGGCACCTCAGTACGAATCACTGTTTTAATGCTCTACAGCTGCAATTTGTGTTTGCTTCGAGGAACACAGGAAAAGTTGGATCAAAGGCAAGAAAAGGACAACAGTTTGATTCATTTGCCTTTTCTCTCAGCCCAACAATCCTCTAATCACGGCTCATCACTACCTTTGAGGGTTAAACCTCCGGTGCATTGAGTGTCCCATTAAGGCTGATCTTCCCAGTATGCCAGCTTTCTAAATGAAGAAAAACCCTCTGTTCATCAAATCTCTCACTCATTCATCCCTGCTGCCCAATAGCTTCACACTGTAATTCATCCCCTTTTCACGCTACTTTTACAGGTTTATAAGCAATATTGCACAAAATGAGAGAACCAGGCATATCTAAGAATGATGAGATGCCAGCCTAGTGAAGTTGCAAAATGGACTCCTTGCATGCTAAGCATGCAATAGGCAGAGCTAGGGGACTCACAGACAATGGATCGGGTTAAACCTCAGCACTTCTACCACATCTAGCCATGAATGGTGGCAGACAGTTAAACAGCTAATGGAAGAAGAGGCTGAGGAACATCCTCATCCTCAACAATGACAGGGACAGCATGTGAGTGCTAAAGACAAGGCTGAAGTGTTTGCAAGCTTATTTGGCCAGATGTTCCATCTTGGCTTCCACCTAAGATCCCCACCATCACCAAAGGCAGTTTCCAGCCAATTATATTCTCTCACATGATATCAAGAAGCAAGCAAGAACACTGGGACCAGGGCAACATGCATGCTAAACACCAAATGCAGCATGGGACCAGACAACATCCCAGCATCAGAACAGAAAATCTGCTCTCTAGAACCAGCTGTGCCTCTAGTCAAACTGTTCCAAGACTGTACAACACTGGCATCTATCCAACAATGAGCAAGTTTGCCCAGGTATGTCCTGTCCACAGAAAGTAATACATATCCAATCTTGCTTAATTACTGCCCAGTCGGACTACTTGGCAAAGCAATGGAAGTTGTCATCGACAGAGCTATTCAACAGCATTTACTTACTAATAACCTACTCGCTGGTGCCCATTTTGGGTTTCAGCAGACCACTTGGTCCAGAACACATTACAGCTTTAGTCCAAATATGCACCAAAGAGCTGAATTCCACAGGTGAGATGAGAGTGACTGTCCTTGACATCAAGGCAGCATTTACTCAAGTGGTGCAGCCAAGTGCCCTGCTAAAACTGAAGCCAATGGGCATCAAAGTGAAAACACTGCAGTGTTTGGAGTCCTAGCTTATACATAGGAAGTTCATTGTAGCTGGCTAATCATCGTTGGAGGTTAATCATCCCAGCCCCAGGATAATATTGCAGGAGATCCTCAGAGTAGTACATAAACCTAACTATTATCAATGACTTTTTTTTTCCACCATAAGGTCAGGTCACATTGCGCAGCTCAAGTTGTGAGTGGATTGATAAAGAGGCATCTGTGATGCTAAGCACTTAGTGGCACATTTAGCAAGCTGGTCACCCAACAATTATTCATTGGCATAGGCAGGAAATTGATGGGTGACCACCAGGTGAGCAGTAAGTGCAAGCAGGTAGTGCAGGAGTCTCCCTTTCAAACAGATATACTGTGTTGGATACAGATTGGGGGATGGTATTCTACAGGAAGGTAGCGGAATTTGTGGCATGCCAGCTGCCTTTGCTGCGCAGGAAGGGAGAAAAAGATTAGGAGAGCTATAATGATAGGAGATTCCATTATAAGGGGAGCAGATAAACATTTCTGCGGCCATAAACAAGATAGTAGGTTGCATCCCTGCTGACGGTATTTTAGAACAGCTGCAGGACAGGGTAAACAGCCAGAGGTCATGGTCTATATTGGCACAAAAAACTTAGGTAAAAAGTGGATTGAGGTCTGGTAACATGAATTTAGAGAGCTAGGTCATAAATTCTCTGGATTACTTCTAGTCTCATGCTAGTGAGTATTGGAATAGGAGGATAGATCAGGTGAATATGTGGTGAAAGAGAGAGTATAGGAGGGAGAGCTTTAGATTTCTGGACCACTGGTACTGTTTCTGGGGAAGGTGGGACCTGTACAAGCTGGACAGGTTGCACCTAATTGGAATTGGACTAACATCCTTGTAGGAATGTTTGCTTCTGCTGTTGGAGAGAGGTTAAGCTCATTTGGTAAGGAAGTGGGGCACAGAGTAGATGTACAATTGAGGGGATGGTGCAGTCAAATATTGAAGTGAAAGAATGACCTGTAGGCAGATCAGACATTAGCAGGATAAGGAACGTCGGAGGAATACGAAGTTAAATTTGCATCTATTTTAATGTAAGGAGTCTGACTGGTAAGACAGGTGACCTTAGAGCATTGAAGACACAGGAGACAGACGCTGGAATCTGGAGCAACAAGCAGTCTGCTGGAAGAACTCAGCGGGTCGAGCAGCATCTGTGGGAGGAAAGGAATTGTTGACATTTTGGGTCGATATCCTGCATCGAGACCAGCTTAGTGTATCAGGAGAACTTAGATCATTGGTCAGCACATGGAATATAATATTGTCGCTGTCATAGAGGCTTAGTTGAAGGAAGGGCAGAAATGGGAACTCTGCATCGGGTAGAACCTAGGAACAAATAGGGCTTCCTAACTGTCAGTGGGAGACACTGTGCGTAGGCATACCACACAGAAGTTTCCCCTCTGCAGAGGCTGAGGGGAGACCTGGTAGAGATTTATAAGATTACGAGGGGCATAGATGGAGTACACAGCCAGTATCTTCTTCCCAGGGTTGAAATATCCAATACTGGGTGGAATGCATTTACACAGAGAATGGTGGGTGCCTGGAATGTGCTGCCAGGGGTGGTGTTGGAGTCAAATAAGATAGAGGCACTTAAGAAGCTCTTAGATATGCACATAAATATGCAGAGAATGGAGAGACATGGACCACATGCAGGCAGAGGGGATTAGGCATCATTAATTAGTTTGGCACAATATCTTGGCCAAAGGGCCTGTTCCTGTGCTGTACGGGAAAATCAATTTTCCCGTTATTGACAGGGGCCATTTAGTGTGAAAGGCACAGAGGGGGTGGAATTTTTAAAGTGCATCCAGGAGAACATTTTGAGCTAAGATGTAAATAGTCCTATCAGAGAAGGGGCAGTACTGGACCTAATCATATGGAATAAAATGTCAGTGAGAGAACATTTTGGAGATAGTGACCATCACTCTGTAAGTTTCAAGGTACTTATGGAAAGAGATAAGGATGGTCCTGAATTTAATGGATTGGGGGAAGGGCTGATTTCAATATTGTAAGGCAAGAGCAGGCAAAAATAGTGTGGAAGCAGCTACTTGCAGGTAGGTTTACATCCACTCAGTGGGAGTTTTTAAAAAATGAAATAATGAGGGTTCAGGGCCAATATGTTACCTGAAAAAAAAACTGACAGCAAATCCTGGTCATCAAGGGACATTGAGGGCTGGATAAAGAAAAAGAAGGAAGTTTATGGCAGGTATAAAGAACTGAAAATGGGGAGGCCCATCAGTAGTATAGAAAGTGTAGGGGGGTACTCAAAACAAACGAGGTCAGGAGAGTAAAGAGGGAGCAGTATTAAGGAAAAACACAAAGTTTCTTTTTAAGTATATTAAGGTAACCAGAGGAAAAAATAGGACTCCACGAAATGGAAATCTCTGTGTGGAGCCATACGGCACAGTTGAGGTCTTAAATAAATACTTCACTTTGTAATCACTGAGGAGAAGGACATTGTAGTTGCAGAAATCAAGGAGGGGGATTCTAGAACATGTTAGCATTAAAAGGAGAAGGTAATATGTGTCTTAATGGGCATAAAGGTGGATAAATCCCTGGATGTATCCAAGACTGCTATGGAAGGCAAAGAAGGAGATTTCTAGAGCCCTGACGGAGACTATTAAGTTTTTGTTTGCCACAGCAGAGGTGTTAGATAACTGGAGGACTAAAATATAAGCCAGGTAATTGCAAGCCTATGAGCCCACAGTGAATAGGAGGGAAGTTATTGGAAAACATCTACACTAGGAAAGGCAGGACTCTATGAAGTAACGAGGAATAGAGAGACCTCAGTCTACAAGTCCAAGGATCCCTGAAGATGGCAGCACAGATGGATAAGCTGGTGAAGAAGACATATAGGATACTTGCCTTCATTAGCCAGGGCATAAAATGTAAGAGCAAGATCTCATATTACAACTTGATAAAACATTGGTTAGGTCATGGCTGAAGTATTGTGTGCAGTTCTGGTCACCTCTGGAATCTATGGAATTAGTGAAATGACAGCCAGTGCATCCATAGCCATTTCCTTTAACACCCTGGATGCAGGATTTATCATCTTTCAGTCCCATCAATTTCTTCAATAATTTTTTTTTGCTTTAGGCTCCTCTTTAACTCAAGACCTATGTTCTTCTACTGTTTACAGCAGGTCTTCAGGAGGCGGAGGCTGAGGGGAGATCTGTTAGAGGTTTATAAGATTATGAGAGGCATAGGTATCTTTTCTCCAGGGTTGAAATGTCTAATACCAGAGGGCATGCATTTAAGGTGATAGGGGGTTAGTTCAAAGGAGATGTCCAGTGCAAGTTTTTTTTACATAGAGAGTGGTGGTTGCCTAGAATGCGCTGCTTGGGGTGGTGGTGGAGGCAAATATGATAGGGGCATTCAAGAAGCTCTTGGACAGGCACATGAATTTGAGGGAAATGGTAGGATATGGACATTGTGTAGGGAGAAGGGATTCATTTAGTTGGGCATTTTATTACTAATGTAATTGGTTTGGCACAACATTGTGGGTTGAAGGGCCTGTTCCTGTGCTGTACTGTTCTATGTTCTATATTTTATGTTCTATATCTTCCATGAAGACAGACGAAACACTTGTTTAATTTCTCTGCCATTTTCTTATATTCCAACATAATTTCTCCTTTCTCAGATTATTATGACTCACATTAATTTATGCTAATCTCTTTCTCTTTACATACTTCTCACATTTCCTTACAACACAGAAAGAGGCCATTTGGCCCTCAAACAATCCCATTAATCCCATTCTCCACTTATTCTCCTGTAACCTATTCAGCCATACAAGCCCATAAGCACCCACCTATCTCTAGAAGTTCGGTTTTTCATGTTTTTTTGCTAGTCTACTCTTGTATTCTGTGGGATTACGATAACACATAAACTTAGGTAAATGGGGGAAATTATTTCAGGTGGCTGGGGTTGTGAGGAGCTGGCTGCGCCATGCACAAGATCATGGCCGATCTGATTATGGCCTCAGTTTCACTTCCCTGCCTGTTGTCCATCACTGTTGACTCCCCTGTAGACCCAATCCAGAAAGTCACTAACCACCTTTCCTTGGGAGATCGATGCTCCACAACCTCCAGCCTCATTGCCCCCAACTCCACCCATGCTGCTTCTACCAAGATCCACAGAAGGGATTGCTATCCTAATAGACCAAGTACATCAGGTTCTTCCTGAGCACATTCAGATATGATAAGAGGTGGTCAAGAGGCTTTTGGATAGGCATGTGGATATGGGGGATATGGACCATGTGCAGGCAGAAGGGACTTAGTTTAATATGGCATCATGCTCCGTTCAGACACCATGGGCCGAAGGGCCTGTTCCTGTGCTGTGCTGTACTGTTCTATGTTCTCACACCCCTCCTTTGCCTCTTTTTCCAGAGCACTGATAACTGCATTGGTGCTGCTTCCTGCACTCATATAAAGATGTCATTACCCTTGCTGCCAGTTTCTATCCTACTTTATTTTTTTATCCTTCCCTTTCTGACTTCTCTTTCTTGATTTCTCTGTCTCCATCTCAGGGGTTAGAATAGCAACAAATCCACAGACTCTCACAATTACTTGTCCAGATTTTCAACGTAGATGAAGGCCATTACAGCCCACCAAGTCTAAACCAATTCACAGAGCAATCCCATTGGCCACATTTTCCCTGTAACCTATTCTCCCCACATTTCTATCAACTCCCCCAAATTCTATCACTCACCTATACAAGGGTCAATTTATAGTGGCCAACTACCAACCAATACATCTTTGGGATGTGGAAGGAGACCAGAGGAAACCCATGTGATCACAGGGAGAATGTACAAACTCCACACAGACAGCACCAGAGGTAAGGATTGAACCTGGGTCACTGGAGCTGTGAGGCAGTGGCCCTACTACAGTTTAACCAGCTGTGCCTTTGTGCCATCCCTACCACTGCTTCCATCCTACTCCTTGTAAAGATTCTATTCTCCCAATGTCTCCAGCTCTGTTGCATCTATACTGATGATGATGCTGCCCATCCCAGTTCTCAGACAGCTTCCTATTTCCTTATCCATGGCTTTGCCTCCATTGTGATTGACAGGGCTCTCAACCACATCTGCTCTATTTCTTGCATTTCTGCTCTCACCCTCCTCTTCTCAGCCAGAACAAGTATAGGTCCTTACTTCTTTTCACCTTCTATCCCGCCAGTTTCCACACTGAACGACTCATCTTCTGCCACCTTTAACGAGATTGCATCAGCAGATGCACGTTCCCTTCTCCACCTCCTTCAGCATTTGAAGGGATTGTTTCCTCCACGGCTCCTTGGTTTGCCCTTCTATCTCCACCAACAGCCACGTGACCTCTCACAGCCCACTCCTACCTGTCCATTCATCTCTCCCCTATGAACCCTTCAGCCATACAGACAGTCCTCCTGGTGAAGCAGCAGTTCAGCTTGTTTGCTGCAGTCAATCTGATTTCAATGTGAAGTCAAATGCAGATGGGGGTGACCACGATGCAGAACAACTTTGTTTAATTTGTAAGGGTGACCCCAAGCTTCCAGTTGCCTGTAAATTTAATTCTCCAACAACTCTCCCACTCTGACCTCTGTGTGTTTGGCCTCCTACACTATTCCAACTCAGCCCAAGGTAAGCTTGAGAAACAGCCCTCATCTTCCCTCCAGGCACACTGCAGCTCTGGGAATATAGAATTTCTGCAATTTCAGGTAAGCATCCTTTCCTGTTTGCATTAGAACTTGTCAGGTCTGATGTAAGGTTATGAATCTGTAACGTTAATTTAGTTTTTCCCTTTCTATGGATGATGCTGATGTCATTTCGGATTATCAGCAAAACTGTTTTTTTATCTCTCAGTTCCAGCATTGTTTTTCTCTCTCCACTGCCCTCATTTATCTCCCTCTATTTATACCTCCTCTAGACAGAAGGGCTGTAATTTACAAGCATTTATCACCCTCTCTTAGATAGCATCATGTGTTGTCTGGACAACTTTGATCTCTACTCTTATCACAGACATTCCCTCTGTTCTCTCCACCCTCTCTTTGCAACTTGAAACACACTTTTACCATCCTGAAGAAAGGTCATTGACCTGAAACATTAACTCTCTCCACAGATCCTGCCCGACATGCTGAGTATTTCAAGCATTGTTTTTATTTCCGACTTCCAGCGTCCCAGTTTATTGCATTTTGAGCTCCTGTTCCTGCAATGGCAGTGAGGTACCATAAAAGGGTCATTTAGACAGCCAGAATGGGAGTGGAATAAAGTGTCCTAATACCTTATGAAATTGATTAACACCTCTTAATGTTGAGAAAGAAGTGATTTCATTTATTGCACCTGGACTTTGAATTAATTTCCCTTGCTTGATTTGTCTCACCACTATTATTCACTAAACCTGAGGAAGCAATATCATCAGCTGACCAAATTTTGGTAACCATATTCACGGCCTGCATCAGAACAGTGATATTGCAATTGCACTTGGGTACTGGTAGCAGAGTTGCCTGGATTATCTTTGAAGCCACATTCTGATTTGAACTCTGCCCTGAGAAATGATGCCATTGCCTTACCTTCTGATGTTGAGCAGTGATAACGGTGTGAATGTTCTCCAGGTCGGTAGCTGTCATTTTTCGAACAAGGCACATGTTTCTCCCTCCTGGCTGGTAACAAACTAAACCCTGTCGAAGAAGAGAAAAACTGTTTTGTGAGGATATGGAAGTTTCACGCTAACAATTTCCTCAATGTCCCTTGGTTCTGAAAATCAAGTCTTTCTCTCCTATTATACTGTATTTCGACACTCTGTAGCCAGCTGAGGTACTGGTACTTTAACCTCAGTCTGCCTGGGTAAATGGAGTTTCCACTGCATTTCTGAGGAATGTTTAGCTGAACTGTAGCAAAAAGTCAGAGGAAATCCAGGACCTTGGAGTATTGTAATTTCCAGTTGTTGGAGAGTGTGACTGTACCTTGGCAATGACTGGAGTGGTGTGGCAATATTGCATGAGTTAGTGTTTGACAATTAGGAGTGAGGTCTCGCTGCTCAACATCAGAAGTTCGGCAGCCACAAGCCTGAAGATGTTTCCACTAATAGGGGAGTTAAAAACAGAGCAATATATAGTCACTGGTACACCCAGTGGGGAATTCAGGAGGAACTTCCTTGGAGGCTTTCCCCAGGTAATGAATGGGTTTCATTTTTATACGATGTCCATTTTGTCCATAAGTTGGAAAATACACAAAAACCACTCAATATCGTGACCAGAGATCCGCAGTATTGTAATGAATGGTATCAAAAGCACAAAAGATTGATAAGAGAGAATAATTACTAAAAGTGGAAAGGGAGAGAGGGAACTAGTTCTGCTGTTTGTAAGGGACAAATATATATACGCATGTCAGACTTTTAAATTTAATCATATTATGGGAGCTCGTCATATGTAGGGGTGTTAATAAGTTAAGTGTTCTTAACCTGGGGATGGCCTGTATATAGAGAATGGTTACTCTGGAATCTTGGTTGGCATGGACCTGCTGGGTTGAAGGGCCCGTTTCCGTGCTGTATGGCTCTATGTAGGGCCAATGCATTTAAGGAACAAGCAGCTGGATAAGTGCAAGAGGGAGTAAAGAGTGGAAGGATGATTGGCAACTGGTATTGTAAATTCTAATTGAACATCAGCCAGCTTTTGTCTGAAGATTTTTCTGACAGACATCAGGGCAGTAACTAGTAATGTTACTCACAATGTTCCTCACTAATGAGGCCACCAACCTCCACTCACATTCTTGCTGTCAAACAGCACCACTGCTGTCTGGTTCCTGTCCATTATGTGATAAGTTACCAGATCCTCTTCTTGGTTCACAACCACTGACTGATTGACAATGGTGCCCTGCACATCATGCAATGTTATCTGAACAACCTGTGGATAGGCAAAAACTTGATGTTAAAATCAGAGAAAACATCAAGACAGTGGCTTTCTGTAGCGGTTAGTGTAACGCTTTACAACGCCAGCGACCCAGGTTCAATTCCAGCCGCTGTCTGTAAGGAGTTTGTATGTTCTCCCCGCGTCTGCGTGGGTTTCCTCCCACATTCCAAAGACGTATGGGTTAGGAAGTTGTGGGCATGCTATGTTGGTGCCAGAAGCGTGGCGACATTTGCGGGCTGTCCCCAGAACACTCTACGCAAAAGATGTATTTCACTGTGTGTTTCGATGTACCTGTCACTAATAAAGATATTTTATCTTACCTTATCTCATCTTTATATCTACCCATTTTTCATTACAACAGACACAGAAGCTGGTGACAGAGATGCTCAGGCAGATCTTGAAACAAAAGCAACAAATGCAAATAGACAAAGGCATTCGATGAAAGCAAGTATATGCATTGTATATAAAAACATGGTCTCTCAGTGAAGGTATCCCAGCACAAGTAGGATCAAGCCAGTACCAGGCAGGATGGTTCTGGCTGGAAGTATTCAGCCAATCAGGCAGCACGTGTGGAGGGAGAATCAGAGTCATTATTTCAAGTCAATGTCATTCCATCAGAAATGTTAGTAATTAAACATCTTCACATTGCAGAGAAAGGGGAAGGGCGTAGAAAGCTGAAAGGATTATCTGTGATAGGGCCGAGACCAAAAAAGACTGAAGGACACAAGTGATGGTGGTCTGACTGAGAGCGGGTGGGGGAGGTTTGTCAATAGCAACTGATCTATCTGCAGGAGGTGGAACTGAAAGGAAATGGATGAGGACGGAGGGAGAGAACAGAAATGCTGGAACTGTGAGATACAAATCACAACAGGCGCTGGAAACGTGAAATAATAGAGAATGCTGGAATTATCCAGAAGATTAGAGAGAGAAGAATGGAGTTAATGTTATCGGTTGATCAACATATAGATTAGCTGTGATTAACAAGCCTTCAGCATTTGCTCTCTGCTGGCACCATCACCACTGTGTCACTCAGGAACCCACCCTATTGCTTCCTTTGTTCTCTCCCCTCTCTGCAACTTAAAACCTGTTTGATTTTTAACTTTACATCAACCTGAACCATTGACCCCATGTTTCTCTCCACAGATGCTGCCCGACTTGGCTGGTATTTCCATCATTTTCTGCTTTTATCTCAGATGTCCAGCATTTGTGTTTTGTTTTTGCTTTTGATCACAGCTGGTACCTGTGAAAATGTGGTGATTGCTGTAGATCAACTGGTAGAACTTTTCCCTCAGCATCATTGGGTTTGGGTTCAAGTCTGAGCCTGATCAGGGCAACATAGTGGGAGGACTATACAGATCTGCCCTGATGGAAGGACTGTCTTTCAGATGACACCTTAAATTGAGGTCCCATCAGCTGTGAGGTGGACATAAGTGATCCCATGTAAACTCTCAGCTACAGCCCATCTAATGGCTTTCTGGAGAGCTTGCTGTGTGAAAATCAGCTTACATTCCTGGATGGCAACAGTGACTTCATTTCAAATATACTTTATTTGCTGTAGTGCTACAGACATAAAGATGTCATAAACTAGAAAGGGTGCAAAGAAGATTTACGAGGACATTACCGGGATTAGAAGGTTTGAGCTATAAGGAGAGGCTGGATAGGCTAGATTTGTTTTCGCTGGAGACTAGGAGGCTGAGGGTTGACCTTATAGAAGTTTATAAAATCATGAAGGGTATAGATAAGGTGAATAGCCTCAGTCTTTTCCCCAGGGTTAGGAGAGTTCAAAACCAGAGGGCATAGGTTTAAGGTGATGGGGGAAAGATTTAAAAGGGATCTGAGGGGCAATTGTTTCACGCACAGGGTAGTGGATATGTGGATCGAGCTGCCAGAGGAAGTGGTAGATGTGGTTGCAATTACAACAATTAAAAGACATTTGGACAGGTACATGGATAGGAAAGGTTAACACTGAACATATAACAGTACAGCACTGGACAGGCCTTTCGGCCCATGATGTTGTGCCGATCTTGAAGCCAATTTGTACTAAATATCCTCCTCCTGTTTATCATCCATATCCCTCCATTCTTTTCATATTCATGTATCTATCTAAAAGCCTCTTAAACTCCCCCAAGCTGCCTGATTCCACTACTACACCTGGTAACCCATTCCAGGCACCTACCATTCTCTGCATAAAAAAAACTTGTTCCTCATGTTGCCTTTAAACTTCCTCCCTCTAACCTTAAAAGCATGTCCTCTGGTCTCTGACATTTTTATACTGGGGAACAAATTCTGACTGTCTACCCTATCTATGCCTCTCATAATTTTAAAAACCTCTGTCAGGTCTCCCCTCAGCCTTCAATGCTCTAGGGACAACAGCCCAAGTTTGTCCAACCTCTCCTTATATCTCATACACTCTAATCCAGGCAGCATCCTGGTAAACCTCTTCTGCACTTTTTTCACAAGCATTCCATACACCTTTACCACCTTATCCACTTGCGTAGCCACTTTCAGTGAACTATGGACTTGGACCCCAAGATCCCTCTGTACCTCAATGCTATTAAGGGGCTGACCATTACCTGTATACTTTCTCCTTTCATTTGACCTCCCAAAGTGCAACACCTCACCCTTGCCCGGATTAAACTCCATCTGCCGTTTCTCTGCCCATATCTATCACTGATCTATATCCTGCTGTATTCTTTCTTAGTCCTTTACATTGTCCACAACTCCACCAATCTTGGTGTCATCTGCAAACTTGCTAATCCACACATCTACATTTTCATCCAAATCATCGATATGTATCACAAACAACAGAAGTCCCAACACTGATCCTTGCGGAACACCAGTGGTCACAGACCTCCAGCCAGAATAACAACCTTCCACCCCTACTCTCTGTCTTCTATGGGCAAGCCAGTTCCGAATCCAAACTTGCAATTTACCCTGGATCCCATGAATCTTTATCCTCTGAATCAAACTATCATGGGGGACATTATCAAATGGACTAAAGTCCATGTGGATAACATCCACTGCCTTACCCCCATCAAGCACCTCTGTCACCTCCTCAAAAGAACTCAATCAAGTTCGTAAGGCATCACCTGCCCTGCACAAAGCCATGTCTTTCCAAATGTGCATAGATCCAATCCCTCAGTATCCTCTCCAATAGCTTCCCTACCTATGAAGTGAGGTTTACTGGCCTATAATTACCTGGATTATTCTTATTTCCCTTCTTGAACAAAGGCACAACATTTGCTACTCTTCAGTCCTCTGGGACCTTGCCTATTGCTAGTGAGGACACAAAGATCCTTGTCAAAGTCCCAGCAAACTCCTCACTTGCCTCTATCAATATTCTGGGATATATGCCATCAGGTCCTGGGGACTTATCCACTTTAATGAATTTCAGAAGACCCAGCACTACCTCCTCTGTAATCTCAAAATGTCCCAGCACATTAGCATGCACCACTCTGTTTTCACTATCCTCCAATTTCTTCTCCTCAGTAAATACCGATGCAAAGTACTCATTTAGTACCTCAGCCACTTGCTCTGACTCCAAGCACAAATTCCCTCCTTTATCCTTGATTGGACCCACCCTTTCCTTAGTTATCCTCTTTAGGCATAAGATGCCTTGGCATTATCCTTGACCCTGTTCGCCAAGGGCATTTAATGGCCCCTTTTGGCCTTCCTAATCACCTGCTTGAGCACTTTCCTGCTATCTTTATATTCCACAAAGGCTCAGTCTGATTTTAGCTTTCTAAATCCTATGTACGCTTCCTTTTTCTTCCTAAATTTAGGACCTCTGGGGTCATCCAAGGTTCCCTTACCTGGAACATGCCGATCCTGAACTCTGATCAGCTGGTATTTAAGCAACTCCCACATGTCAGACGCGGACTTGTCTGACAGCAGCTGCTTCCAATCAACACCCCTTAGCTCCTGTCTTATCGTCTTGTAATTTGCCCTCCCCCAAATTTAGTACCTTCCTGCAAGATCCAATTTTATCCTTACTCACAATTATCTTAGAAAATAATGTGTTGTCGTCACTATTCCCAGAATGTTCACCCATTATCAGTCTGTCACCTGGCCTGGCTCATTTCCCAAAACTAGGTCCAGTATGTTCTCTCCTCTAGTTGGACTCTCCAGATACTGTTTCAAGAACCCCTCTTGGATGCACTGAAGAAATCCTGCCCCATCTAAGCTTCTTGTATTAGGGAAGTTCCCATCAATACTGGGGAAGTTAAAGTCCCCACTACGACAACCCTGTTGTTTCTGCACCTTTCCAGAATCTGTCTACATATCTGTTCCTCCACCTCCTGCTGCTATTGGGAGGCCTAGAGTATAATCCCATCAGCATAATTGCACCTATCCTATTTCTGAGCTCCACCCAAATTGCATCTGTGGATGAGCCCTCCAGGATGTCCTCTCTGAGTACTGCTGTGACATTCTCCCTATCTGTAGTGCAATCCCTCCACCTCTTTCCCCTCCCTCTCTAACGTGCCTAAAACAACGAAACCCAGGAACATTCTGCAGCCAGTCTTGTCCCTCACGCATCCATGTACTGATGCGTGTACCCAGAGCTGAAATAAACACATTTCAGCCCATCAGTCCCACCATGTTTATTAGCCTGTCCCTTGCTCTCCTTCCTTTCAGTCTTTCTTGCCCTCAACCCTTCCACCTGTTGCCCTGCTGCTGTGGTTTCCATCCCCCTGCCACTCTAGTTTAAACCCTCCCAGATAGCACTAGCAAATCTCCCGGCGAGGATATTGATTCCCCTCTAGTTCAGATGGAAACTGTCTTGTTTGTACAGGTCCCACCTGCCCTGGAAGAGAGCCCAATGATCCATAAATCTGAAGCCCCCCTTCCTGCACCACCTCACTGGCACATGTAATCCTGAGATCACAACCCTGCTTTTTAACTCCTGCTTTTAACTTTCTCCCTACCTCCCTAAAATCATTTTGCAGGACCACATCCCTACTCCTGCCTATGTCATTGGTACCTATATGGACCATGACCTCTGGCTGCTCACCCTCCCCTCTCAGAATGTCCTGTACCCGCTGCGAGACATCCTTGACCCTGGCACCAGGGAGGCAACACACCATCCTGGAGTCTCTATTGCGGCCACAGAAATGCCAATCTGAACCCCTTACTATCGAGTCCCCTATTACTATTGCTCTGCCTGACTTCACCCTTCCCTTCTTTGCCTCAGAGCCGGGCACAGTGCCAGGGATTAGAGGGATAAGGGCCAAACATAGGCAAATGGGACTAGCTCAGATAGGAAACTTGGTCACCATGGATGAATTGGACCAAAGAGCCTGTCTTTTGTGCTTATAACTCTATGACTCAATGCTATATAAATGCAAGTTCTTGTGAATCTGATCGCATCCACTGTGTAGTTTGAGAATTTGAATTTAGTTTTAATAAGTAAGAAGCTGATGCCAGTAGATCAACAATGGAATTTTGTTAAAATCCTTGGAATAATTGAAGCAAACAACACAGCATTTGCTTAAGAATTTGTAGTTTTTGAAAGAAAGATTCTCCAATACACCATTGGCAACCTATCTTGCATGGCTTTGTGGCTCTGTGTCATTTTAAAATGAGTATTAATGAACTGTTGATTGAAATAAAAAATATGTTTTCTGCAAGGAGAGGTGTGTTGACAGAATCAGCTTGAGGACAAAGAAAAAACTGGACTGTTACTCAAATTCACTTCCAGTTCTACTCCAGCTACTCTACATCTTTCTAAGCTTTCACCAGTCCACCCTTTAACCCCCAGGCATAAGCAGGAAGCAGGACAGAGGATTTAAACTTACCTGCTGACTACTTCCTCTGAGACTCAGGATGCCAGTGACTGAGCCCCCAACAACCACAGCTGCAGCCAGCAAAACCAAAGCTCCCCACAAAACACGCAGTGCAGACCTGGTTTCAGCTCCCAAGCGATCACCCTGTTCCTATAGAGTGGACAGTGGAAGGGGAAGAGTGCAAACAGTTAGAATGCAGAAAGCCACAGCTTTCTCTTGGGCTCAGTTCACTGAAAAGCTGAGTGAAGAGTTGGGAAGAGTTGCAAACATGAACAATCTTATATTTGTGCAAGGTAAACTCAAGAGTAACAATCAGAGACAAATGCTAGGAGTGACTGGAGACTCAGAATATTGTGAATATCTGGTTCTGAACAACTTGCTCACATTGGTCTCCAACTACCTCAGAACTACAGCATTGGAGTGGAAGTGAGTTATCCTCGACCGTAATGATGGGTGAAGACTGATGACGCTCATCCAGTGTGACTGAGTGTCCTGCTCAACCATGCTTTGACAGCAAAGTCAGGGTTTCTTAAATAATAAAACTGGCATCAATTAGAGACCAGTCACTGACACCATGGGTTTCTCTTAGCTCATACATCATATAATAGACACTGAAGATTAAACAAGGCCCCTTCTTTGCCCTCAATTAAGGTTAAGTGCAGAACCTAGAATTTCACTGACACTTAATACTTACAAATGGGCAAACACCCTTCAGGGTAGTTGCAATCTTTCTGCTTCCCTCCATTCTCCTAGGATAGTGGCAGCAATCTCCCTCTCTTGTCTGGCTCCCGTTGCTGCTATGGACATCAACACTGTTCAGTGATGGAGCTGAAACCTGTGTGCCTGAACTCTCTTCCCTGTCCTGAGCCTCAGCTTGTTTGAGCCAAGGGCTGCAACCTGATGCCAGGGTGAAGAACAATAAGAAATGGACTGAAGAGTGCCAGTATCTCAGGATGGGAGCCAGAGAGCAACGGGTGCCAGACAGTCTCCAAGAGTAGCTAAAACGAGTTCAGGAATATTTTCATAATGGGAGCTAAGGTAGACAATAAGAGTCATTGAAAGCAGAATATATTCAAGCAAAGTTAAAGTTAAAGGAGATTTGGAAGGTTAGAGAGCTTTGAATCTCTTCTAAGTGTGCTTAAGGTGAGAGAGAATTTATTCTGGGAATCCAAGGCGGATGAGGCCTCAAATATATTCAGGGAAAGAAGCACAAAAATAGGAGGAGGAATAGACTAAATCCCTTGAGTTGCATCATTATTTAATAATCACAGATGAGCTTTTCCGAGCTGTCTCCATGCCTCGTGATTTCCTTCTTAACCAAAAATCTTGGTCTTAATATACTCATTAATGGAGCACCCCCAGATGTATAGGAATAAAGAAGAATCAGAACCCTGCGATTGTAGAAACTGATCAACTTGTTTCTAAGTAGCTAGTGAACTTATGTCGCACTCCCTGTAAGGCAAATACATCTTTCCTTGTGTACAAAGATCAAAACTCTACTTTGAACCCTATGTATTTGCAGCAAGACTTCCTTACTCATATCATTGGCTTTGTAACTGCTTGCTATAACCGCATGTTAACTTGCTGTAATTTGCACACAAGGGCCACCAAATTCCTTTGAATATTAACATTTACTAGTCTCTGACCCTTTACAAAATATTCTGCTTTTCTATACTTATAGCCAAAGTGAAAAAGTTCACACTTTTCTGCCTTCTTGCTCATTCAATTAACTAGTCTGTATCCTGTCACTGTATCCTCACAACTTAACTCTCCCAACACACAAAGGAGCGGAGGAACTCAGCGGGTCAGGTAGCATCAATGGAGGGAAATGGACAGTCAAAACATTGGGTCAAGACCCTTCCCCATCTGGCTTTGTATCATCAGCAAGCATAAATATTCCACTTGGTTTTTAAGTTGCTGAGACCCAAACATTGACCATGCATCATTCCACTGATTATAAGATAAGAATCTTTATTAGTCACATGCACATCGAAACACACAGTGAAATGCATCATTGCGTGAAGTGCTCTGGGGACAGCCCACAAGTGTCGCCACGCTTCCGGTGCCAACATAGCATGCCCACAATTTCCTAGCCTGTACGTCTTTGGAATGTGGGAGGAAACCGGAGCACCCAGAGGAAACCCATGCAGACACGGGGAGAATGTACAAACCCCTTACAGACAGCGGCCGGAATCGAACCCAGGTTGCTGGGACTGTAATAGCGTTATGTTAACCGCTACACCGCCATCCAGAAATTTACCTATTTATCTTAGTCTCTGCTTTCTGCCAGTAACCATTGCTCCAGTTGTACTAATATATTATTCCCAATCCTCTGAACTCTACCCTTGTTAATCAGCTTTATGTGGCTTTATCAGGTACCTGCTGAAAATGAATATTCTATGTCAACTGATTCTCCCTTATCTACCTGCAGTATCTACCTATCTTAATAAAAAAAAACAACCTCAAGAGATTACTGAACTGGTGGGAGGTTTCAGGTGAAAGGTAATAGGTAAAAGGTAATTCTGGAAACAGATTAATGCTAATGGAAAAGTGTAGTGATATGGTTAAGGCAAAGCAGTGTCTGACAGAAAGGGACACTGGTCAGAATGATAAAAATCAAAATTGAAGGACCGTTAACTAATTGCTTCAAGTGTTTGTTACAAATATACAAAAAAATGGTTTGGTTTAATACCCATTGCTGGAAAATGGATATTCCAGTACCTGATGATGCTGAAAGATAGTGAGGGATGTGGGGGTGGCAGGAGAGTTCATAGATAGCTCTGTTAGGAAGGGACAACATTAGGATTTGGGCTCAGAAGATCAGGACAGAAACAAGCCCTTTGGCCCACCATGTCCACGGCTACCATTGTACATCTATTCTCATCCCATTTATCCGCATTTGGTCTGTAGATTTTAGATTCTGGAAAGATTGTTGTGGATTGGGTAACAGGAAAGGATGAGAGACAAAACAAAACTGCAGGCCAATTAGCCTTCCAACGTTTATCGGAAAAGTGCTGGAGTCTATTATTAAGGAAGTGATGTAAGCTTAACATGATTAATCAGAATGAATGTGGTTTTATGAAAGGGATATTGTATTTAATAAATATCATATTTCTCCTTTGTGTGTTGGGAGAGTTAACCAGCAGTTAAAGAGGATTTACTGGATGTATAGCATTTCCAAAAGGCATTTGATAAGATGTCACAGAAAATATTATTATGCAAGATAAGGAAGGTTTTATGGGATGAAGGTAACATGTTGCTATGTATGTTAGTTAACAGATAGGTAATAAAGATAAGGGATAAACAGGTGAATGTAAAATTGTTAATCAGTAGCTAGTGGGATGCCTCAAGGATCAGTGTTGGGGCCTCAACTGGTAATGATCTATATTAATGATTTAGTTGAAGGATGGAATGTAATGTATCCAAATTTGTTGACAGTAACGACATAGGTAAGAAAGCAAGTTGTGAGCAGGATATAGAGTGTCAGCAAAGGTACGTTGACAGGTTAAGTGAATGGGCAAAAGTGAAGTACAATGGGGAGAAATTTGAAGATATCCACTTTGGTTGGAAGAAGAGTATTATTTAAATGGTGCTGGTCTATTAAACATTGGTGTTCAGATAAGTCTGGATATCCACGCACAAAAACCAAAATTAGCATTAACCAAATTACTGCAATTAATTAAGAAGGCAAGTGGTATGTTGTTTTTTTATTGCAAAAGGCATGGAACACAAAATCAGGGAAGTCTTACTGAAACTTAATGAGATCACACCCAGAGCACTAACAGTTTTGGTCTCCTTATTTGAGGAAGGAATTACTTGCCTTAGAGGTGGTGAAGACTCACCAGATTAATTCCTTGTCTTCCGAGAAAAGATTGAGCAGATGGGTGTTTAGAAAACTGAGAAGTGATTGCATTGAAACATATAGGATTTTGAGGGTTTTGACAGAGTAGATGCTGAGAGGAAAATTCCCCTTGTGGAGAAATCTAGAACTAGGTGGCATGGCGCAGAGATCACCCATTTATGATTGAGGTGAGAAGAAAGTTCTGTGAGGGTTGTGAATTTGTGGATTTCTTTAACCCAGAGATCTGTGGCTACCAAGTCATCAAATACTTTCACAGCTGGGAAGAATGGATTGTTGGACTATGGAGAAATGTATGAAACTATAGTTGAGGCCAAAGATCAGGTCAGTGAATGGAGCAGGCTTGAAGTGCTGTATGGCACATTCCACCTCCTACTTCTTGTTTCAATGCAATCATCTGCCAGTCTTCTGAACTCCACAATGTATAGTCATATCTGCTCAATTGTTCCCCATATGATAAGCCTGTTGTCCCTGAAATCTAGTGAACCTTCACTGCACCACACCTAAGGCAGGTACATCCTTCCTTCAGTTGAGACAAAAACTGTTAGGACTCCAGCTGTGGTCTCACCAATGCCTTGGTGAGTTTTTTACTCTCCTACTCCATTCCCTTTTCCATAAAGACCAACATACCATTTGCCAACTTAATTATTTAATAAATGTGATTTCCTTTTATAAAATGTTGTTAACTAATCATGGTTATAGGACACTTGGAAAGTCACTATGTACATAGAAATAGATTCTTGCATTTTCTCTACTACAAATGCAAGCTCATTTGCACTTTCCATCTTTTATCAAGAAGTAGGTTTGCAGTTTGTAACCTTCCAATCCCTTTGCAGAATCTGAGGATTTCAGGATGATCAAAACCAATGCTTCCATTATCATTGCCTTAAGGTCCTAGGAATTGGGTCAGAATATTCATGGACATTTTCAGTCCCATTAATTTATCCGGTACCATTCCACATTTTTCTTTAAATTTGTCACTGTCAGTAGAGCCCTTGTCCTACACAATTTCCAGTTTCATTCTTTGCGACTTCTACACAAAATTGTCTCTACCATTTCCTTTTTCCTTATTATAGTTGGAATAAAACGATACAATGAGGTGGTAGTGAGAAGTGGAATGTACTGAGTTATGTTCTGATGAGAGCTTTATCTTGAAGCACAAGACATAGCAGAGGAGATTACTTACATTACTGTTGGAGGGGTGAGATTGATGGGTCAAAAGTATTCATTCATGATTCAGAAACTCTGTGCAAAGATTAAAGCCAAAGGATGCACTTACTAGTATAATTGAGAAGAATTAGCTTGTACAATATTGATTCATCCTATATCTGGCTATGCTCCAGGATTGTTTGATAAAACAGTATTTAGCAAGTTTTACTTTATTCTAACCAATGCTGTACTGACTGCACAGTAAGTATTTGATGGGACACTCTAGGGGGAGCTTTACCCCATATCTAACCTGTGCTGTACAGACTGTGTTTGGTGTGACAGCAATAAGATACCATGGTTGCCTTGGCTTTCAATAAAAGGAGAAATTGCTTCTACTGTCAAGTGTATCAGTGATATAGATATAAGGTGATTGACCTTATATCTATATCAGGGAAGAGCCAGATGTCCTTTTCCTGTGCTGTAATATTCCATAGTCTGGTAGTCGTCTAAAATTATGATGGGTTTTGATGGAGTGGATATAGAAAAATCATGTACACTGTGGAAAGTACAGGCTCCTGTGGAATTATTAACCACAGGTTTCCTATCTGGGGTCCATGTAGGGTGATGAGCCATCTTAGAAATGCAGCCAAGGAATTAATATCCAGTCTTGGACAGAAGCCCAATTTTTGTCAGATCTGCCAAGGTCACTGGAGGCAAGCTTCTGTTGCTATTTCACGGTTAACTCTATTTAGAATTGATGAAGATCAGTCACTGAACATGTAATAAAATACATACATGTGGTTATAATGTTGCACAGCCACAATGGGCCAAGTGGCTTATTCAATGTTCATTCCAGGATCCAATATGTTTCATTATGAAAGGATAGTGTACTTTTGGAAGCAAACAGATAGCACAGCACTGTGGTGGAACAGAAATATTTTATTTTCAATTGATGCTAATGAAAAACAGCTTGTAAGATACAGAAAGACCAGCATTTCTGTACCCTAGCAAGCAACAATAGACCTGGTGACCCATACTGGTATAGTAACTTACTGTGTTCTACAGCCCAATCACACATAAGTGCATCAGGCTTGGCAGTTAAAGTATGTTTTCAGGCTCATTCATAACAAAAATAGCACAATCTTTATAGACAATCACTTAAACTATGAACAAAGCATTTAACATTTGTTATTGCACTCAGAGGTACTCAGTTTTAATTGATTGTACAGTACATAATATCAGCAGGTCCTGAGCTGTCATTCAAGTCCTGGGAGTAAATCAGCCACACTATTAACATAATAAGTTGGGACCAACTTGTGGCGTTCCGGGGAATCACTTTCCTGATGGGCCTTCGCCTCTTCCAGTGTGGAAACCCCAGTCAGGGCCAGAATGGTGCGCAGGCCACAATTAGACCCCATGAGAATGTCGGTGTCCAGCCGGTCTCCCACCATGACTGTCCTGCTTGGGTCGACGCCATGCTCTTTTACCATGCACTTGAACATAAAATCATTGGGCTTGCCGATGACATAAGCAGTGCGCTTTGACGCTGCCTCAACTGCCTTCACCAAGCAGCCTGTGCCTGTGGATGAAGAAAGATGGTGAGGGTTCAGGAATGTAATTGTACGTCACATCAGCGTCAGGCAAGAGGTCACACACCAGAGCAGTTGTGCTACAGCTGCAGTTTAAGATGGCTTAAGTGTAAAACACTTTTGTAAGTGTTTTAAAAGTTTTTTCTAACTGGTCGAGTGGGGGCTGGACTGCGCAGGCGCGGTGCGGGCAGCTTAAAAAAGCAAACAGCCTATAGAGCGGGCAGCGGAGTGAGAGGCAGCAGACTGGTCGGGCTTTGGCTAAAGGGGCTTCGGCGTGAAGGGGCAAGGAGGGTAAGTAGCTGGTAAGTAGGTAAAGGTAAGGTTTACCTGTTGTCTATTATAGATTTGTAGGTGGGATTAACTAGGGGAAAGAAAAGGTAGTCAGATGGAGGACATGGTCATATGCTGCAGCTGTTTGATGTGGGAACTCGTGGACCTTGCTGCGGTCCAAGATGGCCACATCTGCAGTAAGTGCTAGAGGCTGGAGGAACTTCGGTTCAGAGTTGATGAGCTGGAGTCACAGCCACAAACAATGCGCAGCATAAGGGAGGGAGAGAGTTATGTAGACACAGTCCATCAGGAGACAGTCACCCCTCCTTAGAGCAGGTACATCTGAAGTTCAGGATGCAGACAGAATGGTGACTGTCAGGGGAGGGAAGAGGAAGAAGAAGTCAGGCAGGCAGACAGAGCAGGGAACCCCAGAGGCTGTTTCCCTCAGTAACAGGTTTTCTGCCTTGGAGGCTGTTGAAGGGAATGACCTGCAGGGGCCTAGCTGCAGTAACCAGGTCTCTGGCACTGGGACTGGTACTGCTGCTCAGAAGGGAAGGGTGGGAAAGAGACGTGTGGTAGTGATAGGGGACTCGATAGTCAGGGAAACAGATAGGAGGTTCTGTGGCAGTGAGCCTGAATCCTGGATGGTATGTTGTCTCCCAGGTGCCAGGGTCCAGGATGTCACTGATCGGGTCCACAGGATTCTTGAGCGGGAGGGAGAGCAGCCAGAAGTTGTGGTCCATGTTGGCACCAACGACATAGGTAGGAAGGGGGATGAGGTCCTGAAGAGCGAGTTCAAGGAGCTAGGCAGAAGACTGAGGAACAGGACCTCAAGGGTAGCAATCTTGGGATTGCTGCCGGTGCCGTGCGATAGTGAAGGCAGGAACAGGAGGAGGTGGCAGATAAATGTGTGGCTGAGAAGTTGGTGCAGGAGTGAGGGTTTTAGATTTCTGGATCATTGGGATCTCTTCTCGGGAAGGTGGGACCTGTACAGAGAGGACGGGTTACACCCGAACCAGAAGGGAACCAATATCCTTGCGGCTAGGTTTGCTAGGGTGGTTCGGAAGGGTTTAAACTAGTTTGTGAGGGGGATGGGAACCGGGGGAGTAGGTCAGAGGAAGAAGGGGATGGGGAAAAGTTAGATCAAACAGGTAGAGAGGCTTTGGGGAAGGAGAAGCAGAATACAGGCTATAAAAGTAGTAAGGTAGATGGACTGAAGTGTGTTTACTTAAATGCAAGAAGCGTCAGGAATAAGGGAGATGAACTGAGGGCTTGGATAAGTATGGGGGACTATGATATTGTGGCTATTACTGAGACATGGCTGACGTCAGGGCAGGAGTGGATATTGAATATTCCTGGTTTTCGGTGTTTTAAGAGGGATAGGGAAGGGGGAAGAAGAGGAGGAGGGGTGGCGATACTGGTCAGGGACACTGTTATGGCTGCGGAAAGGATGGATGTTGTAGAAGGATCATCTCTAGGGTCCGTATGGGTGGAAGTAAGGAACAAGAAAGGAGCAGTTACTCTACTAGGAGTATTCTATAGGTCCCCCGGTAGCAGTAGAGATATAGAGGAGCAGATTGGCAGGCAGTGTTTGGAGAGAAGCAAAAATAACAGGGTTGTTATAATGGGAGACTTCAACTTCCCAAATATAGACTGGAACCTGCTTAGTGCCAAAGGTTTAGATGGGACAGAATTTGTTAAATGTGTCCAGGGGGGATTCCTGACGCAGTATGTCGACAGGCCGACTAGAGGGAATGCCATGCTAGATCTAGTTTTAGGAAATGAACCGGGACAGGTGAAGGATCTATTGGTGGGTGAGCATTTGGGGGACAGTGACCATTGCTCCATAACCTTTAAAATTGTCATGGACAGGGACAGGTGCAGAGAGGACAGGAAGATATTTAATTGGGGAAGGGCGAAGTGAGGCTATAAGGAGAGAATTTGGGAGTGTAGATTGGGATGTCCTTTTTGAAGGGAAATGTACTATGGAGATGTGGTCGATGTTCAGGGATCTTATGCAGGATGTTAGGGATAAATATGTCCCAGTGAGGCAGAGAAGGAATGGCAGGGTGAAGGAACCGTGGGTGACAAGAGAGGTGAAACGACTAGTTAGGGAGAAGAAGGCAGCATACATAAGGTATAAGCAGCAAGGTTCAGACAGGGGCTGTGAGGAATATAGAGTAGCGAGGAAGGAACTTAAGAAAGGGCTGAGGAGAGCTAGAAGGGGACATGAAAAGGCATTGGCTAGTAGGGTTATGGAAAATCCCAAGGCCTTTTTCACGTACGTGAAGGGTAGGAGGATGGCTAGGGTAAAGGTAGGTCCGATTAAAGACAAAGGTGGGAGAATGTGCCTGGAGGCGGCAGAAGTGGGAGAAGTTCTCAATGAATACTTCTCTTTGGTATTCACCAAGGAGAGGGGTCTTGATGACGCGGAAGGGAGTGCTGGTAAGGGTAATGTTCTCGAGGTTGTAGATATCAAGAGAGAGGATGTGTTGAAGTTGTTAAATAATATCAAGACAGATAAATCTCCGGGGCCTGACGGGATATTCCCCAGGCTGCTACGAGAGGCGAGGGAGGAGATTGTTGAACTGCTGGTAAAGATCTTTGAGTCCTCGTTGTCCACAGGGATGGTGCCGGAGGATTGGAGGGTGGCAAATGTTGTCCCCTTGTTCAAAAAAGGTAGTAGGGATAGTCCAGGGAATTACAGACCAGTGAGTCTCATGTCTGTGGTGGGTAAGCTGTTAGAAAGAATTCTAAGGAATAGGATCTATGAACACCTAGAGAATCATGGACTGATTAGGGACAGCCAGCATGGCTTTGTGAAGGGAAGATCTTGCCTCACAAGCCTGATAGAGTTCTTTGAGGAGGTGACGAGGAAGATTGATGAGGGTAGTGCGGTGGATGTGGTCTATTTGGATTTTAGTAAGGCGTTTGATAAGGTTCCTCATTGTAGGCTTCTTCAGAAGGTCAGAGGCCAAGGGATCCAGGGAAGCTTGGCTGTGTGGATTAGGAATTGGCTTGCCTGTAGAAAGCAGAGGGTTGTGGTGGAGGGAGTGCCCTCGGATTGGAGGGCAGTGACTAGTGGTGTCCCGCAGGGATCGGTTCTGGGACCTCTACTTTTTGTGATATTTATAGATGACTTAGATGAGGGGGTGGAAGGCTGGGTTAATAAGTTTGCAGACGACACTAAGATCGGCGGTGTTGTGGATAGTGTGGAGGGCTGTCGGAGCTTACAGAGGGATATCGATAGGAATGCAGAGCTGGGCTGACAAGTGGCAGATGGAGTTCAATCCGGAGAAGTGTGAGGTGGTACACTTTGGAAGGACAAACTCCAGGGCAGAGTACAAGGTAAATGGCAAGGTACTTGGCAGTGCAGAGGAGCAGAGGGATCTGGGGGTTCATATTCACAGTTTACTGAAAGTTGCCTCACAGGTGGATAGAGCAGTTAAGAAGGCCTATGGGATGTTACCTTTCATAAGTCGTGGGATTGAGTTTAAGAGCCGCGAAGTGATGATGCAGCTTTACAAAACTCCAGTTAGACCACACTTAAGAGTACTGTGTTCAGTTCTGGTCACCGCATTATAGGAAGGATGTGGAGGCGTTGGAGAGGGTGCAGAGGAGATTTACCAGGATGCTGCCTGGATTAGAGAGTATTGAATATGAGGAGAGGCTTAAGGTGCTAGGGCTTTATTCACTGGAAAGGAGGAGGATGAGAGGAGACATGATAGAGGTATATAAAATATTGAGAGGAATAGATAGAGTAGACAGTCAGCACCTCCTTCCCGGGGCACCAATGCTCAAGACAAGAGGGCATGGCTTTAAGGTTATGGGTGGGAGGTTCAGGGGAGGTTTTTCACCCAGAGAGTGGTTGGTGCATGGAATGCACTGCCTGGGGTGGTGGTGGAGGCAGAGACAGATACATTGGACAGGTTCAAGAGTTTGTTGGATAGGCATATGGAGGAATGTGAGATAGAGGGATATGCGGGAGGAAAGGGTTAGATAGTGTGAGGGTGGTTTGATGGACGGCACAACATGGTGGGCCGAAGGGCCTGTTTTGTGCTGTATGGTTCTATGGTTTAAGACATTCAAGTTGCTCCAACCCACGGGAATTATTAACAGGAATAAGACCATCAATCTCTTAAATACATCCGTGTTTCCAAAACATTTTTAAATTCATTCACAGGATTTCATGGCCTTTCCTTAAGGCCCATCTCAGAACGCCCATGACAGTGTTATGGTGAGTGGTGCTGCTGTCCACCTAGTAACAGTGCTCTCACAATGCTTTGGGGGTGGGGGGCAGGCGAAGGACTGCCTAGATTCTGACCCAGAATCAAATGCATTTTGGAGTCAGGATAGTGTGTGATTTGCAGAGGCCCATGCATGTGTGGTGTTCAATGAGCCTGCTTCCCCTTGGCCTTACTAGTGAGAAAGCGAATGTACTTGGAGCTGTTATTGAAGCTTAGGTGAGCTACAATGCAATTTGTAGATCCTAAATATTGCAGTGACAGTACAATAGTGGTGGAGGGAATGAATGTTCAGGTGAGAGATTACTCCATCCTGGATTTAATTAATTTTTGAAACACCAGCATATATATCAGATTACTTATTGCTTTCAAGAAGGTGAATCACCTTTTTGAACCAGTGCAGTCCTTCTGTTGAATGTACACCTACAGAGCTTTTGAAGGGAGTGTTTAATTCAAGATGGTTGTGTGACTTGAAGAGGAACCTGCAGGTAAGGTTCTCCTACATTCTTGGGATGGAGAGATGCTGTTGGAGTTGCCGAGATGAGTAACTGTGGTGACCTTTGCAGCTGATGTTAAACTTGAGTATTGTTGGAGCTTCACTCAGTCAGGCAAGTGGAGAGTATTTTGTTACATGCCTAATTTGCCTTATGAATGATGGAAAGTCTTTGGTAATCAGGGGTCAGTGCTCTCAAAGTTGTTGCTTTCAAGTGTCTTGTCCAGTTAAGTTACTGGCCAATAGTGATCTCCAACCCCACCATTCAGTGATGGTAATGGTGTTGTATATCATGGGGAAAATGGTTTGACTTTTTCTTGTCGAGATTGTCTTTACCAGGTTGAATGGATTTCACTTGCCACTTATTAGCCTATCTAACGCTGTCCAAGTCTGACACTGTTGTCTGAGGAGTTGCAAGTACAAGGAACATTGGGAAATTATCAATGAGCTTTCACCACCTCATGATTCAGCCAAAGACATTGATGAAGCAGTTGATGATTCTGGCAGGTACACTACCCCAAGGAACCCCCATAGTGACATCTGGACACCAAAACCATTCTATTGTCAAAGATGTAAAATAAAGCCCTGTGCATGACAAATGGCTAGGTGGTTACATTTGGCTCATTTCCCAGGGGTTTTTCCTCGGACCCAGGAACAGTGCTTAAATGTTCAGAAAATTTCTCCCAGACATCAGAATTAATCTATACTTCATTTACATTTACCATAACAGAGTAGAGAAGAAAAAATAGAAATAAAAAAGTCTTCTTTTGAAGTAGGCAAATAGAAGTTTTGATGGGATTTACCAAGTGGCATTTAATGGTTCATGCAGCAGCAGTATAGATGCAGCATGTAAATTATGCAAGGGTAGGTGGATTCTTTGCTTGGGCAGTGGTTCTTTTCCAAGAGCTCAGAGAGAGCTGGACAAGGGATCACATCATTCAGGAGACATGCGGTAACTAAGGTAACACTTGCTCCAGGCTCCCGATCTGCTTATGATTGCAGGGAATTTTTTGCAGAGAATTTCTCCTCAAATCACCTCTTCTCTCCACACCCCCTCCCAGTTCCTTTTTTTTCCTATTGCCTCTCCCAGCTGATTACATGTTGGGAGGTGGTTATGTCTGGAACTTCATGTTCAGAGTACATTCAGCTTTTATGGGGGAGGCAGGCTTGATGAATTGGCTGAGCTTTTCTACATATCAAATTTTAAATATTTTTTTACCAATTCACAACTCTGTGAATGACTTCCCAGAACAGTAAATAAGGTGTCACAGAGAGACTGCAGATGCTGGAAATCTGGAGTAACAAACACAAAATGCTAGAGGAACTCAGCAGGTCAGGCAGCCTCCATGGAGGGAAATGAACAGTTGATATTGTGGGCCGAGACCCTTTAATACGACTGGAAAGAAAGAGGGCAGAGGCCAGAATAAAGGGGGGGGGGGGGGGGAGAAAGAGGAGCACATTGGTGGGTGACAGGTGAATCCAGGCAAAGGGGAAAGGTAGGTAGGTGGAGGACCGGGGGAAAGTGGGAATGATGTGAGAAATTGGGAGGTAATTGGTGGAAGAGGCAAAGAGCTGAAAACAGTAGACAATGGAATAAAGGTGTGGGTGATGGACAGGACATGAGGGCAGGGGAGGGGAATGATGAGTATAGGGGGTAGAGGGATAAGGTAAATAAAGGGGGGGGGGAAGAGAGAAAAGCAGTGGGGAGTAATTACCAGAAATTAGAGAAATTGATGTTGATGCTGTCAGGTTGGAGACTACCAAGACGGAAATACGAGGTGTTGTTCCTCTAATCTGCGTCTAGCCTCAATGTGGCAGTAGAGGAGGCCATGGACAGACATGTCAGTGTGGGAATGGGAAGTGGAACTAAAGGGGCCGGCCACCGGGAGATCCTGGCTGTTCCGGCAGATGGCACAAAGGTGCTCGATGAAGCGATCCCCTAATCTGCATCAGGTCTCACTGATGTACAGGAGGCAACACCACATGCAATAAATGACACTGATGGATTCACATGTGAAGTGCTGCCTCACCTGTTGGGGCAGGTGTTACACTTAGCACGGTTGCAGGGATAAGTGCCTAGAGGGGGACTGGTAGGGAGAGATGAACGGACAAGGGAGTCATGGAGAGAGAGCGATCCCTGTGGGAAGTAAAGAGGGAAGGGGAAGATGTGCCTGGTGGTCGGATCCCATTGGAGATGGTGGAAGTTGCAGAGAATGATGTGGAGGCTTGTGGAGTGGTAGGTGAAGACAAATGGAACTCTATCCCTGTTATGTCGAGGGGGGTAATGGAGTGAGGGCAGATGTGCAGGAAATGGAGGATATGTGGATGAGGGCTGCATTGATAGGAATGGAGGGGAAACCCCATTCTCTGCAAAAAAAAGACATCTTGGAATTCCTGGAATGGAAAGCCTCATCATGAGAACAGATGCAGCAGAGACAGGGGAACTGAGACAAGCGAATAGCGTCCTTAAAAGTGACAGGGTGAGAAGAGGTGTAGTCGAGGTAACTGTGGGACTCAGTGGGTTTGTAAACAAAAATGTCAGTGGATAATCTGTCTCCAGAGATCAAGGAAGGGAAGAGAGGTGTTGAACCAAGTGAATTTGAGGGAAAGGTGGAAGTTGGTGCTGAATTTGATGAGCTCCGCATGGGTGCAGGTAGCAGTAATGCAGTCATCAATGTAGTGGAGAAGGAATTGGGGAGCATTACCAGTGTAGGTTTGGAACATGGATTGTTCCACGAAGCCAATGAAAAGTCAGGCATAGCTGGGGCCTCTGCAAGTGCCCTTGGCAACACCTTTGTTCTTGAGAAAGTGGGGGGAGCCAAAAGAGAAGTTAAGTGCGAGTACCAGTCCTGCCAGACAGGAAGGCGGTGGTGGAGGGGAACTGGCTGGTCTGGTGTCAAGAAAGCAGAGAGCCTTGAGGCCTTCCTGATGGGGGAAGGAAGTGTACAGAGACTGGACGTTCTTGGTGAAAATGAGGCAATCAGGGCCAGGGAACTGAAAATTGTTGAAGGAGAGCATGCAAAGTGTCATGGATGTAGGTGGGAAGGGACTGAACCAAGGGGAATAAAATGGAGCCGAGATAAGAGGACACAAGTTCAGTGGGGCAGGAGCAGGCAGAAACAATCGGTGTACGGGGGCAGTTAGGTTTGTGGATCTTGAGTAGAATATGGTACCCAGACAGTCACTGGTAGAGACAAACAACCATTACAAGACACTTGGAGACAATCAAACAGCCCGAGTATTAGGTTGATCAGTCTGTTATGGTAACAAGGGCTCCCTAATGGAATTAGAGGACATTGTGCTTATGTTTTGTTTCCCAGCCCGATACCATTCACCATTCCCAGTCTCTCCCGCAGCGTTGGACCTGCTTCCTCAGTTCCTTACTGTCCTCCCCACTGTAACTGCGCCAGCTCCCACCCCGCCAGCCTGCTGCCCTCTTACCCGGAATCCCGCCGCCCTCCAAAGGCAGCAGCGTGTCGGTGTTGGTGGCCAGGAAGATGCAGGCGGGATCCTGCAGGTAGCGGGAGGCCCGGCACAGCTTCATGTACGTGAAATGTTCGTCGAAGCCAACGAGCACCGCGGCCACGGCGGGGTCTAGGGGCTCAGCCGCCCACGTCTGGACGGGCCCAGACCCGGGGATGAGCTCGGGGCCGGGGCCTGTGCCGGAGCAGGCGATCCCCTGGGCCTGCAGCTCCCCGCGCAGGGCCGCGCCGCCGATCAGGTAGACGGAGCCGCAGAGTTTGGCCTCCTGGCGCAAGTAGAGGGCAGCGCAGGGCGCGGTGGCGAACACCTGCTCGCAGCGCGCTCGGAAGCCCAGGCGCCGCAGCTTCTCCACGTACATCTCCCGGCTCTTGGTGCTGTTGTTGGTCAGGAAGAAGACCAGCTTCCCCCGCTCCTGCAGCCGGTTCACCAGCGCCGCCGCCCCGGGGATCTCGCTCTCCCCTTTCCACAGCACCCCGTCGCAGTCGAACAACAGTGCATCCACCGAGGCCAGAACCTGCGAGCACAGAGCCCCGGCCAGGGGACTGCAGCTGGCGGCCATGGCGACAGAGAATGGGCGCCACACAACGCAGAACCGGCATGGCCAATGCCGGCCCCTCTCCACAGGCCACGCCCCGGCCCTGCCCCCTCAACCGACGGTGGCCCGCAGGCCACGCCCCGGCCCTGCCCCCTCCGCAGACCCTAATTCTACATCTTCTTTAAAGAATATTCTCAGACTTCGTACAATTCCCTCCAGTGTCCTGCTCCACCAAAATAATCCTCACTCCATCAAACTTTTTAAATACCACGTTGTCTTTGATGGCCTGTGTCCTGTTAGTGTTTATAGCGCAGGAGTCTGAATGTGTAGCCATCTGATGAAATCGTGTTTGACAAATTGGCACACGTGGAGGATGTAACAAGAGAAGATAAATGTAACGTTGACCCTTATCTCAAGGGGGTTGGAGATTAAAGGTAGCGAAATCTTACCGCAGCTGTATGAGGGATCAGTGAGATAGCAGGGTGCTGGGAATAAATTTTGGGCTCTTAGTTAAGGACAGATTCTTTGTATGTGCTTCACTGGGATGATCATGGATATGAAGGGATTATCCCCCGAGGAAAAGTAAAACGGGTTGGGTCTCTACTCACTGGAGTTTAGAAGAATGAGAGGCGATCTTATTGAAATGTATAAGATTTTTAGGGGACACGTGCTGCACTTGTGTGGTAGCATTCTGTGTTGTAGTGTTAGAAGTGCTTTTAAGTCCTTATATTCTTGTATATATTTAAGGCTGAGATAGATACATTTCTGATTAATAATGGAATCAAACATTATGGGGGGGGGGGGGGGGGAGGCAGGAAAGTGAGAAATGTCGGATCAGCCATGATCCTATTGAATGGTGGGGCAGGCTCGAGGAGCTAAATGGCCCATTCCTATTCCAACCTTTCTCGATGTTCACGGACTTTTCAAAACTGGTTGGTAGGTTTTCCTTATAACTGACATTTAAAGATCTTTTTGAATCATCAGTTTAATCTAACCCAGTACAAACTAACCCATTAAATCTATATTGCTGTTCAGCAGGGCGTGACAGGGAGATGTCGAACACTCAAGTTTAGTGATTGAAACCACAGCGTAACAAAAGTCACACCACAAGGTACACATAGTTCTTAAAATTACATACACCCTCAGTATATTCAACCAGTTCTTTCCACTGGAGCTATTGACGTATAAGATAAAAAGAAGTTTATTAATTTCAAAGTTCAAATAGAACCAAACTCTATAGGGGTATTGTCTTGATGTAATGCACCTGCAGACGGAATATCCATTGTCTCCATTGATCTTTCTTCCTGCTTTAGTACAGTATATTTATTCTCTATATATCAGTATATATAAATATCACCTCCTGATTGCTAAAAGAAATATGGGAAATACGCACCTGAGAATGAATCCTATATTTTGGATTGGCATTTTTATGACTGGCAGTACTCCACTTATAATTAATATTTTCAAGTAATTTTAGGTTTTGCAGACATAAAATCCCACTCCCAGCATGAGACCAATATTACACCAGGGGCGCCAAAATGTAACATTACAAACTACAACTCCCAGCTCGCACCGCGCCGCGCAGCCGCAGTACGGCACGCACAGCTCCTCCGCTGGCTCCACCTTTGGCGGCAGGTCGTAAACCCGCCATTTTGTGCTCCTTGCGACAAGTGAGAGGAAGTCCTGATGAGTTCCGAGAATACGGCAGACGGGCAGCGAGTGGCGGGCCTGAGCGGCGGCGGGGAGGAAGGTAACGCCACGCCGCGGCTTCGGGCCCGGCGGAGGCCACGGGCCTTGGCTGCAACGCTTTAAAGGGGCACCCCGGGGTCGAGGCCGGGATTGGGTTTCTACACTGCAGCGGGCTCGGGGTGAGGAGAGGCCAGTTCATGTGGGGCTCGCCTCAGCGGTTGCAGCAGGATTCAGGCTCCCGCCTTACCCAGTGAAGACATCCCGTGCTCCACCCCAGTGCTCACACCTTACACCCGCTGTCCCCTTGAGGGAAACCCTCGCCGCCATGAGAGACGGCTCCCACTCGCTACCGGGGTCAGCCGCCCCACTCCTCGGTCCCTGGTCCCTAACCCCTCCCCTCAGGTCAGCCGCCTCAGCCCCTCAGTCCCCACCCCCTTCCCCGAGGTTAGCCGCTTCACTTGGACTCCCACCTCCCTCTACAGGGTCAACTGCCCCACCCTTCTCCCAGTGTCAGCTGCCCTACCCCCCACCCCCCTTCGATTCTCATCCCCCTCTTAAAGGGTGACACACCTCTACTCCCTCGATCCCCATCCATCGCTCGTGGCATCTGCTGCCCCTACCCTCTTTGATCACCATCCTCAGGCAACAGCTTACCCTCACCCCGCCATGCCCTTCCTCCTCAGCTAGGGTCAGCTGTGCCCATCACCACCGGGATCAGCCATCCCGATTTCCCTCCTCCGGGGTCATTCCCACCCACCTGCTATTGCCCTGTTTCCACTTCTGCTCAGCTCCACCCTGCATCCAGCTGCTCAATCCCACCTCTGGGGTCAACCCCCTCTGTCTGGATTTGGCATCCCAACTCCTTCCCGGGAGAGGTAGGGCAGTTCTCCCCATCTTAATTCTGCCACAAATCTCCCATTTCTAGTCCCCCTAGTAGGCCACTGCAGGCCCCATCATCATCATCATTTCCCCCTCCTAACTGCCCTTTCTGGTAATTACATTATTGTTTGTGGGGCCAGAATTGCCCCACAAAAGCTCAGTTTCCTGCTTCACAACAGTGATGGTGATGCTATTTCAGAAATACTTAAAAAGGGTGAAACCCTTTAAGACTAACAAAAACTGTTCAAGGCTCTTTTTAAATGTAAATCCTTCCTTTGTTTTTGCATTAATTTTGTAATATTGTCAGCTTTGGCTAACTCACTAATTCAGAAATGTCAGGACATTTTGGTGCAGTACTGTGGGAGTGATACATTGTTGGGCATTCTGTCTTTTATAGCAAAGTTTCTTCTGCCTGTGTGAGTGAATGCAATGGGTCATAAAGATTATTTGAAGGGTCAGGAATTATTGCTGATAACAGTTTGCACATTTGATTATATTTCAGCAGATTAGAAATAATTACTTAATTATTAAGTGCTCCCTGTCATCCAGAATAAAATGAAAGGCCCAAAGTAAATGCAAGTTCATCGTAAACAAGTTTGTGTCTACCTGTTTCTGGGAGAATGAAAGGTGCAACTAAATTTCTCATAGGAAAATTCATTAAGTGGGTCTATTTTTCAGTCGCTGATAGACAATTAATGAGCAACCACCAAACAAGACATAGATACAGCCTATCAATGTCTTGAACTTAAATTTCATCTCTCTGTTTTCAAATCCTTTGGTGGCCTCATCGCATTCTCACTCTGTAACCTTCTCCACTCCTACAACCGTTAGATCACAGCCCTCCAATTGTGGACCCATGTGCATTCGCTACTACGTTCACTGCACTGTGATTTCAACTACCAAGGCATTAAGCTCTATGGATCTCTAAATCTTTAAACCTCTCTGCCTCTTCTGCTTTCTCTCCATTTAAAGTGCTCCTCAAATCTAATCAAACCTTTAGTCATTTATTTTTTTCCCTTGAGCTGGTGTGCTGTTTGTGTCCAGTTTGAACATTCTCGCTGTGATTGCTTGGATTTTCTCTGTTAGCTCCAATTTCCTCCTGCCCTGAAAGATGTCTGGATTGGTAGGTTAATTGGCCAAATTATCCCTAATGTGTAGATGGGTGGTAGAATCTGGGGGGAGTTAATAGGAATCTGGGGAGATAAAATGGGAATATGTAGTATTTGTGTAAAGTGGTGCTTGATGGTTGATGTAGACTTGGTGGGCCAAAGGACCTGTTTCCGTGCTGTATGGCTCCAAATCACATGTAGACAACTTCCAATCTACAATACGAAGTTTGGGGCCTGGACCTATGACCGACACATCTGAATGTCAAACTGATATCATAGCTTGAGAACTTAGGTACTTTGACGTGGGTATCGTTACTTTGAATAAGGTCTATTCCTCCTAGACCTAGGACTCAGCACCACCCCCCCGCACCTGGATCCTCAACTTCCTCACCAACAGACTGCAATCAGTAAGGATAGGCAGCGACACCTTTTCCGTGATCATCCTCAACACTGGTGCCCTGCAGGGCTATGCCCTGAGCCACTTACGTACTTTATCCTCTATACATTTATGTCTGTGTGGCCAGATTCAGCTCTAACTACAAGTTCGCAAATGGCACCACTGTAGTGGGCTGGATCTCAAATTATAATGAGTAAGAGTATAGGAAGGACTTAGAGAGCCTAGTGGCACAGTGTCACGACAACAACCTTTCCCTCAATGTCAGCAAAACAAAAGAGCTAATCATCAACTTCAGAAGTGGGGTAGAGCACATGCCCCTGAATGGTGCTGAGGTGGAGATGGTTAAGAGATTCAAGTTCCTACGTGTAAACATCACCAATAGTGCTGGTCCCACCACGTAGGTGCTATGACCAAGAAAGTGCACCAGTGCCTCTACTTCCTCGGCAGGCTAAGAAATTTCGGCATGTCCCTGTTGACCCTTGCCAATTTTTATGGATGCACCATAGAAAGCATCCTATCTGGATGCTCTGCTCTGCCCAAGACTGCAAGAAACTGCAGAGAGCTGTGGACACAGCTCCGGCCATCACGGAAACCAGCCTCCCCTTCATGGACTCTGTCTACACTTTTCGCTGCCTTGGAAAAGCAGGCAGCATAAACAAAGACGCCTCCCACTGTGGACATTCTCTCTTCTCCCCCTTCCATCAAGCAGAAAATACAAAAGCTTGAAAATGCACATCACCAGGCTCAAGGGCAGCTTCTATCCATTTGCGAACTTGTAGTTAGAGCTGAATCTGGCCACACAGACATAAGTGTATTAGAGGATAAAGTACGTAAGTGGCTCAGGGCACAGCTCTGCGGGGTACCAGTGTTGAGGATGATCACAGAAGAGGTGTTGCTGCTTATCCTTACTGATTGCAGTCTGTTAGTGAGGAAGTTGAGGATCCGGGTGTGGGGGGTGCTGAGTCCTAGATCTAGGAGCTTGGTCTAGGAGGAATTGTGTCTTATTCTAAGTAACGATACCCACGTCAGTGTACCTAAGTTCTCAAGCTATGATATTAGTTTGACATTCAGATGTGTCTGTCATGGGTCCAGGCCCCAAACTTCGTATTGTAGATTGGAAGTTGTCTACATGTGATTTGGAGCCATACAGCACGGAAACAGGTCCTTTGGCCCACCAAGTCCGCATCAACCATCAAGCACCACTTTACACAAATACTACATATTCCCATTTTATCTCCCCAGATTCCTATTAACTCCCCCCAGATTCTACCACCCATCTACACATTAGGGATAATTTGGCCAATTAACTTACCAATCCAGACATCTTTCAGGGTGGGAGGAAGTTGGAGCTAACAGAGAAAATCCAAGCAATCACAGCGAGAATGTTCAAACTGGACACAAACAGCACACAAGTTGAAGGAAAAAAATAAATGACTAAAGGTTTGATTAGATTTGAGGAGCACTTTAAATGGAGAGGAAGCAGAAGAGGCAGAGAGGTTTAAAGATTTAGAGATCCATAGAGCTTAATGCCTTGGTAGTTGAAATCACAGTGCAGTGAACATATAAGACTCTTGAACGGACCCCTTGTAAATTAAAGGTGGACTCTTGACCTCACAGTCTACCTCATCATAGCCCCTGCACCTTATTGCCTATTTGCACTACACTTTCTCTGTACCTGTAGCACTATATTCTGCATTCTGTTAATGATTTTCCCTTGTACTATATCACTGTACTTGTGTTTTGAAATGATCTGTATGGATGGCTTGCAAAACTAAGTTTTTCCACTGTAGTTCAGTACATGCGACAATAATATTCCAATTCTAATGGACAAAAAAAAATGGCCAGTTAAAAAAAAAGGTAGGTACACCACCTTTTGGAGAGTCAAACCCTATGAGGAACCTGTCTTCATGTAGTGGACTTCGCCATTGCGAATAAGCTAGTCCAACTTCTCAGCAACTCTCTTTGTGGAATCAGTGAATGCCTCATGACCCTCTGGCTTACTGTAACACTGAATCAGTGTGCTGTGGTTATTGCAGCGCAATTCGGGAAGCGGATGAGGCTAAGAAAAGTTTCTACTCCAGCCTTAAAATCCCTGGGCTCTGTCTCAAAGGGAGACGAGCTGATTCTTAATGCCAGGATGGGAAGCTCTAATGGGGTTGTCCTCCCAGCAAACTGTGTGGAACATGTTTTTGGCATAACCAACGTCTTTATCACTGTAGAGACCTTATGACAATACTCCCGGTTCAGGCAAGCATGTTAAAATTATATGATTATTCAAACAAGCGACTGCAACGATATCTGCATCATACCACCAGGGTAGATAACGATGACTGTGGACTCCACCTAGTCCACTCTGTTACCTTGAAGCAAAGTAAGAGCGACAATACAAATGTAACTGCAAGAAAATCAATGTTGATGTTCCCAAGCTGTCAAAGATAGCTCTCATGGACAATCTGATAGGCCTTTGGAGAGACTCCTAGCTTCTTTTACATGAAAGAACCAGGACTAGAGGGATGGGTTACATCTGAACTGGAGGGAATCAATATCCTCAAGGAGGTTTGCTAGCTCTACTCAGTTGGGTTCGAACTGAGGTGGGAACCAGAGCAGCAGTTCAGCAAGTGGAGGATTGAACCAGTATGCAGACTGCTTTTGTTTGGAAGCTGAGGTCGAAGTTGTCGTCAGCTCATTCACTAAAGCAGATAGAACCATAGAGTCTATAGATCATAGAACCATAGAACACTACAGCACAGAAAACAGGCCATTCAGCCCTTCTAGTCTGTGCCAAAACATTATTCCGCTAGTCCCATTTACCTGCACCCAGTCCATTAACTCTCCAGACTCTCCCGTCCATGTATCTATCCAATTTATTCTTAAAACTTAAGAGTGAGCCCGCATTTACTACATCAGATGGCAGCCCGTTCCATACTCCCACCACTCTTTGAGTGAAGAAGTTCCCCCTAAACCTTTCCCCTTTCACCCTAAAGCCATGTCCTCTCGTACTTATCTCTCCTAATCTAGGTGGAAAGAGCCTAACTCGCATTAACTCTGTCTATGCCCCTCATAATTTTGTAAACCTCTATCAAATCTCCCCTCATTCTTCTACACTCCAAGGAATAAAGTCCTAACCTGTTCAATTTTTCCCTGTAACTCAACTCATGAAGACCCAGCAACATTCTAGTAAATCTGCTTTCACAAACAGAAGTCTGAAAGTGACAATATAATTTTGTTCATTGCTGTTAAATGAGGGATAAATGTTACCTTGGAACATCCATAAACCTCTGTTCTTCACCTGTTTACATTCACCTGAAAGAGCAGACCAAGATGGCATCTTGGACAATGGAATGCTCTGTCAATACTTTAAGGGATTCATTTTTATTTAAGTTTCTAGAGTGGGCCTTCTGACTCTTGGGCAAGAGTGTCAGGAGCTGAGCAACGTTTGGTACAAAAGGAGCAAAAGTTGAGGTTTGGATTACGTTCAAAATAATTGTTGAGAAGTAGTTTAATGAAGAAGGCAGTGGATTCCAGAGAGATGGTTGGGACTATGGATGTGCATTTGCAGGATGCAGGGCTGCAATAGCTACTGTGTACATATGCCCCTCACACTCTCAATTATTGCATTGCTTGAATTATCCCCTCATTTTACTTCAAAAGTGAATCATGGTAGAAGCATACAAACAAATCCAGAATCAAGAGCATGGAGTTTGCACAAAATGTATAACTTCAGGAATGGATTTGAGGCCATAGAGAAGCAGTCAGCAATAAAGGGACAGATGGGATAGAAGGATGGAATGTTCAACTGTGTTAAATGTGATTGAGAAAGGAAAGGAAAAACGTATCAGTGCAATCAGTCATAGGTTGCAAGTAGTGACTTTAATCATAGATCACAGGAGCAAGCAAGTCTTGCTGCAACTGTACAGGGCTTTGGTTGAGACCCCATCTGGAGTAATTTTGTGCATTTTGGTCTCCTTATCTTTGGAGGGATGTTCTTGCTATGGAGTGCAACAAAGGTTTACCAGGCTAATTCTTTGTTTGACTGTACTGACATATGAGGAGAAATTGAATTAATTAGGCATATATTCACTGGAGTTAGAAGAATGGGAGGCAATCTCATTGATACCTATAAAATCCTAGCTTGACTATACAAACCAGATAGAGGCGTTCCCAATGGCTTAGAGAGTCTAGAACCAGGCGTCACAGTCTCACGATACATATATGCAATTTAAAATCGAGATCAGGAGAAACTTCTTCACCTAGAGGATGGTGAACTACTGGAATTCCATACTACAGGAGGCAGTGGAGGCCAAGTTATTAAATATATTTAAGAAGAAGTACATAATGATAAAGGAATCGAGGGATATGGGGAGCAAGCAGAAACAGGATACTGGACTGGATGATCAGCCATGATCAAACTGAATGAGGAGCAGGCTGGAAGGGCTGTATGGCCTATTCCTGCTCCTATTTTGTTGTTCATAGGCAGAATGGACTGAAAGATTCTGGATTAGAGCAATGGGAAGATGGGATGAGAATGCTGGTTGCATGGTCAAGGACAAAGCAGGAAGAAAAGATCAGGTTTTATTTTTTAAGAAGCAGCGATTATGCTTTTGTGTGTCATTGTCTTCGACCATAAAGATAGTTTTGGCTTCTACAAAGAATCGTCATAAACTGAGCCAGGATTTGTTTAGATATATTTAATTCATTCGTGCTATTGGCTACAAGCACTTATTTTGATAAATGCGTGCATTCAAATATAAATAACAGCTAAATTTTTCAAGCAAATCTTGCTGAGTTACAGACTCTGGAGAAACAGCTCTGAATAACTAACGGACTTTGGGGTTCATGTGGGTGAGGCCACAGGTTTATGTCTCATTCATAAGGTAACACCTACAATAGCATTAACTCAGTATGCACTGAAAAGTGTCACCCAGTCCAGATTGAATGGTCGAGACTGTAAAACACTTAAACCAAATTCAAGGGAAGAATGCTAATCTCTTAGTCAAGTTGCAACTGTTTTGTACAAATTTTTTGTTTGTAATCTATACCTTAATATACAAAGTTGCTTCACATAGATTCAATGATATTCATAAATTTACACTGCTGTCTTTTAATGACTTGTGTGTTATATATCTGATGATAAAAATCCTTCTATTCCACTATATAGATCTTGTCATTTAAAGTATATTTCCTTTGCCTACCAGTACTTCGCGTACTCCAGACATTCTCTACCCCCCTCCTCCCCCTTCCCCCTCACCCCTTCCCATCGGGCAGAAGATACAAATGATTGAAAGCGCACACCACCAGGCTCATGGACAGCTTCTACCCCGCTGTTATAAGACTCCTGAATGGACCTCTTGTATGATAAGGATGAACTCTTGATTTCTCAATCTACCTTGTCATAGTCTTTGCACCTTATTGTCTACCTGCACTTTTTCTGTAACTGTAACACTGTATTCTCCATTCTGTTATTGCTTTTCCTGTTGTACTACCTCGATGTACTTGTGTTTGGAATTATCTGTCTGGATAGCATACAAAACTAAGTTTTTCACTGTATTGGTACACATGACAATAATAAACCAATTTCAATTTTATTTATGCCCATCATGATTTTATAAACCTCTGCCTCCTTTGCTCCAGGGAAGACAGTGCCAACTTATCCAGACTCTCCTTATAACTTGAGTCCTCTAGTCCCAGCGACATCCGTATGAATCTTTTCTGCACCCTCTCTAACTTAATCACATTCTTCCTATAGCATGACGGCCAAAACTGTACACAATATTCCAGGTGTGGTCACACCAAATGCCGTATACAGCTGTAATATGATGTCTCAACCCTTGTACTCAATGCCTCGTCCGATGAAGCCAAGTGTGCCATACACCTTCGCCTTGTCTACCTGTGTCATTGTTTTCTGGGAACCATATACTTGTACCTCTAGGTCTTTCTATTTTACAACATTCTCCAGGGCCCTGTCATTTACTGTGTAAGTCCTGCCCTGGCTTAACTTCCCAAAATGCATTACTTTTCACTTGTCTGAGTTAAATTCCATCAGCCATTCATTTGCCCACTTTCCAAGTGGATCTAGATCCTGCTGTAAGCTTAGACAATTTTCTTCACTGTCCACCACACCAGCTATATTGGTGTCATCGGCAAACTTGCTAATCATGGCACCTACATTCTCATCCAAATTGTTAATATGTATGACAAACAACAGGGGACCCAGCATCGATCCCTGTGGCACACCGCTGGTCACGGGCCTCAGATCTGAAAAATAACCCTCCACTACCACCCTCTGACTCCTTCCACCAAGCCAATTTTGTATCCAATTGGCCAGCTCACCCTGGATCCCATGTGAACTCACCTTCTGGACCAGCCTACCATGCGGGACCTTGTCAAGAGCCTTGCTAAAGTCCATGTAAACAACGTCTGCCACCCTACCCTCATCAATCTTCTTGGTCACCTCTTCAAAAAAACTGAAATAAATTAGTAAGACACAATTTCCCATACACAAGGCCAAACTGAGTTTCTCTAATCAGTCCTTGTCTTTCCAAATGCAAATAGATCCTGTCTCTCAGAATTTTCTCACAACTAATATTACACTTACTGGCCTGTAGTTCCCTGGCTTGTCCCTTAAATAAAGGCACAAGATTGGCCATTCTCCAGTCTTCTGGTACCTCACCCATGGCTAAGGAATTACAAAAAATCTCTTCCAGAGCCCAGCAATTTCTCCCTTGCTTTCCATAACATCCGAAGATGTTAATACTTGATCATGCCCCGCGATTTATCCACCTTTATGCTCTTTCAAGACCACCAACACCTCCTTTCATCATATTGGTAGTTTTAGGACAACACTGTTTCCTTCCCTGAATTCCCTAGCTTCCATGACCTTCTCCATGGTAAATATGAATGAGATGTTCTCATTTAATTCCTCCCAGGACTGCACACACAGACGACCACACTGATCCTGAAGGGGTCCTATTCTCTTCCTGGTTACCCTTTTGCTCTTACAGAATGTACTTACAGAATCTCTTAGGATTCTTCTAAGAGATATCTCGTGTCTCCTTTTTGCCCTCTTTATTTCCTCCTCAAGTGTACTTCTACATCCCTTATACTCCTCAAGGGCTTTGCTTGATCTGAACTGCCTATATCTGACATATGCCTTTTTCCTGACCAGACCCGTTGTAGGCCGTATCTCAAACAGTGATGAGTTGGAGTACAGGAAGGAGATAGAGAGCTTAGTGGAATGGTGTCATGACAACAACCTTGCCCTCAATGTCAACAAAACAAAAGAGTTGGTCATTGACTTCAGGAAAGGGGGTGGTGTACATGCACCTGTCTACATCAATGGTGCTGAGGTCGAGAGGGTTGAGAGCTTCAAGTTTCTGGGAGTGAACATCACCAACAGTCTGTCCTGGTCAAATCACGTAGAAGCCACAGCCTAGAAAAGTTCACACAGCGCCTCTACTTCCTCAGGAGGCTAAAGAAATTTGATTTGTCCCCTTTGACTCTCACCAAGTTTTACCGATGCACCACAGAAAGCATCCTATCTGGATCTATCATGGCTTGGTATGGCAACTGCTCTGCCCAGGACCGCAAGAAACTGCAGAGAGTTGTAGACACAGCCCAGTGCATCACGGACACCAGCGTCCCTCCTAGGACTTGACCTCTCGCTGTCTTGGTGAAGCAACCAGCATAATCAAAGACCCCACCCACCCGGGACATTCTCTCTTCTCTCCTCTTCCATCAGGTAGAAGATACAGGAGCCTGAAGGCACGTACACCAGACTTAAGGACAGCTTCTGCTCCACTGTGATAAGACTATTGAACAATTCCCTTATACAATGAGATGGACTATGACTTCACAATCTACCTTGTGTGACCTTGCACCTTATTGCACTGCACTTTCTCTGTAGCTGTGACACATTACTCTGTACTGTTATTGTTTTTACTAGTACTACATCAATGCACTGTACTAAATGTAACTGCATTGTGTAATGAATTGACCTGTACGATTGGTTTGTAAGACAAGCTTTTCACTGTACCTCGGTACAAGTGTCAATAACAAATGAATACCAATACCCTCAATAGCCCTTGTCAGCCAGGATTCCTTAATCCTGCCAGCCTTGTCCTTCACTCTAACCGTATGATATTAACTGCTCTACAGACATCTCTAATAATTCTGTTATTCTAATATCCATCTCTTATGATTTCTGAGGAACAGTACATATTTAGTTACACTAGTCATCTCTCTGTCTCTCGTCATCCCTTTATTTCCCCTCCCCACCCCCCCCCCCCCCCCCCCCTTAATTTGTTGTACAGGAGCAACAATTATTTTAGTGTCTTCTTAGTACGATCATGCCACAGGAACATTGTATAGGGTATCTGCCCCTCAAACCTATCCCAGTATTTGGTTGGATAAGGAATTATCTGTTCCTCTGTTTATCTTCTTTTATTCCTTGCTTGAGTTCTTGCTTATCAAAAACATAGGTTTCAGTTGAGTAATGTTTGCATTGCTACTTCTGATTAGAATTTATTCGTTGTGTTAACTGGGATTTTTCTTGCAGAAGAACATGATGTTCATAAATGTGGCCGGTGTCAGGCAGAATTTTGCAGCCTGGAGGGGTTCATTACCCACAAATTGCAGAAGGTATGCCAGCGGACCCAGGCTTCATCCACAGGTGGTCCTGAGCATCTCCATGTCAACCAGGCAGCCTTTGAGGTAGTTGGTACTTTATATGTTGATACCCTAGGTGCAAATCTCTCCTCTGTATTTATCACTTTGGTCTTTGCTATGTACTCTGCTCTATAATTTTGTGCCTCCTTTCTGCCTTTTTTCACTCCTTTTACTTCTTATGACTTCCCTTCCTGAGACCTCCCCATCACCACCTCATTGGCCTGCATCATAATAGCAGCAACATTAAGAGAATGTGGTAATATCCTGAGTCATTTTTTTTTGACAATCTTTTAATCTCCTCCTCCTTTATTGTTTGTCAATCCTTCTTCACCTCCTTGTCTCACTTCTCCTCTCTACCCTCTCATCCCAGCTCACTGCTTTCTGCCCCACCACAACCCAAAGCCGTCACTCTCCTCTTCCCCCATCACTGGGACCATCTCTCTTCCCTCCCCACCCCTGGGACCATCTCTCTCCCCCCCCCCCCCCCATTCTTCTTCTTTCCTGCTCCTTCCCCCCTCCTTCCTCTCCTTTTTTCACCCCACCCCCATCCATGCTCTGTCTCTGTTAATTCTCTGAATGTAAGTGATTGAAAAGATAGAATTTTGCCTCTTTGGCTAGGCTTGATGGTTAGCCATCCTCCTTGGATCCCTGGAAAGGGAATTATCTCGTGGGAGAGATCATGTACAAGATTTATGTATCCACCTTTCCAGTTAAAGGTAAACTATTTGTGTAACTGGAACAAATGTTGCCATCCTGGAGCCTGATTTTCATCCAATTCTCCTCTGTGCTTTCAGGAGTCTGTGTCCTTGGATTCGGCAATCACTCTCACACAGTTGGTTGTGGCTTCCCTAGCACAACCTGAAGCAAACAGCAAATCACACTCAGGTGAGGTGGCATTGGAAAAAGCTTAATCCTATGTATTTGTTTCCTTGTCAAGTGAATGGATGTCTGTTTGAAATCAAAAAATATTTATCTTTCTGGTACCCATTGCTGCTATTAGACACTCCCAAATGAGGTATGACGTGTAGCAAAAAAGAAACTGTTGGAAGAACTCAGAGGGTCAAATAGCATCTATGGAGGCAAAGAGATGGTTGACATTTTGGGTTGAGATCTTGCATCAGAAACCCAAAATATCCACTGTCCTTTTGCCTTCATAGATGCTGCTTGACCTACTGAGTTCCTCCAGCAGTTTATTTTTTGCTCAAATTCCAGCATCTGCAGTCTCTTGTGTCTCTGAGGTATGACATGCATTTGGCTACAATTCTCATTAGAATCCCATTAATCTTTTAAAATCCACTCAGTAGAGTGCTTCAAAAGCACTCCTTTTTGAATGGTTTGGCTAATTATGTTGTAACTTAGCCCTGTGACACTGTACAGGCCAAACTTACAGTGGCATGCAAAAGTTTGGGCACCCTGGTCAAAATTTCTGTTATTATGAATAGTTAAGTGAGTAGAAGATAAACTGATCTCCAAAAGTCATAAAGTTAAAGATGAAACATTCTTTTCAACATTTTAAGCAAGATTAGTGTATTAATTTTTGTTTTGTACAATTTTAGAGTGAAAAAAGGAAAGGAGCACCGTGTAAAAGTTTGGCACCCCAAGAGATTTGAGCTCTCAGATCACTTTTAGCAAGGTCTCAGACCTTCATTAGCTTGTTAGGGCTATGGCTTGTTCACAGTCATCGTTAGGAAAGGCCAAGTGATGCAAATTTCAAAGCTTTATAAATATCCTGACTCCTCAAACCTTGGTCCCAACAATCAGCAGCCATGGGCCTCCTCTAAGCAGCTTCCTAGCACTCTAAAAATATAAATAAATGATGCCCACAAAGCAGGAGAAGGCTATAAAGATAGCAAAGCGTTTTCAGGTAGCTGATTCCTCAGTTGGTAATGTAATTAAGAAATGGCAATTAACAGGAATGGTGGAGGTCAAGTTGAGGTAAACCCCCGTTTGACTGCAGAAGACCTTCAGGAAGATTTAGCAGACTCTGGAGTGGTGGTGCACTGTTCTACTGTGCAGCGACACCTGCACAAATATGACCTTCATGGAAGAGTCATCAGAAGAAAACCTTTCCTGCATCCTCACCACAAAAATTCAGTGTCAGAAGTTTGCAAAGGAACATCTAAACAAGCCTGATGCATTTTGGAAACAAGTCCTGTGGACTGATGAAGTTAAAATTGAACTTTTTGGCCGCAATGAGCAAAGGTATGTTTGGAGAACAAAGGGTGCAGAATTTCATGAAAAGAACACCTGTCCAGCTGTTAAGCACGGGGGTGGATCGATCATGCTTTGGGCTTGTGTTGCAGCCAGTGGCACTGGGAACATTTCAGTGGTAGAGGGAAGAATTAATTCAATTAAATACCAGCAAATTCTGGAAGCAAACATCACACTGTCTGTAAAAAAAAAAGCTGAAGATGAAAAGAGGATGGCTTCTACTATAGGATAACGATCCTAAACACCTCAAAATCCACAGTGGACTAACTCAAGAGGCACAAGCTGAAGGTTTTGCCATGGTCCTCACAGTCCCCCGACCTAAACATCATCGAAAAGCTGTGGATAGACCTCAAAAGAGCAGTGCATGCAAGATGTCCCAAGAATCTCACAGAACTATAAGACTTTTGCAAGGAAGAATGGGCGAAAATCCCCCAAACAAGAATTGAAAGACTCTTAGCTGGCTACAGAAAGCGTTTACAAGCTGTGATACTTGCCAAAGGGGGTGTTACTAAGTACTGACCATGCAGGGTGCCCAAACTTTTGCTTTGGGCCCTTTTCCTTTTTTGTTATTTTGAAACTGTAAAAGATGGAAAATAAAAAAGTAATGTTGCTTAAAATATTAAAGAAATGTGTCATCTTTAACTTTATGCCTTTTGGAAATCAGGTCATCTTTTACTCACTTAGCTATTCACAATAACAGAAATTTTGACCAGGGGTGCCCAAACTTTTGCATGCCACTGTACCTCTTGTGGGACTTTCTGAACTAGATGCAGTACTTAAACACTGATCTCATGGTGAAATTCACTGCCTCATTCTCTCAGTCAGGCATCTCATTTAAGAATATTTTGAGGGGAAAGTTTGAGAAGCTCGAATGATACTGTGCAGTATTCAAAGAATCACATCTGTCTTGGGTCAATATAATGCTTCTTCAGGATTGGCAGTGCATTCTGACTCAGGTCAGTGCGATACCTTCTAAGTTTTGATTCTGTTTCCAGATGATGGGACCAACAAGGCATGTCGGATCTCAGAGGAGCAATTCTGCGAATACCCTCAGCTCCAGCAGGGTGAACAGCTCACCAGTGAAGAGACTGATGGTCAGAGCTGTCAGAAGAACTTGGAGGAAGAGAGTGGGGCTGAAAAGAAGAGATATGAGATGGTTCTGACTGACGAAGGAAGATTCATGTGTCAAGTCTGTGAAAAGACCTTTAAAACGGTCAGTTTGATTCCCAAGACTTTGGGAGTGATGGCAGTTACAAGCTAATGGTAATAAACTACAATCATTAATAAAATGTGAAGTGGAGTATTTTGCTATAAAAAGATGGTTGAAAGTAACCAAGCAAAATGTTATTTTTTTGAAGAGAAAGTAGACGTGTTCTCCATTTACAGCATGTGTAAGAATTGTGAAACCTTGCAGCCAGGAGTCTGTCCCTGAAAGTATTCAGTAGCCAGTTGACTTGAAAAGTGGGGAGTGTAGAGGCTCTGGACACACACCCAGTTAAAGGGCTCTATTACAGTTTGTTAATTAACAAACTTGTGGATCTGCAACATTAGTTTGTTTAACGAGATTTAATTTCTGCTGTATCTGATATCAGTTTCAGAAGTTCAAGCTTGGGTGTGTGTATGTAACTTGAATCCACTAGCCTTTACTCAGAGGATCTGATGCTGTGTTTACAGGCTGTCATCCTAAAGGCACATATGGTTACCCATAGTGACAAGAAGCCTTTCAAATGCAAGATATGTGGAATGGCTTTCAGAACCAAGGGATCTTTAGTTAGACACAATCGACGGCACACAGGTGAGGAACACCATCTGAGGCAAATGTTCTGGCTCTAACACGTTTTGCATCTCATTTATCTTTGCACCATTATCAACCATTTTAAACTTTCATTGTGTTGGATGTGACAGTCATTTTACCAACTTGGCTGAGGCTGCTGCTGCATTGAAGTGATCCTGCAATCCTCTTATTTCTCCTCCAGTGTACACGTTAAGTTCTAACACTGTAGCTGTGGTAAACTGCAGCCCTGTTGCTCATTGCACCCTTACTAATACTTTACTAATATTAATCCAGTTCCATGACACTATAGCGCTCGATAACTTCTGAACAGATTTATAACTTTGCTGTGTGTCCCTATATTCTCATTTTCTGTTACTCGTCTCTTGTGTCAGTTTATATCCTCACACTTTGACGACCAAGTACTCAACATAATTCTATTGCCTTCCTGTATCATATTTTAGAGTGGACTTCATTTCATTGTGAAGTTTACAGCATGAATAGACTGAGTTTTGTAAGCTGAGTTTTATTTGACTGGCTCGAGTGTTAGTCTGATCATAGATAAATAATATTGCAGATTACCAACTCAGTGGGTTAAAACAATTGAACTCTTGAGAAGAAGAGGGAATGTCCATCATATTCTCTTGTATTGGAAGGATTGCTGGAATTTTACTTTGAAGGTTTAAACGCTATAATGTTGCCCACAGAGAGCGGACGTATAAGTGCCGGATTGGTGGGATGAGTATTTTCGGGAATCTGGAGCACTCACCTCGCCACCTGAAGGCTATCACTCCTTGTATAGAGAAAGTGAAGTTCCAGCAGAGAAATTAATTTCAACAACCCAGCCAAGAGGGATCAGTGAATAAACCTGAAACTCAGGAAGGTATGGCACTGACCAAGTGCATTATATGATACATTATCCACTTGGAACTTCAGCCATAGTCACCACATTGGATCAAGGCTGTTTTTTAAAATGGGTTAAGGCAACACGCAGTGATTCAGACCAGTGAAGCATGCAAGCTCAAATTAGTTTCCAATGTTAGCTATAATCGTAAGGGGGGGGCTGGAATTGAAAGGATGAAAGTATTTTTTACAGCTGAATGGAACTGTGATTGACCTGTCAAGAAGGATATTTTGGCATAGGAAGAGGTTGTAGAGTTATAGATACAGCATGGATACAAGCCCTTAGGCCCACCAAGTCAAGTCAACCATTGAACATCTATTTTAAACTAGTCCTACCCTAACCCATTTTATTCTCTCTGTATTCCCATCAGCTCCCCCACTCCCCCCTCCCCCCCACTCCCCCCCACACCACCCACCCCAAGATTCCACCATTCATCTACACACTAGGGGCAATTTACAGTGGCCAGTTAAGTTACCAACCTGCACACCATTGGCATGTGTGTAGTAACCAGAGCACCCAGAGGCAACTCATGGGGTCACAGGGAGAAAGTGTAAACCCCACATAGACAGCACCCAAGGTCAGGATTGAACCCTCCTCACTGTAGTCGTGAGGCAGCAACTCTACTGGCTGCGGCAAAGTGGTGCCCCCTGCACTTGGATGGAATGATGTTGGGGCTCGAGGGATTGATTTAAAAGGACAGGTTGCATAAACTAGGCTTTTGTTCCCTCCAATGCTGAAATTAAGTGGATGCTAATTGAGATGTTCTTAGGATTTTTGTTGTGAGAATGGAAGGATTGAGTGGAAATCCAGAAACAAAGGGCATAGCAAAACTGCAGATAGGCCATTTCACAGTTCCTCAGAGGACTCTGGAAGTTTAGATTCTCTTCCCTTTCAAGGCTATGAGTGGGTGATAGGGTTAGGTCATTTGAAAGTAGTAATAGATTCTGTTCAGGAAAGTATTCAGGATTACAAAACCAAGGTATGTAGATGGAGTTGAGATAGAAATTAGCCTGTTGTAATTGAATAATGGATTGGGCATGGGGAATCTCAATGGACTCCGTCTGCCCCTATATCCTTTGCTGTGTTCCAGTCTGAGCAACAATATGCAGAAGTTCTTTTTATTTGCTTGTGCAATACAGTAGGGTAGCAAGCTTAGCATTTATATTTGTAATTGTCCCTGAGAAGATGGTGGTTGCCAATCTTTCTTTGGTTTGTTAAGCCATTTCAGAAAGCTGATTCACAATAGCCCAGTTATTATGAATCAAGAATTACGTATAGGCCAGGCTGAGTAGGGATGACAGATTTCTATTCCTAAAGGATGATGGATTTTCAAAAGTTTTGTAGCATTGCTGTAGTACCTTTTTATTCCAAACATTTTTCACCTAAATGATTTAAATTTCCCTGATGAACTGAACCCATGTCTCTGGATTATTAGTCCAGTGATGTAACCATTATGCCATATTCCCTGAAGAAAAAGAAAGTTTCAAGGAGAAAAGGAAATAAATTGTCAATGAGCATTCAGTAGTAGGTGGTGAGTGGCCACTAAGCAGTTCAACAAAGTATTAAATACAAATATAAAAATTATAGTTCATTTAACCACATCCCCTATTCAAAATTTAATCTCTTGTTTACTGTTTTAGGCAGCACATAATCAGAAATGATTATTGTTACCTTAAAAAAGTTTCTTTGTAATAATGGTTGGCTACCAGTGTCCTGTGGTCCACATCACTAACAGGCAAAATGGTGGGGTGGGCTTTGTATTGTCAACATAGTAACTGAAGGTTTGTGTGATGTAACATTCAGCAAGGCTTATTTGCCCTCCACACCTAATATCTTTTAATCTTACAGTAAATAAACAGATTGAAGAGTTGGTTTCTGCAGCAGCACCAGAGTCTCCAGAAACAACAGCAGTGATCAGTGTGCTTACGAATTCTGAAGGAAGCATCGAGGAAGTGCAAGTTCATGACGTGAGCCAGGCTCTGGATTCAGAAGCTGCACAGAAATATCACCAACACAGCCAGGTATTTTTGGTCAGGAAAGGTCAAACATTTTATCTTAAGAGTGAAACAATATAGACAGAAAGCTGTTCTTTTATAAAAGGTGTTAAACAATAAACAAAGCCTCGTAGTTTTAGGAATTGGTTTAGCTACAGATAAAGGAATGAAATAGGCCCATAATTCTCTGCTGTATCTCTTTTCATAAGCAGGCAAGTAACACTTGTCACTCTTCAATCCTTTGCTATAATTTCCTGTTTTAAAATAAACTGTGGCGAGTGTTTCTGCAATCTCCTGCCTAGTGTTTTCTGTATTTGGGATATGTATCCTGTGACTTTTTTTTCTCTTTTTATTCTTACATCAATTTTTGAAATTTGTTTCCAGAGGATATCTGTCTTCCTCATCATCCTCTGTTATCCCTAAAACAGTTTGTTGTCATCCTTCTGAGGCAAACTACTTACTAATCAGCTTTAATGTCTCACTACTTCGTCAGAAGGTTCTGTGTTCGAGTTTCCACTCAGAGACTTGAGTATGTAATCAACAATGGCATTCCATTGCAGTAGTAAGGAAGTGCATGTGGTCAGAGCTATCGCTTTTCAGATAAGACATTAAACCATAGCCCTTTGAGATGCGAAATGTACCATGGCACAATGTTGAAGAATAACTGGGGAGTTATGCCCAGTTTCCCGATCAATAGTTATCCATAAATAACACCATTAAAAAAGATTATCTGGTCATTATTACATAAATGTTTATATATGTTGACAGAAATGTTTACCACTTACAAAGATACTTCATTGACTGCAAAGGTCTTTGTGACATCTTGAGATTGTGAAAGATTCTAAAGTTTAAAAATAGAAAGTACAAAATGGTTATCTTCAATGCACATCTTCCTTGAGCCAGTTTTTTTACTTGTGCTTATAACTATTGACTACACTGGCTTTTAATTTCAATGTACCCTCGAATGTCACTTTACAAGCCTGTAAAAAGCATGCTTTCTCTATAATTTCCATCTCTAAGACTGGTCACTAGTCTTGCGTCTCTTCCCTGCACTGTCTCCAATACTAAATCTTTTCTATCTCGCTCTAAAATGACACAGTATTCAATAGCATCTGCAGTCTCTTGTTTCTCCAGTATTCAACAGTGACTTGTATTCCACTGTTTTGACAATGAAATCCAGTATTCTTTTGCATTTTTATGACAAATTGGTTCTTATATAAAGTTGTGAGGGCAAGGACCATTGGCAGGACTGATAGCAGGGGTCAGCTGCAAGAAAGAGCAGCACAGGTGAAAGCAACAGTAAAGGAAATGTAAGGATGCATGAAGATGGACAAATGGGCTTCCTCATTCATAATCAACTAACACACAGATTGGCCAATAATTCATATGTGTGAAAGGGAGTCATAACTCTAGAACTTTGGTAGTTTGACTTATGCATTTGAAATATAGATCGTGCTCAATATTGTCTTCTTTCTCAAGTCACCTGCTTCCACGGAGCTGGCTCCAGAGGAGACTACCGATGAGAATCTGATCTGTCAGGCCATGAGGAATTCTGGGATTGTCATAGAAACTGTTACCATTGGAGATTCCCAGAAATCCACAGAAACACCTCCGTTGACTGCTGAAGGAGGCACAGAAGAAGGCATTGTGGAGGACTGTGTTGTGATGGAGGAAGATGATACGGTACCTTTTAGTCTACCAGTTTTCCCAGAGTTGTCAATTGGAGCCTGGGTGTCCGAGTTTCCTCTCCAGCACCATCCTTATCTACCAGCCCCCGCCCCCCCCCCCCCCCCCCCCCGACCCCCAACTTACTCCTCCAATATCTGAGTGTGTGCATTTCCCTTCAGTGATCCAGTGGACTCTGGAGATGGTGGCATACAGATTGTTATTGATCTGGATGAATGATCTGGAGATATGAGTTCAAATCCCACCACAGCAGAAGCATTTAATTATTGTGAAATTTAAGTGTCCATTAAACTACTGTACAAGTTGTAAAAGCCAGTACCCTTAAGGAAAGAAATCTGTCCTTTTACTAGTCTGTGACTCCACACCCACGGCACGTTTGTTGATTCCTAACTGATTGTTCAGAGCACTGCTTGCAGCAAAGGCTGTAGGACCAGGCAACATCTGGCAGTGTGGTTGAACACTCATACTATTGAACACTCATACTCCAGAACTAATTGCACCTCTAGATATTGTTCTGGAACATTTACAGCATGAGCAGCTATGTGATAAAGTGAAAAATTGCCCAGGCACACTATGTCCACAAAAAGACCAGATAAGTCCAATTTGGCCAATTATCTCCCCATCAGCAGAGTGACAGAAGGTGTCATTGATGCTCTCAGGTTTGTCATGATGCTCAGTTTGAGTTCTGTCAGTAACACTTGATTTCACTCTTCAGTATAGCCTTGGTCCGAATATGGACCCAAAATCTTAATTTCAAAGGCAAGATAAGAGGGGCAGGCCTTGACATCAAGGCAATGTTTGTCTGAGTGTGTTGTCACAAGTACAGAAGTAAATTCGAATCGGGGAAATTCTCCACTGGGCTCATAGCTCACACAAATGGTATGGCTATGGTTGTTGTTCAGGGCATTGCCCTAAACAGTCCTTCCAGGTGAGGCAGTCCTTCACATGTCAATCCATCGGTATCATTTATTGCATCTGGTGCTCCTGGTGCGGTGTCCTCTATGTCGATGAGACCTGACGCAGATTGGGGGATTGCTTCTTGGAGCACCTTCGCTCTATCCACTGTACTAGCCAGGATCTCCTGGTGGCCAGCCATTTTAATTCCATTTCCCATTCCCACACTGCCACGTCTGTCCATGGCCTCCTCTACTGCCAAGTTGAGGCTGGATGCAGATTAGAGGAACAGCACCTCATATCCCACCTTGGTAGTCTCCAGACTGACGGCATGAACATCGATTTCTCTAACTTCCGGTAATCACTCCCCTCTGTCCCCTTTACCCCTTTCTCTTTCCCTACCCTGCCCTCTTGGTATGCATATCCCTTACACATTCCTCCTTCTGGTTCCCTTCCTCACCTCCTTCCCTTTATTCCATGGTCCACTGTCCTCTCCTATCAGATTCTATCTTCTTCATTGCTTTGTCACTTCCACCTATCACCTCCCAGCTTCTTACATCATTCCTACTCTCCCCCTCCCTCACCTGCCTATCACCTCCCTCTCGGCTGAATCCATCAATCACCGGCCAGCTCTTGCTCCACCCCTTCCCCCCCACCTTTTTATACTGGCTGTCTCCCCTCTTTCTTTCCAGTCCTGATGAAGGGTCTCAACCCGAAATGTCAACTGTGCTGATCCACTGAGTTCCTCCAGTTTGTGTGTTGCTCCAGATTTCCAGCATCTGCAGTTTCTCTTGTGCCTAACTATTTCCAGCTGCATTCGTTATCAATGAGCTTCCTTCCATCATGTCAGAAGTTGGGGAGTCTGCTCATGATCGCATAATGTTTATTTCTACTTGCAAACTCATCTGAAAGTGAAATGGTCAGTGCTTACCTGCAGCAAGATCCAGACAATATTGAGGCATAGGCCGATAAATCGCAAGTAACAAGTTCAGAAGTGGAAACTTGTCACCTACACTTAATATTTAACTGCATTACCTTTGCTGAGTGCTATAACATCAACATCCTGAGGGTTCATCATCAACCAGAAACTCAGCCGGACTAGTCACATAGCTATTATGGTTGTAACAGACTGGATATCCTTTGGTTCCAGATTTTCCTGGAAAATTTTTACTATTAATAAGGTGCACGTGAGGAATGTGATTTAAAAAAATTCCACTGGCCTGATGATTCAGCTCTAATGAAACTTGAAGTTTTAAACCATTCTGGACAAAATAGTTTGCTTGGTTAGCACCCCATTCACTCCCTCCACCATTGGCATAGCACAGCTGCAGAGTGTACCATTTACAAATGTATTACAGTCCCTGGCTCCTCTGAAGGCACCTCCTAAACTGCAACCCTTACAACCGAAGGGCAATAGGTGCATGGAGCACCAACAACTGCAGGTTCCCCTCCAAGTCATACATCATCCTGTCCTGGAAATGTATTACTATTCCTTCTTAATTGCTGGTTTTAATTCCTGGAGCTCCCGACCCATACAATGGAAGTATCTTCAGAAGCACTGCAGTAGTTCATGAAGGTGGCTCATTGTCATATTCTAGAGAAAAATTAGAAATGTATGGTAGATGCTGGCCTTGCTTGTGTTGACCTCATCCAGTAAGGCATTAGAAAGTAAACTTGTGCCTCTCTCCACAGACACTGCCTAACTTGCTTAGTTTTTCCAACATTTTCCATTTCAGTGTAGTGCCTAAATATGACATTGTTGTCTGTAAACCGAAGGGTAAAGCCAGTTTGAAGCATTGCGAGGATTAAACATCTATCTTTGTCTCCATGAGCTGAGCTGCTAAGCTCTAAATGTCACATCGTTATAGGTTGGGCTTGCCTATGTCTACATCTGCTGCAGCGATATTTTCCAGTTTTTCAGAGCCAAAATCATTGCTTTTAACAGATGTGGCTCAGGCTTTGTACTCCCTCTGCATGTATTTTAAGATCATCTTTCCAGATCAATCACAGATAATGTTGGGCTCATTACTGACTGCTATGTTTATCTCTAAAACATTAGTGGCAATACTTCAAAAGTAATAAGTTGGCTATGAGAAACTTTTTGGCTTCCTTGAGATCCGAGACATTATATGTAGGTGGTGTTTCTAGTTTTATCTTTTGGTTTTGATTTTGATATTTTCATTTTGTTATAGAATCATAAAATCGTACAGCACAGAAACAGGCGCTTTCAGCCCACCTTGTCCATGCCAACCGTGATGCCTATCTATGCTAATCCCATTTGCCTGCATTAGACCCATATCCCTCTACACCTTTCCAATCCAAGTACCTTTCTAAATGCCTTTTAAACGTAATTGTATCTGCCTCCATCACCTCCTCTGGCAGTTTGTTACAGATATTCAGCACCCTCTGTGTGAAAAACATAGCCTCACATCTCCTTTACATTTCACCCCTCTCACCACAAACCTGTGCACTCAAGTTCTAGGCTCCCCTACCCTGGGAAAAAGATTCTGACTATCCTATCTATGGCCCTCATAATTTTATAACCTCTGTAAGGTTACCTCTCAGCGTTCTATGTTCCAGTGAGAATAAACACAGTATATCGAATTGCTCCTTAATAACTGCAGCCTTTCATCCCAGGCAACATCCTAATGAATCTCTTCTGCCCTCTCTATTGCTACCACATCCTTCCTATAGTATGGTGACCAAAACTGTACATAATACTCTAAGTGCGATCTAACAGCTGCAACATGACATCCCAACTTTTGTACTCGATGCCTTGGCCTATGAAGGCAAGCATACCAAAACCCTTCTTCATTACTCTATCTACCTATGTTGCCTCTTTCAGGGAGCTATGGACTTGCACCCCAAGGTCTCTCTGTACATTAATGTTCCTAATGTCCCTGCCATTTACTCTATATGTCCAACCAGAATTTAACCAGTTTTTCCCATTCCCTGTGAAATTTCATAGCACAGCTCATGTACAAGACTGCAGCAGGTACGGCCTACAGGGTTTACCACCACAAATTGCCAAAATCTCCTCAGCAGAATCTCCCAACCACTAGCATCTGTACAAGTGAGAGCACAACAACTTCCAATTCCCCTCATGTTCTTTACCAGTCTGATTTGGAGATATCTTGCTGCTCCGTAATTATTTCTAGGTCAAGGTCTCTGTAGTCCCTCTCTAGTAGTAATGTGCAAGTTGCAGAAATTCAAGAAGGCCATGCACCACCACTTTCTTAAGGGGCAACTAGGGATGATGGGCATTAAAAAAAAACAACCTTGCCAGCAGCATTCACATCCAAATAATGGCTGTTCTTCTATGGTTTTTACGCTTCACTGTTAAATAATACAATGCTGTCTTGTTCAGTTAATCTCTTCAGCAACATTTCAAGCTCAATAAGCCCTTGCACGCGCACACATTTATTTAGGCCATCTTCTCGCTTACCTAATGACAGTTCTAAAATGATGGCATGTTTTGTGTGGTTCCTCAACCACTGAAAATGATTTTTCTCCCTTAATTTTGTCTAAACGCTATTAACTTTTTTAGGTCTCTTGGCCTTGTCTTCTCCAGTAAACTATATCCAGTGTCTCATGTTTGTTCAAATAAATAGTTTCTGATTCCTGATAGCAATTTGTTTCAACCTAAGATGAAATTTGTCCTTTTCTAGGTCTTGGCCTGAGGTTTTGAGTAGGGAACCTGGAGGGTATCCACATTTCACTGTAATGTTTATGTTCACTGAGATTTCCTTCATTACATTTGTATGCCTTGATCCATTTGTAAATCTGGGAAGGATGAATTCCTCCTTCACCAAATCCCTCTTGTGGAGTGATGAGAGGGAGCCCAAGGAGTATAATATAGGGTAAGATTCTGATAGTTAAGTACACTTTACACTTCCTATTCTTTCACAAGATATGGGTGCACTGTCAAGGCCAGCATTTATTGCCCATCCCTAATTGCTCTTGAACTGAATTGTTTGCTTGGTGATTTCAGAGACCAATTTAAAGTCAACTGTATTGTGGTAAGTCTAGAATCATATTTGGGTCAACCAGATAAGGTTACCAACAGCAGGTTTTTTCCCTAATGAGATTAGCAAAACAGATTTTTTAAACATCAATTCTGTTGTTTCATGGCTGCTGTATCTAATTTTTGTTTCAGATGTAACAAAAGCTGAGTTAACTTGCTCTAATTTCCCCGATGCAGTGAAGAGAATTGAATTTGTGTTTCTAGATCTTTCATCCAGATTATAGATTAGCGGTCCAGTAACACAATCATCATACTACTGTTCCATATTTTATGAGCTACCAATTAAATATTATGTCTTTCACATGTAGGCAGACTTAAAAAGTGATAGCAACTGCAAACAGTTCAAGTGCCCTCACTGCAGTCGAGTGTTCCGCGGATCTAGCTATTTGCGCCTACACATTAAAGCCCATTTAGGTAAGTGGATCAAGTATATGAGTCGCACAAACTCATCTTAATCTCATGATTGTTTACAGTGATGTTTTTCATCCCAATAAGAACAAATAGCACCTTGACTTAATAAACTTCACAGGAGCATTGTGCCAAAAATTTGATTCTGAGATGTGCAATAAAGCAGATTCAGAGGAGTGCAAAAGCTTTGGAGGATCACCACACGGAGTTCTTCCAATCAACAATAAAAATGTTAAAGCGTTGCAGTGCATTAGATGCAGTGAGAGAAGCTCGCCTTCACTGACCAATTCCACTTCATTATACGTTTCTTTCCAGCAATACACCAAACTAGCTCCTGACGTAATTGATGCTGTCTGCTTCTCTGGAAGTTGTACTACTCTGTTGATAAGAAACTTTGCAATCTTTGATTTTCTTTCTTGCTAACTTCTTCAGTTCTATCTTGTGCACTAACTGGGATTTATGTACTGCATGTTGAGTGATATACCTGAATCAATTTTATTCATTTCTTCAATAAGATCATTTCTTTTCATGTTAGTTTGCTGCCTTGGGTGTACATAGCAAATGTAAGGAATTGTTCAAAAAAAGTGCTTCTGATGAACACAGCGATAAATCTCTTTGCTGGTGTGAATGCCTTCTTTATCCAATATTCTGATTTATATATTACTGATTGTCTTTGAATGTCACCTCCTGATGCTATGTGGCTGCAAATACAGTTGTTTCCTTTACTTTTTACTCTCTCCCTTTACTCCCAGATTCCATGCATTGTTGCAAAGTCATGATGCATGTGTTGCAATGGAATATGATTAATAGGTTATTGTATCTTAATTTTTTGGTGTTTATCAAGCTCTCAAAGTACTGACTATATGTGACAGACAATGTGGGGCAGTTTGGGAGTGCAGATGCAGCGTTATCAGAGCTCACTTTATCATTCTGTCATGGAGCACCTTGCCTTTCATAGTGGACAAGCATAAGAACAGAAGTAATAGGAACAGGCATTGGCCATTTGGCCCCTTGTGCCAATGATCTTTTGCTGCAGAGTGTCTTTCTTGCACTAAAACCACAAGAACACAAGAAAATAGGAGGAGGAGTTGGCCACTCAGTCCCTCAAGGCTGCCTTGCCATTCAAGATGATCATGGCTGATCTATGCTGGCCTCAGCTCAGTTCCCCATAACACTCAATTCCTCAATCTTTCAAATCCATCTCCACCTTAAATACATCTAATGATCCAGCTTCACCACCCACAAGCAGAGAATTCAAGAAATTCACCACTGTCCGATGTAGTATCCACTGTATTTCAAACCATATCTATTAACTCCCTTAATAGCCAAAGTCTTACCTATCTATTTTGAATATAGTAGGAGAGTGAGCATTTACAGCCCTTCAGGGTAGGAAATTCCAAAGATTCATCCCCTTCTTAGTGAAGACATTTCTTCTTATATCTGTCCTGAATGGATTACCACTTATTTTGAGACCGTGACCTGAGACAACCCACTCACACGGAGCATCAATTCTTCGTCTACTCTCACATGCCCTGTAAGAATTTAATAGGTTTCAAGAGGCTATCTCTCCTAAATGCTACAGAATATAGGGATATTCTGTTTAATCTCTCCTGACATGACAAATCCTGGGAATCAATCTCCCTTTATCGCAAGTATATCCTTCCTTAGGGAGGAATACCAGACATATACAAAACACTCTGGATGCAATTTCATTGGGGCACTATATAATTTGAACATGATGCCCCTACTCTTGTACTCAAATCTTCATGCATTAAAGCCCAATGAATTGCTTGCCTTCCTAATTGTTTGCTGTACCTGAATATTAACTCTGTGATTCATATACAAGCATTCCTAGGTCTCTTGAAACACCAACATCTTTCATTTTATCATTATTTAAAAAGTACTCCAACTTTATTCTTTTCTGCCAAAGTGGATGAACACTAATTTTTCCAAGTTATGTTCCACTTAACATGCCCTTGTCCATTTGTTTCACCAGTCCATGGCATCCTGAAACTTTGCTGCACCCTCCTCACAACCCACACTTGTACCCAGCATCTGTATCATCTGGCAAACCTGAATATGTTGCTCTTGATCTGCTCATCCAAATACTGATCTAGATTGCACAGCTAAGCCCCTATACCGATCCCAATGGCACTTCACTGGTCACAGCCTCCCAACCCAACAATGATCCATTTATTACAACTTTGTTTTCTGTCCATCAGCCAGTCTTCAATCTACATCAGTATATTGCTTTCAGTACTATGCACTCTTGTTTAATTATCCTTTGTGTGGTACCTTATTGAAAGCCTTCTGAAAGTCCAAACATATCAATCTATGTTGCCATTCACAGACAAACCTCAAAAGCAAATTTCCCTTTCATAAGTACCTGGTGTCTCTGTCCAATCCCAATACCACATCCTCAATATGAGATTTCAGTATTTTGCCTAATAATGACATCAGGCAAATGTAATTCCGCTGTTTAAGAAAGGAGGGAGGCAGCAAAAGGGAAATTACAGGCCTATTAGTCTGACATCGGTGGTTGGAAAGTTATTGGAGTTGATCCTCAAGGACAAGGTTATGGAATACCTAGAGGTGCATTACAAGATAGGTCCAAGTCATCATGGTTTCCTTAAGGGAAGATCCTGTCTGACCAACCTATTGGAATTTTTTGAGGTAATCTCAAGTAGGATGGACAAGGGAGAAGCAGTGGATGTTGTGTATTTGGATTTTCAAAAGGCCTTTGATAAGGTGCCACACAAGAGGCTGCTTAATAAGATGAGTGCCCATGGAATTACAGGAAAGATATTAGAATGGGTAGAGCATTGGCTGATAGGCAGAAAGCAAAGGGTGGGAATAAAGGGATCCTGTTCTGGTTGGCTGCCGGTTACTAGTGGTGCTCTGCAGGGGTCGGTGTTGGGGCTGCTTCTTTTTACACTGTATATCGATGATTTAGATTATGGAATAAATGGTTTTGTGGTTAAGTTTGCAGATGACACCAAGATAGGTGGAGGAGCAGGAAGTGTTGAAGAAACAAACGTTACAGAGTGACTTCGACAGTTTAGGAGAATGGGCAAAAAAATGGCAGATGAAATACAATGTTGAAAAATGTGCAGTTGTACACTTTGGAAGAAGAAATAAACAGGCAGATTATTATCTAGATGGGGAGAAAGTTCAAAATTCGGAAGGGCAAAGGGACTTGGGGGTCCTCGTGCAGGATACCCTAAAGGTTAACCTCTGGGTTGGGTCAGCGGTAAAGAAAGCAAATGCTATGTTTGTGTTCATTTCAAGAGGAATAGCGTATAAAAGTAAGGATGTGTTGATGAGGCTCTATGGTGCACTGGTGAGACCTCATTTGGAATACTGTGTGCAGTTTTGGGCCCATTATCTTAGAAAGGATGTACTGATGTTGGAGAGGGTTCAGAGAAGATTTACGAAGATGATTCCTGGAATGAAAGGGCTGACATACGAGGAGTGTTTGTTGGTTCTTGGACTGTATTCATTGGAGTACAGAAGAATGAGAGGGGACCTCATAGAAACATTTCGAATGTTGAAAGGACTGGACAGAGTAGATGTGGCTAAGTTGTTTCCCATGGTGGGTGAGTCCAGGACAAGAGGGCACAGTCTTAGAATTAGAGGGTACCCATTTAGAACAGAGATGCGGAGAAATTTCTTTAGCCAGAGGGTTGTGGATTTATGGAATTTGTTGCCACATACAGCTGTGAAGACCCGATCATTGGGGGTGTTTAAGGCGGAGATTGATAGGTATCTAATTAGTCAGGGTATCAAGGGATATGGGGAAAAGGCTGGAAATTGGGGCTAGATGGGAGAATAGTTTAGCTCATGGTGAAGTGGTGGAGCAGACTCGATGGGCCGAATGGCCTACTTCTGCTCCTTTGTCTTGTGATCTTGTGATCAGGCTAACAAGTCCAGAGTTCCAGAGAAATATAGCATGGTGATAAAAACAAAATTAGTTTTTCTAGCTCCCTGTCTCTGGGTTACTTCCCTTCCCAATGCTCCCACCCACCCCTACACTCAGTCCTACAAACCTCTATCTCTGTGCTTTTTCAGTCCTGCCTCTTGTTCATCTCTAATTATCCCACTTTTGAGAACCATGCCTTCAGCTGCCAAGCCCCTTGTCTCTGGAATAGCTTGACTGAACATCTCTTTTCCGCTCACCTTTTAAAGTCATCCTCAAAACCCACCTCACTGGCCAAGTCCTGTAATATCCTCGTGCTGCTTGCTACTTATTATCAAAATATGTTTAATTTATCACTCATTAGGATGTTTTACTACATGAAAAGTGCTATTTAAGTACAAAATATTACCAGAAAATGCCAGAAATACTCAGCAGGTCAGGCAGCATCTGTGGGGAGAAAAACAGAGTTGATGTTTCCTAATGCTCATTTTCATTGAGTTCTTATGGAAGGGTCTCAGACCTGAAACAGTAACTCATTTTCTCTTCCCACAGATGTAGAAAACAGTATGTCCAGCATTTTCTGGGTTAATTTTAGATTTCCAGTTTCTGCAGCTTTTCAGAACAAGAACGAGTTACCTAATAAAATTCCTCACAGCCAAGAATGAAATATGTTGTACTTTCTGTCCCACCACAGCTCTTATTCTGAGTTGCCTATCATCAAGCATTTACTTCACTGGATACCCACCATCTGATGAGCTTTATGAGATAAATACCTGGATCAGGCAAGTCTTGTGAGGAAACATTGGACAAGCTTAGCCTGTATCCAATAGAATTACAAAGAGTAAGGGGGACGATTGACATATACCGTATATGATCCTGGGGGATTTTGACAGGGTGGATACGAAGTGGATCTTTTCTCTTGTGAGAGAATCTAGAACTAGGGTCACTTGTAAAGTAAGGGGTCACCCACTGAAGCATAAGATGGGATGGCATTTTCTCTGAGAGTTGTACCTTTTGAAACCCAGTTTTTGATACTAATCATGTACTCCATTGGATCACCGTTCCACACCCCAGGTGCCTGATACTGAGCATTTATTGCACTGGGCCTTTCCGGAACTTGAGTTTTGAATAACAACATAAACCAGTGTCTTTACTATTGTTGTAGCTGCTTCCTTTAAAACCCTCCAGTGGAAGCCACTGGGTCCTGGGGACTTGTTTGCTTTCTGTCCCATTTGTTTTTCCAGTGCTTGGTCTGGCATGATAGGAATAGTTACAAGTTCTTCCATGCTGTTTGAAGCTAGCCCATCTGTTATCTTAGGATATTTGCAGTGTTCACCATGAGACTGATGCAAAGTTACTGGCTTAACTTATCTGCCATTTCCTTGTTTCCTGTTATTCTTCCATCCCACAATTACCCTAGCTATCCTCTTGCTGTTTGTTTTGATACTTCTTGCAAGTTTTCTCATAATTGATTATCTACCTAATGAACTTTTTTTTTAGTTCTTACTGCTGGTTCCTGAAAAATTCTCAGTCCTCCCTGGTCTACTAATAGCCCTTGCCACTCTGGTTTTTGATTTAACGTCAGAGCCCCAGTGCTTGGTACTGAGCACTTGCTGCATTTGGACCCTCCTTGTTTGATACAGAGTGTTTGCTGCATTGGTGCCCCAGGCTGGGCAGGGTTGCTGGTGGATCAGTGCAATGACCCTGCATAATATAGAATGAGTTATATGCCTTTCAGAATGGACCAGCATGTGTTCTGGGCATTTTTAATCTTGTGGTAAAAGGGCATGGTTTTCACTTAGACTTTATATAAGATTCAGATGTGCTTCTGAAGACGGGTCTCTGCTGTAACCACAATTATCAAGAATTGTTCTAGAGTGCAAGCTGTTGTCATTTATGCCTGTGTGGTGTGACCCTGATTTTGAGCAGAGATTGGTTGAGCCTGATGTGTGTAATACTTTTCAGGGTACAAGCCCCACAGGTGTGAGCTATGCGAGAAGGAATTCATGACAGCGTACATTCTGAAGAAGCACCTGGAGTCACATTACAATGAGAGGCGCTTCAAGTGCGGGGAATGCGGCAAGCTTTATAAGAGCATTGCCCACGTGAAGGAGCACATGAGGGCGCATTCAGATGACCGGCCATACCCATGTCCAATCTGTGGGAAAAAATACAAGACCAAGGTCAGAGAGAGTGCAATGGCAGGACAATCCCGGTACCATATTGTCTGTTTTAACCTGTTGTAAAGTATTTTAAAAGGCACTCTGTGAGCTTTGAAATATTGCCACTTCTGTGCTGCAGGAATCACGGCATGTAATTTGTATGCCGCTAGCTCCCACAACCAGCATAGTGGTCAGGATCAGCTTGAGCAGTGTTGAGTGGCGACTAAATTGGATCAGGCTGTGGAGAGATCTTTCCTGGTCTTTGAAATATTGCTGTTAAATATTGAAAGCACCCCACACCTGTTTCATAAGTTGGCACCTCTGAGAGCACCACACTCCCTCAGATGGTGTAAAGAAGATTACATTTCTTTGTAAGGGCGAGGTGAATGGACCAGCTGGCCTTCTCTGTACTGCTTCATACTCGTGGTGAATCATTTGATTAGCATTGTAAAGGCAGAATGTTAATATTTGTTGGAAATCTTTTGCAAGTTCACTGGTGTTTAATGAAGTCAGCAATAGAATAGATCTACCTTCCTGTACATCTGGTCATAGGTTGCCACTCCATGATTATGGCCCATTCTTACACTGATTTTGATCTGTCAGGCTGTAATTTCCAACTGCAAAGTTAGAGCTTTTGCCTCTTCTCCAGCAACAGCATTATGATTATTACTTTGTCTCTCTCAAACTCTGTTCATTTTAGCCATGACCCATTCGCCATTGAGTCGTAATCTTACAGCTCTGAGTTTTGACTGTTCTGATTTTAATACATATAACATAAAACAGTACAGTACAGGAACAGGTCTTTTGGCCCATGATGTTGTGCCAAACTAACTAAACTAGTAATTAAATGCCTAACTAAACTAATCCCTTCTGTCTACACAATGTCCATATCCCTCCATTCTCTGCACATTCATGTGCCTATCTAAGAGCCTCCTAAGTGCCTCTATAGCATTTGCCTCCACTACCACCCCAGGCAGCACATTCCAGGTACCCACCACTCTGTGTAAAGAAATAAAACTTGACCTGCACGTCTCCTTTGAACATACCCCTTCTCACCTTAAATGCATGCTGTCCAGTATGAGACATTTCGACCCTGGAAAAAGGTACCAGCTGTCTACTTTATCTATGCCTCTCATAATCTTATAGACTTATATCAGGTCTCCCCTCAGCTTCCGCCGCTCCAGAGAAAACAACCCAAGTTTGTCTAACTATTCCTCATAGCACATGCCCTCTAATCCAGGCAACATCCTGGTAAACCTCTTTTCACCCTCCTCAAAGCCTTCCTATAATGGGGCAACCAGAATTGCATGCAATACTCCAGATGCGGCTTAACCAGAGTTTTATAAAGCTGCAACATAACTTCCTGACTCTTAACCTTTATGTTTTTGTGCATTCAGAAGTAACTCTATGTGATTACAGTAAACTTCTTTACTATTTGATTTCTAATGGTCAGATGTGTGTTCCCAGAATGCACAGCAAGTTCACTTGAGGACACACTCGGAGAACAAGCCATTTGCATGTGACTATTGTACCCGAGCATTCCGAGAGAAGGGCTCCCTCATCCGACATGTGCGGCTCCACACCGGAGAGAAGCCGTTCACGTGCTGTAAATGTGGTCGAGGCTTTGCAGAACATGGTACTCTCAATCGACATTTACGAGCCAAAGGTGTGTGGGAACCTGGTGGGATTAGGCTTCAGTAACCCATATGTCGTATATGCTCACGGTCCATTGATCTTTAAGGTTATTTAATTGCTGCCACGATTTTCAATTCTACACTCCAGCATATTAGTAGGGCTTTTCAATAGCTCACAGCAAACTTAACAATATAAACCTATATTTGTATAATAACTTTAATGTAATAAAGTGTCCTGAGACACTTCACAAGAGTGTAACAGATAAAAATTGACAGAAGCAGATATTAGGACAAATGCTTGGTCAGTGAGGTTTAAGAATGTTGATGGTGGAGAGAGAGGTGGGAACTTTAAGGAGAGAATTCCAAAACTGAAAGCAAGACAGCTTAAGTTCTGTTTTTGCTTGTGAGCTGCTGAAATCCAACTATTTTGTTAAAAACTTAAGGGGATAAGAGACAGAGTTGGGATGAAAAGTGTGTACTCCATTTGGCAAGGTGTGACCTGCTGTACACAGTCCTTAGTTACAGAGCCATATACCTAAGACTGCTGATGACACGGGAATTAGGTGTCACAGTAACCAGCTTAGACAGCAACCGAATATTACTAGGGGAAAGCAAAGGGGCCAAAAACTGTTTGGGTAAAAGGTTATTGACCTGAACAGTTGTTTCTGTTTCTCTCTCCGCAGATGTGCTGCCTGATCTGCTGAGGATTCCCAGTATTTTCTGACCTCGTATTATAAGGGGGTAGTGACAGATTAAATAAATGGATTGGACTGTAGTATATAAATTCACCCTGGGAGGTGTGAAGCCAACCACTTTGGACTGAAAGAGAACTCTGTGTCTGCAAGGTGCTGTGAGGGTGCTTTAGTTGTACAAGCAAAGTACATAAATTCCAAAAAGCTACTGGATAATATAGATTCAGAATGCATAAACTGGGTTAATATGAAGGATTAAGATGTCCAAAGGATTTGATAAGTCATGGAGTTGTACAGCACAGAAACAGTGGCCCATCACATTCCATGCCATAAGTTAGAAAGACAGAAACTTTTCCCTGGGGGGAATACAGAATGAATGGGTGACACCTTTAAATTGGAGCTGGTGCTGGGGCATCTGAGTAGCACTTCAAGAACAGAATAATAGAAATGTGGAACACCGTTTCTCTCCCTCCAACAAAAAATATCTTGAAACTGGGAGTAGTCAGTTGTAAATTTCAATGCTGATATTGATAGGTTTTTGTTAAGACTTTGTTAAAAGTTATGAAATTGTTAAAATTGAAATCAGCGACTGAATGAACAAGTGGGGCTGAATGGCTTTTCCTAATCTTATGCAACCTGTCTGAAACTAATTGTTTTTCTTCTATTTGGAGGTGGTTGTCAAGTTGGATGTAAAGAACTGGATCAGGTAGAGGTGTCACCTGGTGGCCAGTCTGCTGATAGCGTTACTACAGCCATCATCACTGATGACCCTCATACAGTACTGGTGGAGTTCTCCTCAATGGTGGCTGACACACAGGAATATATTATTAAGGTACCTGTAACACTTGCAGCACCAAAAATCATGCAGTTGTATCACATTTCTGAAGGATGGTAACAGTGGTTGCTGATTGCTGTCCATGACATTGGTTGAGCATGACATTGCATGGTACTTCACATCCATATGATTTGTGCATGAGAGTATCGGTGATTTATGTTGTGGCTGTGTCAGTCGCTGTGTACATGTGAGTTGTGTGATCTCTTGTGATGCTACTGTGTTAAATGTGACATCTGTTTCTATTTGTATTGGCAGACTCCTGCTGAGGTGACAGAAAGCAATGATGTAGGCTCCCTAACCCAAGGCTCTAAGGTTGGTGGTTCATTTCTAATCTTGTAAATGACCTCTCTGCTCAGTTTCTGGGTATACACTAATCGTTGTCTGAGAGGAACTGAAATTGGCCAGTTTATATTGGAATATCTATACATAGATGCACAGGGTCCATAATAAAACAAGGGAACTGGAGATGATACATTTTGAAGGACAAGATACAGTGGAGATTCCTGTAAAATCTGAACATTTGAGTATATTAAAATAGTTAGAATAGACAGGAAAAATGTTTTGGTGAAGTAGTTGTACTTATTGAAGGTAACAATGGCTGCAGAAAAAGTGATAGCCTTATCAGTAAGACAGAAATATTTAGATTGCAATAAAAACATCGGTCATGGTATTATGAGAAGTCCACAAACTATCGAGCAGCAACACAGAGGCTGAGATAAAAATGCAAATCATAATCATACAGCAAATAAACAAGCCTCTTGGCCCACCGTGACTGCACTGACCATCAAGCACCCATTTACATTAATCTCACTTTTTCTCTAACTCCGTCTCTCTTGCCATTCCCCTGCTCCCCACCTACACTAGGACCAATTTACAGTGGGCAGTTAACCTACAGATTCAGTGCATCTTTGGCAGATAGGAGGAAACCAGAGTACCTGGGGAAATCCACACAGTCACAACAGGAACCTGTAAACCATCCAAGGTCAGGATAATTTCTGGAGCTGTGAGGAGCAATGCTTACCACAGTGCCACATGTTTAGAAAGTGAACCAAAGCAGAATAATAATAATGGGGGGGGGGGGGGGTGGGTTTACAGCTGCCCTGAGCTTAAATGGCCAGAAGAGATGATTAAAGCAGATAAGGGAATGGATTTCCTACATTACCCGAGAGACTACTTTATAATACTGCAAATAAGATGCCCAGTTAGGCAGCATTCAGTACTAGATGTAGCTGTTGGGTAAGAACCAGAACAGATCTAATGCAAAAGGCAGGAGACCTCTGAGCAATAGTGATCTAAATACAATGCAACATAGGAAGTTAGGATAATAATTGAAAAGGACATAAGCATGATAAACAGAGGTATTAGATTGGAGAAAAGCTCTTTTTTAGGGAAGTGGGGTTAAGGGTAAAACATGGAAAATAAAATGGACAACAATAGTCATGAGGTAGAATGTAACATTTAAAGTGGTGTGCAACAGAATCTGAGCAAAATGTATACCCTGCTTAAAAAAAACAAACTAAAGATTAAAATGCTACCATGCATTAAGACATAAGGATAAAGGAAGGCATACAATAGTGTATGTACAGTGTGATGAGGGAATATGAAGATTTAGACACCTAAAAAAGGAATTTGAATGGCAAGATTGTCAAGAAAATTAAATTATAAAGTAATGTAAATCCAAACTTATATATGCTTAATAACTCCTTAATTTGAGAATGGAGTCTGAGCAAGTTTGGGGAAACCATAGGCCAGTTTAGTATCAGTGTTAGGAAATTTAATGGAATTCCTACCAAAGGAGTACATAAAGTTTATAGAAATAAGATATACAATGAAGTCTGCATGGATTTTAAAAGGAAAAGTTTACTTGACCAACTCAAAATCCTTTGAAGAATAAAACACGTTGGCGTAATTTGTTGAGATTTCCAAAATGCCTTTGGATGCCATAAAATAAACTAATGAGTTCAGATAATGTTGAGTTGGGGACAGAAAACCATTGTAGGGGTATTCAGAGTAGAACGTGTAGTTCTAGAATTATTTGCAATTTATATCAATGATGTATATTTCTGAACCAAGAACAATCTATGCACGTAGCAAATTGGGAAGGGATAGTCAATGCCGAGGAGGGCTGCACAGATTACAAATGAAATTAAACATTAAGAATGGTAAATAATTAATACATGAAATTCAGCAATGAGGAATTTGTATTTTGGTGATTAAAAATGGGTAGATCACATACTACTGAGAAAGTTAGGATTTTAATAGGATGGAGGAAGAGACAGCTGGGGTACAGGTATAGAAATGAATAAAGGTAACAATGAATTTAAAAAACAACCAAATACCAGTATTTATTTTTGGAGGGGTAGATGTGAAAAGTAGAAAAGTTTGTATCAAATCTTGGACAGACTACATTTGGAGTACCACGTACACTTCCAGTGCCACATCAATAAAAGGTTATAAAGGGTACAAAATAAAAAATAGAAATGTGAGATTATCCCTATCAGGTTAGCCTTTTCTCTGGAAAAGTGGCTAAAAGTGACCCAATTCTGGTCTAGAAAATGATAAAAACTTTGATAAAGTAGGTATAGAAGGCTTTCATTTGAGGAAGACCAAAGTGGAAGGTAGCAATGTAAACTATCAAAGGGGGAATTCAGAAAAAAACCTCTTCAGCCAGAGAGTGGTGAAGATGTGGAACTTGGGATGATTGAGTTGAATAGTATGAATGCATTTCAGAAGGGGCCAAACAAACATGATATATGGAAGTGGAGGGTTATGCTAATAGATGAGGGAAAAATGGTAGGTAGTTCGAGTAGACCACAGAAACTGCCATGAACTGATTGGGTGAAATGAATAACTCTGTTATTGTGAACCTTGTAAGGAATTCAGCAAAAAAAGAAACAAAGCAGGAGATAGAAATCGGGAAAGTAGCAAATGAAATAAATAGAGGAAACAAAGGCCAATGGCAGATGGGGTCAAAGGATGGAAAAATGTTAAGAGGGCAAAATTAATGGTACTAAGTCTAAATCCAAATAGCATTCGTAGCAAAGTGGATCAGTTAATGGCATAAGTAGAAGTAAATGGGTATGATTTAATTGTGATAACAGAGATGTGGCTGTAGGATGACCACAGCTGGGAACTTGGATGTATAAGGCACACAGATAACTGAGGTTGGGTAGAACTATTGCTTAGGGAGAACAGTGGTGGGAACTGATCTTGGCTCAGCAGATCATAGTATAGAATTAGTATCAGTTTGAGTGCAGTTAAAAAGTGGCATGGCAGAAATAGGCCAGCAATAGCAGTTGTAATATTGGGCATTGCTAAAATTAGAAAATTTGAGGTGCATGTAATAGGGATAATATAGAAGTCATGGGGGACCTTAATCTACATATGGATTGGATAAGTCAAATGTGCAAGTGGAAGACAAAATTATGGAATATATACAAAATAGTTTTTGAGATCAATTTTTTAAATATTTATTTCTGGGATCTGGGTGTCACCAGTGAGGCCAGCATTTGTTGCCCATCCCTAATTGCCCTTGGGAAGATGGTGGTGAGCTGCCTGCAATCCTTCTGATGTAGGTATACCCTTGGGTGCCATTGGGCAAGGAATTCCCAGCGATGAAAGACTGGCGATATATTTCCCAGTCAGGATATTACATGAGTTGAAAGTTTGGGGGGGGGGGGGGCGGAGGTGCTTGCTTTACTCCACAAAAGTTTTTTTTAGATGGTTACAGATTGGGAAATGTTGATGTTAAAAGGGGTCCAGATGTCCTTGTACACAGTCACTGAAAACTTGCAAGTGAAGCAAGCAATTAGGAAGACAAATGTATATTGGCCTTATATTATGAGAGAATTTGAGCACAGGAGTGTATTATACAGGGCCTTGATGAGTCCGCAGCTGGAGTATTGTTTGCAGTTTTAACCTCCTTACCTGGAAAAAAGGATGTACTTGTTGTAGAGGGCATGCAATGAAAATTCAACAAACTGGTCCCTGGGGGATGGCAGGTTTGCCATAAAAGAGATTGAGCAGGCAAGGACTGTATTCTGTAGGGTTTAGAAGAATGAGAAATATTGATGTGAGAAATACTGCAGTTCACAAAATTCCTAGAGCCCCAGGGAGAATGCATGTTTCCCCTGGCTGAGGAGTCTGGCACTATGAGTCACATTCTCAGAGTAAGTGGTTGACCATATAGGACTGGGATAAGGAGAAATTCCTTCTCTGAGGGAGGTAAGTCTTTGGATTTCTTTACTTGTGTGGAGTCCAGTCATTAAGTTAGTTCCAAGTTGAGATTGATAAGTCTCAGGAATACTCAGAGAATTGAGGGATACAGGGAAAATGCAAAAAAATGGAGCAGAATAGAGTCAGAGATCAGCTGTGACCTTGATGAATTGCAGAGCAGGCTTGAAGGGCAGGATGGCCTACTCCTGCTCACCTTCTTATAATTCCATTGTCCCTCACAGCTAGGGCCTCTGTGGACAATGTTTCTGACATTTAACTGTTTTGAATTCCTTTTAGGTTGACAGCCAGATCATGAAAGTTGTGCAGCAAATTGTGAACCAGGCTAGCTCTGGCCATCAGATTATTGTCCAAAATGTTTCCATGGAAGAGAACACTGAGCAAGGCACAGATACAATCACCATCGCAACACCTGACAGCCTAACTGAGCAGGTTGCAATGACATTGGCCTCCACCATAGGGGAAGGAGCGGTTCTGGCAACAGAAGGCAGCCTGGAGGCCAGTCAGGACACTGTTACTGTGGTGACAGCTGACGATATCGAGATGTTGGAACATGCAGATGAATATGTGATAACTACTCAAGATGGAGAGGTGGAAATACAGACAGTGGTGGTGGGCGAATAATGGGTCTTCTGCTGAGTCTCGCTGTACCCTACTCAGGGAAAAGAAATAATTCACAGGGTAGATGCAAGAACCCATAAACAAGGACATGATGCCTGGTAGTCCACGCGGGAGCCAAGTGCTTGAGCTGCAGAGGGTTAATTTTTATTACTTAAGTGTTATATTTTTGGGCAAAAGGCCTTACTTCAGCACCTGAGTAGATCACAATGGATTGTGCCAAGATAACCAATTGCTTCAGGCTGTGGCTGCACAACATATATAGGGCTTGAATCCAGAGGAGTTGCTTATAGGTCCTGCTGCTGAGCAATGTTGACTGGTAAGAAGAGGTCATGTAAAGGTATGCTTGGCCAATGAACTGGATTAATGCTGGTTAATAGATGGGCTCCTCTTGTTTACTTTCAGTTCCAAGTTCTCCTTTTTGCTGCCTCATTCCCTTAATTTCTGTAAAAACCTTCCACGTGCCAAATTGGGTCCTGCTGTTCTATTAGACAGAGTTTTGGTTGCTCTGTGCAACACACTGAGCTGAGTTTAATGCACTGCTTTCTTCCCATGTAACATGGCTTCTCTAAAGAGTTATTCAGAGAATCCAATAATGCAGTAACAGTCTGAATCTGGGAGTGTGGCTCCATGCTGCAACTTAATGAGAAACTGACATTAATGATTTGCAGTAGGAAAACATTTCCAGTGAGAGTTGCATCCCAGATCCTAGCTTATCTGTTCTGCGCAAAGTGGCTGAAACTGATGATGGAAGAACAAAATTCCAAATGTAAGAAGTTTCTACTTAATATGATACAATCTTTTATGAAAGTATTGCTGACTTGCTCATTTGAAGACAACCCATGAAATGTCTGTACCTTTCTAATTTACTGGTTCTTTAGAGGCAGTGATACTGGGCATTTGCACCATTTTCTTGGGGGTGGGGGGGGTGGTGGGGATGCTGCATGTATTTGTATTGCAGGATTACTCACTAGTTCAGTAGATATCCTCAACCAGTGACCACCCTAAACTCTGTAAGGACCCTGCAGGTGACAAGTCTGTGATGTCTGGCCTCGTCTCTTAAAATGTTTTCTTTTCACTTTTGTGCCAAGAGATATGAAGGATAGCAAAGACACCCACAGGGAAAAAAACTGCCCAAAATCTTGGTTAAAATACTGGAACTCCATGTTGAGTACACCTTGCTGTCGTCTTTGTATATGATGTACATGCAGCAGACTGTATCACACAATAAGCTTATTTGCACTTTTCCAGGCTGTCAACCACTGACTTGTAATAAGACTCCAGCTGCCTATCTTGACTGTAAATAAAAAGCAGCTTTTTAAAAACTGATTTTTCAAAAATAAAAACACAGCATCTTTCTACCCCTGCTAACAAGCCAAATAAGTAATGTATTAATTGTTTGTCAGGAGTTGTTTCAGGAACATTTTTCACACAGGATATTGTGGAGGATTTTTAATGTGCTTTAGAAAGAACCATACCATAGAATCCTATCAGGCTCGTGAGGCAAGATCTTCCCTTCACAACGCTGTGCTGGCTGTCCCTAATCAGTCCATGTTTCTCCAAATGCTCATATATACTATCTCTTAGAATCCTTTCCAACAGCTTGGAAGGCTCACTGGTCTGTAATTCCCTGGACTATCCCTACTACCTTTTTTGAATAAGGGGACAATACGGCACAATACAGGCCCTTTGGCCCACCACGTTGTGCCGCCCTTCAAACCACACTTAAGACTTTCTAACCTCTTCCTCCTTCATATCCCTCTAACTTAAATTCCTCCATATGCTTATCTAACAATCTCTTGAACTTGTCCAATATATCAGCCTCCACCACCACCCCAGGCAGCGCATTCCATGCACCAACCACTCTCTGGGTGAAGAACCTCCCTCTGACATCACCCATGAACTTCCCACCCAATACCTTAAAGCCATGCCCTCTTGTTTTGAGCAATGGCGCCCTGGGAAAGAAGCGCTGGCTGTCCACTCTATCTATTCCTCTCAATATCTTGTATACCTCCATCATGTCTCCCCTCATCCTCCTCCTCTCCAATGAGAACAGTCCTAGCTCCTTTAGTCTCTCCTCATAATCCATACTCTCTAATCCTGGTAAATCTCCTCTGCGCCCTCTCCAATGCCTCCACATCCTTCCTATAATGAGGCGACCAGAACTGGACACAGTACTCCAAGTGTGGCCTAATCAGAGTTTTGTAAAGCTGCATCATCACTTCGCGGCTCTTAAACTCAATCCCCCGACTTATGAAAGCTAACATCCCATAAGCTTTCTTAACTACCCCATCCACCTGCGAGGCAACTTTCAGTGATCTGTGGATATGAACCCCCAGATCCCTCTGCTCCTCTATACTGCCCAGAATCCTGCTCTTTACCTTGTACTCTGCCTTGGATTTTGTCCTTCCAAAGTGTACCACCTCACACTTCTCCAGATTGAACTCCATCTGCCACTTGTCAGCCCAGCTCTGCATCCTATCAATGTCCCTCTGCAAGCTCCGACAGCCCTCCACACTATCCACAACACCACCAATCTTTGGGTCATCTGCAAACTTGCTAACCCACCCTTCCACCTCGTCACCTAAGTCATTAATAAATATCACAAAAAGTAGAGGTCCCAGAACCGATCACTGCGGGACACCACTAGTCACAGCCCTCCAATCCAAATGTACTTCCTCGACCACAACCCTCTGCTTTCTACAGGCAAGCCAATTTTGAATCCACACAGCCAAGCTTCCCCGGATCCCTTGGCCTCTGACCTTCTGAAGAAGCCTACCATGCGGAACCTTGTCAAATGCCTTACTAAAATCCATATAGACCACATCCACTGCACTATACCCTCATCAATCTTCCTGGTCACCTCCTCAAAGAACCTTATCAGGCTTGTGAAGCAAGATCTTCCCTTCACAAAGCTGTGCTGGCTGTTTCTAATCAGTCCATGTTTCTCCAAATGCTCATAGATCCTATCCCTTAGAATCCTTTCCAACAGCTTACCCACCACAGACGTGAGGCTCACTGGTCTGTAATTCCCTGGACTATCCCTACTACCTTTTTAAGGACCACATTCGCCACCCTCCAATCCTCCGGTACCATCCCCGTTGACAACGAGGACTCAAAGATCCTAACCAACGGTTCAGCAATCTCCTCCCTCGCCTCATGAAGCAGCCTGGGGAATATTCTGTCAGGGCCCGGGGACTTATCTGTCCTAACATTTTCTAACAGCTCCAACACATTCTCTTGATATCTACATACTCTAGAACATTAACCTTACCAACACTGTCCTCAGCATCATCAAGACCCATCTCCTTGGTGAATTCTGAAGAGAAGTATTCATTGAGAACCTCACCCACTTCCACAGCTTCCAGGCACATCCTCCCACCTTTGTCTTTAATTGGACCTACCTTAACTCTAGCCATCCTTCTGCTCTTTACGTACGAGAAAAAAGCCTTCGGATTCTCCTTAACCCTACTCACCAAAGCCTTTTCCTGTCCCCTTCTTGCTCTCCTCAGCCCCTTCTTAAGTTCCTTCCTTGCTACTCGATATTCCTCACGAGCCCTGTCCGATCCTTATGTATGCTGCCCTCTTCTTCCTAACTAGTTGTTCCACCTCTCTCGTCACCCACAGTTCCTTCACCCTGCCATTCCTTCTCTGCCTCACCGGGACAAATTTATCCCTAACATCCTGCAAAAGATCCCTGAACATCGACCACATCTCCACAGTACATTTCCCTTCAAAAATGTCACCCCAATTTACACTCCCAAGTTCTCACCTTATAGCCTCATAATTTGCCTTCCCCCAATTAAATATCTTCCCGTCCTCTTTGCTCCTATCCCTGTCCATGACAATCCTAAAGGTTATGGAGCAATGGTCACTGTCCCCCAAATGCTCACCCACCAATAGATCTGTCACCTGACCCGGTTCATTACCTAAAACTAGATCTAATATGGTATTCCCTCTAGTCTGCCTGTTACATACTGTGTCAGGAATCCATCCTGGGACACACTTAACAAACTGCGCCCCGTCTAAACCTTTGGCACTAAGCAGGTGCCAACCAATATTTGGATAGTTGGAAGTCTCCCATTATAATAACCCTGTTATTTTCACATCTCTCCAGAAACTGCCTCCCAAATCTGCTCCTCAGTATCCCCACTGCTACCGGGGGGCCTATAGAATACTCCCAGGAGGGTAACTGTTCCTTTCTTATTCCTAACGTCCACCCAATATGACTCTAGAGAGGATCCTTCTACATTATCCGCCCTTTCTGCAGCTGTAACAGTGTCCCTGACTAGTACCCGCCAACCCTCCTCCTCTTCTCCTCCCCCCTCCCTAATCCTTTCAAAACACAGAAAACTAGGAATATTCAATATCCATTCCTGCCCTGATGTCAGCCATGTCTCTGTAATAGCCACGATATCATAGTCCCATGTACTTATCCAAGCCCTCAGTTCATCTCCCTTATTCCTGTTTCTCGCATTCAAGTACATGCACTTCAGCCCATCCACCTTACTACTTTTATAGCCTGTACTCTGTTTCTCCTTCCTCAAAGCCTCTCTACCTGTCAGATCTGACTTTTCCCCATCCCCTTCTTCCTCTGACCTACTCCTCCAGTTCCCATCCCCCTCGCAATCTAGTTTAAATCCTCCCGAACCACCCTAGCAAACCTGGCCGCAAGGATATTGGCCCCCCCCCCCCACTCAAGTTCGGGTGCAACCCGTCCTCTCTGAACAGGTCCCACCTTCCCCTGAAGAGATCCCAATGATCCAAAAATCTAAAACCCTCCCTCCTGCACCAACTTCTCAGCCACACATTTATCTGCCATCTCCTATTTCTACCTTCACTATCGCGTGGCACTGGCAGCAATCCTGAGATTGCTACCCTCGAGGTCCTGTCCTTCAGCCTTCTGCCTAGCTCGCTAAACTCGCTTTTCAGGACCTCATCCCTCTTCCCACCTATATCGTTGGTACCAACATGAACCATGACTTCTGGCTGTTCTCCCTCCCGCTCTAGAATCCTATGGACCTGATCAGTGACATCCCGGACCCTGGCACCTGGGAGGCAACAAAGCATCTGGGATTCATGCTCTCTGCCACACAACCTCCTATCTGTTTCCCTGACTATTGATTCCCCTGTCACTATTGCCTTCCTCTTCTCCTCCCTTCCCTTCTGAACAGCAGGACTGGTCCCAGTGCCACAGAGCTGGCTACTGCTGCTAGGCCCCGGCAGGTCATCTTCCTCAACAGTCTCCAAAGCGGAAAACCTGTTACTGAGGGGAACAGCCTCCGGGGTCCTCTGCTCTATCTGCCTGTTTGTTTTCTTTTTCCTTTTCCCTCCCCTGACAGTCACCCTTCTATCTACTTCCTGGACTGCCGAATTACCTGTTTTAAGGGGGTTGACCGTCTCCTTAAGTACAGTATCCACAAAACTCCTCCCCCCTCCCTGATGCTGCGCAGTGTTTGAAGCTGTAACTCCAGCTCATCGATTTTGAGCCTAAGTTCCTCCAGCCTCCAGCATTTACTGCAGATGTGGCCATCGTGGACCGCAGCAAGGTCCATGATTTCCCACATTAAGCAGCTGCAGCGTACCACCATGTCCTCCATCTGAACTAATTCCTTTTTCTTCCCCCCCCTAGTTTTCCCTACTTAAATATTTATCACAGATAACAGGTAAACTTTACCTCTACCTACCTACCAGCTACTCACCTGCCTTGCCCCTTTACGCCGAAGCCTCTTAAGCCAAAGCCCGACCACTCTGCTCCCACTCACTCAGCTGCCCGCTCCGAGGCTGCCGGCTGGATATGATGGTTTGCTTTTTAAACTGCCCGCGCTGCACCTGCGCAGTCCAGCCCCCACTCTTCCCGACTAAAACTTATAGAAACACTTAAAAAAGAACCTTATAAAAATCTAACCCTAATAATCACAACCCTATTAAAAACTAACCCTTATAATTAAAACCCTATTAAAAAAATAAAAAAAACTTCCGAAGCGAAACCCACGAAGCAGGTATACACACAGATAAGCAGCCTTAAGAATGACAGAAATGATCAGATTGCAACAAAAGCAAATTGCATGTGACATCAGCATGATATAAGGTATGTGTCTCATCAGAGCTTAGCTGCCAAGCTCTACAAAGCATAACTATATTAACATGTTTAGTATTCCTTTCAATTATTACCAACAGTGCTTTAGCTCCTATGCAGTATGGTACTAGTATGTCTGCTCTGAAGATAACTTCCCAGTCGTGGGGCCACTTTCAGGAATAAATCTCTGGAGATGGGCAGCAGAATCCAGAACTGACAAGAAGGTGCTGCAGGATCTTTCTGCTGACATTCTTCTACGTGATTGCAGGTGGTTTTTGCTGAAGGCTGCACCCCTGTGCCCTGGATGTGAATGAAAATACCATGTGGTTCCATAGAGTTCGACCTGCTTTATGCTGATCATTTTTGGTGTACTTTAAGTATATACTGATCTCATTGACAACCAGTGTCTGGCTATGCTGACCTCAAATAAAGGGCAGAATTTGAACATTATGCCTGTGCAGCATTTGTTACAGATGCTCTCTAGTCTGTGTGTGTAGTTTGGGCCACCCAGCAACCCTATTTACACCCCTTGAGCCAGTACTGAGGTGAGGCACCAAGGTTATTAGGATGTGAAGAAAGGTAGAAACTTCAAGCTGATCTGGTTAAGGCTGTAAAAGTAACTGATAGCAGAGACTGAATCCTTCGCCATTGATGGCTCCAATCAACAAGGTTATGTATTGAAATAGGAAATGGTGAAAACTTTTGCATCAGATACTATCTGCAGAGTAAAAGAGATGCCCTTTCATCCCTTCTGATCACCATCCGTGACTATTCTGGCATCCACCGTTACCCCTGGCAATGCCAGTCCTTTCACAGACTAAATTAGCTTTGTCTCTCCCTAGAACAGCAAGACACAGGTCTCTTTTGAATTGACCTTAAAGATTAAACCTTTTTATAAACTGCCCTTATAATAATGCCCGGCCTGAGTTTTCCACCTTTTCCATAGCTATTATTTATTATGTTGCTGATTTTATTGACAAAGAAAACATAAGGCAGAACACCTTTTGTAAACTATGCCCTAAAGGTTTCAGCCCATTAGATGTGGAGATACACCAATGCCTGAGTTGTGACAGGAATAAAGGTTCACAAAAGAACAGACTACCTTCTATATCTCAGGAGCCATTTCTTTGCAAAGATAATGAAATTCAACAGCACCTTCAGTGAAGGTAGCACAGCCTTTAGCTAATTAAGGAAAAGGGTGTTTTAAGATTGAACTCAACTGAGCATGAATCTAGCAGGCAGCTGTGATTCCTGCCCTCCTCCATTTCAAGACCTGGACTATCCACAGCAGGCAATGGAGATATGCCACCAATCTGTCTCCACAACTCCACCCCCTCTCCCACTTCCCCGGGAACTGGAGCACCCAGTGGTACACCAAACAAGAACATGTAAACTCCACACAGAGGTCAGATTGAACCTGGGTCACTGAAGCTGTGAGACTGCAGCATTAACTGCTGCACCACTGGGCCATGAAGAGAGCCTATTGAGCACATTGATTCTGTGGTGACTTGCAGCCAGAGTGGAACAATCATCCTTGATCCCCACTAATTACCTAATAGTAATGATTGGTGTGGCTCCTGATCTTTCCCTTCAACAATCTCAACTTATTTGCCATTTTGCATTTAATTTAAAATACTTCCACTTTGCCAATCCTGTAGGTTCAGGCTTACTGTTGTTGTCACATCCTGTTCAACTCAAGCTAATTTTTCATCTCGTAGTAAGGTCCCCAGTAGTCAGACCCTTGAAGCTGAGGGTAAATGAATACAAGGTCTTTTTGTACAGGATACAAACCATTCTTAATTTTCATAGAAAATCCAATTTGTCAAATGCAATAGAGGAATGAAGTCAAAGAGTAGTCGACCATTTTCAATTTTAATCAGTTGAAGTAGAAAAAATAGGATGTGGAAACTAGCAAAAAACTTCTTTTAAAAAAAATATCCATTTGTCTCTCATTATCTGAATCTTTTCTGAGTTGTCACAGGGCAGATGATTTCTTTCATGTTTGTGATGAACCCCCTATGATAGACATTTTCCCATGTTCGCCTGTCTGTGCGGCTGTTGTCCACGCGACATCTGCAGCTGTTCTTGTATTTGTACCACTCATTTGATGTTTGATTTGTCATCACTAAGAATAAGTGAAAAGCAGAGTATCCTGCCAGCAGGAAGAAGGAGAGCAGCGTGAAGCCCAACATGAAGAGGATCCGAGGAAAGGTCAGGAACAGTTTCTGCAAATAGAACAAAGTTATTACAAGAAGAAAAATATAAGTACCCAATCACCAGTGCAAACCACTCCAGCCCCACTAATTTCTTTTGTAGTTATATGCCCTCAAATGATTGGACACTGTTTTAATAATCAAAGAATAAATACTGACTCAGAACACACCCACTTCTGACTTTATCATGGAGGAAGATCATTGATGAAGCAGCTCCATCAATGCTGTCCCGGAACTGAACAGTAACAGTGTGAGGTACAACTCTAGCCAGTGGAGATATTTGTTTTTGATGCCCAGTGACTTCAACTTTGCTAAGGCTTCTTGATGTTACACTGGTCAAAATGTTGCCTTGATGTTATATTCATCCTGACCTTGCCTCTGAAGTTCAGCACTTTAAAGCTACGGAGGTCTGAAGCCCAGTGGTCTTGAGGCAATTAAAACTGAACATCAGTCAGCAGATTACTAGTGAATAAGCACTGCTTCAGTGGATGAAGAGTAGGAGACACAGCCAAGTTGTAGAGTTTAAATGATGCAATGCCTAGGCTTTAAAGAGCCCGTAGATTGTTGAGGATGGAAGGCAAGGAGCTCCAGACTTTTATGGTCATGAGAGAATAACTTAAAATGTCAATGTGATAAATAATTACTTCAATTACAGTGCAACAGTAATAAGACTATTTTGCATTTTCTGTCAAAAAGTAGATAGGGCTGCAAATACAAAGGAGTATGGATGTTGGTCACTGAAAAGCATTAATTAGAGCAGGCAAGTAATGTTAATATATTGTGTCACTCTTATACTCTACTAATAGTGTTTGGTAGTTAAAACCAAAGCCTGGCCTTGTTTTGCTATTTCCTGAAAACAGCATGAAATCAAGTGATAAAACTAAACAGAGCAATAAAAAGTTATGGGATAGAGATCCCTCTGTAAGGGATTAGAAATGTTAAATTCCAAAAACAAAAATAAATGAAAACCCTCATCAACAATCAGGAATCACTGTACAATAAACTTCATGCAGGTATGCTAGTCATACTGCTGATGCTGGAGTGAGCTAATTGCTGAGCATTAACTAGTGTGGTTCAATTCCAGAATAACAACAAACCTGCATTCATGTGCCACTTTAAGTTCAAAGATATCCCAAAGTACTTCACAAGAAATCAATTACTCACGTAAGTAATTATACAGCAAATTCAAGATAAGATCCACAAAGATATTACAAGAAGAATATCAACTGTGTGTCTACTGCATTCGGTGATTCCAATGTGGCCTTCTCTACATCGGCAAGACCACGTGCAGACTGGGCAACCGTTTCACAGAGCACCTATGCTCTGTCCGCAAGAGCCATCCCAAGCTTCCAGTTGCAGACCATTTCAACTCCTCCTCCCATCCCCACACTGACCTGGCCATCCTCGGTCTTCTCTACTACGTAGACAACGCCCAACGTAAACTGAAGGAATTACACCTCATATTCCCCCTGGGTATCCAATGGCATGAACATTGAGTTTTCTAATTTTAGGTAACCCTCCTCTCCAGTGGGTTGTTTCCCCCCTCCCCCCTTCCAATCCACCTCTGGTCCTCCCATTTTTGTCCCCTTTCCCTCAAAGGCCCCAGCCCCTCATCACTGTCTCCTCCCCCTCCTGGTTGCATCCACCCACTGCACACACAGTTCTCCCACAGCTTTCCCCACTACCCCATCTGGTTCTGGATCCAACTGCCATTCACCTCTCCTCTAATGATGCCCATTCTCGCCTCCTTTACTTTGATAAGTCCAGCACTGGTAGCCCTCTTGTGTTCCTGCTTATCTCCTTCCAGCAGTTGTCTCCTATCTTCACACTCCCCTCCCACCACCCCCCCGCCCCCCACCTTGCTCCATCTACCTTTCAATATTTTGTTTTCACCTCTCTCTATCTCCACCTATCATTCACCGGCCACCATTTCCTAACCACCCCTGCTCCCCTCCCCTACCTGGCACAACTTGCCTGTCTTCAATACACCCCACCTCAGTTCACCAATCACCTCGGACTCCTGTCCACCACTCCCTTTTCCCTCTTTATACTGGCCATCTCCCTTCTGTTTTGATACAGGGTTTCGACCTGAAACGACTACAATTCCTTTCCTGCCACAGATGTTGCTTGACCTGCTGAGTTCCTTCAGCAGATTGTGTGTTGTATTCAGACCTTTGCTCTTCTACTCCATTTAGATTATTTTATTTTCCCAGAAATACATCTGCTTTTCTTACCAAGATGTAATTCCCTGGAAATGAATTTCAGCTAAAACAACTATATACTCTTTTACAAGTTGACTAATATCTTAGTGTAATTTGATATGAATTATTCCCTACTCCCCCTGCTCCACCCCCAACTTGGATGTTGGTCACAGCATTAATGTATGCTGCGAATAGTAGTTACTCCATCACTCTTTGTGGGACCTCAAATTAGCCTCCTTCACCACTACTCTTTTGCCATCTTACAATCAGCTGGCAATCTACTTCGCTTCTGATCCCAACACCACATTCTCTTAACCTCATGAGAGATTGATACCTGAAAGGCCTTTTGCCAATCTAAATCTGTTACATCTAATGCATTATCTTTCAAAGAATTCAATGAGGTTGGTTAAGCAAGAGTAACCTTTTGAAATCCATGCTGATTATTGTTTTCCTTTCATAAGATTCCATTTCTCTTCTTAACTATGGGTATCATGTTGGGTTGCTGCCACGATTATCCAAATGATCTATTTTGGTGGTTACTCAGAGAGTGGTTCATAGCTGGGATTTGGTGGAACTTTTACTCAATGCTCAAAGATTTTACCCCCACAGAAATTATATTTAGTAGTAAATAACATATGTGAGTAAATAACAAGTCACTTGGAGCTAACAACATTTCAGCAGTGCAGGGATTCTGAAAGGTTGTATTGTTTGCAAAGACCCAAACAACAACACAAAAGCTCCACAGACTCAGTTACCCTACCTGGACTATAAACAGGACACCAACAGGCTCATGTTCCCCCTCAGCGTTCACGTACATGGCCTGAGGTAGATTAGACATCAATGCCACTTGGACAAGAAATCTTATTGTCACTGTTCCCACTGCAGCTGCCATTCCCAAGAGGGTCACCAGGTAGAACAGGAAGTAACGTATGTTTAATGCCCCAATGCAGTTATTCACCCAGACACAATGGTGGTCAAATCGATGGACACAGCGGTTGCACACTCCTGGGAGAGAGAAAAGGAAATCATTACTTTTACTCCTGAAGCCAGCTTCAAATTCAGCCCATGTGGGAGGGATGTCCTTCCCCTTTGCCTTTCTGCAAGACCTGTATGAAATTAATTAAGAGCTCTCAGCAAGTATCAAACCATTGGGGAGAACTATGCTGGACTTGACTTTAAACTGCCAACACCTTTGGGGCTCAGCTGTTCTGGTGAGCTCCTGGAGAGCAGCTGTAGCTCTACAGTCATTATAAATCAACTCCTATGAGAGAAACCATCTCTTGGTGTCAAAATCTCAGCTGGCAGAAGCATATCACCATTAGTGCCCAAATACTTTACTGTCTAATGAAGTACTTGGAATTCATTCATTGCTGTGCCTGTGCTTCATTTATTGATTTAGTTCTAGAAGGTTAATACGTAAATGCAAGACTTTCTTCTTCACACATTGCATCTGAATGGCAAATTTCCAGGGCTCTTCCTGTTAGATGGGTTTCAAATTTAAAGTTGAATTCAATTTAAAAAACCCTTTGCAAGTTCAGTCAAGACTTAAAAAAAATTCCTATATTTTCACTTATTCTCAATTTTATAACAATCAAGTTTATGCTCAGTTTTTAAAAGAACAAAATTGCAGAACCCAAATCACCTTTTGTAGGGTGGCACTGTGGTACAGTTGGTAGTGCTGCTGCCTCACAGCTCCAGTGACCCAGGTTCACTACAGACGACAGTGCTGTCTGCGTGGAGTTTGCATGTTGCCTCAGTGACTGCGAGGGTTTCCTCTCAAAGTCCACAGATATGTGGGTTGTAGGTTAACTGGCCACTCTTAATTGCCCCTACTGTGCAGGTGGGTGGGAGAATATGGGGCAAGTTGATGAGAATACAATGAGAATAAGCTGATATTAGTGTAAATCTTATGCAGGATGTTAGGGATAAATATGTCCCGGTGAGGCAGAGAAGGAATGGCAGGGTGAAGGAACCGTGGGTGACGAGAGAGTGGAATGACTAGTTAGGGAGAAGAAGGTAGCATACATGAGGTATAAGCAGCAAGGTTCAGACAGGGCCCGCGAGGAATATAGAGTAGCGAGGAAGGAACTTAAGAAAGGGCTGAGGAGAGCTAGAAGGGGACATGAAAAGATGTTGGCTAGTAGGGTTAAGGAAAATCCCAAGGCCTTTTTCACCTACGTGAAGGGTAGGAGGATGGCTAGGGTAAAGGTAGGTCCGATTAAAGACAAAGGTGGGAGAATGTGCCTGGAGGCGGCGGAAGTGGAAGAAGTTCTCAATGAATACTTCTCTTCGGTATTCACCAGGGAGAGGGGTCTTGATGACGCGGAAGGGAGTGCTGGTAAGGGTAATGTTCTCGAGGTTATAGATATCAAGAGAGAGGATGTGTGGAAGTTGTTAAATAATATCAAGACAGATAAATCTCCGGGGCCTGACGGGATTTTCCCCAGGATGCTTCGAGAGGCGAGGGAGGAGATTGTTGAACCGCTGGTAAGGATCTTTGAGTCCTCGTTGTCCACGGGGATGGTACTGGAGGACTGGAGGGTGGCGAATATTGTCCCCTTGTTCAAAAAAGGTAGTAGGGATAGTCCAGAGAATTACAGACCAGTGAGTCTCATGTCTGTGGTGGGTAAGCTGTTAGAAAGGATTCTAAGAGATAGGAACTATGAACACCTAGAGAATCATGGACTGATTAGGGACAGCCAGCATGGCTTTGTGAAGGGAAGATCTTGCCTCACAAGCCTGATAGAGTTCTTTGAGGAGGTAACGAGGAAGATTGATGAGGGTAGTGCAGTGGATGTGGTCTATATGGATTTTAGTAAGGCGTTTGATAAGGTTCCTCATGGTAGGCTTCTTCAGAAGGTCAGAGGCCAAGGGATCCAGGGAAGCTTGGCTGTGTGGATTAGGAATTGGCTTGCCTGTAGAAAGCAGAGGGTTGTGGTGGAGGGAGTGCATTCAGATTGGAGGGCTGTGACTAGTGGTGTCCCGCAGGGATCGGTTCTGGGACCTCTACTTTTTGTGATATTTATTAATCACTTAGGTGACGGGGTGGAAGGGTGGGTTAGCAAGTTTGCAGATGACACAAAGATTGGTGGTGTTGTGGATAGTGTGGAGGGCTGTCGGAGCTTACAGGGGGATATTGATAGGATGCAGAGCTGGGCTGACAAGTGGCAGAAGGAGTTCAATCCGGAGAAGTGTGAGGTGGTACACTTTGGAAGGACAAACTCCAGGGCAGAGTACAGGGTAAATGGCAAGGCACTTGGCAGTGTAGAGGAGCAGAGCGATCTGGGGGTTCATATTCACAGTTCACTGCAAGTTGCCTCACAGGTGGATAGAGCAGTTAAGAAGGCCTATGGGATGTTAGCTTTCATAAATCGTGGGATTGAGTTTAAGAGCCGCGAAGTGATGATGCAGCTTTACAAAACTCCAGTTAGACCACACTTAGAGTACTGTGTTCAGTTCTGGTCACCGCATTATAGGAAGGATGTGGAGGCGTTGGAGAGGGTGCAGAGGAGATTTACCAGGATGCTGCCTGGATTAGGGAGTATGGAATATGAGGAGAGGCTTAAGGTGCTAGGGCTTTATTCACTGGAAAGGAGGAGGATGAGAGGAGACATGATAGAGGTATATAAAATATTGAGAGGAATAGATAGACAGTCAGCGCCTCCTTCCCAGGGCACCAATGCTCAAGACGAGAGGGCATGGCTTTAAGGTTATGGATGGGAGGTTCAGGGGAGATGTCAGGGGGAGGTTTTTCACCCAGAGAGTGGTTGGTGCATGGAATGCACTGCCTGGGGTGGTGGTGGAGGCAGATACATTGGACAGGTTCAAGAGTTTGTTGGATAGGCATATGGAGGAATGTGAGATAGAGGGATATGTGGGAGGAAAGGGTTAGATAGTGTGAGGGTGGTTTGATGGACGGCACAACATGGTGGGCCGAAGGGCCTGTTTTGTGCTGTATGGTTCTATGGTTAAATGGGTGCTTAATGGTTGCCACGTACTTGGTGAGCCCAACGGCCCGTTTTTGTGCTGTTTGACCTTGTTTGTTATCCTTCCAAGTCCCATTTGGACTCCTGCAAATACTTGGCAATTCTGTCGAATTCTAAAAACCTTCACCTATTTGTCAGAAATGAAGAAGATCTATGCCCTACACATTAAGCTGTGTATCTTTCCAGATTTCCTAAATGCTTTCTCAATACACACCCATATTCCCCATATGTCGTAAGTTTCTTACGGCAGTGCTTTGACCGTGCCGGTTTCACGAGTTTGCATGTTGAGCAGACACGGGCATATTGGTACAAAGTTCCATCATACGTATACACTTTCAGCAGCTGCTTGTGGTTTGAAGGAGAAATTATACCTTCGAAAAACAATCAATAAATGCACATTAAGCTCAAAATCAAATATAAGTGCTGCAAACAAGACAATCAAAGACACAAATTGTAAACATGTGTGGAACTGACTGATGAAAAATTGAGCCAAAATCCTATTTCACTCTACAGATGCTGTCTGACCTGATAAATATTTCCAGCAATTCTGTTTTCAGTTTTCCAGCATCCACAACATCTTGATTTTATTCAAACGCCAGAAAGTCTTTGGCTTAACTTGCAGTATTTCTGCTCCTCTCCTTGACGTTTAACTGGGCTGTAAGAGCTGCTGAATACTCAAAGCAAATACTTAATCAGGGGTTTTCTCACCTCTCTCGGGCCGAGCAGTGTGTATTTGCCTGCTGGATCCACCTCACAACCAGGTTGAAGTTGGAAATTAAGGCACCCTCCTGAGGGCAAGGTGAAAACATTGTAGAGATGCCCCAGTATCAACCAGTGTACCATGGCAAATGGTAATCATCTTTCCTTTGTATAAACTTTCATTTGTATTAAAATTGCTCTTCAGTTCAGTAACAAAAAAATGGGTGGAGGTGCTATGTTAAAAGAAACAACAGACTTCCATCTATAACCTAAGGATCTCTAAAGCAGTTTACAGCCAATCAATAACTTTAAACAATGTTTAAAGCTGTAATGTAGGAAACACAGCACTCCACAAACAGAAGAAAGTATTGATCAGATAATTGATGTTAAGTAATCAAAGAGCAAAAACAATGCAGATGCTGTGAATCTGAAAGAGGTAATGCAGGAAATACTCAGCAGGTCAGCAGCACCCATGGAGGCAAAAAGGGTCATCATCATCTTGAACATTGTTTCTCCCTCCACAGATGCTGCCTCACCTGCTCACTATTTCCAGCATTCTTTCTTCAAATCAATCTTAAAATGTTGCTCAAGGGAAAAACATTGGAACTTGACAACTTGCTTCTGAAATAGAGCCATGGCATCTATTACACCCAACTGAGAGGGGATTTTGTTTTAAGGTCTCATCCGAAACCACCCCCACCTAAGTATTACTTTTAAGTGTCATCCTTGAAAATGGGACACAAGCTCTCATTTTTCTGACTTCAAGGCAAGAATGCAATCCACCATATGAACTATACCTATAATGAACTGGTACAGTCAACTGAGGAGGAAAGGCGGCAGCACATTAGCTTGAGACAGATGAGCCTCCCAAATTATTTCACCAGTCTGTTTCTTACCAGGGTCACTGGTGCAGCACAGGTAGAAAAAGTACATCTTTCCAAACAGCAGGATGTAAGGCATCAGCAAGATACTGAGTGTGAATCCCAATTCCAAGGAGTAAGGGAACACCTCCCAGGAATACTCTCCATATACAGCTACTTCCAACAGAAGATGCAGGGCCAGGAAGAAGGAGTTCCTGTTAAAAGTGAAAGGAAGCGATTTGCTACTCTAAAAGTTGATGCACTGTGTTCATTGCAAATCATCCTACTTATTAGCTGGGTCTATGCTCCAGGTGAGTTTTGTAGTTTACATATCCATTGGTTCACTAGCTTCTGTCCCCGGCAGGGCTCCTATCTGCTTCTACTGCCTTACCACCACCAGGTAAACTCTTACTCAAGAGCGATGGATTAATATGTATTCTGGAAAAGAATTCCAGGAATACAAAGGTTTGTTGCAGGACTTTCCCTTCTTTGTGTACGCAATGAATTTGGAAACAGAAAATTACCTTAAGAGAAAATAAACAAAACTTGAATAATTTAAAATTAGGAAACTTGAAAACTGCTAAGTGGAATGCAGGAAGGTTAGTGGAGGATACAGACATTGAAGGTTGGAATAAAGATAGATGTAAAATAGCACTTTTTGGAAATGGAGAATCAAAAATGATAAAATTCTCAACAGGGTGAAGGAACAGATTAGATATCAGGGTGCAGATATACAAGTGGAAAGCTATAATTTTTTTTAATAAATAGGCTCCTGAATACAAAACCAAGCGGATTATGAATTTGTTGGGCAACAGCTGGAATACCTTGTACTTTGGGCATCCCCTTACAGGAAAGTTAGTGAATGTATGAAAAGATGCAATTTATGTAGATTAAATGAAAAAAAACAGGAATGGGAGAATATAACATGAGGAGAAGCTTGAAAAACTTTTCAATGAATGGATAAAGTAAATGGAAAGCCCTGTAGAAATATTTCAAATTCTTAATGTGAATTAGTTGGGCACTAAACTGTTTACTTGCAACACGAGTTGAACATAGTGTTGTGGCAAGCAGATTCACACCCCTGCTAACCACACCATCTACACAGAATGAATGAGGATTGGTGTGTGCAGGTGGTTTAAGAATGTCCACACTCACCTCTGATGGATGAGCCTATGTAAAGCATACTGCACTGCTACCTGCATCCATCGAGGAATCATTGGCCCAATCATCTATTAGTGATGGAAAGAAAATGGAGGCAGAAGAAAGGCTTGCATTTATATTGCACATTTCATGACCTTAGGATGAGTCAAATAACTCTACAGTCAATCCAGGCCATTAAGGTGTAAAGACACTGTTACCACGCCAAGTCATACAGCAGACAATCTGTCCACAGCCAGCTACCAGCGCTAGCAGTATGATGAAGACTAGATAACCTATTGTTCTGGTGAGGTTGGTGGAGGGATTGATATTGGCCATTACATGAGGAAAATCTCATGTTCTTCAGTTAGTCAGTGCCTTGAGATCCTATTACATTAACCTGGGAAGGTAGACAAGGCTAGAATTTAATATCTGAAAGTCAGAAGCTCCAGCAATCCAACAGTCCTACAGCAGTCCTGATGCAGGGTTTTGGCCCGAAACTTGGACAATTTCTTTCTTCCCACAGATGCTGCTCGACCCACTGAGTTCCTCCAGCAGATTGTTTGCTGAGTCCTAGAGCACAACTTGAAGCCCTGATCTTCTGACTCAGGAGATAAGGGTGAAACCTAGGGTCAATGTCCCAAGGCTAGAATAACAATGTCACATTCTAAAAATGGAACATTGTCTCAATAGTTTGGGGCACAGTTCTTTCATTAGTGCCAATGTAACTCCAATTACTACCTTCATACGCATTGCAAATGCCTTCAAGAGCACCAAAGTATTTAACAGCTTTGAACTCTGATCACATTTTAAGAGTAACTAGATGAGAATTCAATGTGCTTAAACTACAAGGTCATGGACCAAGAGTTGGTTAAGGAAATTTAGGCTTGGTAGCACTTAACTAGCAAGGACTCAATAGGTCCAATTCGTATGATTCCTTGAGGAGAGATACAATGCAGTTATCATATTGTGAACACAGCCAACTTTCATGGACCCTGATAGCTGGAAGATAAAGCAAATCTCTCCAAAACCTTCCAAGCAGAAGTCAAGGCTCTGAATATACTTCACTCTTTCAATGTTTGCCATCAAGAAGCTTGCCTTCTGCCAAGCCCAGGCCTTGCTACTGCATGTGGAATCAGAGACTGAGAATTTAACCTATCCAGAAGGTATCATACATGGAGATAGAAATAGATCTTCTGCAAGGTAATAACATCAAACGGATTCAGAATCCTGTCCCTCAAATTCTTGTATTATATAGTTTACGACAATTATATTGCACAATACAAGGACACGTGGTAAATCGTGCTTAAGCTAGTCCTAACTCTATTTTGCATTCCTTTTATTTCCCTGTGGTGTTCAATATTATCCTCCCCTGAAGGATGACAGGCTTTAAGTATACGGTGGTGACTAATAAATCCGAAAAGGAATTTCAAAAAATTTCTTTATCTGGAGAATACTTAGAAAGTAGAACCCACAACTTCATTGATCAGATGAGCGAAATGGCATTGCTGTTTCACCGACCTATTTATCCAATCCCTTGCGACTACATTTCACATCTGCTCCTTTATCCACTCTGGAATGCCTTCAAGATGTGATGATCAGCATTCTGGTTGTTCCCTTGACACTGTTTATCCTCACAGGTAGTTCAGATAAGAACCTGAAGAAACATTCCTGGCTTAGGCAAGTTCCCCTTACACTGGACATTTATATGTCACACTGGACATTTATATGTCACACTGGCTGCGTTCTGAATTTGCACCTCTCTACAGGATGTGGCTGTAGCTAAGTGTCCAAATATTTCTCCCTCATGCATTGTAACATCCTCAAATCACACTCCAGTTCCATGCCTCTTAAGCCAAAAAGATTCAAGGCTACCACAGAGCTGATTGTTCAGGAGTATCTCATAGTCTACCATCTTTCACATTCGGCAATCCAAACACATAACCTGTTTTTTATGTTTTAATCTATATTTTACTGTGTGGTCTGTTGAAGGTTTTCTCCTTTACACTAATTTGCTTTACACACAGAATAGAAGTTTAAGTACTTAGTCCCTTACACAAACCAGATCACAAGTACTGTTGGTGAAAGGCAACACATTCTTGTCTTTCAGTGCTGAACTCTGACCAAATTCTCAACTGTGATGGTTCAACACAGATCTTGAATGTTGTTATTGAACTGCATTTACCCAAGTCACATGGTGGGAGATCCTTGTAAAGCATTCCCGACTTTGTCTGGAAAACTTGATGGCGACCACCATGCAGGAAAGGGAAATGGCCAAATAAATGAGGAAGAGAATGAGGAAATCCATCTCCTTGACTGAAACATAAAATATCTCATTACTGCCTCAGATCTGTACATCATTGAAATCAACAACCAGGAGGCAAAACAAACTGAATCAAGGCAGCTAACTTTACTATTATATTTTACTAGTGCTTCCCAATGTTGGACAATTGGTTTAGGATCAGAGCCAAAGGAGGGAGTAAGTCAGGAATTGCAAAGAAGAGTTGAAAGAGCTGAAAAGAATGACATTTGCTTAAAATGTTCTCCTGAAGACATGACCAGATGGTAATAATATTGCAGTGGATACAGGAGCTTCAAAGGAACTGCACCATAATGTAGATATTGTATGGGAACCCAGTAACACCAACAAGGGTAGAAAATGCTGGAGACACTGAGGACCTTTATTTAAGGAGGGCAGCAGGAATAAGCCATTGAATCTAAAATCAGTCATAGGAAAGTTATGGGAAAACATATTCTGAGAGACAGAATTAATCTTCACTTGAAAAGGCAGGGATTGATCAAAGATAGTTAGAAAGACTTTGCTGAAGTCTAACTAATTTGAATGAGTTTTTTTAAGTAACAAAAATATATTGACAAGGGCAGTGTGTTTGACGTTGTCTACATGGGACTTCAGCAAGGCCTTTGACATGGTTGCACGTGAAAGGCTGGTTGAAAAGGCTAGAGCCCATGGGATCCAAGGCAAGTTGGCAAATTAGATCTAAGATTGGCTTGGTAATAAAAGGCAGAGGAGGTGGAGGGCTGCTTTTGTGATTGGAAGCCTGTGATCAGTGCTGTCCCACAGGGATCAGTGCTGGCATCATGACTGTTGTTGACATAAACAATTGGGATATGAATGTAGGAGGAATGAGGGTTGGGGAAGAGGGGGTTAGAAATAGATACAACCCACTTATGCCCCATTTGAGACTTTCTTCTCTCCCTTCACCCCCTTCCCTCATCTCCCACCCTCTCCTTAACACAAGAACTCAAAGAAACAGGAGAGGCCACTCGGCCCCTCAAGCCTGCCCTGCCATTCACTACGATCATGGCCGATCTATGCGGGCCTCAACTCCTCTTCTGTGCTAGTTTCCCATTACCTTCAATTGCTCGATCTTTCAAATATGCATCTATCTCTAAATATCTAAATGTATCACCTTAAATATCTCTAATGATCCGGTCTCCGCCACTCTCGGGGCAGAGAATTTCAGTGATTCCCTCCCTCTGAGGGAAGACACCCGCCTACCCCCATCTCCTCCTACCCCTCTTCGACTTTCCACCCTCCTACAGCCCCTTCTCTCCTGCCACCTCTCCCACCACCCCAACCCCAAGCCGCCTTCACCACAAACTACTCACCAGCCGACGCCCGGGGAACGGCGCCGGTGACCCGCGGCCGACCCACGGCCGACCCACGTGACCACCACACAGCCGCTGATTGGCTGCTGCGAAAACTTTGCCGTCCGGCTGTTGAATGTGGGCGCATGCGCGGCGCCACAAGCGGTTACCAGGCAACGGGGCCCGGCGCTTGGTGGAGACACACCACGCCGCCAACTTTCGCCCTGCACCACCGATTACTGAAGGGACTTTCCACAGTGATAATCAGACTTGCCCAGGTTGATGAAAAACGGCAGCATCTTTATATTTCCGGAAGTTATGCCTGATGTTGCACCTGAGAGACTATTTATTTGACGTGGAGCATGTGAACCTCTGTACGCGGCCAATGAAAGGTTATGTGCAAAGGTGCAGGCCCACTCACCCAACTGAATGAGGGCAAGGGATGGCTCCATCACACTACACGGAGGCTCGCGTAAGCATCTGGTGCCACAAAACAGAAGGAAAAACTCCCTAACGAAATCGAGATTTGATTACCCATAAAAGCCAAGCTCCTGCATTGCCCAATAGCCACATAAATGTATGGACATTGTATACTTCCTCTCCTGGGACACCCAGACAAAGACAAAATAGAACAGCATCTGTGGGGGCAGAGCATTGGTTGATGTTTCGGGATGAGATCCTGCATGCTGCCTGACCCGCTGAGTTCCTCCAGCAGTTTGTTTTTGCTTCAAATTACAACATCTGTGATCTCTTGTGTCTCCAAAGACAAAATAGAGGTCGGCAGCCAGAGTCAACTCCGCCTGGCCTGTTCACACCTTGCAGTCGTTCTGGATAGGCTCATGAGAAAGTCCATGAGAAAATCCTCCAACTTAGGCAAAGTCTTCTGCATCCAATAGCTAAACATTATAAGGGCTAAAATGTGACCAAATATTTAAACTGCAATTTGGGTTAATCCTCAAAAAATGCAAAAGCAATCGTGTAAAGGATAGAAAAAGAAGGGTATTTGTTAAGAGTGAAATATCTCAGTAACCAGTGTCTGAGCCAACTACTATTCCTAATTTAGTATTAGGAATTTAGTAATTTAATATACCTAATTTGTCTAACCTGGTTAGGTCAGACAATATCTTGAGTACTTTCTACAGACCTCCAGATCAAGCATCAGAAGGACTACAGTGAATAGAGACCATGAAGATGATCCCTGATGTCAGAACTGAGCTTGAGGAAGACTGGAGAAAGTTGCCATCAGTTGAACAATGTCTAAGAATGATCTTGCAGACTCATTTAAATAAGGAAAGATATAAATAGATTAAGTTAAACTTATTGATTTATAATAATCTTATCTATGATCTTGAGCATCTAAGCATCCAGTAGTCTCTTATTCATGTTCAGGTTAGATGTAAAAAATATTTAGGTACTGAAACAGGATCTGAGAAGTTCTATTATGTAGTGCAATATTTAGGTGAATCAGTTTCTATGAGAAAATGCTTAGGAATGAAAATAAGTGGCATTTATTTATTGACCAAATGTTATCTGGCCCTCTATCTTACTGTGCATAAATTGACTGCAACATTTGTTAACATAAAGGCAGTAACTATACTCCAAAGCTAGTGAATTGGCTGTGAGATGGATTGTCATGTTCTGAAGTAATAAAAGTTGCAGTAGAGGAGCAGGTTCTTTTTTTCTCTAAAATATACTTAAATTTGCAAAACTCTACCATTACACCTTAAAGTTTTTCCATTGTAGTAAAGAGCCCATTTTTAGATATCAAGACTAACTATATTAATGCAATAAAAGTAGATTTTAGAGTCACAGTCTTACAGCACTGAAACAGATCTTTCAGCCCACTGTATCAATGCCAACCACCAATCACCTAATCCCATTTACCAGTAATTGGTCTGTAGCCTTTGATGCCTGAGCAATTCAAGTTTTTGTCTAGATACTTTCTAAATGCTGTGAGATTTCCTGCTACACCATCCACCCAAGCAGTGTGTTCCAGATTTAGATTACCCCAAAATGAAAATATTCTTTCTCAGAATCCCCCTGACTTCCTACTCCTCACCTTAAGCCTGTGCCATCTCGTTTTAGACTCCTCTGTTATGGGGAAAAGTTTCTTATTATCTTCCTTATCTATGCCCCTTTTAATTTTGTATATCTCAGTCAGGTCCCCCCTCAACCCCCTCATCACCAGGGAAAACAAATACAACCTATCAAGTCTCTCCTAGTGACTGAAATGCTCCACCTCAGGCCACATCCTGGTGAATCTACACTGCGCGCACTCCAGTGCAATTACGTCCTTCCTATTGTGTGATGACCAGAAGTGCACACCCTACTTCAGCTGTGATAAATAAATAATATTTTATAAAGTTATACTATAACCTCCCTGCTCTTATAACCTGCTAATGAGGACAAGAATTTTATATAAAACTGGAAAATGCTGGAAATACTCAACAGGTCAGGCAGCATCTGTGGAAAAGAGAAGGAGAGCTAACATCTTATGTCTGAGACCATTCATCAGAATTGGGAAAGAGAGCAAGCAAGGGGTAGGCACGGTAGTGTAGCGGTTAGTGTAATGCTATTACAGCGCTAGCGACCCGGTTCAATTCTGCCCGCTGTCTGTAAGGAGTTTGTAAGTTATCCCCGTGACTGCGTGGGTTTCCTCCGGGCGCTCTGGTTCGCTCCCACATTCCAAAGATGTACGGATTAGGAAGTTGTGGGCATGCTATATTGGCGCCGGAAGCACGGCGACACTTGTGGGCTGCCCCCCAGAACATCTACACAAAGATGCATTTCACTGTGTGTTTTGATGTACATGTAACTAACAAAGAAATCTTAATCTTAAACAAATTGGTTTTCAGTAGCAGAGGAAGTGATGGAGTGATGGGTAGATCAAAGGGAATATCTTTGTTGAGGGAAACCAGGTGAGTTAATGCGACACTTGGAATCAGATTATGTTTCTTTGTTTGTGTTATCCATTAGTAATAGCAGGGTGTATTGTAGAGGGCCGGAGCTGTCACGTGACAGCACGGCCCAGCACCTGATCGAAAGACACACCACTGTCAATCAAGGCCTATCTCCACCCACCCATCAGTGCACACCGGGACTACGATAAACCAGTGAGAAATTGGGGCATCACGTGGTTGCTCTCCTCCAGAGGTCGGGGTTCCCCAAGGTCAAGCACCTTTGTACCTGGCACTGGGCCATTGGCCCTTTTGAACTACCTGGGCTGGACAACCTTCATGTGTTGGTTCTGCCCCTTTGTTGCCCCAGAGGAATCGTGAAACAGCGCTGGAGAGACCACTGGTAAGCTGTGCACTTCGACAGGGTTTAGAAGCATTTTAAGTTAGGATTCCCAGTGGCGTGGAGCCATGCCTGCACTGAGTCAAGGGGTGGTGGGTAGTGTATTACTTTTCCTTGACTGTTTGTACCCATTTCGTTTGTGTGTGTGTGTGTGTGTGTGTGTGTGTGTGTCTGCGTCTGTGTATTTTACCCCTGTTGCGATTTCCCCACGCTCACTATCACCGGTGCAAGTGTGTGTGTTGCCCTGTTACCTTTTCCTGCGTTTACTTTTGTAAATAAATCATTTAGTTCAAAGGCTGTGTCCAGAGTCCTTGTCCTTTGAGACCTCGAACTTGTCTCACAACATTTGGCGCTGCGAGCAGGGTCTCGAGGGTCTTGGCTGAACACAGACGCAGGAGGGATGTTTTGGAATAGGGGAAAGAAGGCCAGTGCAGGCACCGAGGACAGGATTCCTGGGTGGACCGATGAGAGAGAGGGATTTTAGGAGCTTGGCCAGCATGCTAGCAGACTACGATAAACCAGTGGACTGGGCCAAGCAGTTAGACCCCCGTGGTGAGAAATTGGGGCACCACGTGGTTGCCCTCCTCCAGAGGTCGGGGTTCCCCAAGGTCAAAGGGAGTCAAAGGGGTGACTTCTGGCTGTTTGCGTCCCTCCTGAGACGTCAGGACGGGATTATTGGTCGGGATTATTAGCCGGATACAGAATACATAGCTCCAGAAAGACAAGGGAATAGAGATGCTCCAGCAGCGCTGCTGTACGCTGCAGGAGGCAGTTCAGACTGCCCAGACCCGAGCCAACGACCTCGAGGCCAGAGGTACTGAGGTCGCCTGCAGGCTGATTCAGCTGCAACAGGCGCAGGCAGCCCACTGGTCTGGCTGACAGCCAGACCCACTCAAAATTCGAGCCCTGGTCTGGCGCGGTGACAAGCTGGACGCATGGCTGGGGGATGGGGATATATGGATGGATAATGATGAAGAGGGGGTGCCCGAAGAGCCTGGGTCTCATCACACCCACCCCCCCCCCCCCATACACCTGAACCCCTGCATGCTTGACCCGTCGTCACGCAGTCCCAGTTCCGCCACGGAAGGGAAAGGAACGGGGAGGAGGCCACCGCAGGGGAGAGTGCACAGGGCCCCTCCGAGACCACGGAAACCCGGGACTTCTCCATCAAGGAGCTGACCCAGCTTGCAGATCCGTACCTCCAGCAGCTGGGCGAACACCTGGCCGCGTGGCTGCTCCGACTGTGGGACGAGGGGGCCCACAATATGAGCCTCTCTCACCAGGAAGTGAGCGCCCTGGGGAGCTTGTCTGACCAACAGAGCGTAAACAATGCCATTCGGGCACCACCGGGAGGGGCTGGGGATGACACTACCCTGTGGGATCGGGTAGTGACCGCAGTGAGGGTCCAGTACCCTACCCTCCTCGAATGGGATTTATACGGGCAACTGCAGTAGAGCACGATCAGTGAGGGCCCCAAGGTCATCAGGGAATGGGCACTGGTGACCTGCATCTATGAGAGGGCCGGCGATCGCGAGTTGCTAGAAAACACTAGAGTGACCAGCGCACTAGTGGGATACCTGGTCACCACCGCACGCCCTGAGTTGAGGCCAGTGGTCCTGCCCCTCATGGGACCAGCTAGCGGGAAGACCGTACGGGATGCCGTCACTCTCCTGGAATGGCTAGAGTACATGCAGCGGGGGGGCGCCCACCCGGCTCTGTAGAGCGGAGACGAGGGCTGGAGACATGACCCCTCGTCTCGCACACAGTTAGACATGAACCTGTTGTGTGCAGGGGTGGACCGCACCAGCATAGATGGGGTCCTGACCTCCGCCCTCTACGCGCGGTGGAAAGAGGTCTGCGGGGGCAAGTCCGGTTGGGAGAAGATCCACAGCCCCCCCGGGACCAAGCCCGACACAGGGGGCGCCCCCCCAACCACCGGACCACGTGGGCTGCCCCCGCCGACACTGATACTGCCTCTGCCCCTCCCCCACTCGAAACAGTCTCCCCTGCGCTTAGGGCTGAGCTCCAGGTCCTGTTGAGACAGAAAGTGTCCCACCTCTGCCAGCAGGAACCCTCACCCATGCGGTGACAGACCTCCACCCCCCTCCCATAGGATGAAGGCCAGGGTCCCCAGCGCATTTGTTCCATCACCCTTCCCCGCCCGAGGGACCTGAGGCCACATGTACCTGTAATGGTACACTGGGGAAAGGGGAACGTACAGAGGTGGATAGCACTTGTCGACACAGGTGCCCGACACACCATCATCCCAGGCAACCCTGCAGGGTGGAAGTGGACCCAGATGCAGATGGAGGGGTTTGGGGGGGTTCCCTTTCGCCCGCGAGGGAAGTCACAGTCCGCGTGGCCATCAGGAACCAACCTCCTCGACCTGTAACAGTTCTAATAGCGGCCTCGCCTGAGTGCATTCTAGGGATTAATGTATTAAAGGGACAGTCCCTTCATACTAACCGGGGCAAGTTCACCTTCGGAGGTGCACAGGCTACTGTAGTAGTTGGAGCGGCCAAATGGGAACCAGTTGTTGTCCCCCCCCCCCCCCCAAGTTGTCTGTAGCCGACAGTACAGAGTGCCGGGGGGACACCAAGACATCATGGAGGCCGTCCTGCTGTGGGAGGGAGTCATCCAACCCGCAGCCTCCCCCTTCAACAGCCCCGTCTGGCCCATCTGCAAAAAGAATGGAACGTGGCGCATGATGGTGGACTACAGACACCTTAATAAATCTGCCCCCCTCCCCCACCTTGCTGCCGCCACACCCGACATAGTCACTCTGGTCGAGGATGTTGCGGGGCGCTCAGACGAGCTGTGGTATGCGGTTGTGGATTTGGCCAATGCATTCTTTTCCACCCCCCTCCACCACAGCTCCCAGCACCAATTTGCATTTACCTGGGACGGAAGACAATACACCTTTTGCTGCATCCCCCAAGGGTACATTCACAGTCCGACAATATGCCACGGTTTAACCTCCTGAGATTTGCAAGGCATTCAACTCCCCCCAGAGGTGTCAACCGCCCATAACATTGACGACATCCTCCTACAAGAGCCGTCTGAGACCATTGTCTCAGAGACTCTTGATATGCTGATCTCCTCCCTCAGAGAATGGGGCTGGGTCATTAATATGGATAAGGTGCAAGGCCCCCGCCAGAACGTCCTGTTCCTCGGGACTCAGGCCAGCGACATATTCCCGAGGCTGCCAGGAATCAGATTTTAAATTTTGCCATCCCCTCCAATAAAACTGACACCCAGAGCTTTGTGGGCCTCCTAGGCTATTGGCGGCAGCATATACTCCACCTCACCATGCTCCTTAGACCGCTCTACAGGGTCTCTTGGGAGAAAGCCACCTTTTCATGGGGAGTCGAGCAACAGGCTGCCTTTGAAACAGCAGAGCAAGCTGTTGAGCAAGCACTGCCACTTGCTCCCCGCCAGGCAGGTGTCCCCTTTGAGTCACAGGTCTCCGCCAGTGAGTCGGTTGCCGAATGGAGCCTCTGGCAGAAGGTCCAAGGGTGCAGAGTCCCGCTCGGCTTTTAGACCAAATCTTTGCCTGAGGCCGCTGCTCGCTGCGGTCCTTTTGAGCACCAACTGCTGGCCTGCTACCTGGCGCTTCTCGCCACCGAGCACCAAACTGGCACTGACCCTGTTGTCCTTCGCCCCCACCTGCCCATAACGCGTTGGGTCAAGTCCCCCAATTCCACCCACAAAGAGGGCCGGGCCCAGAGGTCCTCTATAGTGATGTGGAAGTGGTATATCACCAACCGAGCTGAACCCAGTCTGGAAGGGGTCAGCCGCCTCCACAAACAGGTCATATCCTTTCCACAGTCCCAGGACCCACCCCCAGACATACCTGAGATCCAGCCCTCCCCTGTGTCCTGGGGCCAACCCTTCGACTCCCTCGACCAGAACAAAAATCACACGCCTGGTTCACAGATGGCTCCAGCCGCTGGAAACGGGGGAAGCAATATTGGAAGGCGGCAGCACTTCACCCCGCCACGGGGAAAACCTTGACCAAGGAGGGAGTGGGTGGATCTAGTGAACTTGCCGAATTGGCAGCAGTAGCACTTACCCTACAGAACACCACCAGGCCAGTCCACATCTATACTGACTCTTGGGCAATGGCCAACGGCATGGCGATGTGGATGGCTCAGTGGCACGAAATGGGGTGAGAAATTCATGGACGCTTCCTCTGGGGACAGGGACACTGGCGTCTTATCTGGGATCAGGCTTCCCACAGACAGATCTCAGTCCACCACATGGATGCTCATACCCACAGAAATACACAGGAGGCTATACATAACACCGCTGTGGACCAGGCTGCCCAAATATGCTGTGCCACTGCCTCCCCGGAGGAACCCGACCTCAGCGCGTTAGCTGCATGGGCACACTGCAAGAACGGTCACCCAGGGGCCAACGGTACATGGTGTTGGGCAGAGAAGTTCGGGGTCGCCCTCACAGTGGATCAATGTAAGACCACTGTCGCTAACTGCCCCATCTGCCAGCAAATGAAGCCATGAGGCTGGCCAGCAGGGCTGCTGGGTCACATTTGCCATGGCACAGGAGCGGGTCACGTGTGGCAGATAGACTATATCGGACCGGTCCCACGCCAAAACAAAAAGCAGTACGCCCTGACGATGGTGGACACATACTCCGGTGTTCTGGTGGCAGTGCCCTGCAAGAGGGCCGACCAGAACAGCACCATGAAGGGATTGCAACACCTCTCCTCCATCTATGGAGTCCCATGGGAGGTACAATCCGATCAGGGCTCATACTTTGCTGGGGCTAAAGTCCAGAACCGGGCTGCTGAGGCAGGGATCTCGTGTCCATCCCATATACCCTACCACCCACAAGTGTCAGGCCTGATCGAGAGAATGAACGGTTTGCTTAAAGAGAAAGTACGCACACTAACACCCTCCCGCACACTGCAGGGGTGGTTGAGCGTGCTGCAGCAGGCCGTCGATCAGATGAATACACGGCCCACTGGCCAAGGGTGGGTCCCCACCATCCCACCATCTGGCACACTCCCCACCTCCCAACTTGCAAGACCCTGAGCCCCCCGAGACTGAGGACTCAGGGAGAGTGTGGGTACGACGGCCACAGGGTCCCCTTAAGAAGGGAGAAATTGTCATGCGCGGTCCCAGGGACACCCGTTGGGTCGCGATTCCGGGTCACACCAACCTATCCTGTCTCATACCCAACACCTGACCCGATGAGAATGAGCCTGTTCCTCAACCCACCCCCCCACCCCCCCCCCCACCCACTACAGGACAATGGCTCTACTCCAGTCACTCCTCCTGTTCACTGCGATGATCGGCATCGGGACGTCTGCTGACACCTTCCTCAGAGTCGCCTATGAATTCGCCAACACCTCCAATAAATCAGACTGCTGGATCTGCATCTGAACCCCATCACACGCCGATGAAGCTCTACCACTTACACCGACCCGCTGGATAATCTTCAAGTGAACTGTTTGCACAGACTTTTCGCCCCTGTGGGGTTTGGCATATCTGTTTGGGGAGGGCCGAATGGCAGTCCCCCACCACTCTCCTCACTATTGCATAATATTTCATCCAGCGATCCCCGATGGGGTGGGTGTTTCAGGAACTGATATGTCCCTCCCTACAATTTGACCTCCACCCGAGTTCCGACTCTCAGGGTCATTCCACAGCTGCTGGTCAAGCCTAAGGAATGCTGGTGCAGGCTCCCTAATGAGCACAGGTCTACTCTTTCAGTTGGCCAAAGTGATTGCGAGTGAAACTGGTATTCGGGTGCCTCAGTGACCACTGCCGATGGTGCCACTAAGCTGGGGGCTCCCTGGACTTTGAACGGGACTCACTGGATTTGTGGCCACTATGCCTACCCATGGCTCCCCACGAGCTGGTATGGTTGCTGCTTTCCAGCATTTGTGGTGCCCTATATCCACGCTCTAGATGACCTTGGGGAGCACCCGGCATACAGCGGCCGGCAGGACGAGAGGGCCATCATGGAGGCGGAGAGGTTTTGGATGATAGCCTTCCCCACATATAGCACGGCCCGATTGTCCCGTGAGGTCATCCAGATGGCCAGTGTGCTCGAGGCACGGCCAATGAAACGGCAGTGGCACTGCAACATACCGAAGGTGCCCTGACACAGATGGCAGCTGAGTTGACAGTCGTCAGGATGGTCGCCCTGCAGAATTGAATGGCCCTGGATTACCTACTCACTGTGGATGGTGGTACCTGTGCAGTGATTGGTAAGGAGTGCTGTACATTTATCCCTGATGAGTCAAGGAACATCACCCACTTGGCTGCTCACATTCAGGACTTGGTGGCTAAAATTCAAAAAGCAAGGGACCAGCTCCTCCAGCACGACACCTCATGGGGAAACTGGTGGCCGTTTGGGTCTCCGGGGGGTATGGTGGGCAACTGTCATCCACTGGGCAACTGCTCTCATTCTCATTGTCATCGCAATTTGTATATTATGCTGCACCTGCCAAGTTATTAAGAGCGCGTCTGCCCTTCATTGTTACTGTACACTAACACATAGTTCTAGACTTGGTAATAGTTATCACCATCATTGGCGAGTGGTGTGACTTTCGAGGGGTGGATTGTATTGTGGAGGGCCGGGGCTGTCACATGACAGCATGGCCCAGCACCTGGTTGAAAGACACACCACTGTCAATCAAGGCCTGGCTCCACCCACCCATCAGTGCACACCGGATGATTAGCCTCTCTAAGCACCTTTGTGCCTGGCACTGGGCCATTTGCCCTTTTGAACTACCTGGGCTGGGCCACTCCCAGCCCTCCAGCATTATAAAGAGTGTTCCATGTGTTGGTTCTGCCTCTTTGAATGTCCTGTTCCTCAGGACTCAGGCCAGTGACATATTCCCGAGGCTGCCAGGAATAAGATTTTAAATTTCCAGAGGAATTGTGAAACAGTGCTGGAGAGACCACTGGTAAGCTGTGCACTTCGACAGGGTTTAGAAGCGTTTTAAGTTAGGATTCCCTGTGGCGTGGAGCCATGCCTGCACTGAGTCATAGGGTGGCTGGTAGCGTATTACTTTTCCTTGATTGTTTATACCCAGTTTGTTGTGTGTGTGTGTGTGTGTGTGTGTGTGTGTGTGTGTGTGTGTGTGTGTGTGTGTGTGTGTGTGTGTGTGTGTGTGTGGCCCCATTACCTTTTCCCGCGTTTACCTTTGTAAATAAATGACTTAATTCAAAGGCTGTGTCCAGAGTCCTCATCCTTCGAGACCTTGAACTTGTCTCACAACACAGGGCTGTGGGACAGGCCAGACTATACTAATGGATGGAGAAAAATTAGCCAAAAACACAGATGGACGACTGGCAGAAATGGCCAGTTCTGCTACAGGCAAAATGAAAGAGCAAGAAGGGAAGAGAACAGAGGTGCAGGGACCGGGGAAACTCTGTTCTTGCTTTGCTCACATCCCCTCTTCTCCTGGACAGAGCAAGAAGAGAGTTCCTTGATCCTCATTGTCTATCCCACTACCTTCCAGATTCAATGGATCACCCATTGCAATTTCTGCCAGCTCCCACAAGGTTCCACTTGTCACATCTTCCTCTCCCCTCTCCTTTCAGGATTTGAAGGGATTGCTCTCTTTGCAAATTTCAGGTCTGCTCTTCTGTCCCCACCAACTGCTCCACGTCATAGATCCATGTGCCTGACTCCAGCAAGATCACCGCCAAATGACTCCCCAACAAAGCTCCAAGTGCCTGATTATTCTTTAAACAATTCAGGTGCAGGACATGTCACAACTATTAAATCTGCTTTTCTGTGCATCCACCACACTGTTAATGATATGTACATGTTATATCTTCATCAGTGGGTGCAGGGTGGGCTCCCAATTGGCCATTATACAGGGATTAATGTCACCCATGTGCTCTCAATGTGCTCCACATGTCATGCAAATGGAAGTGCCTGAACAAAGTTTCCTGTAAGTGAAATATACGTGATTTGACAACGTGTGACAGAAACTGATGAAAGTAGAGGAGTTAAGGGTTATGGGGCACTGGCACATAAGAAGAGTTGAGGCCAGCATAGATCAGCCATGATCATATTGAATGGTGGGGCTGAGTGGCCTACTCCTGCTCCTATTTTCTGGTGTTCTTGTGTTCTAGATTGAGAACAGATGCTTGCATGTAGAAAACCAACCAGTGGGAACCTTTTAAAAGTGAGATAGTGAGAGTTCAGGGTCAACATGTTCCATAAAGGTGAAAGGTAAGGATGGTGAGATTAGGGAACCTTATAGAGGCATATAGAGGGTTTGATGAAGAAGAAAAGGAAGCTTACAGCAGGTATAGCTGACTGAAAACGGGAGAGGCCCTTGAGAAGTAGTGATTGTAGGAGTGTACTTAAAAAAAATTGGAGGGCAAAGTGGGGCCATAAAGTATCACCGATAGTCAAAATTGAAGAGAATCCCAAGGCATTTTATATTAAGAGCAAGCGTGTGTCAAGGGAAAATGTAGATCCCCTTAGGGACCACAGGGGCAATTTGTGCATGGAGCCAAGGGATACGAGTGAGGTCTTAAATGAATACTTCTCATCTGTATTCACTAAGGGAAAAAAACACGGTATGTGGAGAGTTCAGGGAAAGGGATGGTGATATTCTGAAGCATGTCAACCTTAAGGAGGAGGTGTTAGATGTCTTAGAACACACAAAGGCAGATAAATCCCCAGGGCCTGATTAGATATATCCCAGGCTGTTGTGGGAGGCAAGGAAGAAGTTTGCTGGGTCTGACATATTATTACAGCTCCACTAGCCATAGGTGAGTTACCAGATGACTGAAGGGTAGTAGATGCAGTTCTTTCATTCAGGAGGGTAGTAGGTATAAGCCAGGTAACTACAGCCAGTGAGTCTTACATCAGTGGTAGCGAAATTATTGGAAAACATTCCAAGGGGCAAGCTTTATTTATCTGCAGGTTGGAGAGTGAGGAGGATTGTCCTAGGTTGCAGAATGATACTGATCATGTGGAAAGTTGGGCAGAGCAATTGCAGATTGACAAGTGCAAAGTGATGCATTCTGGAAAGTCAAATAAAGGTAGGACATACACAGTAAATGGTAGTGCCTAGGGAGTGTTGATGAACAGAGGAATCTTGGGGTATAAGTCCATAGACTCCTGAAAGTGGCAGCACAGGTAGATAAGTGCAGAAGGCATATAGGATGCTTGCCTTCATTAGCCAGGGCATAGAATATAAGAGCAGGGAGGTCATGAAACAACTTCATAAAAATTGGTCAGGGCATACTTGCTGCTTTGACTACAGTTCTGGTCTGCACATTATAGGAAGGATGTGATTGCGCTGGAGAGGGTGTAGAGGAGATTCACCAGGATGTTGCCTGGATTAGAGCATTTCAATTGCAAGGAGAGACTGGATAGGCTGGGTTTGTTTTCCCAGTGAGCTGAGGAGGCTGAGGGGTGACCTGGTAGAGGCATACAAGATTATGTGGGGAATTAGTAGGGTAGATAGCGTGAATCTTTTTCCCACGTTGGGGGTATCTAAAACAAGAGGGAATAGATGTAAGGTTAGAGGTAAGAGATTTAGAGGGGATCTGAAAGGAATTCTTTCACACAAAGAATGGTTGGAATCTGGAACGAGCTGTACGAGGAGGTGGTAGACGCAGGTACTCTTGCAACATTTAAGAAGCATCTAGATAAGCACTTGAATCTCCAAAGCATAGAAGGCTACAGACCAAATGCAGGTACATGGGATTAGTACAGATAAGTACAATGGCCAGCAGGGATGTAGTGGGTCAAAGGGCCTGTTTCTGTGCTGTGTGACTCTGATTCTATTTTTATTTTCAGTGGAAGTTAAACTTACCCTTCAATACAATAAGGCCACACTGGATATTATGAAAACATGAGGAATTCTGAAATTTATTCAAAGGAGTATCTTCTGAAATTTGACCTTAGGACTTAGACTTATGAGCTATGAATGGAGATTACAAGAGAAAACTCTTATTTCTGAAGTGAAGTGGTCTGAAATTAAAAAGTAGACTTGAAACTAAGTCATGAACAGAATTACTTGGATGGATTTTAAGAGTCCTTTCCAATGCTGAACAAAGAGAAAATAAGTGAGGGGAAATAAGTGAACCAGAATTAAGATGAAGGAAACTGACCTAATCACAGCTAGGACCTGAGCTTCAAGTTCTTTGGGACACATCATAAGGAGGCAGCTGGACCTGGTTGGGCCCTGGGTCTGTGCTGGGACAGTTAGATCTATTTTATTTTGTAATACCGAGCTCTAGCAGAGTCTGTGCATTCAGCAGGCATATTATTGTATCAGTGACTGTATCAGGTCGTTTGTCAGGTTACATTATGTGGGATCTTGCTTTTATTGAATGGCCTATTATGTTACAGGAACTAGATTAAGTTTGCAGCAGGCAGTCTGACAGCCTTGCTGTCTGTAATTGATCCTCAAACCCTTTGAACATTGGGAGATGATTTTCCAGATATTGTTCAATGTTCTGGTTGTTTCAGGTCCAGCCGGTAGCTGTATAAACGGTAGGTACATTTTGTATTACATCATAATGCTTTCAATGCATCCTATTTATGTTGTGATACATTAGTACAGACACCTGTAGATTAGCTATGTCATGCTCAGTGAAGGGTAATTTGAGTTATATGGAATAGCTGTGAAGAATGTTTGTTATGTTAAACAATGTTAGTGTGATTTTGAATGGGTTTAACTGTGTTTTGTGGATTAGATCAAGGCTGAGTGGACTTTCATGAAATGTTTCTGATAACTATGGAAATGAGGACGGGGAAGTGTGTTGGGTCTCTGCGCAAACAACGCGCAGTAGATATTCCTGTAAATTATCTAATTACATCAACACATTCCTGTATGTGTACTTGAAGTGTACACTGGACGTAGCAGCATAGTGGTTAATTTATTGGATAGTAGTCCAACAGTCCATCAAAAGAAGTGGAAGTGTCATTAGGATAGATGGAGAATTTCAGTTCAGTTTATTAATTAAATCTATATCAAAAAGTTAATAATGGCAATATTCGTAATTATGAACCTGAAACTACTTTCACCAGCACCTTTTAAGCAAGGAAATCTACTCCCCTACTCAGGCTGGTCTATATGTGGGATCAGACCCACCTACAATATGGTTGGCTTTTAACTGCACAGAGAAATGACCTAGTAAGCTACTCAATTATGTCAACACAACAAAACATAAAACTGAATGGACATCCCGACATTGAAATAGACACCAGTTTCAGACATGATGGATGGAAAACCAGCTCAGTTGATTGTGGGAATGTGCAATAATTGGGAGAGCTGTTCTGCTGACTCATCGTGCACATTATCACCTGCAGGATCATATTTTTCAGTGAATGTTGTGAATTCAATCATTGTCACCCCTGATTATGTCCTTAACCAGGACAGACTAGCCAGAGTGGGCAGCACCAGTGGTGCACAATGGGAAGGAGTGGCCATAACAGTCCTCAATGATGATTCTGAATACCATGAAATCTCATGATATTAGATCAATTGATATGCAAACTTCTACTGATTACTATCTTCTATACTCCCCTATGTTGAACACTATTTCAAAGAAGCACTGACATTAGCAAAGCAACAGAACATCTGGGTGGGATTGGCTATCACTAAGAATGTCTCGGTAGGCAACACCAATTGAACTAGCTGAGTTTTTGCTGTTAGACTGGATATATGGCAGGAAATAAAAGAAACAAATTGGAAGGGAAAATTTGACCTTGTCAAACCGTGTACCGTAACCATGTACCGACATTAGTTGCATCTGTCCAGGATAGCATTGTAGGAGTTATTACTCGCACAGTCCTCTTCACTGATAGATAGATTTGGAATAGCATGTTTAAAATGAGGTTCTAACTCGATGAAGCTTGGAGTATTGTGTACAGTTTTGGTCACCCTGTTATAGGAAAGACAACATTAAATGCAGGCATGGTACCCTAGCGGTTAGCATAATGCTATTACAGCGCCAGCGACCTGTGTTCTGCCACTGTCTGTAAGGAGTTTGTATGTCCTCCCCTTGTCTGCGTGGGTTTCCTCTGGGTGCTCCGTTTTCCTTCCACATTCCAAAAATGTACAGGTTAGGAAGTTGTGGGCATGCTATGTTGGTGCCAGAAGCATGGCGACACTTGTGGGCTGCCCCCAGAACACTCTACGCAAAAGATGCATTTCACTGTGTGTTTCAATGTACATGTGACTAATAAAGATACCAAAATCATCATCAAAATCAAAATCAAAATCAAAACTGGAGAGAGTGCAGAGAAGATTTACAAGGATGCAGCCAGGATTTGAGGGCCTGAGTTATAGGGAGAGGTTGGACAGGTTGGGACTTTATTCCTTGGAGTGAAGGAAATTGATGGGTGACCTTACAGATGTATATAAAATTATGAGGGGCATAGATATGGTCTTTATCCCAGGGATGGGGAGCTTAAAACTAGGCATAGGTTTGAAGTGAGAGGTGAAAGATTTAAAAGGAATTTGGGCAACTTCTTCATGCAGAGGTGGTGCATGTATGGAATAAGCTGCCAGAGAAAGTGGTTGAGGCAGGTATAGTAACAACTTTCAAAGGAGTTTGGCTAAGTATATGGATAGGAAAGGTTTAGAGGGAAATGGGAAAAATGCAGAAAAATGGGACTAGTTTGGTGGGTACCATGGTCAGCATGGACAAGTTGGGCCAAAGGGCCTGTTTCCATGTTGTTTCCAAGCTACTTCCATTGGAAGTAGCTTGGAATTTATGGAATTCCTTGCCACGTACAGCAGTGGAGGCCAGATCATTGGAGGCATTTAAGGAAGAGATAGATAGATATCTAAATAGTCAGGGTATCAAGGGATATGGGGATAAGGCCAGAAATTGGGGTTAGGTTTTTTTTGACCCCCCCCCCCCAATTTCTCATTTCTTTTTCTTTTTTCCTTTTCTTTGGAGCAGACTCGATGGGCCGAATGGCCTACTTCTTCTCCCTTGTCTTGTGAGCTTGTGATCTATAATTCTTAGCCGCAAAATATGCACACTAAATATTGCAAGTAGCTTGCTAAAGATAGGGCTAAAGCAATCCTACAACTAACACATCAGGTCAAAACTCTACAATCCTGCCACAACTGGTAGGTGAATGGTGGCAGGCAATTAAACAGTAAATGGAGCCTCCATGAGTGTACTTAATTTCAACACATGATGGAGCCAAGCAGTAAAGTACAAAAGATAAAGATGAATTTTTGAGTGGATGATCCACTTTGGCTTCGTCCTAATGGGTTCTGGAGTCAATTCAGCCTATAGCCTTCCAGACCTAACTGTATCCCCATCTAAGTCATTCTAGTACAGCTGCACAACTGCCTGTTAAGGTGAAAAATTGTTCAGATATGCGCCATCCACAAAGAACATGATAACCAGGCCAATTAATGTCTCATTGGTTGAGTCAATCATCATTTAAGTGGTAGAACTTGTGGTTGATAATGTCGACCTTCTCTCTCTGATTGATGCTCAGACTGGATTTCATTTGGTCCACTTGGCTCCAGGTCTTATTAGAGCATTGGTTTAAACATGAACAAAATTAAATTTCATCTTGTACATTGCACCATACTGTAGTCATGGTAACAGATGTCACACATTCTGCACCTGTTGTCTTGGTAACAGTATAAGTCACACATATTATGGTATAGTTAGATTAACAGTGGAAATGTCACACTGCTGTAATCATAGGAACAGTAGACGTTGAACTGTCCTGTAGTTATTGTAGTAGCATGTCACATAATGTGAGAAAGTTGACATTATATACAAGTATAAGAACTCTAGCCAGTCATTGGATAAAAATAGTTACAAAATTAACTATACTGATGTGAGTGATTGCTCTTTAATCAGCTGGTGTTTGTAACGGTATTGACCGGCAGTTTGTACATTTCCTTGGCAGGGTGCGCCTGGCTGTGACATTCCTCCATTCAGATTAATCCCTGGCTCTAACCCATTCACTTTGTCCAGAATAGTTCCTGGCTGCACCATCATCATCCAGAATAACCCCTGGCTATCACCCTCTCTTCTCACCTGGATTAGCACCCAATTGTGGCATTCTCTCCTTAGACTGGTATACAGCTGTAAAATATTTTTATGTATGCGGACATCTGTTGAAGGCAGATTTGGCTTCGGCTGTGAGATCCACAGTAGTATTGCCCTCAAGTTAGCTGAAATGCGGATAATATGCATGACAAAGATACCATGGGCCAGGCAACACCTCAGAACTCCACCCTGCGAGTCATTTTCAAGAGAAGATTGGGGGCATAGTTCGTAAAAAGTTAACAGTTGACCTGTTTAAGTGATGAAGGTTTGCGGCATTCCTGGTGCAAACCTCCAGTGAATGGAGAAATGAGGACAGCAGAGAACTATTAGCATGTGTGGAACAGTGTTCCACAGGGAGTGCAGAGAACAGACAGTATGCCCAGAATAGGTCTCGGTTTATAGTTCAGTACTAACTTGCAATGTAGGGTACTGGAATTAGGGCACAGCACTACTGTGCAGAACTCACTCACAGCTTTACAGGTATCTAGGCTAAAATTGTCAGATTCCAGGTACAAGGTGTCCTTGAAATTCAGTTTTGGTACACCTTGCTCAACCACCCGCTTTCAATTTCAAGTACTATTTTTGTTCTTTGTTCAGGTTGATATTCAGAGGAAAATCAATTAGAACAAACTTGTCTTAAGCCAGAAAAAAAGTTTTTAGTTTTAAAAAAATGTAGTAAACAGAATGGACTATGCAAGACAAACAAGTTCAACTCCCTTCATGCTCACACTATCTGCCAACATGCAGTTTGCATCCTTTTTCTTTCTAATGGTTTTGAACATGTTATTACCTCATTCTGTGTCCTCAACTTCTACAAATCCCGGTTCAAATCTCTAAAATCCAGTTTCTACCCTAAGAGGGTGCACGATCAAGGTAGAAAGAAGACAAGTTATTGTAGACCAGTTAGCCTGACGTCAGTAGTGGATAAAATGATAAAGCCCATTATTAAAGATGTTACAGCAGAACATTTGGAAAATCAGCCAAAGTCAGCATGAACTTATGAAAGAGAAATCTTGCTTGACAAATTTACTGGAATTTTTTTGAGGATGTAACTTATAAAGAGGATGAGGGAAAACCTGTGAGGTAGGACATTTAGGGCTGAGAGGAGGAGAAATTTCTTCACTTAGAGGTTTGCGAACCTGTGAAATTCTTTACCTCAGAAGGCTGTGGAGCCCAAGTTACTGAACATATTGAAGAAAGAGATAGATGAATTTCTGGACACAACACGAGGGACTTGGGGAGAGTGAAGAATATAATATTAAGACACATCAGCTGTAATCATATTGAATAGCAGAGCAGTTTGAAAGGGTCAAATCTCATTTCAGTTTTTCTGTGTTTTTATGTTTCTAGCTTAAAAGTTGCTACTTTTCTAATTTTCACCATTTCTGATGAAAGATCATAGAACCAAAACATAAATTTTGTTACTGGCTCCATTGGTGTTGTGCCTGAGTATTTTCTGCATTTTTTGGCTTTAACGCAAATAGCATACTATTGATTGTGACCTGAGCTGCAATCTTATCCATCATCAAGGCTGTTTGATTCCACTTCTCTTGCCCTCTTTGCCTCTGCTCCAGCCATTGCCCCTCCACTGCTGAAATCCTTATCCATGCTCTTGTTACTTCTTGTGTCTGTTTGGTAGCCTTCCATGTTAGGTACTTTTTACCACTCTATGAAATTCCCTTGGTCTCTTTAATTTAGGGAAATGATTGAGCCTTTGAGGATTAGAGAAAACTCTGGATTACCCAAACATGAGCCTGTGTGAGTGCATCAGAATTGGCACTTTCAGGACACAGGCTGCCAGTTTCAACAGGTGCAGGTGCACCTGATATTGCAATTGGTATTTGCAATATTTACCATCCCCCATAAAAGCCACTTTGTCCTAAATGTAGCTGTCCAGTCTCACATTGCATTATACTCATCTCTCCTCCAATACTGGTGAAGAAGGTATTTGGCACGCCGGCCTTCATCAGTCAGGGCATTGAGTATAGGAGTTAGGACGTTATTTCACAGTTGTGCAAGACATTACTGAGAACTCACTTTGAGTATTGTGTACAGTTTTGGTCACCCTGTTATAGGAAACAGGGAGAGAATGCATAGAAAATTAATGAGGATGCTGCCAGGACTCGAGGGCTTGAGTTATAGGGAGAGTTTAGGCTGGCTAGAACTTTATTCCTTGGAGCATAGGCAATTGATGGGTGACCTTATAGAAGTGTATAAAATCATGAAGGGGATAGATAGGGTGAATGTATCTGGTCTTTTTCTCAGGCAGGGGGAACTTAAAACTAGAGGGCATTGGTTTAAACTAAGAGGTGAAAGATTTTAAGGGGACTTGAGGAATAACTTCTTCACGCAGAGGGTGGTGCAAATGTGGAATGAGCGGCCAGAGAAAGTGGTTGAGGCAGGCACACTAACGACATTCAAAAGACATTTGGATAAGTACATACTTTAGAGGGATATGCGCCAAACTTGGGCAAATGGGTCCAGCTTGGTGGGCACCATGATTGGGATGTATGAGTTGGGCTGAAGGGTCTGTTTCCATGCTGTGGTTCTATGACTGCTGATCAACATTGGCTTCAATTCAGGATTTTTGTTCTTGTCTTCAAATCATCCACAAGCTCAATCCATCTTATTTCTGAAAATGTTCATCAGTCCAGTCACTTCCTGACTCTGGCTTTTCGCAATTCCCTGCTTTTGTTTAACATTCCACTTTCCTGACTATACTGTCTACAACTCCCTTCCCAAACCCACATTCAGCTTCACAAATCTTCTCAAAACCCATTTATGCAAGCAAGCTTTTGGTTTCCTGTTCTAATTTCTTCTTGTATGATTAGGTCTTTGTTCCCTAATTCTCTGTACCATACCCCAGGAGATTTTTTTGCATCATGTTTTAAGGATCTTAGGTACCGTCTTTTCTAATATTATATTTCATTTAGATTAAGCCAATTTATGGGTAAGGATAAAGATAAAATAGGAATGGATACTTTTTGGTTGGTGCAAATTCAGTGGGCTGAAGGGTTTGTTTCCATACTGTATGATTCCAAGACTCTGAATAAAGTTTGTAATTAGTGTAGCAGTCAGGGGCAGCACGGTAGCGTAGCGGTTAGTGCAATGCTATTACAGCGCCAGCGATCAGGGTTCGATTCCTGTCGCTGTCTGTAAGGAGTTTGTATATTCTCCCGTGTCTGTGTGGGTTTCGTCTGGATGCTCTGGTTTCCCCCCACATTCCAAAGATGTACGGGTAGGTCAATTTGGGTTTAAAATGGGCGGCGTGGACTCATTGGGCTGGAAGGGCCTGTTACCACACTGTAAATAAAATTTAAAAATTTAAAAAATTTAAAATTTAGAAGCAAGTCCAATTTTACTGGACTGACATGATGGAGCAGAAGTGAACTAGAAATAGCTACTTGAAGGAAAATCAGTGCTGGGAGTTGTTTATGAAAGAGACTCAAGGATTTCAGGATAAACATGTTCCCACAAAGAAGAAAGGTGGAAATGCAAAATCCTGAACATCCCTAGATGATAAGGTGCGTAAGAGGGTAGGATAACATAAAAAAGGGACCCTACATCAGGCACTGAGAGCTTAATACAGCAGATAGCTTGAAAGAGTATAGTAAGTGTAGGAGTTAAATTAGAAAGGAAATAAGGAAAGCAAGGAGAATGTATGAAAACATATTGACAAATAAAATCAAAGAAAATACAAACCTGTTTTAAAAGTATATAAAGAGCAAGATCTAATAAGGAGCAAAGAAGTAACCTGTGTGTGGAGGTGGAGAACGTAGATGAGTTTCTGAACAAATATTTTGCGACTGTCTTCACAAAAAAAGGGCAGGTACTAATCTTGTAGTTAAAGCAAATGAGTGTGAACTATTAGTTGGGATAAACACATTAAAAGATGTAGTGTTAAGGTGTTTAGCCTCTTTGAAAATGGGTAAATATCCAAGCCTGAATAAAGCATACCTTAGGTTGTTAAAGGAAGCAAGAAAGGGAATTATGGATGGTCTGACTCTAATTTTTCAATCCTCTGTGGCATCATGAATGGTGCCAGAGAACTGGAGATTTGCTGACATAGTACTATTGTTTAAGAAGTAGGAAAGAGTTTAACTAAGTAACTTAAGCCAGATAGTTTGACTTTGGTGGTGGACAGATTATTGGAATCCATTCTAAGGGTCAATGGTTGAAGTTCATGAAGAGATAACAAGGAGGGCGGATTAGAGCAGTGAGGTTGCTGTAGTCTTCTTGGAGTTTAGTAAGGCTTTTGACAAGATCTCACAGTGTAGGCTGGTCAAAAAGGTAAAAGTCCTAGGGGATCCAAGGGGTAGTGACACATTGGAACCAAAATTTGATCAAAAATTGGTTTATTGGCAGAAAGCAAAGAGTAATTGTTGATGTCATTGAGTCATACTGTGCAGAAGCAAGCCATTTGGCCCACCCACCGAGCCCACACCAACTATTGAACACCTATTTACACTAACTCTATTTTTATTCTCCCTAAATTTCCATCAACTCCCCACCCTCCAGATTCCACAACTAACCTACCCATTAGGCGTAATTTATAGTGGCCAATTAACCTGCCATCTCACACGTATTTGGGATATGGGAAGAAACCTATATGGTCACAGTGAAAATGTGTAAACTCCACACAGATAGCACCAGAGGTCATGGTTGAACCTAGGTTGCTAGAGTTGTGAGGCAGCAGCTCTGTGTATTTTTGTGGCTGGAAGAGTGTCACCCAGTAGGATCCCATAGGGCTCAGTGCTCAGATTTTTGTAATATGTAGACCTAAGCATAAGGTGCAAGATGTGAGAGTTTATACATGAACCAAAAATTGGCCTGTGGTTGACAATGAGGAAGAAAGTTGGTAGACCCGTCTACTCCTTTCACTGAGAGGATTGTAAATCTTTGGAATTCTCTACCTAAGAGGACTGTGAATGCTCAATATATATTCAATACTGAGATTGATAGACCTTGGCCACTAAGGGAATCAACGGTTAAACCATAAAACCATAGAACCATGGAACAATACAGCACAATACAGGCCCTTTGGCCCACCATGTTGTGCTGCCCTTCAAACCACACCTAAGACTATCTAACCCCTTCCTCCTACATATCCCTCATCTTAAATTTCTCCATATGCTTATCTAACAATCTCTTGAACTTGTCCAATGTATCAGACTCCACCACCACCCCGGGCAGCGCATTCCATGCACCAACCACTCTCTGGGTGAAAAACCTCCCTCTGACATCTCCCTTGAACTTCCCTCCCATTACCTTAAAGCCATGCCCTCTTGTTTTGAGCATTGGTGCCCTAGGCAAGAGGCGTTGGCTGTTCACTCTATCTATTCCTCTCAATATCTTGTATACCTCTATCATGTCTCCCCTCATCCTCCTTCTCTCCAATGAGTAAAGCCCTAGCTCCTTTAGTCTCTCCTCATAATCCATACTCTCTAATCCAGGCAGCATCCTGGTAAATCTCCTCCGCACCCTTTCCAACGCCGCCACATCCTTCCTATAATGAAGCGACCAGAACTGGACACGGTACTCTAAGTGTGGCCTAATCAGAGTTTTGTAAAGCTGCATCATCACTTCGTGGCTCTTAAACTCGATCCCCCGATTTATGAAAGCTAACATCCTATAAGCTTTCTTAACTACCCTATCTATCTGTGAGGTGACTTTCAGTGATCTGTGGATATGAACCCCCAGATCCCTCTGCTCCTCCACACTGCCCAGAATCCTGCCATTTACCTTGTACTCCGCCTTGGAGTTTGTCCTTCCAAAGTGTACCTCCTCACACTTCTCCGGATTGAACTCCATCTGCCACTTGTCAGCCCAGCTCTGCATCCTATCAATATCCCTCTGCAAGCTACGACAGCCCTCCACACTATCCACAACACCACTGCTCTTTGTGTCATCTGCAAACTTGCTAACCCAGCCTTCCACCCCCTCATCTAAGTCATTAATAAATATCACAAAAAGTAAAGGTCCCAGAACCAATCCCTCTGGGACACCACTAGTCACAGCCCTCCAGTCCAAATGTACTCCCTCCACCACAACCCTCTGCTTTCTACAGGCAAGCCAATTCTGAATCCACACTGCCAAGCCTCCCCGGATCCCTTGGCCTCTGACCTTCTGAAGAACCCTGCCATGTGGAACCTTGTCAAACACCTTACTAAAATCCATGTAGGCCACATCCACTGCACTACCCTCATCAATCTTCCTGGTCACCTCCTCAAAGAACCCTATCAGGCTTGTGAGGCAAGATCTTTCCTTTATGAAGCCATGCTGGCTGTCCCTAATCAGTCCATGATTCTCTAAATGCTCATAGATCCTATCTCTTAGAATCCTTTCTAACAGCTTACCCACCACAGACATAAGGCTCACAGGCCTGTAATCCCCTGGACTATCCCTACTACCTTTTTTGAATAAGGGGACAACATTCTCCACCCTCCAATCCTCCGGTACCATCCCCATGGACAATGAGGACTCAAAGATCCTAACCAACAGTTCAGCAATCTCCTCCCTCACCTCATGAAGCAGCCTGGGGAATATTCAGTCAGGCCCCGGGGACTTACCTGTCCTAATATTTTCTAACAGCTCGAACACATCTTCTCTCTTAATATCTACATACTCTAGAACATTACCCTCACCAACACTGTCCTCAGCATCATCAAGACCCGTCTCCTTGGTGAATACTGAAGAGAAGTATTCATTGAGAACCTCACCCACTTCCACAGCTTCCAGGCACATCCTCCCACCTTTGTCCTTAATCGGACCTACCTTTACCCTAGCCATCCTGCTCTTTACGTACGAGAAAAAAGTCTTGGGATTCTCCTTAACCCTACTCACCAAAGACTTTTCATGTCCCCTACTCGCTCTCCTCAGCCCTTTCTTAAGTTCCTTCCTTGCTACTCTATATTCCTCACGAGCCCTGTCCGATCCTTGCTGCTTACACCTTACGTATGTTGCCTTCTTCTTCCTAACTAGTTTTTCCACCTCTCTTGTCACCCACAGTTCCTTCACCCTACCATTCCTTCTCTGCCTCACTGGGACAAATTTATCCCTAACATCCTGCAGAAGATCCCTGAACATCGACCACATCTCCATAGTACATTTCCCTTCAAAAATGTCATCCCAATTTACACTCCCAAGTTCTCGCCTTATAGCCTCATAATTCGCCTTCCCCCAATTAAATATCTTCCCATCCTCTTTGCTCCTATCCCTTTCCAGGACAATTCTAAAGGTTACGGAGCAGTGGTCACTGTCCCCCAAATGCTCACCTACCGATAGATCTGTCACCTGTCCCGATTCATTACCTAAAACTTGATCTAATATGGCATTCCCTCTAGTCGGCCTGTCAACATACTGCGTCAGGAATCCATCCTGGACACATTTAACAAACTGCGCCTTGTCTAAACCCTTGGCACTAAGTAGGTGCCAATCAATATATGGAAAGTTGAAGTCTCCCATTATAATAACCCTGTTACTTTCGCATCTTTCCAAAAACTGCCTCCCAATCTGCTCCTCAGTATCCCTACTGCTACCGCGGGGCCTATAGAATACTCCCAGGATGGTAACTGCCCCTTTCTTATTCTTAACTTCCACCCATATTGACTCCAGAGAGGATCCTTCTACATTATCTAGCCTTTCTGCAGCTGTAACAGTGTCCCTGACCAGTACTGCCACCCCTCCTCCTCTTCTCCCACCCCTCTATCCCTTTTAAAACACTGAAAACCAGGAATATTCTATATCCATTCCTGCCCTGATGTCAGCCATGTCTCTGTAATAGCCACAATATCATAGTCCCATGTACTTATCCATGCTCTCAGTTCATCTCCCTTATTCCTGATGGTAAAGGGTAAGATGAGAGGAGAGTGGAGTTGATAGAGTGTGCAATCATGAGTCTATTGAAAAGTGGAGCAAACTTGAGAGCCGTGTGACCTATTTCTGCCATATGACGTCCTCAGATTCTCAAATGTTTCCAGCATTGCATGGACGCTCATCAGCTTAATTAATTTAATGTGGGTAAGATTGTAGAGGAATGAAGAATCCCATGGGGGTATGGGGTGGTAATGCAGAAATGCAGTCATGTTAACTGCGGTGAGCAGATAGGAAACAAATGGCTTCTTCATTCTCAAACAATGCTCCATGAAGCTCATAGTTGCTATTTTATACCATTACAGAATGGCATCTACATGCTTCAAGCAGCATTGTTCGACTGGATTTTTCGACCAAGTATATTTGCAAAGTAGTTCTGTCTCTCATCATGCAAAAAGTGTTTTCAGTGAATTATTACATATACAGTACAACAGCCTTTAAAAAAGGAATCAATAGCATGCTTATGTTAATACAGAGTTCATTTTGAATAAAATGTCCAAGATGTTTTACAGATTTTTGTAGTATGCTATTACGTAGATACATTTTACAGCCAGTTTTCCCAGAGAGAAATCAAACAAACAGCAGCTGAATGGCCATTTAATGGAAACTGAAGTGGGGTAGCCAGATATTAAAGAATGAGCTAAAGGGAATAGAGCAGAAGGATCTTAGCAAGAGGTGGAATTATTTTTGGTGGAGCTGAGAAACGGCAAGGGGCAGAAAAAATTGGTGGGATTTGACAGTGACAGTGATAAGAGTGACAGTGCATGTCAAAGTATAAACGAGGAAATTAGAGGTGAATATTACAAGGGTAATACAATAATCATGGGCAACTTTAAGCTACACATAGATAGGACAGACTAAATTAGCAATAATAGTTTGGAAGGTGAATTCATGGAGAGTATAAAATATCGTTTTTTTGATCAGTAGGTTGAGGAACCATTAAACCTGGTTTAAGATCTGAAACCAGGGTCATAAAACTATATTTTAAGGAAAAAAAATACAGTCGGAAAAGTGGCCTGACCATGGCTACCAAGAGACATTAAAAATTGCATGATACCAAAGGAAGGGCCTTATGATATCATCAAAAATGCAGTAAGCCAGAGAATTAGGAAAATTTCAGACTTCAGGAAAGAAGGAGCAAGGCATTGAAGTCAGAGAAACATGATTTCAAGGAAATATAAACAGGTTAAGTAAAGGACAAGGATGCAGCAGATGGAATATAATGTGAAGTAACCCACTTCAGTAGAAAAAAATAGAAATAGTAAATAGTGAGACATTTAAAGGTGTTAGTATTTAGAAGGACCTGGGTGTTCTTGTAGATGAGTCATTGAAGGCACAATAAGCAATTAGAAAAGCAAATGGGATGTTAATCTTCACTGCAAAAGAAATTAAATTCCAGAATTAAAAGGTAGTTTCAATTGTTCCTACAGGCCTGGTCTCCTTATATAAGGAAGGAGAGCAGCTAATGAAGATTAAAAATGAAATTTTTTTTAAAAACTGCAAATGCTGGAAATCTGAAATAAAAACAGAAAATGCTGGAAACTTTCAGCAGGTCAGGCAGCATCTGTGAAAAGAAAAACAGAGAAACAGAGTTACTATTTCAGGTCAAAAACCCTTTGTCAGGATGTAGGTTCACCAGATTGATTCCTGGGATGAGTGGTTTGTTATATAAGGTGAGATTCAGTCTAGGCCTATGTCCTTTTAAGTTCAGTGAATGAGAGGTGATCTCATCGAAATGTGCAAAATTCTTACAGAGTTTAACAGCGTACATTCCAGGTTGATATTTCCTGTAGCTGGGGTGTTTAGAACCAGATGTTGCAGTCTCAAAGTAAATGATTGGCTATTCTGGACTGAGATGAGAAGGAATTTCTTCCCTAGAAGGTGCTGAATCTTTGGAATTGTGTACTCATGAAGGTTGAGAAGGCTTGAACAAAAACAGAATGTTGAAAGAACTTAGCGGGTCAGCATCTGTGGAGGCAAAAGGTGTAAGTTGATGTTTTGGGTCAAGACCCTGCATCAGGACGGAAACAGGGAAGATTACCAGTATAAAGCAGAACGTAGAGGTATGGGACAGAGGTGATAGTTGGAACCAAACAGGGAAGGGATGATGAGCAGATGGAACCGTGAAGGAGGGGATTCAGATGGAAACTGGTAAGTCATGGGTGGAACCATAGAACCATAGAACAATACAGCACAATACAGGCCCTTTGGCCCACCATGTTGTGCCCACCTTCAAACCACTCCTAAGACTATCTAACCCCTTCCTCCCACATATCCCTCATCTTAAATACCTCCGTATGCTTATCTAACAATCTCTTGAACTTGACCAACGTATCAGCCTCCACCACCACCCCAGGCAGTGCATTCCATGCACCAACCACTCTCTGGGTGAAAAACCTCCCTCTGACGTCTCCCTTGAACTTCCCCCCAATTACCTTAAAGCCATGCCCTCTTGTATTGAGCATTGGTGCCCTGGGAAAGAGGCGCTGGCTGTCCACTCTATCTATTCCTCTTAATATCTTGTATACCTCTATCATGTCTCCCCTCATCCTCCTTCTCTCCAATGAGTAAAGCCCTAGCTCCTTTAGTCTCTCCTCATAATCCATACTCTCTAATCCAGGCAGCATCCTGGTAAATCTCCTCTGCACCCTTTCCAACGCCTCCACATCCTTTCTATAATGAGGCGACCAGAACTGGACATAGTTCTATAAAACCAGAGTTTTATAAAGCTGCATCATTATTTTGTGGCTCTTAAACTCGATCCCGCGACTTATGAAAGCTAACATCCCATAAGCTTTCTTAACTACCCTATCCACCTGCGAGGCAACTTTCAGTGCTCTGTGGATATGAACCCCCAGATCCCTCTGCTCCTCTACACTGCCCAGAATCCTGCCATTTACCTTGTATTCTGCCTTGGAGTTTGTCCTTCCAAAGTGTACCACCTCACACTTCTCCGGATTGAACTCCATCTGCCACTTGTCAGCCCAGCTCTGCATCCTATCAATATCCCTCTGTAAGCTTCGACAGTCCTCCACACTATCCACAACACCACTGCTCTTTGTGTCATCTGCAAATTTGCTAATCCAGCCTTCCACCCCCTCATCTAAGTCATTAATAAATATCATGAAAAGTAGAGGTGCCAGAACCGATCCTTGTGGGATACCACTAGTCACAGCCCTCCAATCCGAATGTACTCCCTCCACCACAACCCTCTGCTTTCTACAGGCAAGCCAATTTTGAATCCACACGGCCAAGCCTCCCTGGATCCCTTGGCCTCTGACCTTCTGAAGAAGTCTACCATGCGGAACCTTGTCAAACGCCTTGCTAAAATCCATGTAGACCACACCTACTGCACTACCCTCATCAATCTTCCTGGTCACTTCCGCAAAGAACCCTATCAGGCTAGTGAGGCAAGATCTTCCCTTCACAAATCCATGCTGGCTGTCCCTAATCAGTCCATGATTCTCTAAATGCTCATAGATCCTATCTCTTAGAATCCTTTCTAACAGCTTACCCACCACAGATGTAAGGCTCACTGGTCTGTAATTCCCTGGACTATCCCTACTACCTTTTTTGAATAAGGGGACAACATTCGCCACCCTCCAATCCTCCGGTACCCTCCCCGTGGACAACGAGGACTCAATGATCTCTGTCTTAAAAGGGTGGTCCATTATTTTTAAACTGATACCCGCCAATCTTATATCCTCTCTTTTACCTCAAATAGGTTCTACCAATTCTATGTCCCAACCAGCTCTCTCAATCCCCCACCTACTAATCCTACCTTGAGATCATCAGCTTTAATGCTCACCTACCAATCCTATCCCTAACTATCAATTCCTCTCCCCAACAGCAATTTCCTTTGCAACAAAGAGTAGGTCAGGCATCTCAGCAACAAAGAGTATGTCAGGCATCTGTGCTTCAATAAAGGCATCCTCACTAAAATATGCTGTGTGCTTCAGCCACAAGTCTGACCTCAGGCGCTGCAAGGGGTGGTGTTATAGTGACTTTATCCATGAATTTTTACGTATCAATAATTTTTCTGTTAGCTGGAAATTATTTCAATCATTGGCAGTTTTCTATGCACTGCTGTATGTTGCAGAACCTCACAATCACGAGGGCCCAGCCCTTGGTGAGCTGTGCAGCAGGAGGAGGAAGAACAAGCAATCTTCAGAGCCACTTTCTGACTGAGCATCTCTCTGTGGTACCAAAAAACCCAGCGAGAAACCCAGCAATTTCCCATTCATCAACAGCCATGCATTTTACTATCTCTCCGCTACTGATTATTACAACGTTGTAGCGATAGGCTATGCACTGAGCTAGGAATAACGACACATAGTTGGTGGGTTGAACTCGAGACTGGTTTATTCGAATCTTGCTGCGCTGGCTTTTAAGCAGTTAAGTTCCCGTGCTCGATGTGCGGCGACGACGTCAGAGGTGCACCAACCGTACCTCTTCCCCCGCGCAGCCTTTCTCCCCTTGCTGTTTTGCGCCGTTTTGTGGCTGGCCTGTCTGCCAACGCGCGCGCTGACTTTGGAGCCAGTTCGCTTGCATCGAAGGTGGGTCGCCACATAACCCTCCCCCAGAACCGGCGATAAACCCCCGAAGTCCACAGCCTGGATCAGTCACTGTTTGGGCGGTCTGCCTCTGCGCTGCGGAGCCTGAACCTTGACCAGCTACGCCAAGTCCACATGGGCCGATTTGAGCCAGTCCACCATGAAAACCTCCTCTTTGCCCCCCAATGTCTAGAACGTACATGGATCCGTTGTTCCTGAGTACCTTGAACGGCCCCTCGTACGGCCGCTGTAGCGGTGTCCGGTGTGCGCCCCTCCATACAAATACAAATGTACAGTCCTGCAGGTCTTTGGGTATGCAGGTGCGAATCTGTCCATGCCGTGAAGTCGGTATGGGGGCCAGGTTTCCAAGCCTCACGCGTAGTCTGTCCAGGACTGCCGCGTGTTCTTCCTCTTGCCCCCTTAGGGCTGTTACGAACTCTCCTGGGACAATCAAGGGTGTGCCGTGCACCAGCTCGGCCGACAAGGTGTGCAGATCCTCTTTGGGTGCTGTGCAGATTCAGAGCAGGACCCAGAGGAGCTCGTCCACCCAGTTAGGCCCTTTCAGGCGGGCCATGAGAGCCGATTTCAAGTGACGGTGGAAACGTTCCACTAGTCCATTTGACTGTGGGTGGTAGGCAGTAGTGTGGTGTAACCGTGCTCCCAACAGGCTGGCCGCAGCTGACCACAAGCTGGAGGTGAACTGGGTGCCTCTGTCGGAGATAATATGGGCCGGTACCCCGAAGCGTGCTACCCAGGTTTCAATCAGTGCTCGGGCGCAGGAATCGCCGGAGGTGTCAGTAAGTGAGACCGCCTCTGGCTATCTCGTGAACCGGTCTACCATAGTTAGGAGGTACTGCGCTCCTCTTGACACTGGCAGGGGCCCCATGATATGCACATGAATGTGGTCGAACCTCTGGTGGGTGGGTTCGAACTGCTGCGGTGGGGCTTTGGTGTGCCGCTGCACCTTGGCTGCTTGACACTGCATGCACATTTTGGCCCATTTACTGACCTATCTGTGAAGGCCGTGCCACACGAACCTGCTGGAGACCATCCGGATGGTTGTCCTGATGGATGGGTGCACCAAGACATGCATGGAGTCGAAAACTCGCCGCCGCCAGGCTGCCAGGACGATGGGGTGAGGTTGGCCGGTAACCATGTCACACAGGGGGGTCCTCCCACCTGGGCCTACTAGGAAGTCCTGCAGCTGCAAACCCAAGACCGCGGTTCTGTAGCTGGGCAACTCATCATCTGCCTGCTGTGCCTCCGCTAGTGCTGCATAGTTCACTCCCTGGGACAGGGCCTGGATAGCTGGTCTGGAGAGTGTGTCCGCCACGATGTTGTCCTTTTCCGAGACATGCTGGATGTCCGTCGTGTACTCGGAGATGTAGGACAGATGTCGCTGCTGGCGGGCCGATCAGGGATCGGACACCTTCGTGAACGCGAAGGTCAATGGTTTGTGGTCCGTGAACATGGTGAACGGCCTGCCCTCTAAGAAATACCAGAAATGTCGGATGGCCAGATATAGTGCTAACAGCTCCTGGTTGAAAACACTGTACTTGAGTTTGGGTTGCCGCAGGTGCCTGCTGAAGAACGCCAGGGGTTGGCAGCGCCCCTCGATGAGTTGCTCCAGCACCCCACCAACTGCCGTGTTTGATGCGTCCACTGTGAGGGCGGTTGGAACGTCTGTTCTGGGGTGCACCAGGCGTCGTGGCATCTGCCAAGGCTTCCTTGGCTTTGGACAAAAGTGGCCGCAGCCTCTTCATCCCAAGTAATGTCCATGCCTTTACCCGACATCAGGGTGAACAAAGGGCGCATGACACGGGCTGCTGAGGGGAGGAAATGGTGGTAGAAGTTGACCACACCACGAAACTCCTGCAAGCCTTTGACTGTGTTGGGCCAGGCGAAGTGGCGGATAGCGTCTACCTTGGCGGGCAGGGGCATTGCTCCGTCTTTGGTAATCCTGTGGCCCAGGAAGTCGATGGTGTCGAGTCCGAACTGGCATTTGGCCGGGTTTATTGTGAGGCCAAAATCACTCAGGTGAGAGTAGAGCTGGCAGAGGTGAGACAGATGCTCCTGACGATTTCTGCTGGTTATGAGGATGTCGTCCAAGTAGATGAACGCAAAGTCCAGGTTGCGTCCCACTGCATCCATTAGCTGCTGGAATGTCTGTGTGGCATTCTTCAGGCTGAATGGCATTCGGAGGAACTTGAACAGGCCGAATGGGGTAATGAGTGCTGTCTAGGGGATGCCTTCAGGGTGTACCGGGATTTGATGGTATCCCTGGACGAGGTCCACCTTGGAAAAGACGCTTTACCCGTGCAGGTTTGCTGCAAAGTCGTATATGTGCGGCACGGGGTAGCGGTCTGGGGTTGTAGCCTCATTCAGTTGACAGTACTCGCCACATGGTCTCCAGCCCCCGGCTGCTTTGGGCACCATGTGTAGGAGGGAGGCCCATGGGCTGTCTGACCTCCATACGATCCCCAATTCCTCCATCCTATTGAACTCCTCCTTCACCAGGCGGAGCTTGTCCGGGGGAAGCAGTTGTGCGCGGGTGTGGAGGGGTGGTCCCTTGGTCGGAATGTGGTCTGTACTCCGTGTCTGGGTATGGCTGCCGTGAACTGCGGTGCCAGAACCAATGGGAAGTCCGCCAGGATTCTGGTGAATTCGTTGTATGACAGCATGACGGAGTTCAGGTGTGGGGCCAGCAACTTGGCTTTGCCCAAAGAGAATGTCTGGAAAGTCTTGGCATGGACCAGCCTTCTCCTGTGCAGGTTGACCAGTAGGCTGTGAGCTCGCAAGAAGTCCGCCCCCAGGAGTGGTTGGGCCACAGCGGCCAGTGTGAAGTCCCATGTGAACCGGCTGGTGCCGAGCTGCAGCTGCACTGTGCGGGTGCCGTAGGTGCGTATCGTGCTGCTGTTTGCGGCCCTCAGGGTGGGTCCTGGCTCCCTGTTGCGGATGTCATACCCCGTCGGGGGTAAGACGCTGATTTCCGCTCCGGTGTCAACCAAGACATACAAGAGGTTGTCCCAGACATACAAGAGGTTGTCCTGGTGGCCAGCCGCTGTAGCCATTAGCGGTGGCTGGCCTTGGTGTTTCCGGAGAGCTCGCAGGGCGGGTGACACCGGCAGGCTTCTGTGCCCCACCGCTGGTGGTAGAAACACCACTGTACAGTGACCTCCTCACTTCTGCCTCTGGGTTGTGTGCGCTCCGTTGCTGGGCCCAGTCTGTCCTGGCGTTGGGCACATGGCTTGGCAATCTGGCTGATGGATGCCCTGCTTTCCTTCTTGGCCTTCCACAGCACATCTGCCCGGGCTGCTACCTTCCGGGGGTCACTGAAATCTGCATCGGCCAGTAGCAGATGCATGTCCTCGGGCAGTTGCTCTAGGAATGCCTGCTCGAGCACTTTGAATGCTGCATACTTGCCTTCCTCTGGGGGTGACTGTATGAAATCCTCAACCTGGGCGGCTGTCTCCTGGTCAAGGGAGCTCACTGCGTAATAGTAACGTGTGGAATCAGAAGATATCTACTGAATCTGGAACTGAGCCTCTGCTTAGTCAAACCACAGGTGTGATCGCAGCGTCCAGAAGGGTGGCAGTTTCAGCGAAACTGCATGAATGGATGAAAAGTCGATCATCTTCGGTCCAAATCCTGTTTGGACCGTCGGGGTCACCAATGTAGCGATGGGCTACGCACTAAGCTAGGAATAATGACACATAGTTGGTGGGTTGAACTTGAGATTGGTTTATTCGAATCTTGCCGTGCTGGCTTTTAAGCAGTTAAGTTCCCGCGCTTGACGCGCGGCAATGACATCCGAGGTGCTCCAACCGAACCTCTTCCTGTGCGCGGGCTTTCTCCCCTTGCTGTTGAAGAAGGAGGTCCAGCACCATTTTGTGGCTGGCCTGTCTGCCGATGCGCGTGCTGACTTCGGAGCCGGTTCGCTTGTGTCGAAGGTGGATCACCACAATGTCAAAATTAAAGCCAACACGAAATATAAATTCCATCTAAAATGTACAAAAGGATGGTAAATTGCATACAAATGCCAGTTAATCATCCTTTTACAATTGCTTGGCTTCCAAGTGTTTTTTGCCTGTCCAAGTGCTTCTTTGCATGACAACACAATGCTATCTCAGCAACAGCAGCATGGCTGATGGAAGGCTGATGCCTTTCAGTAGCAGAGATGGCTGATGGATTTGGATACAATCTTCAGCTGCTCTGGGCACAGAAAGCACTGCTTTTGACCAGATCTTTTTGACATGACATATAAAATTTGGGCTTGTTGACTGGCAAGTGCTGTAGAGTATCAGAGGTAGGATTCTAAATGCTGCCAGCTCAAGAGAGGATAGTAGCTTTAGTTTCCATGGCAGCAGAGCTTCTGCTTATACTGCAGTGGAAGCTGAGATATTTACCATCTGACACAACATCGTCATTGGGTCTAAAAACACGTAAGGATAGAGATGAACTTTGACATTGCTCCTTGCACTCAACCTTTATGGCAGTCATATCAATGCACTAGGCATTTCATCATGCATTCACGTCAGTTTTTATCTGCACACATTCCTCTGCAGCAATTGTGGTGTTACCATTGATCTAAAGTATGGAATCTATCATGTTAAAAGAAAGAACAAGACTTGACTGAAGTACAAAGGTTTAAAGTGTCTAGCTTTCTGCTTATAGATGATATTATTGACTAGGTTTCTGAACTGTAATGTAGTGAAAGAATGTGAATGTTCTAGAGGCAGATCTTTCTTGCATTATGATGTTGAAGCCAGATACATCTGCTGTCTCATGCATTCACACAATTTATATTTCTTTTTTTATTTTTGCCTTATTGCTGCCAGTATGTTGTAGGCTGCAGCCAAACTAGATGACGGAATTTACCACTTCAATATAGTTACCTACCTCTGTACTTTAGTCAAGTTAAAAGCTGCTTCTTTTTCTATCCTTCAGCATGGTGTTGTCAATAACTTATATATGTTGATATCCAGGTTTTGGAATCAAATTATGACATCTAATGTGCCTTCATAAAAATCATCCATGTGCCCTTGGAATGTAAGAGAGGACAGTCTTTGTCATAAAATTCCATTGTTTGGCTTTCATAGTTGCAGGTGCTACTAGGACTTGATTTATGTTTCCATTGATTTAAAAGATGGAAATATTTTCCTTGTCAGATTTATATCCACTTCAGGCCAGTCTATATGTTGTGTGGAAGCTCTAGTCCAGGTACTGGCTCCATTGGGTCAGTGATGAGATTTGGGACATTGTTGTTGTTCCACTGTTGTTTCTTGCTGTGATATGAGATGTATCATTTGACCCTCTCCCACAGTGTTTAATTGATTTGAGCTGTGATTTTCAGATAGAGTCATAGAGTCATAGAGCAATACAGCATGGATACAGGCCTTCCATCCTTTGGTGGATATAATCTGATGGGTTTACAATGATGTAATCAATGGATCTGGTGATAAAGATTTCTTTTTTGATGTGTGGGAGAGCACTTTTCACCAATACCAGGTGCCAATTAATGACTAATGATTTCAGTGCTCCAATAATATTAGACGTCCATATTTAGATGCATTTTCAGAGCTTTGGTGTGGTCACTATCTATCTATAATCAGTGTAAGGAGTAACACTTCTAATGAGTTGGCTAGCAAAACATCACTGTGTGGTCTAGATTGGTGAACAACTCATTGCCTAGGGCTGATTCCAGGAGATCTTTGCATACTGTATGCTGCAGGATCCAGTCAAATGGAGCAGGTCACTGGTTTGGACTTTGTCACTTGATGCTGAACCATTATGAGGATTCCTTGTTTACCCAAACACAACCAACAGAATCTGTTAGAGTTTTTTGCAATTATCTTTCAGAATCTGTGCATTGCTAGCACTTATTGCCTATCTCTAACTGCCCTTGAGAAGGTGGAGTTGAGCCACCTTCTTAAATTGCTTTTGGTGAAGGTACTCCCACAGAGCAGTTGAGCAGAATGTTCCTTGATTTAGACCAGTGATAATGAAGTAATGGTTATATGTTTCCAAGTTAGGATGGTATGCAAGTTGAACTCTAGACTTCACCTTCCCAATGCCTGGCAATGTATCTTTGGATCAGTTTCGGTGTTACCAGTAGAGTCATACAGTTATAGAGTCATACAACATGGAAACAGGCCCTTCAGCTGAACTAGTCTATGCCAACCAAGAATCCCATCTAAGCTGGTCCTATTTGCCTACTTTTGGCCCATATCCCTCTAAACCTTATCCACATACCTGTCCAAGTGTTTTTTAAATGTTGTTAATGTACTTGCCTCAACCACTTCCTCTGGCAGCTCGTTCCATATATGGACCGCCCTCTTGGTGAAAGAGTTGCCCCTCAGGTTCCTATTAAATCTCTTCCCACTCACCCTACACCTATGTCCTCTAGTTCTTGATTCTCCTGGTAAAATGACTGCGTGCATTCACCCTACCTATGCCTCTCATGATTTTATACACCTCTATAATATCACCCCTCATTCTCTTACACTCCAATGAATAAAGTCCCAACCTGCTCAACTTCTCTCCATAACTCAGTCCTGGAAATATCCTCAAAAATCTCTGCACTCTTTCTAGCTTAATAACATCTTTCCTATAGTAGGGTGACCAAAACTGAACACAATATTCCAAATGCGCCCTCACCAACATCTTGTATAACTGCAACATAACATTCCAACTTCTGTACTCAATGACCTGACTAATGAAGGCTAGCATGCCAAAAGCCTTCTTCACCACCCTGTCTACCTGTGATGCCACTTTCAGGGAAACACGTACTTGTATTCCTAGGTTCCTCTGTTCTACAAAACTCCCCAGGGCCTTGCCATTGACAGTGGAAGTCCTACGCTCACTTGTCTTCCCAAAATATGATACCTCGCACTTATCCGAATTAAACTCCACTTGCCATTTCTCAGCCCACTTACCTATCTGATAAAGATCCCTCTGTAATTCCTGATAACCATCTTCACTGTCTACGACACTACCTATTTTAGTGTCATCTACAAACTTTTCTAACCATTTTCTCATCCAATTCATTGATATAGATGACAAATAGCAGTGGGCCCTGGTGGAGTGGTTCAAGTATGGTACTAATTCTTCGTAGCCCAGTGGGCGGGAGAACTCCTCCACATCTTTTCTTAGCGGCACTGGAATACAAACCCTGATCACCTTGATCACTTTGCACTAAAATGGACTTTTTTTTCTGTTCTAATTGTGTTCTTTCTTGTAAAAATTGTGTATAATTTATGCTTACTTCATGTTTTTCTTGTTAATGCTGCTTTTATGATGCTATGTGCCTGTGATTCTGCTGCAAGTAAGTTTTTCATTGCACCTGTGCATACAAGTACCTGCATATGACAATGAACTTGACTTTGACATCTGCAATCTCCAGAGGCAGTGCAGAGTGTTTATTAACCTCCAGAGCTCTACTTCAGGGCGACTCAGTGTTTTGCAGTTCTGTTAACCGGGATTCAATCCTAGCTTAAGATGCTATCTGTGTGGAGTTTGTACATTCCTCCTTTGATCACATAGGCTTTCCTCAGGTGTTCTGGATTCCTTCCACATCCTGAAGATGTGCTGGTTGATTGGATAATTGGCCACTGTAAATTACCCTTTGTCTAGGTGGGTGATAGGAAAGTTGGGGGGGGGGGGGTCAAGTGTCAATGAGATTGCTCTGAGAGCCAGCGTAGACTCAGTGGGCCAAATGACCTCCATTTACTTCATAAGGAAATATATGATGCTTATCTAATAGATTAATCTATATATCATTGTGGTGAGAGTCCGTGGCCTAGAAATTCTGTCTTGTAGTACAATATTTTTATGTGCTACACAATGGACTTTCAACTGACAACTACCCTAACAGGGTGTGCTTTGGCAAATTACTTCACAGAAAATGACTCACTTTTTCTCATTGTCTGGTTGTCTCCTGAGAGGCAGAATGATCCAGAAAAGGAAGAGGAGTGTCAGATATAGTCCCGGTGAATTTTAGGGCAGGATGGAAGATGGTGGCAAAGGTGATAAAATTGACAAGTTCCACATGAGTGCAGAATGCAGTCGTTGATGCAGCAGAGAAAGAGTTGGGGAAGGGTGCCAGATTAGGTTTGGAACAAAGACTGTTCCTCGTAGCCAACAAAAAGACAGGAACAGGTGGGCCCCATGAGAGTGTCTATGGCTACACCTTTGATTTGTAGAAAGTGGGAGGAATCGAAAGAGAAGTTCTGCCAGGTGGATAAAGAGTGTTGGTGAAGGGAAACTTGGGTCTTTGTTCCAGAAGGAAGCAGAGGGCCCTAAGGGTTTCCTGATGGGGGTGATAGAGGTGTCTCTCTCTTTGTTCACCTTTGCCATTCCCCATCCCCTCCCCGTCACCTAAGCTCATCACCCTCCCCCAGCTGGTTCCATGTGCCCATCATCCTCCCCTTACTGGTTCCACCTAATACCCACCAGCCTTTGTCTTTACCCTTCCCCTTCCCTCCCCCACCTGGTTCCATCTGCCTATTTTTTTCATTTTTTTTCTTCTTTTATGTTTCTGCCTATCACCTAACTAGCCGGTGTCTCATCTCTCCTTCTCACCTTTTTATTTTGACTATCTTCCCTCTACACTCTCAGCCCTGATGCAGGGTCTTGACCCAAAACATTGACCATCCTTTTGCCTCTACAGATGTGCTTGACCCACTGAGTTCTTTCAGCATATTATTTTTTTGATAGAGCTGTTGAAGTTGGGTATAAAATGCTGGAGTAAATTGAGAATGGTTCTTGAGAAGAAAGCAATGAATGGGAACAATTTCTTCTCAGGTTGGCAGGCTGTGGTGATTGTGGATGAGAATGTAGGTGGCATGGTTAGTAAGTTTGCAGATGACACCAAAATTGGTGATATAATGGATAGTGAAGAAAGTTTTCTAAGGTTACAACAGGATATAGATTGACTATGAAAGTGGGCAGGGGAATGGCAGATGGAATTTAACTCGGACAAGTGCGATGTGGTACATTTTAGGAAATTGAACCAGGGCAGGAAATACACAGTGAACGGCAGGGCCCTGGGGAATAAGACCATAAGGCATAGGAGCAGAATAGACTATTGGGCCCATCGAGTCTGCTCCACCATTCGATCATGGCTGATTTATTTTTTCCCTCTCAAGCCCATTCTCCTGCCTTCTCCCATAACTTTTGATGCCCTTACTAATCAAGAACCTATCAACCTCTATTTTAAATATACCCATGACTTGGCCACCAGAGCCATCTGTGGCAATGAATTCTACAGACTTCACCACCCTCTGGCTAAAAAATTCTTCCTCATCTCTGTTCTAAAGGGATGTCCTTCTATTCTGAGACTGTGCCCTCTTGTCCTAGACTCTCCCACTACTGGAAACATCCTCTCCATGTCCACTTCCATCCAGACCTTTCAATATTCGGTAGGTTTCAATGAGATCCCCCTCATCCTTCTAAACTCCAGCAAGTAGGCACCCAAAGCCATCAAATGGTCCTCATTCATTAACCCTTTCACTCCCAGGATAATTCTCGTAAACCTCCTCTGGACCCTCTCCAATGTCAGCATATTCTTCCTTAGATATGGGCCCAAAACTGCTCACAAATACTCCAAATATGGTCTGACCAATGTCTTTCAAAGCTTCAGCATTGCATCCTTGCTTTTATATTCTAGTCCTCTTGCAATGAATGCTAACATTGCATTTGCCTTCCCTACTGCCGAGCAAGTGGTCGGGCTTCGGCGCACAGGGACTTCGCTAAGGGGAAGCCGGTAAGCCTGAGTACGTGCTGCTGAGATATAAGGTAAGGTCTGGTGGGTACTTTTTAATCTTGATTTGTTGTAACTAATCTGGGAGCAGGATATGGGGGAGACAGTTAGAGCAGTGATGTGCTCCGTATGCGGTATGTGGGAGGTCAGGGTCAGCACAATTGTCCCTGATGACCACACCTGTAAAAGGTGCGTCCAGCTGCAGCTCCTAGTAGACCGAGTTAGGGAATTGGAGCAGCAGCTGGACGAACTACGGATCATTCGGGAGGCGGAGGCAGAGATAGATAAGAGTTATCGGGAGATAGACACACCGATAAGACAGGAGGAGAGTAACTGGGTAACTGTCAGGAGAGGGAAGGGGAGCAGGCAGAGAGAGCAGAGCACCCCTGTGGCTGTCCCCGTCAATAATAGGTATACCGCTTTGGATACTGTTGGTGGGGATGACCTATCAGGAACTAGGTGCGGAGGTCTGGTCTCTGGCACCGAGAGTGGACCCTCAACTCAGAAGGGGAAGAAGGAAGAGAGGAGAGCGGTAGTGATAGGGGATTCTATAGTCAGGGGGATAGATGGGATATTCTGTGGGGATGATCGGGAATTCCGGATGGTCTGTTGCCTCCCTGGTGCCAGGGTCCAGGATATCTCAGATCGGGTTCAGGTTATTCTCAGGAGGGAGGGCGTGAACCCAGATGTCGTGATCCATGTAGGGACTAACGACGTGGGCAGGAAAAGAGAGCAGGTGCTGCGTAAGGATTTCAGGGAGTTAGGTGCTAAATTGAGGGGCAGGACATCCAGGGTAACAATCTCAGGATTGCTACCTGTGCCACATGCGAGTGAGGAGAGGAATAGGAAGATTAGGCAGATTAATACGTGGCTGAGGGGATGGTGCGAGAGGGAGGGCTTCAGGTTTATGGATAATTGGGATTTGTTCCAGGGAAGATGGGATCTGTTTCAACGGGACGGTTTACACCTGAACTGGAGGGGTACTGACATTCTTGCAGGAAGGTTTGCTAATGCTGCTCGAGGGGGTTTAAACTAAATTTGCAGGGGGAGGGGATCCAGAATGAGAGAGAGGATAGCGAGATGGAGGGTAGAGGACAGGTAGGAACTACACAATTTCGGAACATTAATGCGAATGGAGAGAGGAGAAATGGGTTAAAAATCCTATATCTGAATGCATGGAGTGTCAGGAATAAGGTAGGCGAGCTTGAAGCTCAGATACGAATGGGTAAGTATGATGTTGTTGGGATAACGGAGACATGGCTGCAGGGAGATCAGACCTGGGAAATGAATTTTCAAGGGTATACATGCTATCGTAAGGACAGGAAGGTGGGCAGAGGGGGTGGGGTGGCCCTGTTGGTGAGGAATGAGATTCAGTCCCTTGCAAGGGGGGACATTGAATCAGGAGAAGTAGAGTCAGTGTGGATAGAACTGAGGAACTGTAAGGGCAAAAAGACGCTAAGGTGTTATCTACAGACCTCCGAACGGTGGCATGGATATTGGGTGCAAGCTGAATAGTGAGTTAATGTTGGCATGTGGCAAGGGCAATGTCACAGTAGTTATGGGGGATTTCAATATGCAAGTGGACTGTGAAAATCAGGCTGGTACTGGACCCCAGGAAAGGGAGTTTATAGAGTGCCTTTTGGGATGCATTCTTGGAGCAGCTGGTATTAGAGCCAACCAGGGAGAGGGCTATTCTGGATTTAGTGCTGTGTAATGAGCAGGATTTGATAAGAGAACTCGAAGTAAAGGAGCCATTGGGAGGTAGTGACCATAACATGATACGTTTTTATCTGCAATTGGAGAGGGAAAAGGGCAAATCAGAAGGGTCAATTTTGCTGTGGAACAAAGGAGACTATGGAGCCATGAGGGAGGAGCTGGCTAAAGTTGACTGGGCGGGCATCCTAGCACAATTGTCAGTGGAACAGCAATGGCAGGTATTCTTGGGAATAATGCACAAGGTGCAGGATCAGTTTATTCCCCAGAAAAGGAAAGACTCAAAGAGGGGAAAGGGGCCACCGTGGCTGACAATGGAAGTCAGAGATAGCATTGTGTTAAAAAGGAAGAAGTATGGCAGAGCCAAGCTGAGTGGGAAGATAGAAGATTGGGAAATTTTTAAGGTGCAGCAGAATTTAACTAAAAAGGTAATTCGGGAAGAAAAAATGAGGTACAAAGGCAAGCTAGCCAGGAATATTAAGGAGGATAGCAAAAGCTTTTTTAGGTATGTGAAGGGAAAGAAGTTAGTTAGGAACAATGTTGGGCCCTTGAAGACCGAATCGGGTGAAATTATTATGGGAAACAGGGAGATGGCAGTAGAATTTAATAAGTACTTTGGCTCTGTCTTCATGGGGGAAGACGTAAGAAATCTCTCAGAGGTAAGGATGGACAAAAGGCAGAGGGTGACAGAGGAACTGAAGTGGATTGACATTAGGAAAGAAATGGTGATGGCTAGACTAATGGGGCTGAAGACTGACAAATCCCCAGGTCCAGATGGTCTGCATCCCAGGGTACTAAAGGAGGTGGCTCTAGAAATTGTGGATGCATTGGTGATCATTTTCCGATTTTCCTTAGATTCGGGGTCAGTTCCTGAGGATTGGAGAATGGCTAATGTTATCCCACTTTTTAAGAAAGGAGGGAGGGAGAAAACGGGGAACTATCGTCCAGTTAGCCTAACATCTGTGGTGGGGAAGATGCTAGAGTCCATTATTAAGGATGAAATAACGGCATATTTGGATAGCAATGATAGGATTGGGTCGAGTCAACATGGATTTACTAAGGGCAAATCATGCTTGACTAATCTACTGGAGTTTTTTGAGGGTGTAATCAGGAAAATAGATGAGGGAGATTCAGTGGATGTTGTATACCTCGACTTTCAGAAGGCATTTGATAAAGTGCCGCACAGGAGATTGGTGGGTAAAATTAGGGCTCATGGAATTGGGGGGCGGGTATTAACATGGATAGAAAACTGGTTGGCGGATAGGAAACAAGGGGTAGGGGTGAATGGATGTTTCTCAGAATGGCAGGCCGTGACTAGTGGGGTGCCACAGGGCTCGGTGCTGGGACCGCAGCTGTTTACGATCTATGTTGATGATTTAGATGAAGGCATTGCGAATAACATTAGCAAGTTTGCTGATGATACAAAGTTGGGTGGCAGTGCGACATGTGAAGAGGAAGATGGAGAATTCAAGGTGATTTGGATAGGTTGGGTAAGTGGGCAGATACTTGGCAGATGAAGTTTAATGTGGATAAGTGTGAGGTTATCCACTTTGGGAGCAGGAACAGGAAGGCGGATTATTATCTGAATGGTGTGGAGTTAGGTAAGGGGGAAATAGAAAGGGATCTAGGAGTCCTTGTTCATCAGTCACTGAAAGTGAATGAGCAAGTGCAGCAGGCAGTGATGAAGGCTAATGGAATGTTGGCCTGTATTACAAGAGGAATTGAGTACAAAAGCAAAGAGATTCTTTTGCATTTGTACAGGGCCCTGGTGAGACCACTCCTGGAGTATTGTGTACAGTTTTCTTCTCCAGGGTGAAGGAAGGATATCCTGGCTATAGAGGGCGTGCAGCGTCGGTTTACGAGGTTAATTCCGGGGATGTCGGGACTGTCTTATGCTGAGAGGTTGGAGAGACTGGGATTGTACACGCTGGAATTGAGAAGATTGAGAGGGGATCTGATTGAAACATACAGGATTATTAAGGGATTGGACAGGATAGAGACAGGAAATATGTTCCAGATGTTGGGGAAGTCCAGGACCAGGGGGCATGATTTAAGAATAAGGGCTAGGCCATTTAGGACAGAGGGGAGGAAAAACTTCTTTTCCCAGAGGGTTGTGAATTTGTGGAATGCACTGCCTCAGAGGGCAGCGGAGGCCAATTCTCTGGGCACTTTCAAGAAGGAGCTAGATAGGTTTCTTATAGATAGGGGAATCAAGGGATATGGGGACAAGGCAGGAACAGGATATTGATTGTTGAGGATCAGCCATGATCTCAAAATGGCGGTGCAGACTTGAAAGGCCGAATGGTCTACTTCTGCTCCTATTGTCTATTGTCTATTGTCAACCTGCGAGTTAACCTTTAGGGAATCCTGCACTAGGACTCCCAAGTCCCTTTGCACCTCTGATTTCTGAAATTGCATCCCGTTTAGAAAATAGTCTATGCCTTTATTCCTTCTACTAAAGTGCTTGACCATACACTTTCCTACACTGTATTACATCTGCTATTTCTTTGCCCATTCTCCCAACCTGTCCAAGTCCTTCTGGAGACTCCCTCCTTCCTCAACACTACCTGCCCCTCTACCTATCTTTGAATCATCTGCAAACTTGGCCACAAAGCTATCAATTCCATCATCCAGATCATTAGCATATAACATGAAAAGTAGTGGACCCAACATTGACCCCTGCGGAACACCACTGGTCACTGGCAGCCAACCAGAAAAGGCCCCCTTTATTCCCACTCTTTGCCTTCTGCCAGTCAGCCAATCTTTTACCCATGCTAGTACTTTTCCTGTAATACCATGGGCTCCTATCTGTTTAGCAGCCTCATGTGCAGCACCTTGTCAAAGACCTTCTGAAAATCCAAGTAAACAACATCCACCAACTCTCCTTTGTCTATCCTGCCTGTTACTTCCTCAAAGAATTTCAACAGATTTATCAGGCATGATGTCCCCTTAAGGAAACCATGCTGACTTTGGCCTATTTTACCTTGTGCTTCCAAGTACCCTGAAACCTCATCCTTACTAATGGACTCTAACATCTTACCAACAACTGAAGTCAGTCTAACTGGCCTATAATTCCTGTCTTTTGCTTCCCTCCCTTCTTAAAGAATGGAGTGACATTTGCGATTTTCCAGTCCTCCGGAACCATTCCTGAATCTAGTGATTCTTGAAAGATCATTGCTAATGCCTCCACAATCCCTTCAGCTTCCTCTTTCAGAACCCTGGGAGGTAGTCCATCTGGTCCAGGTGACTTATCTAACTTCAGACCTTTCAGCTTTCCAAGTGCCTTCTCCTTAGTAATAGCGACTACCCTCACTTCTGCCCCCTGATTCTCTGGAATTTCTGGCATGTGGCTGGTGTCTTCCACAGTGAAGACTGACGCAAAATACTTATTCAGTTCATCCACCATTTCTTTGTTCCCCATTACTACCTCTCCAGCGTCATTTTCCAGCGGTCTGCTGTTCACTCCTGCCTCTCTTTTACTCTTTATATATCTGAAAAAAACTTTTAGTATCCTCTTTTATATTATTGGCTAGCTTACCTTCATATTTTATCTTTTCTCCCCTTATTGCTTTTTTGGTTGCCTTCTGGTTGGTTTTTGAAAGCTTCCCAATCCTATAGCTCCCCACTAATTTTTGCAATACTGTATGCCCTTTCGTTTGCCTTTATGCTGTTTTTGACTTCTCTTGTCAGCCACAGTTGCCTCATCTTCCCTTTAGAATGCGTCTTCTTTGGGACGAAATGATTCTGCGTCTTCCATATTACTTCCCAGAAACTCCTGCCATTACTGCTCTACTGTCATCTCTGCTAGGGTCCCCTTCCAATCAACTTTGGCCAACTCCTCTCTCATGCCTCTATAGTTACCTTTACTCAACAGTAATACTGATACATCTGATTTTAGCTTCTCCTTCTCAAAGTGCAGGATGAATTCTATCATATTACTATCACTGCCCCCTAAGGGTCCTTTACCTTAAAGCTCCCTAATCAAGTCTGGTTCATTGCACAACACCAAATCCAGAATTGCCTTTTCCCTAGTGGACTCGACCACAAGCTGCTCTAAAAAGCCATCTCATAGGCATTCTACAAATTCCTTCTCTTGGGATCCAGTACCAACCTGATTTTCCCAATCTACCTGGGCAGGCACTGTAGTGTAGCGGTTAACGTAATGCTTTACAGCACCAGTGACCCAGGTTCAAATCTGGCCACTGTCTGTAAGGAGTTTGTATGTTCTCACTGTGTCTGTGTGGGTTTCCTCCGGGTGGTCCTGTTTCCTCCCACATTCCAAAGACATATAGGTTAGAAGGTTGTGGGCATGTTATGTTGGCACCGGAAGCAACACCGGAAGCAACTTGCGGGCTGCCCCCAGAACCCATGCAAAAAGATGCATTTCACTGTGTGTTTCAATGTACATGTGATCAAAAAAGATATCTTATCTTATTATACGGTTGGTGAGGATAGATTGACTAAACTAAGCCTGCATTCTCTAGAATTTAGAAGAATGAGAGGAGATCTCATTGAAATTTGCAATTTTTTTCAGGGCTCAACAAGATGGATACAGAGTGGATGTTTCCTCTGTCTGTGGTGTCCAGAACCAGGGGTTACAGTTTCTAAAAAAGGGATAGGCTATTTAGGACTGAGAAAGTGGATAAATTTCTTCACTCTGATACTGATGAATCTTTGGAATTCTCTTTCCTAGAGGGCTGTGCAGGCTCAATCATTGAACTAATTCAAAGCAGATTAGTAGTTTTCTGGATAATAAGGGAATCAAGGAGAGCTGGAAAATGGCATTGGGGTAGAAGATTGCCATGATTTTGATGAATGTCAGAGCAGGTTCAAAGGGCTAATTGGCAACCCCGCTGCTATTTGTTATGTTCTTATGCTCTCAATATCTACCCAAAAAGCTAATCTGCCCAAAGCAGCCTCATTAATTGAAGCAACATTTGAAAGTTGCTTTAAGAGCTTCAGTTGTGGTGGGAAGTCACCCAGAAAAGTTTACACATTGGCTTTTAATACCTGTTCTATGCATGATTATATGTAGACAACCTCAGGTTTGCACTTCTAATATACGCAAAACTACTCTAAATATTTTTTACCCTAAGGCCTTGATAGATGATGATGCAGGTCCCTAGTACAGAGCTACAGACAGTACCTTGTCCCGTGCTTTTCGCTCAGTAAGATTTCTGTCCCTATGGGTTTAGTACAATTTTGTTTTAGGTATCATTGCAGGTATGTTATTTGAAAATAGCAATAAATATGTTTGAGGTGACAGAATTAGTTTTGGAACTGCCTCTCTATGAAGCAAGATGGAAGTCGTCCTGTGCTTTCAATAAATCCATGCCCAATTCTGCCTTAGAACTCTTGGTAGATGGAAATTGCAGTCACAAGCTATAGTAAAAATCTTCAGCAACAAAGGCTCTTCCTCAGCTTTCACTCCTAATTGGAAGTGAGAGTCTATGGATATTGTTGCACATGAAATAATTTGTGCATTACAAGCTATGCCAATCTGCTTCCACCTCAGTAACCTTGTTGCTTGGTAACAGAATACACACTTTATGGTAACTTTGGTGTTGTTATCCTCATTCTTCTGTTATGCTCCATTTGTGTAACAGAACTGCTTAGATGAATTTATTCTCTTTGATGGGTTTGAATCAATTGCTGTCATCTCACAATTTCAAAAAGTAGTCACTCACCTTCTTTCTCTACTCAGCAACAACGATTAGATGATACTAAGCTTGGTATTCAACCACCTATAGAAATGCTGTTGCTACAAAAGCAGATCAGAGGCTGGGTATTTAGTAGTGCCTGATTGGATGCTTGCAACTGCATTAGCATTTAAGAAACTAGATACCAGCCAGGTCACGTGGGCAGGATGGGCATCCCCTCCACCCGGATAAACGTTCACTCCATGTAAGTGCATGGGAACTCCTCCACCTCCAAGTTCTCCCCTAGGTTACATAATCCTCTGATGGGGATATATCACTGTTTCATAATCGTTAACTCTACTTAAGGAGCATTATGATGGCATATTCATTAGGTGGACTGTAGTGGTTCAAAATGAAGTCCTGCTGCCACCTCCTTCACAAGAGGAGTTGGGGCTGGGCATTAACGACAGGCCATGCTGATAATACTCAGATTCCAAAACAAAATAACAGAAAATGTTGTGGCTGTAAGACGAGAGGCCATAGGAGTGGTTTGGGGATTGTTGTCATTTCCACCTAGATGATAATGAAAGTGTGGGTCCAGGCCAATATCACCAGCACTGAGGCCCCAATTACGGTCATTTGGCTCTGCTGGGCAGGTCACATGCCTGACACCACATTCATGAAACAAACATTCCTGTGCAGTGAACATAATCAAAGAACCCACCCACCCTGGACATTCACTCTTCTCCCCCCTCCTATTAGGCAGAAGATACAAAAGCCTGAAAGCATGTACCACCAGGCTCAAGGACAGCTTCTCTCCCGCTGTTATAAGACTATTGAACGGTCCCCTACTACAATAAGATGGACTCTTGTCCTCACAATCTACCTTGTTATGGCCTTGCACCTTATTTTCCATCTGCACTGCACTTTCTCTGTGACTGTCTTACTTTATTCTGCATTCTGCTATTTTCCCTTGTACCACCTCAACGCACTGATGTGATGAAATGATCTGTGTGGACGGTATGCAAAACAAGTTTTTCACTGTACTTCAGTACATGTGATAACAATAAACCAATTTACCATTTTATTCTGAGCTTTGTTATAGGATGAGATTATCAACAGAAAAAAATTCAAGGATGTTGTCAAAGCCATCTTGAAAAATTGCAACATACCCACTGACTTCTGGGCCACAATTACATGGAAGTTGGACAATTGAACCATCAAGTGCAGTCTGGCTCTATGCAATCCAGCTGGTCCCACTTTCCTATCTTTTCTCTATAGTTCTAGAAGTTATTAAGTAAATAACTGGAGAATAGTGGGCCACATTTTCCTTCACAATAAATATATTATTGAAACAAGTTTGGATGAAAGACCTGCTGTGGAGGTAATGGCCAGTGTTATGTAGGAGGCTGATTTCTATATATAACTGCAGAGTAATTCAGAGGAGCAGCCAAACCAAATCTGTTTTGAATGAAAAACTGCATGAAAAATACCTAGATTGTAAGAATTCAAAGTTAATGGGTGATATTTTTCTCAGTGTCTGAAAGTTCAAATCTCTAAAATGATTTTAAATAGAATGAAAACACTAAATATATTTACTTATACACTTTTTTTTTCAACCATAATCTAAATAGAAGGTCAACTATGTTACTTTCCAGATGTGGACTGACAGACTTGTTTTACAAGCACCATTGGATCTAGGTGATCCATTTGCCCAGATTCAGATCAAAGAAATTCACTTCCGTTCTTTATAAAGCAATGATTGATAGCATATTGAATGTTGTTTGATGCATTGTTATAAAGTAATAATAGATTCTGTGACTCACTGTGCCAAATAATACTTTAACCTATACTGACTACTTTTCACCAGTTGGTATAGAAGTGAATCTCCTGTAATAGGGCTCATTGATATGCTAAAGGACAAGTGGCTGGAACGTCATCACTGATCAATAGTTCTCAATGCTCTATATAGCTGAGGAGTGTGTTGTACTCCGGCTCCAAGATTCACTCCTTTGACTTCAATAAAGTGAATTTTTGAGTCAAAGTACAATGTACTTACATAACCATGGGAATAAATTTCTTACCAATGACTTTTTTTACCTGCTGACATTATGTTTATGCTGCTTTCCTCGTATCTGCTTACAGGTCACATTTGTTGGTGACGAACAATGGGAAGGATATAGTTAATAGGTTTTGGCAGCTTTGTTTACATTGCCTACTGCCAGTCATTTACAGTGTCATACAAAAGTTTGGGCACCCCTGGTCAAATTTTCTGTTACTGTGAATAGCTAAGTGAGTAAAAGATGACCTGATTTCTGAAAGGCATAAAGTTAAAATGACACATTTCTTTAATATTTTAAGCAAAATTACTTTTTTATTTCCATCTTTTACAGTTTCAAAATAACAAAAAAGGAAAAGGGCCTGAAGCAAAAGTTTGGGCACCCTGCATGGTCAGTACTTAGTAACACCCCTTTTGGCAAGTATCACAGCTTGTAAACGCTTTCTGTAGCCAGAAATTCTGCACCCTTTTTTCTCCAAACATACTTTTGCTCATTGCGGCCAAAAAGTTCTATTTTAACTTCATCAGTCCACAGGACTTGTTTCCAAAATGCATCAGGCTTGTTTAGGTGTTCCTTTGCAAACTTCTGACACTAAATTTTGTGGTGAGGACGAAGGAAAGTTTGGAGAAAAAAGGGTGCAGAACTTCACGAAAAGAACACCTCTTCAACTGTTAAGCACAGGGGTGGATCGATCATGCTTTGGGCCAGTGGCATGGGGAACATTTCACTGGTAGAGGGAAGAATGAATTCAGTTAAATACCAGCAAATTCTGGAAGCAAACATCACACCGTCTGTGAAAAAAAAAGCTGAAGATGAAAAGAGGATGGCTTCTACAACAGGATAACGATCCTAAACACACCTCAAAATCCACAACGGACTACCTCAAGAGGCACAAGCTGAAGGTTTTGCCATGGCCCTCACAGTCCCCCGACCTAAACATCATCGAAAATCTGTGGATAGACCTCAAGAGAGCAGTGCATGCAAGACGGCCCAAGAATCTCACAGAACTAGAAGCCTTTTGCAAGGAAGAATGGGTGAAAATCCCCCAATCAACAATTGACTCTTAGCAGGCTACAGAAAGCGTTTACAAGCTGTGATACTTGCCAAAGGGGGTGTTACTAAGTACTGACCATGCAGGGTGCCCAAACTTTTGCTTCGGCCCCTTTTCCTTTTTTGTTATTTTGAAACTGTAAAAGATGGAAATAAAGAAGTAATCTTGCTTAAAATATTAAAGAAATGTGTCATCTTTAACTTTATGCCTTTTGGAACTCAGGTCATCTTTTACTCGCTTAGCTATTCACAGTAACAGAAATTTTGACCGGGGTGCCCAAACTTTTGCATGCCACTTTTAGTCTCCTTTCACAACCATAACTCTCATCTGTCCAACCCCACATCTACTTGCTACCTCTTTATCTGTCCTGTCCCCTTCCCTTTTTGGTACCACCTGGTCACCATTTCCTTCCATTGCCTGCTACGTTCTCATTCTGACTTAGTCTTCTGCCCTTTCTCAACTGACCTTCACCTTTTCTCTTTGAGTCTCTTTTGGAAATGGAAGAGTTGTTCAGGACAGGATGAAAAAAATAATAAGTGGTTTAAATGTACTGTTTGTACAGGATGCTGTAATTGACACTTCTTTAAAACAGGATTTATCTGCACTGATGCCAGCGTACATCTAATGTGTGGTAGCTAGCACTGAATTGCTTCTGCTGTGCCAAGCACTGAAAATAGGCCAAAGCTACTTTTAACCAACCAATAAGCACAGATCAATAACTCTATGAAATGCATGTAGCCTTGGCAGACCTGGTTCTGCATGATTCGAGTGACTTGATGTGAGGACATAGCAGTGGGTGCATGAACATTCAACTGGATAAATTTAGAAATTACTCATCCTGTGTTAAAATCTTTCCTTGGTTCATCCAAGATCCCTGTACTCCTCTGATTCATAGCTCCTGAGCACTCCCAATTTCCTTCATCACGTCATTGGCAGCCATGTCTTCAGCTGTATTGTCTATATTGTCTATAAACTCTGGCATCCCCCTCCTTAAATCTTTCCTCTTCACCCATCTCTCATCTTTAATAGGTTCCTTTAGTCCCACTTCATCGATAAAGTCATTGTAGGTCAATGAATACTAATGGGGCCACGTGAGTATGGATATGGGTGGCTGACTTTCAGAGGAGCTGAAGTTTACAGAAGGTGGAAGAGGCAAAGCTGTTCAGGAGAGCATTGGAATGGTGAACACTATAAATATTAAGCAACTATAAGCATTTATGTGGAGCCTTTGGCATAGGAAAACAGCTTTTAATACACTTCACAGGAGCATTATCAAATAGTAATTAAAGCCAAGCCATGTAAGGAGTTGTTAGGACTAAATACCAAATGCTTGGCCAAAGGCAAGCAGTCTGACATTTGAATTTGAGTCAATGAGGAGTCAAGAGGCATACATATGGATGAAGATGCTGAGTAAATGTATGTTTGTTAGAATTTAGCTGCCACGGATAGGTTGATGGGAAGAAAAGTCACAGCTGATATGAATCAGCCGAGAATATTCAACCATTTTAAAGTCTACAGACACATCAATAAGAACAAGAGGGGATAGAATTATTTTGTAATCACGTTGGATACCATTAAATAAATTTATCTTTGACATCTGACATTGGGATCTCAAAATAAGAATTCTCATGGCACTTGAAGCAAGTATAATTTAAGATGCTAGTAGGACAGGTTGGATAAACTAAGAGATTCCACAGACTGAAGGAATCACTTTGGATTTCAGGAGCGTTGAGGGCCATGTGAGATTTCATGTCAGTCACATTATACTGATCCACTTCCCTACTTCTTCTGCAGACCACAATGTTCTTTTTCTGTAATCCAGTTTAGAATCATCCATTCTATAATTCTATTTGATTATCTAAGCATCCCCAGTTGTTTCTGCTAAAGCTGTAATTAAAAGCAGAATGATTGGTGTTCCTTCTCTTCACGTGTGTCTGTGTGTTTTCTGGGCACTGAACAGCTCCCCATGCATCAGGAATGAATTGAAATGGAAACGTGTTCTCATTCTGCAAGAGGCAGGACTTTCTCCTGCGCATCAGAGTTTCAGTAAAAGAGAAATGTGTGAGCCTGATGCAAAAGAGAACCAACTGCATGAGCAAGATGGTGGTGTCAGTACCTCAGGCTGATAAGAAGATTCTCTGCTTTGAAAAATGATATTGTAAAACATTTTTAAAGCAGTTGGGGTGAATTTAAATACAGCACTTTTATTTTACCCTTTAACCAACATGAGCATATTTGAGTATATGTGACCATGGCTAAGAGGGAAAGTATTGTGAGCCGGATGAAGAGGCTGCTGAGAAGTCGAAGGTCCAGACATGGCTTGAATCAGGGCCCGAGTGACCTGCCGTCTTCACCAGAAGATTTCTGTAAGTGTCTTATTTGTGAGCTGTTTCACTAATGGCTCTTAATATGATGATTTATATTTCCATAGCAACCATACCTGGTGGCAATAAATCCTTGTCTGGTGCAAACTTTGTGACTTCAACAGATAATATAAGGCTTGGGATGAAAATATGATATGTAATCAATAACAAACATCAGAATGCATGTTTCATTCAGAAGATACTGGAAATTCTCCAATGTGTTGCACCCCGAGGGGGTAGGCTGTGGGTTTGTGATTTGCCTACATGTTGAGTTTCAGTCTGTCAGATTCACTTGCAAGTGGGATTGCTTCATCAGGCTGGAATCAGAGATAGTGGGAGGCAAGATCAATCAATGTTAAATCTGAATCTTAGTTTTGTGAGTTCAGTCATGTGAAGTGCATGGAACGTTGCCAGGGAAACTAACTGTTGGATAAAACTCAGATCTATTTGGATAATAATGCAATTGCCAATTAATGATTATAAAGGCAATAGATTTATTACTTCTGGTTAACAAAGACAATATAGTTATAAGATTTATTTGGGAATATTTATCACTTGGATTCACAATACTTCTATCACTTTATTTCAATTTTACTGTCATCTGCTTGGAAATGGATTTAAATGCTTTTGATAGAAATTGCAAGGACCAAGCAACAATGATTCATGTAATAGCATCAAGGATGCTGCTGACATCAGGGATAATTAGGTGGAAAATTATAATCAAAAGAGAGGGATCCCAGTTCATATTTATCTTTAAGACTGAGATGCATGAAAATGGATTACGTTTTATACTCAGTTTAAGGTATGGGCAAACTGGACTATTTGCTTCCACATATGTAATGATACTCACTTTAGCAAATTCCTACTGCGTCATTCTAAAGATGATTTATGACTCTTTTGCCTCTTCTCTTTTATTAAGTGTGAAATATTTGTCATGTCACTTTAACTCTTTCATCATATCACAAACTCTTTTCACATGGAACTGTTATTGTTTTTCTTATATTATGATACAAAATAAAAGAATTTTAGGTATAGAGATGAACTTATCACAATAGTGTCAAATAAGTCTTAGGTAGGATTTGTTGTACACTTTCTATTGAAAGCTTTTCCCTGTGGGAAACTTTGATAATGGTGTGCAAGAGAACTAAATGAGAACCTTCACAGCTTAAAACCATAACTGCTGCAAAAAATAAACATATTAAGTATGCATGTGATTGTACCATGTGTGCACCTATCCCATAGTCATGAGTGTACACTGTTTTGAATTTTGCAAAGTGAGGCTTACTCATTATTATAGACATTCTGTAGATATATGCAGATGTATGGAGGAGTATTATCCATGGGAAACTTCAAAGAACCTCTCAGAGAGAAAGATGTTTCTCATAAAAGGTGAATTTATGTTATAGATAGAAATGTTATCTATTTGTTAGTAACAGTAAAACAGATCAATCATCACAGGACCCTTGACCTTACGCCCTTCATTAACTTCAGCTCATTCAAAATCTTGTTTTTCATTAGCTGCCTGGCACCCTTTACCCCATATCCCTTTTACTCCTGGCCTAAATTGATTCACAGTAAGCACCATCTTGATTTTAAAATTGTCATCCTTTTTGTCAAGTTGCTCCATAGCCGCCCCACCACCCAATCTCTGTAAACACCTCCAGGCCAACAGCCTTCTGTGATAACCTTACTATTCCAATGTTTTTCTGCTTTGTTTAAAGGATGGGAGAATTGCTGACAAGGTCAAAAATTGTTGGCCATGCCTAACTGTCCTTGAGATAGCAGCAAGCAGCCCTTTTGAATTGCTGCAGTCTTTCTGGTGAAGGTATTCCATAAAAGTTGTCAGATTGGTGTGTGACTTGGAGGAGGATTTTGCAGTTAGTGGTGTTTCCCTTCATCTAGCTGGTCAAGGTTGTGGTTTGGGAGGTGCTGTCAAACTGTAGTATATTTTATAGATGGTGGACCGATGATGGAGGTAGTTGATGGTGGATGAGGTGTTAATTAAGTGACTGCTTTGTCTTGGATGATGTTGTGTTTCTTAAGTGTTGTTAGAGATTCACACATCCAGGGAAGTGAAGAGAATTCCATCACTCTCTTGACTTGACTATGTAATTTTCTTGCTCATTCTCCATTTTAATGACCCACAAGTGGCAGCTCTGCCTTCAGTAGCTAAGGCCTAAATTCTGGAAATTCCTTCCTAAACCCAGCTGCATCTCATTTACCTTTCCTCCTTCAAGATCCATTTCAAAACCTATCTCCATCTTACCTACATCTCCCTCTGTGGTTCAATATCAAATTTGGTTTGATTATCCTTCTGTGAACCATCCCAGGACAGTTGTACTATTTTAAAGTTACTATGTAAGAGCATGGCATTATTACTGATGTGTGGAACTGTACTACATAAGGGTAGTTCTATTTGAAGCTAAGGCCTGTCCTTCAACAGAAACACAATTCCCCCCAACATAGAAAGTGATCATTGATTCAGTGGAAATACACCCCGTGAATCAAAAAATGGTCTCTTATAAGCAAGTAGATGATGGTAATTGACCTTTATCAATTGTTCACATTTCTTTTTGGACTTACAAACCATGATACAAACCTTTATGAAAACAATAGGTTCTATTCCCAATGGGAGGTACCATTTCAAGGACTGTGCACAACCAATGCCAGGCATGGTAGTGTAGCGGTTAGCGTAACACTTTACAGTACCAGTGACCCAGGTTCAATTCCGGCCGCTGTCTGTAAGGAGTTTGTACGTTTTTCCTGTGTCTGCATGGGTTTCCTCCGGGTGCTCCGGTTTCGTCCCACATTCCAAAGATGTACGGGTTAGGGCCCATAGCCCTCTATTTTTCTCAGTTCGATGTACCTATCCAAAAGTGTCTTAAAAGACCTTATCATATCCGCCTCCACCACCGTTGCCAGTAGCCCATTCCACGCACTCACCACTCTCTGAGTAAGAAACTTACCCCTGACATCTCCCCTATATCTACTTCCCAGCACCTTAAACCTATGTCCTCTTGTGGCAACCATTTCAGCCCTGGGAAAAAGCCTTTGACTATCTACCCAATCAATGCCTCTCATCATCTTATATACCTCTATCAGGACCCCCCCTCATCCTCTGTCGCTCCAAGGAGAAAAGGCCAAGTTCCCTCAACCTGCTTTCATAAGGCATGCTCCCCAGTCCAGGCAGCATCCTTGTAAATCTCCTCTGCACCCTTTCTATGGCTTCCACATTCTTCCTGTAGTGAGGTGACCAGAACTAAGCACAGTAGTCCAAGTGGGGTCTGACCAGGGTCCTATATAGCTGCAACATTACCTCTCAGCTCCTAAGTTCAATTCCATGATTGATGAAGGACAATACACCATATGCCGCCTTAACCACAGAGTCAACTTGTGCAGCTCCTTTGAGCGCCCTATGGACTCAGACCCCAAGGTCCCTCTGATCCTTCACACTGCCTAGAGTCCAACCATTAATACTATACTCTGCCATCATATTTGACCTACCAAAATGAAACACTTCACACTTATCTGGGCTGAACTCCATCTGCTACTTCTCAGCCCAGCTTTGCATCCTATCTATGTCCTGCTGTAACCTCTGACAGCCCTCCATACTATCCATAACACCTCCAACCTTTGTGTCATCTGCAAATTTACTAACCCATCCCTCCACTTCCTCATCTAGGTCATTTATAAAAATCACAAAGAGTAAGGGTCCCTGAACAGATCCCTGAGGTACACCACTGGTCACCAACCTCCATGCAGAATATGACCCTTCAACAACCACTCTTTGCCTTCTGTGGGCCTGCCAGTTCTGGATCCAAAATGCAATGTCCCCTTGGTCTCATGCCTCCTTACTTTCTCAATAAGCCTTGCATGGGGTACTTTATCAAATGTTTTGCTGAAATCTGCTCTCCCTTCATCGATGTGTTTAGTCACATCCTCAAAAAATTCAATCAGGCTTGTAAGGCAGGACCTTCCCTTGACAAAGTCATGCTGACTATTCCTAATCATATTATACCTCTCCAAATGCTCATAAATCCTGCCTCTCAGGATCTTCTCCATCAGCTTACCAACCACTGAAGTAAGACTCACTGGGCTATAATTTCCTGGGCTATCTCTAATCCCTTTCTTGAATAAGGGAACAACATCCGCAACCCTCCAATCTTCCGGAACCTCTCCCATCTCCATTGATGATGTAAAGATCATTGTCAGAGGCTCCGCAATCTCCTCCCTCACCTCCCACAACAGCCTGGGGTACATCTCATCTGGTCCCAGTGACTTATCCAACTTGATACTTTCCAAAAGTTCTAGCACCTCCTCTTTTTTAATATCTACCTGCTCAAGCTTTTCAGCCTGCTGCAAGTCCTCACTACAATCCCCCAGATCTTTCTCCATAGTGAATACTGATGTGAAGTATTCATTAGGTACCTCTGCTATTTCTTCCGGATCCATACAACTTTCCCACTGTTGCACTTGATAGGCCCTATTCTTTCGCATCTTATCCTCTTGCTCTTCACATATTTGTAGAATGCCTTGGGGTTTTCTTTAATCCTGCTTGCCAAGGCCTTCTCATGTCCCCTTCTGGCTCTCCTAATTTCCTTCTTAAGCTCCTTCCTGTTAGCTTTATACTCTTCCAGATCTCTAACATTACCTAGCTCTCTGAACCTCTTGTAAGCTTTTCTTTTCCTTTTGACTAGATTTATTATAGCCTTTGTACACCACAGTTCTTGTATCCTATCGCAACTTCCCTGTCTCATTGGAACATACCTATGCAGAACTCCACACAAATATCTCCTGAATATTTGCCATATTTCTTCTGTACTTTTCCCTGAGAACATTTGTTCCCAATTTAAGCTTCCAATTTCCTGCCTGAGAGCCTTATAATTCCCTTTACTCCAAATAAACACCTTTCTAGTCTATCTGTTCCTATCTCTCTCCAATGCTATTGTAAAGGAGATAGAATTATGATCACTATCTCCAAAATGCTCTCCCACTGAGAGATCTGACATCTGACCAGGTTCATTTCCCAATACCAAATCAAGCACAGCCTCTCCTCTTGTAGGTTTATCTACATATTGTGTCATGAATCCTTCCTGAACACACTGAACAAATTCCACCCCATCTAAACCCAATGCCAATCGATGTTTGGGAAATTAAAATCTCCCATCACAACAACACTGTTATTTTCACACCTTTCTAGGATCTGCTTCCTTACCTGCTCCTCAGTAGATTATTCTCAACACTGGTGCTCCACAAGGCTGTGTCCTCAGCCCTTTACTCTACTCCCTATACACTCATGACTGTGTGGCCAGATTCTGCTCTAACTCCATCTACAAGTTTGCAGATGATACCACTGTTGTAGGCCGTATCTCAAACAGCGATGAGTCATAGCACAGGAAGGAGATAGACAGCTTAGTGGAATGGTGTCATGACAACAACCTTGCCCTCAATGTCAACAAAACAAAAGAATTCAGGAAAGGGGGTGGTGTACATGCTCCTGTCTACATCAAAGGTGCTGAGGTCAGGAGGGATGAGAGCTTCAAGTTGCTGGGAGTGAACATCACCAACAGCCTGTCCTGGTCAAATCACTTAGATGCCACAACCAAGAAAGCTCACCAGCGCCTCTACTTCCTCAGGAGGCTAAAGAAATTTGGTTTGTCCCCTTTGACTCTCACTAACTTTTACCGATGCACCATTGAAAGCATCCTACCTGGATGTTTCATGGCTTGGTATGGCAACTGCTCTGCCCAGGACCGCAAGAAACTGCAGAGAGTTGTGGACAGCCCAGCGCATCATGGACACCAGCCTCCCCTCCTTGGACTCTGTCTTTACCTCTCATTGTCTTGGTGAAGCAGCCAGCATAATCAAATACCCCACCCACCCAGGACATTCCCTCTTCTCTCCTCTTCCATTGGGTAGAAGATACAGGAGCCTGAGGGCACGTAGCACCAGAGTTAAGGACAGCTTCTACCGCACTGTGATAAAACTATTGAATGGTTCCCTTATACAGTGAGGTGGACTATGACCTCACAATCTACCTTGTTGTGATCTTGCACCTTATTGCACTGCACTTTCTCTGTAGCTGTGACACTTTACTCTGTACTGTTATTGTTTTTACCTGTACTACATCAATGCACTCTGTACTAACTCAATGTAACTGCTCTGTGTAATGAATTGACCTGTACGATCAATTTGTAAGACAAGCTTTTCACTGTACCTCGGTACAGGTGACAATAATAAACCAACACCAATACCAATACTATTGGGCGGCCTATAAAAAACACCCAGTAAAGTTATTGACCCCTTCCTGTTCTTAACCTCCACACATAGAGATTCCATAGACAGTCCCTCCATAATGTCAACATTTTCTGCAGCAGTGACACTATCTCTGATCAACAGTGCCACTTCCCCGTCTCTTTTGCCTCCCTCCCTGTCCTTTCTGAAACATCTAAAACCCGGCACTTGAAGTAACCATTCCAGTCCCTGAGCCATCCAAGTCTCTGTAATGGCCACCACATCGTAGCTCCAAGTATTTATCTATGCTCATCTGCCTTGTTCACCATACTCCTTGCGTTAAAATAGACACATCTCAAACCTTGTGTCTGAGCACATCCCTTCTCTATCACCTGCCTATCCTTCCTCTCGTACCAACTACAAGCTTTCTCTATCTGAGAGCCAAGCACCTCTTCCCCAGTCTCTCCAGTTCGGATCCCACCCCCCAACAATTCTAGTTTAAACTCTCCCCAGCAGCCTTAGCAAACCTCCCCACCAGGATATTAGAGGTTCAGTTTTTCAGATAGATAGTCAAATATTGATGCAGCTAGGGTGATAAGTTCTGCTGCTTAGTATGGTCAGCAGTGTTGAATGCTAAAATATCTAGGCCTAGAAATTGTAGCTCACTGTAAAAGACTGGGATTACTGTTTTGGTTTTGGCTCCACTGCTGAAACTCGTTATTACTGCAAAGTCAAGTCAGGAAGGGAGAGAGGGCTGGTTGGGAATTGAGGCTGCGAAGGTGGGGTGCTGTATTGGATGCGTGATCAAGGACTGGGTTCCAGGAAGTGTTGCACTAGAGGCCAACTTGGGGTGTAGGGGGAAGGGAAGATTCTAACAAAGGGCCAGTGTGAGACAGGAGTGTAGCTGAAGTTCAAATGGCCTGAGATCAGCACGTTGTGGTGGACTAGTGAAGAAGGGTGGAGTCAAATTGATTTGGGGGGGGGGTGGTATCAGGACCATGGTGATTGGGTTATTGGGGATGTAACATCAGTCATTACGTGGAGGTTTTTTACTGCAAGGGAGTGAGGGGCGAAGTTGTTCTGGTGAGACTATTATGAAATGCCCAATCAAAGTTTCAGAGTGACACAAAATGACTCAGATTTGATCACTTTTGGATTTCATTCTGCGAATAGTCTATTTTCTATCACATTGCACTAAAATAAACACTGAAAGGTGATCAAATTTCTTGTCTTTATTATTGATCTGCAAGTAAATTATGGCACAGAAACAGACTCAACTGATTTACACCGGTGTTCAAGTCCCACATGAGTCTCTTTATATTCAAATTGCCTGTTCCACCTTTGCCTGGTTTTCCCTTTTCCCTCTTGTATGCATTAAATCTCTGTTAAAAATTTCAATGCTCTCTATTTCAACCAGTCCATTTGTCAACAAGTGCCACATTTTGTCCCTCTGTGTATAAAGAAATTCCTCCTAAGTTCTTCTGTATTTTTATCAGAAGCAATAAAAGGAGCAGTGAAATGGAGAGAGAAGAACAATAGGATTATTTTATATTATTTTAGAAAAGAGCCAACATAGTTATGAGTGATTGCCCAAGCCAGCAAAGGAAAGATTGAATTTGGGTTTGATTCAGTTAGTCTTTGCTTGCACCATTCTAGTGAGGTTATTGGTTACATTTATACAGTACCTCTAATTAAATGAAATATTGCATGGGAGCATACTCAAGCCAAATTTGACTGAGCCACAGAAAACTGTGTCCAGATAGGTGACCAATGCTTTGTTTAAAGAGGTGGGTTTTAAGAATCAAAAATACATTCTATGGGATTTCACAAGTAACTGTGCAGGAGTGGAATGACAAACCATTGCTGTGGGTATAATGCAGTAATTAAGAATAATTAAATACCAATGCTGCAAAATGGAAGAGAGACAAGGCTGGAGATCTGAATGGTCAACCATGTTGAATACTGCAGATGGGGTGGGAAGAATGAGAACAGCTTAAATCAGGGGGATAGCAACCACAATCAAGATCACAAAGGATGATTTTTATGAGTTTGATTGGTGCCACTTTGGTACTGAAGAGGAATCCAAACTGGAAGGATTCAAATGCAGAATTGAAAGAAAGAGGGACAGGGATTTGGGAGACAACAACATGTAGAAGGCCTTTGGCTAAGAAAGGGAAGTAGTAGGAGTGGTGATTTGTAAAGGTAGTGGAGTCAAGGGTGTGTTTTATTGATGAAAGGGATAATGACAGAAAATTTAAAGGCAGGGAGATCAATACCTGAGGGGAAGCAATCATTAAAGCTAATGTTAAGATTAAGTGAACAAGAGGTTGTCTTGAGATCAAAATCTATTTGGAGACATGAAAATACTGTAGACATTTCATGAAAACATTATGAGAAAGATGGTGTACAGCAGTTCCTAATTTTAGAGAAGGGGGCAGGGATTATCCAAGAACACATTAACATTAAAAAGAGGATGTACAGTATATGTGGTCTTAGAATCATAGAGACACATAGCAGGGAAACAGACCCTTCAGCCCATTGAGTCCCTCCTGACCATCAACCACCCATTTACACTAATCCTACATTAACCCCATTTTTATTCTCCCCATATTGTCATCAACTACCCCCAGGTTCTACCATTCAACCACATATTAGGGGCAACTTACAGTGGGCAATTAACCTATCGACCTGCATGCCTTTGGGAAATGGAAGGAAACTGGAGCACCTGGAGGAAACTCATGCAGTCACAGGGGGAGACTCCACAAAGACAGAAACTGAGATCAGGACTGAACCCAGTTCTCTTGTGCTGTGAGGCAGTGGCTCCACCAGCTGCTCCACTGAGCAGCCATCTTCATAGGGATAAAGATGGGTAAGTCCCCAGGACCAAGACCATAGGGAGGAAAGGTGTTTGCTGGGATCCTGACAGAGATTTTTAAATCTTTGGTTGACATCGGTAATGTGCCAGATGACTGGAAGACAGCAAACGTGGTGCCTATATTCAAGAAGGTCAGCAAAGATAGGCCAGGTAGTTACAGTCCAGTGAGTCTAACGTTAGTCAAAGCGAAATTATTGGAAAAAATTTCTGAGACACAGGATTAATCCATACTTGGAAAGGCTGGGATTGATTAAGGATTGTCAGCATGGTTTTGTCTGACTAATTTGATTGAGTTTTTTGAAGAATTAACAAAGTTTATTGATAAGGGGAGTGTGGTTGATGTAGTCTACATGGACTTTAGTAAGGCTTTTGACAAGATCCCCATGGAAAGCTGGTCCAAAAGATTAGAGCCCAAGGGACCCAAGCCAAATTATCGAATTGGATCTAAATTTGGCTTGGTGAAAGGAGAGAGAGGGTGGAGGGTTGCTTTTGCATTTAGAGGCTTGTGACCAGTGGTGTACCACAGGAATCAATGCTGGGACCCTTACTGTTTGTCATATACATTAGCAATTTGAATATGAATGTAGGAGGTACGATTAGTAAGTTCATAGATGGCATGAAAATTGGTAGTGTTGTTGATAGTGAGGAGGGGAATCTTAGGTTACAGAATGACATCTGCTAAATTGGGTGGAGCAAATCCAGCTTGAAATTAATCATGATAAGTGAGAGGTAGTGTACTTTCAGAGGTTTAATAAGGGAAGGATATACACTATGATTGGTAGAGCCCTAAAAAATACAGAGAAACAGTGGCAGCTTGGTGTGCTGGTCCATAGATCTCTAAGGTGGCAGCTCAGGTAGATAGGATGGTGAAGAAGGCCTACATGATGCTGGCATTCATTAGCTGGGGCAATAGAATTGAAGAGTAGGGAGGTCATGGTAGACTTTGGCTAGGCCATGCAATTGCCAAATCTGGAACGTATTGCATGAGAGGGCAGTGGAGGCAGTCACTCTCACAACATTTAAGATTTATTTGGACAACCACTTGAATCACCAAGTGCTTGTGTGGGATTGTGTGGGAGGGTACTTCATGGTTGCCATGGACATGGTGAGCTGAAGGGCCTGTTTCTGTGCCTGTGACTCTGTGAAGATACGAAAAGGATAAAATCCAGAGAAAGATGTGATTTTCAGGAAGAGGGAAGCAGGGAACATCAGATAAAAATTGTTGTGTTATAAATAGGACCGTTAGATAATGGGCTAATCTGCAGTGGTTTTATCGTGTTATGTGCCAATCAGTAACGGGACTATAGGCCTATTTTAAAACAATTTGGATCAAAGATTTAAAAACTACAAGGATCCATACGCTGACTTTAGTAGTTTTAAACAACAACAACTGTGGTCTGACATTGCAGAAACTTGAGCATAAGTAACTAGGCTGATTCTTCAGCACAGTACTAAGGGACTGTTGCCTGATTGGAGGTGCCATTTTTCACACAAGGCTTTAGATCAAGTGCAGATTTGTGCCCTCAAATTTAATGAAAAACATTGAATGGCACTTTGAAGAAGAACAGATGGGTGCTCTCCATGTCCAGGTCAACGTTTATCCATCACTTTATATTACTACAATGTTATTGGGTCATATCTTTTGATCCTTACAAATTAGCTGTATAATGTACAAATTACAAATTACTATTAATGGCACTTAGAAACATAGAAACATAGAAAAACTACAGCACAATTCAGGCCCTTTGGCCCACAAAGCTGTGCCGAACATTACTAGGCTTACCCATAACCCTCTATTTTATTCAGCTCCATGTACCTATCTAACAGTCTCTTGAAAGACCCTAATGTATCCGCCTCTACCACCGTTTCCGGCAGCCCATTCCACCCACTCACCACCCTCTGAGTAAAAAACTTACCGCTGACTTCTCCTCTATATCTACTCCCCAGCACCAGATGTTATTCTCTACCCATTTTGAAAGGGATTTGGAAGGCGCTGTGCAGATCTTTCTTTTCTTTCTCATGAATGTTTTTTTGTTTTTTCAAGCAGTTTATGATGAAGTTGCTTCTTCTATCCTGAATTTCAGGATGATTGAAAGGACCGTGATTCATTCAGTGTCTAAAATTTCCTCTTTTTTTCTCATTCTAGTTGCCACAATGCCAAGCCACAATGAAGGATGGCCAGAGGAGTTTGGATTTCGAATCTTTGGGAATGGATCCTGTTACATCATCTCTGTCCAAGAGGGCAGCAGTGCCCATGTTGCTGGCCTGCAACCTGGAGACCAAATTCTAGAGATCGAGGGACAGGATGTGTCATCCATGAGCTGTGATACATTAGTAAATCTAGCTAGACATTGTAAAACTGTTCCTCCTAGTATAGGGGTGGTATCTCGTATTGAGCAGCTAGACCTCTTGCCAGCAGCAGATGGAAGATTTGGTTTCAACCTGAGTGGTGACAGCCCTTTGCAAATTGAGAATTGTCTCCCAGATTCTCCTGCAGCTGAACTTGGGCTCAAGACTGGTGACTATGTTCTGGAAGTAAATGGAGTCCCAGTAAAACACTATGATGTTGCTGCTGCCATGATAAAGGCTAATCATGGAAAGCCATTGAAGCTGGGAGTCCTGTGCTTTGGAAGGAGAAACAAGCGAGTTAGCAGCAGTATCCGAGAATACGTCCAAAACGCTGATGCAGTACATCAGGAAAGAAAATATAAAGCCTTGGAATTCAGAAAAAAGGTAGGATATTGCCTACCAAGCGGAAAGGCAACAGTTACCTCTTCACAAAACAGGTTATTCTTTGTAAAATGGGAGTTCTGATCTGAGACTTACCTAATCAGAGAGAATGAAGTTGCCGAACTTTATGAGAGGATCTTTCCTTCACTGGCATTTTACTGTTAAATGATCAATATATTCTGCACATTTTCATTTAAGATTTTGCTACAAGTGGAAACATTTTTCCTTGGGGTCTGGTCTCCAGTGAATTGAATAGCATTGGAGAGGGCCACAAGTCCCTGAAGAGCCTTATTTTAAGTGAGGCTTACTATCAGGGACACTTAGAATCCATCTTGTTAAATTAACCAAAATAAACCTGACAGCTCTCATTCATTTTAATTGAGATTTGGCTTTATATTTATAATTGCAACCTATTTTAATATGACTAACCCTCAAAAACCTTTGATTCATGGGATGCTAGCTTCAGCTCTGGGGAAAGAGAACTATTTTATTGGGACAGTCTCCACCAGTACAGGGTGGAATTAGCATCCTGGTGAATTAGATATCTGGTGCTATAGTTAAGAATGTTATAACAGGGAACTTCAAAAATTATAGCACGATTTATCTGTCAACCTGTTTTTATTAAATAAAATTTTGTTTGTCATGGTTTTTGAAGTGTAATTGTCAGGGTAGCTAAGGTGAATTGGCAGATTTATCTAAATCTGAATTTACCAAAGGCATTTAATAAGGCATTAAGTGAAAGTTTCCTATGTTAAATAAGTCTTCCCGGGATTGAAAGTAAAATATTAGCAAGGATAGAGGATTGCTTGGAGGACAACACTTGGAGGACAAAATAACAGGTCTTTTTCAGATTGGAAGGCAGTTACTAGCAGGCATATCAAGGATCATTACTGAGTCCTCAACTTGGTTCGATGAAAAGGTAATATAACACATGCAAGTTTTCTGAAATTGCAAAGGTAGTAGAGAAAGTGAACTGTGAGGAGTGTACAAAGTCTGCAAAGGTTCATAGGCAGGTTGAGCAAGTGCAAGTTAAGGTGGTGGATGAGGTACAATGTGTGAAGATAGAGGAAACATTGAAAACCTTGTCAGAAGCATAGAGAAATAGTATTTTTTAAACAGTGAGGAATACCAAATATTGGTGTATAGAGAGATTTGAATGAACTGCTTCTTGAGGTAGAGTAACACAGATATAGCAACCATGGCAAAAGAAAGATATACTCTGAGCGGATTCACTAAACATTCACTGAAACCCCCACAACTGAAACATTCTTTGATATACTCAACATGTGCAATGGCCTGAATTTTGGATTTGTAATGATGGTAAACTGTCACCATTTGCTACTAACACAAATGGGCAAAGTCTGGGATTTCCTTGCTTTGTGGAGTTTAAGATGCTTAAGATGCTGTCAGTCCATCAGGTCTCTTCCAAAAATGCACTATTTTTCAAAGTTCTACACTGGAAACAAGGAAAAACGGATGAATTGCCATGAACTTAATGTATTTATGAACTATTCTCACTTTAAAATATCCCCAAAATGCTATGCTTTATTATATGAGATCCATGTGAGTTTTTAAAGATGCACTCTGATCCTGCAAAACTAATTGTGGATTGTAAAACCATCTGAAAAATATTTCAAAGTGGATTTTATTTTAATTTTTGAAAATATTTCTGATGTTTATTTTTGACCTTATACAAATATTTATGTTCCAATATATATTCTGTAAAATGTTTAAAATATTGGCTAAAAATAGTTCCACTGAAATTTGCAGCTGCAGGATCAGGAAACGGTCATTAGTCTGTGCTGCTATGATCATCTAGCATAGGTTATTAGGATGCACTGGAATTTCTAGGCCAATGGTTTTTTTCCATTCTGGCTTCCTTTCTATGAGAAATCTTTGCAGTAATTAGCTGCTCAATTGGCCTAATGACATTATAGCTGATGTGTAAAAGGGACCCCTGTGAATTGATGCCTGACAGTAACCTATAATGGAAAAGAAGAAGTCCACGCTGCAGAGATCAACTTCCATCTAGATCAGCCTTTCCCTATAGACTTTCAGATATAGCCCACAACGACTCTCATATACCCTACAATTTTATCTATAACAAACTAACATATCCAACTGTAACAAACTGTGATATTCACATACAGAAATGTTGACATACCCCAGGCCATTTCACTGTCACATGGCACTGCAATTCCTCACCAAAGCTTCAGCAATGCTACCCGGAAATTCTCCCACCAAAAAGGACATAGGTTGGATGGGAATTCCACTACCTTAGGTGGAGGAAGGGAAATCAATTTTATGACATTGATGATCTGCCTTTAAGCTAGTATGTGGAGTGAAGTATGCCACATCCTGCTCCCTGAAGCAGCTTGAAGGGCACACAATCAACATCATAAAACAGTAAAAAACAGCAGCATATTTGGATAAGCACTTGCAGAATGCCATGTGATGGCATTTAAGTATCAGCTATGGTTCACTTGGTAGCATTTCCTTTTCTGAGTTAGAAAGAGTTGGATTCCTTTCTCACTCCAGGAATTCGAATTCCAGACTGATGATCTGGTACAATACTCACTGAGTTCTGCACTGTCAGGGGTACTAACTTTCCAAATGAGATATTAACCCACAGCCATGGTTATTCTCTTAAGTGGGTGTAGAAGATCTCATGGTACTATTCTGGATAAGAGCTGGAGAGCTATCATCTGATTGGTTTATTCGCCTGAACAACATTTCTAAAGCAGATTATCTGGTTATTATCTTCTTTCTGGAACTTCTTGCACAAAATGGGCTGCTGCATTTCCTCCATTGTTGCAGATATCTCACTTCAAAAGTAACCCCACTGATTAGAAAACTGCTTTGAATGTTCTGAGAGGGACATAGAAATGCAAGTGTTTCTTTCCCATACATACTGTTTGAATTGATTCGCAACTCTATGGTTCCTGGGAAGAAGAGGGGTTTTAACATGTAAAATGCACCACAAACCCTTGAAGAATTGGAACACAAGTTGATAAAGCCCAGTCCTGGCAACTTATTCATTTGCAGCAGCATTTTCTTTTGCTCTCCTAGGGAAGAAGTTGTTGAAAAATTCCAGTGGGGTTTTTTGATGACAGGCATATGGCAGAGGGATTTCTATTCGATTCTTCTCGCTGAGCTGTCTGGGAGCACACAAAAAGGTGTAGCCATCCTGCTTACTTTTGATGAGGAAGGTGACAGATTGCTGCAAGTGATGTGTTGGAACGTGGGGGGGGGGGGGTGATGCCCTCTTTTGACACTTTTGCAGTTCTGTTTCTTACTGCTCCTGTGCTGCTTTGAATTATAACACTCTACTAAACCAACATTTTTGATTTAAATGCAGATTGACACTGTGCTTGGGGAGCAACCAGAGGTAAAAGAGAAGCTGTTCACCCTTCTGAAGCAGTATGCAGCTGAGCGTAAGGTTGAGTATTTGGCCTATGCACTCCCCATGATCTTGAGCACTGAAGAACATCAGCAGCTTATTGATGACATCAGGTAGGAACATTACAGAAGAAAGAAACTGCTCTAGGTACTAAAGATTCACACTGGAGCTCTACCCCAAGATGGGTTCATAAAACTCAATGACAACTGAATGCCCACTTGGTCCCTTTCAGTTTACTGCCTCCTCCCAGCGACATCTGCTGCATCTGATGATGGTTTGTTAGATACCCATCCCCAGATCAACCCAACTGTCCCTTTCCTCTCCTATTCTGCACTTGCCCTGCCAGGGTCAGTTGTCAACAACCCACCTAATAATCTGACAGTTGATGAACAGAATAAAGACTTTACAAAGGGGGTGAAAAACAGAAAAATATGACAAAGAGCCAATAAAATGCCTTAAATCCAAACTAGTAAATTGTCCCAGGCACTATGTGAGATTTACTATTCCTTCACACCCACCATTATACACCATTCCTCATACCTTGAAATTAACACACCGATGCCCTGAAATTGGTCAGTACCTCTAAAGGTGTGTTAGTTAAATGGCATTCATGACTAAAACTCATTCTGTTTAAGTGCCCACCACTGGGAAATTTGGTAGCATAAAACGTGCAGTGTGCTACTGAAAAGACATTGCACACTAATTTTTCCTTTGTGCATTTTGCCACTGCAGAGCATGCAAAGGAAATTAATTAAGTCTGGATTGGAGGTGTGTTTGGGGTTGGGACCTCATGTGGGGACTGGTGAGGAGTTTGCAGGGGAGAGAGATCATGGGTGGTGGGTGTGTGTTGGATGCTTCTATGTAAGTCCAGGTTTCACCAAGTGTAACGGAGTCAGATGCAAGGGGCACCCAGTATAAAAGTCATGGACTACAAGTAACTTGCATATGGTACCTGATTTTCTATTACATTTCATTTTTCATTGAAGTTGGATTGCATAATGCACAAGAATGTGGCACTGTGAAATCCAGGTTCCAGGAACAACAATCAGATTGAGAGATTAATGCAGCACATTTCACATATGAGATTAATAGATTATGTCCTGTATTTTGATTGCTTTTTCACTTCTTGAACTGTTGAATTAGTGCACTCCAAATTCTCCTTTGTTTTCTATCTACTATTCTCTATTCTGCTAATTTCTATCAGTATTGCTGGAAGACACTTGTGTGAAGACGCTTTTTTCAGTGTTATGCATTAAAGTCAATGAATTCCAGAGTGGGATACAGCAATGTGTTTTTTCTGTCTGGGGTATACCAGAGCAGAAATTAGACTGGGCATTTCCTGTTGTGAAGCTTGCTTGTGTAAATGACCTATTTGGGCCATAGGACACTTATGAAATGCCAACAGTCTTTGTGCAGTGTCGATTTAAAATGTTATAAGAAATTGAGTCACAAGTAATTGTTGATCAGTCATAATGCTGCATTCTGTACAGAATGGTGATTTGAAAGGCCACTTATACATCTGAAGTCCAAGGCAGAACACTCAATGCCAAGCCAATTCAAGTACAACCTACAACCCCCACCCCCTGCCAGCTCTTTCTTTACAACTACATTGGTGCTGCCTTCTGCACATGTGCAGAACTTGCCAATTTTATCACCTTTGCCACCAACTTCCTCCCCCTCTTCAAATTCACATTGACCTTCTCTGACACTTCTCTTCTGGGAGGACGTACAGGAGCCTAAAGACTCACACTTAACGATTCAGGAACAGCTTCTTCCCCTCCGCCATCAGATTTCTGAATGGTGCATTAATCCATGAACACTACCTCGTTATTCCTTTATTTTTTGCACTATTTGTTTATTTTTGTGACTTATAGTAATTTTATATCTTTGCACAGTACTGCTGCCGCAAAACAACAAATTTCACGTCACTGATAATAAATCTGATTCTGGATCTTTCTGTTTCCATCTCAGGAGACAGACCTGCCATTGACATCTTCTATAAACCCACTGACTCACAGAGTTACCTCGACTACTCCTCCTCCCACTCTGCCTCATAGAACCATAGAACACTGTAGCACAGAAAACAGGCCATTTGGCCCTTCTAGTCTGTGCTGAAACGTTATTCCACTAGTCCCATTCACCTGCACCCAGTCCATTACCCTCCAGACCTCTCCTGTCCATGTATCTATCCAATTTATTCTTAAAATTCAAGAGTGAGCCTGCATTTACTACATCAGATGGCAGCCCGTTCCATACTCCCGTCACTCTTTGAGTGAAAAAGTTCCCCCTAATGTTCCCCCTAAACCTTTCCCCTTTCACCCTAAAGCCATGTCCTCTCGTACTTATCTCTCCTAATCTAGGTGGAAAGAGCCTACTTGCATTAACCCTGTCTACGCCCCTCATAATTTTGTAAACCTCTATCAAATCTCCCCTCATTCTTCTACGCTGCAAGGAATAAAGTCCTAACCTGTTCAATCTTTCCCTGTAACTCAACTCCTGAAGACCCGGCAACATTCTAGTAAATCTCCTCTGCAGTCTTTCAATCTTACTGATATCCTTCCTATAGTTAGGTGACCAGAACTGCACACAATACTCCAAATTTGGCCTCACCAATGACTTATACAACCTTACCATAACATTCCAACTCCTATACTCAGTACTTTGATTTATGAATGCCAGGATGCCAAAAGCCTTTTTTACAACCTTGTCTATCTGTGATGCCACTTTCAGGGAATTATGTATCTGAACTCCCAGATCCCTTTGTTCCTCCACACTCCTCAGTGCCCTACCATTTACTGTGTATGTCCTACCTTGACTTGTCCTTCCAAAATGCAACACCTCACACTTGTCTGCATTAAATTCCATCTGCCATTTTCTTGCCCATTTTTCCAGTTGGTTCAGATCCCTCTGCAAGGTTTGAAAGCCTTCCTCGCTGTCCACTATGCCTCCAATCTTAGTATCATCAGCAAACTTGCTGATCCAATTTACCACATTGTCATCTAGATCATTGATATAGACAACAAACAACAATGGCCCCAACACAGATCCCTGAGGCACACCACTAGTCACAGACCTCCATTCTGAGAAACAATCATCCACTACCACTCTCTGTCTTCTCCCACACAGCCAATTTTGAATCCAGTTTACAACCTTTCCATGGATACCTTGTGACTGAACCTTCTGAACTAACCTCCCATGTGGGACCTTGTCAAGGGCCTTACTAAAGTCCAAGTAGACAACATCCACAGCCTTTCCTTCATCTACTTTCTTGGTAACCTCCTCAAAAAACTCTACAAGATTCGTTAAACACGATCTACCATGCACAAAGCCATGCTGACTATCCTTAATCAGCCCTTGGCTGTCCAAATACTTGTATATCAGATCTCTCTTTTTCAATCTTTTTATTAGTTTTCAAATTAATACAGATTAATATATAACATCAATGTTTGTACATGTAATACAAAGATCAGGAGAACAATCGTGGCATAGATAATCCTAAAGAACAATAAAATATAAAACAAAATCTGCGGATCCAACGATCTCTTAGTAAATCAATATAATATAAAAGAAAGGAAAGAAAAAGATTTATTATATAAATAAAAAAATAAAGAGAAAAAAACCCCCAAATCAATAGGAAAAATTATGAATAATATATCAAACCAAACTAAGCTAAACAGAAAAATTTCAAAAAAAAACTGGACTAAAATTTATCAGTAGAAACAGAGCAATACTATGTTGTGAACTCCATTCCTCTAAGTTGGAAAGTTATTGAAAGGGGGTCTATATCATGTGAAAATATTCAATAAACGGACTCCAAATATCTTCAAATTTAAGCGACAGATCAACAGTACCACTCCTAATTTTTTCCAAGTTTAAATATGATATAATTTGAGAGAACCATTGAAAAGTAGAAGGGGGGTATTGGATCCTTCCATTTAAGCAAAATGGATCGTTTGTCCATTAATGTAACAAAGGCAATCATAGGTTAGTGGAAGCAGATAAATGGCCAGACTCTATCCTTGGTAATCCAAAAATCGCAGTGATGGGGTGAGGTTGTAAATCAATCTTCAATAAATTTGAAATAATGTTAAAAATGTCTTTCCAAAATTTTTCCAAAAGAGGACAGGACCAAAACATATGTGTCAGAGAAGCCACATTCGATTTACATCTGTCACATATAGGATTTATATGGTAATAAAAACGAGCTAGCTTATCTTTTGACATATGGGTCCTGTGAACTACCTTAAACTGTATCAACGAGTGTCTGGCACACATTGAAGATGTATTAACTAAATGAAGAATTTTCTTCCAAGTCTCTGTAGGTAAAGATGTCTGGAGTTCACTTTCCCATTCATTCTTGATTTTGTCCAGTGATTCTGGATGTATTTTCATAATTATATCATTGATTACTGCTATCAAGCCCTTCTGATAAGGATTAAGACCTAAAATTTTTCCATAATTTCAGTTTTGTAAGGTGTCGGAAAAGAGGGTATAGTAGCTTTTAAAAAGTTTCTAATCTGCAAATATCGAAAAAAGTGTGATCTAGGCAAATTGTATTTGTTAGACACTTGTTCAAAAGATGAAAAACAGTTATCAATGAATAAATCACGAAAACATACTATTCCCTTCCTTTTCCATATGGAAAAAGTTGAGTCAACTCTGGATGGATGAAAGAAAAAACTAGATTGAATGGGACTTGACGGGTTAAATTTATTCAATCCAAAAAATGTACAAAATTGAAACCATATTCGTATTGTATGTTTAACAATTGCGTTAATCATATGTTTACTTAATTTGGTAAGTGCAAAAGGGAGTGAAGCTCCTAAAATAGAAACTAATGAAAATTCAAGTACTGATTGGTGCTCAAGGTATACCCATTTAGGGCATTGAATTACATCTGAATCTTGTGTCCAAAAAATTAAATATCTGATATTAATTGCCCAATAATATAATCTAAAGTTAGGCAGGGCCATACCACCATCCTTTTTTAGTTTTTGTAAATATTTCTTACTTAGCCTTGGGTTTTTATTCTGCCAAATATATGAAACAATTTTAGAATCAATAATGTCAAAAAAGATTTCGGGACAAAAACTGGAATTGCTTGAAATAAATATAAAGATTTTGGTAGAATATTCATCTTAACCTCATTAATTTGGCCTACCAATGATAAAGACAGTGGGGACCATTTAGTAAATAATTGTTTAACATGGTCAATTAAAGGCAATAGATTAGCTTTAAATAAGTCCTTATGTTTCTTAGTAATTTTAACACCTAAGTACGTAAAATAGTCAGTTACCAATCTAAAAGGTAATTGCCTATAAATTGGGGTTTGCATATTTAATGGAAAAGTTTGCTCTTATTAAGATTTAATCTATAGCCAGAAAAAACACTAAACTGATCTAGTGGTGATAGTACTGTGGGGATAGATTCCTCTGGATTAGAAATATAAAGTAACAGGTCATCTGCATAAAGAGATATCTTATGAATCTTCTGTCCGTGAGTAATGACACATATATTTGAAGAGTCCCAGAATGCAATAGCCAAAGGTTCTAAAGCAATATCAAATAATAAAGGGCTTAACAGGCAACCTTGTCTAGTACCTCGAAAAAGCCTAAACAAAGGAGATCTTTGATTACTAGTAAGTATTGAAGTCATAGGTGTATAATAAATCATTTTAATTGCAGATATAAATTTAGGGCTAAAATTAAATTTTTGAAGTGTAATGAATAGATATTCCCATTCGACTCTGTCAAACGCCTTTTCAGCATCTAATGAAACAACACATTCTGGAATTTGGGATGAAGGGGTATATATAATATTCATTAATCTCCTAATAGTAAAATGTAAATAACGGTTCTGAATAAATCCTGTCTGGTCTTCAGAGATAATTTGTGGAAGAACCTTTTCCAATCTAAAGGCCAATATTTTGGAAAATATTTTTGAATCTACATTTAATAAAGAAATAGGTCTATAAGATGCACAATCCGTGGGATCTTTATCCTTTTTAAGAATTAAAGAAATAGTTGCTTCATTGAAAGATTGTGGTAGTTTACCTACTGACAGAGCACCTTTAAAAATTTTGACTAACCAGGGAACAAGAATATCAGAAAAGGATTTAAAAAATTCAGCTGTATATCCGTCATTACCCAAGTTCATTGAAAATATTACTTTCTTTATTTCTTCCTCTGAAATGGGAGCATCTAATGTAGAACGTTCATTTAAAGATAATTGGGGAATCTTCAAATCTCTTAAAAATTCATGTATTAAAGTAGGATCCTCAGGGGATTCTGATTGGTGTAAAGAAGAATAAAATTCTTGAAAGGATTTGTTAATTTGAACCTGATCTATCGTGTAGGTACCATCTGGTTTACGAATTTTATTAATCTGACATTTAGATAAAGTAGCTTTCAATTGGTTGGCCAATAATTTACTGGATTTGTCACCATGTATACAAAATTGACTTCTGTTTTTAAATAGTAGATTTTCAATTGAAGATGTTAATAATAAACTAGGTTGTAGTTGGAGTTCTGTTCTCTTTTTAAAAAGCTCCAGATTAGGAGTATCAGAATATTTTTTATCGATTTCTTTAATCTTGTCTGCTAATATACGTATTTCGTTATTAGTTCGTTTTTTCAATCCAGCAGAATATGAAATAATTTGACCACAGATATATGCTTTATAAGTATCCCATATTATCCCACAGGAGATTCCTTCAGTAAAATTAGTTAAAAAGGAAAATGAAATCTGTTCTTTAATAAATTGGATGAAATCTAAGTCTTGTAATAGAGAAGGGTTAAATCGCCATTGTCTGACATCAAAGGATACTTCCAGTAATTTAATTGATAAACTCAATGGGCATGATCAGAAATGGAAATTGCATTGTATTTACAGTCCATAGTAAGTGGAGCTAGTCTAGCATCAATAAAAAAATAATTAATCCTCGAGTAATTATGGTAGACATGAGAAAAGAATGAAAATTCTTTATCATATGGGTGTAGAAACCTCCAAACATCTAAAATTCCAGATTCAACTAAGAAGGAATTAATAAAGACAGTGGATTTGTTTGGAAGTGCAGGATTTGACACAGGTCTATCCATCGAAGGGTTTAGACAGCAGTTAAAATCTCCACATAATCACAGTGTATTCATTTAATTTAGGAAAAAATGCAAACAGATGTTTAAAAAATTCAGGATTACCTACATTGTGTGCATAAACATTAACAATAACAACTTTTTTGTTATGAAGTAGACCAGTAATTAATAAAAATCTAACATTTGGGTCTGATATTGTCTCATGATGGACAAATGAAATTGAGGAGTCTATAAAAATAGAAACTCCTTTTACCTTTGCTTGTGAATTTGAATGGAACTGTTGACCCCTCCAAAATCTAAAAAATGTTGATTATCTTTCTTCCTGATGTGAGTCTCCTGAACGAAAATAATCTGAGCATTTAATCTATGAAAAACTTTAAAAATCTTCTTGTGCTTAACCGGATTGTTTAAGCCGTTAACATTCCATGAAATAAAATTAATAGTCTTATCCATTTTAACAGATTAAAAAACATATGGTATGTAAAGGGTTAATCTTGGTATATGTGAGCCTTACCAGCAGGAAGAAGTAAAAAAAATGTTCAAAGAGGAAATGGATATGACGACAATTTAGAAAAATTTGTACTTTAGCCCAGAAGAAAAAAAAAACTATAAACAACCCCACCCCTGTCCCCCAACAACTCGAAAACTGGCCAATAGGCAGCCAGAAAGCTACCCTCTAATTGAACTGACCCCAGTTCTATTGGTGGCAGTAGTCCAAATTGAAAAATATACAAACCACCCATGTTTTGTCTAAAGGTGAACAACATAATCCAAACAAAGATATCGAACAAACAGCGTAGTTGTGAAATTGAAACAGAGCCAAAGGGTGTTAACAGTCGTCATTTAAAAAATACAGTTTAATAATTATTTCAAAAAGAAAGCAAACGATCTGTCATTTTGTTAAATTATTAATTATTATTAAAACAAAGCATTAAAAATATTAAAAGAAGGAAAAAAAGGTTTAAATCTAAATAATAAAGCAAGTAGGTAGTAAATCAAAGGAAAAACACTGTGTCTTTTCTGCATTTCTTAGCTTCTAAAATTAAAAGCTAGTTCAAAAGAAATTCTTCGGCCTCTTGGACGGATTTAAACCATTTGTGAGATTTATCAGGTAGTGTAACTCTCAACCTTGCTGGGAATAATAATGCAGGATGATAATTGCTTTGATAGAGACAGCCATAATTGGTTTGTAGGTCAGCCTTTCTTTTACAACTTCAGGGGTGTAATCTTCAACTATTTGAAACTTCCATTGTTTAAGTTGAATCATTCCACGTCTACGAGCGGTACGAATCACGAGTTCCTTGACGTTGACATAATGGAATCTCAGTATTACTGGCTGAGGTTTTTGATCCAGAGCAGGTTTGGATCTTAATGCTCTATGAGCCCTATCCAGAATGGGCTGAACAGGGAACATTTCGGAACCAAACACATCGACCAAAAGTTTACCAGGCACCGAGGTTACCAGTCTCGGTGTTCTCTGGAAAATTGATGATCCTTACATTTTTCCTCCTGCTGCGTCCTTCCAGGTCGATGATCCTCTGTTGTTGCTTTTCCAGGTTTTGCTTGGTCGTAATTAAAGCTTTTTCAAGTGAATGAAGTTTGGCATCTCTCTCTTTACCAGCTTGGTCGAGTGCAGAAATTAGTTGCATTTGTTTGGCATTTTCCTGGATAAGAGTATTTTGTTTGTCTTCAAAGTCCTTTAAAATGGACTTCAATTCGGCAAAGGTCTGGTCAACCTTTCTATCCAGATTAGAAATAGCTTCCAAAGTAGGTTGGTCTCCAATACCTTTACCATCAGCTGACGCTTTGGATCTGGTGCTCATTTTAACAGTTAAAGATCAAGATTAAACTTGCGCCAGTATTGTAAAAGACTTATTAGAGAGTGGTAAGTAGTAGATTGAAAAGTGCCTGGACCAAAGCCAAGTTATGACTTATTCCATCGAGCGCCACCAACAGACTATCCTTAATCAGCCCTTGGCTGTCCAAATACTTCTATATCCGATCCCTCAGAACACCTTCCAATAATTTACCGATTACTGATGTCAGGCTCACCAGCCTGTAATTATCTGGTTTACTTTTAGAGCCTTTTTTAAACAACGGAACAACATGAGCTACCCTCCAGTCCTCCGACACCACACCTGTGGCTAAGGACATTTTAAGTATATCTGCCAGGGCCCCTGCAATTTCTACACTAGTCTCTCTCAAGGTCCGAGGAAATATCTTATCAGGCCCAGGGGATTTATCTACATTTATTCACTGTAAAGCAGCAAGCACCTCCTCCTCTTTAATCTCTATATGTTCCATGATACTATTGCTTGTTTCCCTTCCTTCCATATCCACTATGCCAGTTTCCTGAGTAAATACTGATGCAAAAAAACTGTTCAAGATCTCCCCCATCTCCTGAGGCTCCACACATAGACGACCACTCTGATCTTCTAGGGGACCAATTTTGTCCCTTACTATCCTTTTACTCTTAATATACTTGTAGAAACCCTTCAGGTTTACCTTCACATTATCTGCCAAAGCAACCTCATGTTTTCTTTTTACCTTCCTGATTTCCTTTTTTAGTATTTTCTTATTTTATCTATACTCCTCAAGTACCTCATTTGTTCCTAGTTGCCTATACCTGCTATGCACCTCCCTCTTTTTCTTAACCAGAGCACCAATATCCCTTGAAAACCAAGGTTCCCTATGCTTGTTAACTTTGTCTTTAATCCTGGCAGGAACATGCAAACTCTGCACTCTCAAAATTTCTCCTTTGAAAGCCTTCCACTTACTGAACACATCCTTGCCAGAAAACAACTTATCCCAATCCACTCTTCCTAGGTCCTTTCTCATTTTCACAAAATTGGCTTTTCTCCAATTTAGAACCTCAACTCGAGGACCAGACCTCTCCTTATCCATACTTAACTTGAAACTAATGACATTATGGTCACTGGACCCAAAATGCTCACCTACACATACTTCTGTCACCTGACCTGTCTAGTTCCCTAATAGGAGATCAAGTATTGCATTCTCTCTCGTTGGTACCTCTATATATTGATTTAGAAAACTTTCCTGAACACATTTGACAAATTCCAAGCCATCCAGCCCTTTCACAGTGTGGGAGTCCCAGTCAATATGTGGAAAGTTAAAATCCCCTACTATTACAACTTTCTGTTTCTTACATCGGTCTGCTATCTCCCTACATATTTGTTCCTCCAATTCTCTCTGACTATTGGGCGGTCTATAATACAACCTTATTAGTGTGGCCACACCTTTCCTGTTCTTCAGCTCCACCCATATGGCCTCTGTAGATGAGCCCTCCGGGCTGTCCTGTCTACGCACAGCTGTGATTGTTTGGGGGGTGGGATCCGTACTGGAGAGACTGGGGAAGAGGTGTTTGGCTCTCTAATAAAGGAGGCAAGGAGTAAGTAGCATAGGCAGGTGATAGAGAAGGGACGTGTTCAGACAGGCTTGAGATGTGTCTATTTTAACGCAAAGAGTGTTGTGAACAAGGCGGATGAGCTTAGAGCTTGGATTGATGCTTGGAGCTATGATGTGGTGGCCATTATGGAGACTTGGATGGCTCCGGGGCTGGAATGGTTGATTCCAGTGCCGGGGTTTAGATGTTTCAGGAAGGACAGGGAGGGAGGCAAGAGAGGTGGGAGAGTGGCACTGTTGATCAGAGATAGTGTCACGGCTGCGGAAAAGGTGGACATTGTGGAGGGATTGTCTATGGAGTCTCTGTGGGTGAAGGTTAGAAACACAAAGGGGTCGATAACTTTGCTGAGTATTTTTTATAGGCCGCCCAATTGTGACAGGGTTATTGAGGAGCAGATAGGGAAGCAGATCCTAGAAAGGTGTGAGAATAACAGAGTTGTTGTGATGGGGGATTTTAATTTCCCAAACATCGATTGGCATCTCCAGACAGTGAGGGGTTTAGATGGGGTGGCGTTTGTTAGGTGTGTTCAGGAAGGGTTCTTGACACAGTATGTAGATAGACCTACAAGAGGAGACGCCGTGCTTGATTTGATATTGGGAAGTGAACCTGGTCAGGTGTCAGATCTCTCAGTGGGTGAACATTTTGATGATAGTGATCATAATTCTATCTCCTTTACATTAGCACTGGAGAGGGATAGGAACAGATAGACTAGAAAGGTGTTTACTTGGAGTAAAGGGAATTATGAGGCTCTCAGGCAGGAAATTGGAAGAATAAATTGGGAACAGATGTTCTCTGGGAAAAGTACAGAAGATATGTGGCAAATATTCAGGGGGTATTTGTGTGGAGCTCTGCAAAGACATGTTCCGATGAGACAGGGTAGTCATGATAGGATACAGGAACCATGGTGTACGAAGGCTATAATAAATCTAGTCAAAAGGAAAAGAAAAGCATACAAAAGGTACAGAGAGCTAGGTAATGTTAGAGATCTGGAGGAGTACAAGGCTAAAAGGAAGGAACTTAAGAAAGAGATTAGGAGAGCCAGAAGGGGACATGAGAAGGCCTTGGCGGGCAGGATTAAGGAAAACCCCAAGGCGTTCTACAAGTATGTGAAGAGTAAGAAGATGAGATGCGAAAGGATAGGGCCTATCAAGTGCAGCAGTGGGGAAGTGTGTATGGATCTGGAAGAAATAGCGGAGGTACTTAATGAATACTTTACGTCAGTATTCACTACGGAAAAAGATCTTGGGGATTGTAGTGAGGACTTGCAGCGGCCTGAAAAGCTTGACTGTGTAGTTATTAGAAAAGAGGTAGTGCTGAAACTTTTGGAAAGCATGAAGTTAGGTAAGTCACCGGGACCGGATGAGATGTACCCAAGGTTGCTGTGGGAGGCGAGGGAGGAGATTGCGCAGCCTCTGACGCTGATTTTTGCATCGTCGATGGAGACGGGAGAGGTTCCAGAAGATTGGAGGGTTGCGGATGTTGTTCCCTTATTCAAGAAGGGGAGTAGGGATAGCCCAGGAAACTATAGGCCAGTGAGTCTTACCTCAGTGGTTAGTAAGCTGATGGAGAAGATCCTGAGAGGCAGGATTTATGAACATTTGGAGAGGTATAATATGATTAGGAATAGCCAGTATGGCTTTGTCAAGGGAAGGTCCTGTCTTATGAGCCTGATTGAATTTTTTGAGGATGTGACTAAGCACATCGATGAAGGGAGAGCAGTAGATGCAGTGTATATGGATTTCAGCAAGGCATTTGATAAGGCACTCCATGCGAGGCTTATGGAGAATGAGAGGAGCCATGGGATCCAAGGGGACATTGCATTCTGGATCCAGAACTGGTTGGCCCACAGAAGGCAAAGAGTGGTTGTTGAAGGGTCGTATTCTGAGTGGAGGTCGGTGACCAGTGGTGTACTTCAGGGATCTGTTCTGGGACTCTTACTCTTTGTGATTCTTATAAATGACCTGGATGAGGAAGTGGAGGGGTGGGTTAGTAAGTTTGCGGATGACACAAAGGTTGAGGGTGTTGTGGATAGTTTGGAGGGCTGTCAGAGGTTACAGAGGGACATAGATAGGATGCAGAGTTGGGCTGAGAAGTGGCAGATGCAGTTCAACCCAGATAAGTATGAAGTGGTTCATTTTGGTAGGTCAAATATGTTGGCGGAATATAGTATTAATGATAGGACTCTTGGCAGTGTGGAGGATCAGAGGGATCTTGGGGTCCGAGGCTGTAGGATGCTCAAAGCAGCTGTGCAGGTCGACTCTGTGGTTAAGAAGGCATATGGTGTATTGTCCTTCATCAATTGAGGAATTGAATTTAGGAACCGAGAGGTATTGTTGCAGCTATATAGGTCCCTGGTCAGACCCTACTTGGAGTATTGTGCTCAGTTCTGGTCGCCTCACTACAGGAAAGATGTGGACGCCATAGAGAGGGTGCAGAGGAGATTTACAAGGATGCTGCCTGGAATGCGGAGCATGCCTTACGAAAGCAGATTGGGGGAACTCGGCCTTTTCTCCTTGGAGAGACGGAGGATGAGGGGGAACCTGATTGAGGTGTATAAGATGATGAGAGGTATTGATAGGGTAGATAGACAGAGGCTTTTCCCCAGGGCTGAATTGGTCGCCACAAGAGGACATAGGTTTAAGGTGCTGGGGATTAGGTATAGAGGACATGTCAGGGGTAAGTTTTTTACTCAGAGAGTGGTGAGTGTGTGGAACGGGCTGCCGGAAACAGTGGTGGAGGCGGGTACAATGGGGTCTTTCAAGAGACTGTTAGATAGGTACATGGAGCTGAGTAAAATAGAGGGCTATGGGTAAGCCTAGTAATTTCTAGGGTAGGGACATGTTCGGCACAGCTTTGTGGGCCGAAGGGCCTGAATTGTGCTGTAGTTTTTCTATGTTTCTATATTTTCCCTGACTAGTAATGCCACTCCTCCCCCTTTCGTCCCTCCCCCTCTATCACATCTGAAACAACAGAACCCCGGAACATTAAGCTGCCAGTCCTGCCCCTCCTGCATCCAAGTCTCACTAATAGTAATAATGTCTTAATCCCACGTGCCAATCCACACCCTAAGCTCATCTGCCTTACCTACAATACTCCTTGCATTGAAAGATGCACCTGAGAACATTTCTATCATGTACAAACCTTTGATTTCTGTCGATATCTTCAGTCCTCACATGACCTTTTTCCTCCTCTTCCTCACTGTCTGCTCTAACACTCTGGTTCCCCTCCCCCTGCAAATCTAGTTTAAACCCCCCCAGAGCAGTCACTAGCAAACCCTACCGGCAAGAATGTTAGTCCCCTCCAGTTCAGGTGCAAACCGTCCCTTCAGAACAGGTCCCACCTTCCCTGGAACAAAGCCCAATTGTCCAGAAACATGAAGCCCTCCCTCCTGCACCACCTCCTTAGCCACATATTTAGCTGCATGATCCTCCTATTTCTAGCCTCACTAGCTCGTGGCATGGGTAGCAATCCTGAGATTGCAACCTTGGAGGTCCTGTCCTTCAACTTTGCACCTAATTCTCTGAAGTTTCCTTGCAGGACCTCCTCCTCCTTCTTATCCACGTCATTGGTCCCTACATGGACCATGACATCTGGCTGCTCACCCTCCCTCCTGAGAATATCAAGAACTCGATCTGAGATATCACAGACCCTGGCACCAGGGAGGCAACAGACCATCCGGGATTCTCGATCTCTCCCACAGAATCTCCTAACTATCGAATCCCCTGTCCACTACTGCTCTTCCTCTTTTCCCTCCTTCCTTTCTGAGCTGAGGGTCCCGCCTCAGTGCCAGAGACTTGACCACTACAACTTGTCCCTGGTAGGTCGTTCCCCACCAGCAGTATCCAAAATGGTATACTTATTGTTGAATGGGTACTGCTACAGGGGTGCCTCTGCTCTTTCTGTCTATACCCCTTCCCTTTCCTAACAGTCACTCAGCTACCTGCCTCATGACTTTTAGGGTGACTATCTCCTGAAACTCCTGTCTATTTCTGCCTCTCTGCCTCACGAATGATCCGAAGTTCATCCAGCTCCTGCTCCAGTTCCCTAACACGGTTTGTCAGGATCTGCAGCTGGATGCACCTTTTACAGGTGTAGTCATCAGGGACAAGTGTGCTGTCCCTGACTTCCCACATACTGCATACGGAGCACACAACTGCCCTAACTGCTGCCTTCATTACCTACTCCTACGTTAATTAAATTAAGGGAACTTACCTGGCCTTACCTCTCTGGGTTCAATCTCTTCCTCAGCTCGCCAAAGCCTCTCGAGCCAAAGCCTCAGAGCTCCGCTCCTACCCTGAGCCACACACACACTGGCCGCTCCTCTTCAGTTACCCCTCCTTATATTGGTCCCTGCTGATTATCTCACGTACTCACTCCTTCTAATTAACCAATCAACACTCTGTTTTAAATATTCAGCCCCTACCTGCTAGACACCTGCTGCTCCAATGGCTCCTGGGCCGATCCTGTAAGGGAAAAGACCGCGCAAGAACTCCTGTAAGGACACTATCCATTTTCCTCAATTTCTCCATCTCCACCACATCTGTTCCCAAGATGAAGCCTTCTGCTGTAGAGCTTCTGAAATGTCCTTCGTCTGTAAGTGTAGCTTCCCCTCTACCATAGTTGATGGAGCCCTCTCATGTACTTCCTCCATTTCCAACATGTCAGCTCTGACTCCGACCTCTTCTCCCCAGATAGAACAGCAGTAGGACTCCCTTGGTGTTTGTCTTTCACTCTACCACCCTCAGCATCCAACATTATCATCCTCCACCATTTCCACCAGCTCCAACGATGCTCCAGAAGGCAAACTATGAAAGTAACCCATTAGAATAAATCGCCTGCTATACAGCCATCATGACTACTCTGCAAAATGGCTCTGGCTTAGATAGAAATCATGCACTTCTGAATTCCTATTGAATTTCTGCACAAGGTTGGAGTTGAGCGTTGCTGTTGTCCAATGCATCATTTGCATCAGTTAGAGAGGCTGGAGGGTGCACCATTTGTTGGTCTTGCATGCACACTGGCATCCTCCTTTTGGGCCATTCTTCAGTTCCCTGAAATAGTCAGCAAGAAGAAAAGGGAAATAAGTTATTTCAGATTTCAGCGGGGGTCTGACAAGAGAACATAGAATTGTACAGCACAGCAACATGTCCTTTGGCCCACAATGAGTGTGCCAACCATGATGCCAAATTAAACTAATCCCATCTGCCTAAACATGGTCTCTATCCCTCTATATTTCCTGAGTTGTGTGTGTGTGTGTGTGTGTGTGTGTGTGTGTGTGTGCGCGTGAGCACCTGTGCATATAACTGTGAATAACTAGCTGTCTCAGAGTGTGAGAATGTGTGAGTGTGTACCTGTGTCTCTATGTGTCTGGGTGGGAGGAAAATCTGTGTTTATCTGAATGAAAATGTGTGTGAGTGTATGCATGTGCCTGTGTCCCTGGGTACCTGACTCAGATTGTGGGTGTGTATGTGTGTCTTTGTACAGAAATCTCTGAATGCATGTGTATGTGTGACTAGTTGTCTCAGAGTGTAAGAGTGTGCAGGTTTCTTTGTCTGTGTGTGTGTGTGTGTGTGTGTGTGTGTGTGTGTGTGTGTGTGTGCGTGGGGGATATTCCTGCCTTTATCTGAAAATGAATGTGTGTGTGTGTGTGTGTGTGTGTGTGTGTGTGTATTTGTGCGCGCATGCATGTTTGTGTGGATGACTGTCTGTCTTGAATAGTGAGAATGCATGGGCATCTGACTATCTTTGAGTGTGGGTGGATGTCTTCCTCTGTGTGTGTGTGTGTGTGTGTGTGCGTGCGTGCGTGCGTGTGTGTGTGTGTGTGTGTGTGTGCACATTTGTGCACGCATGCATGTTTGTGTGGATGACTGTCTTGAAGAGTGAAAATGCATGGGCATCTGACTATCTTTGAGTGTGGGTGGTTGTCTTCCTCTGTGTGTGTGTGTGTGTGTGTGTGTGTGTGTGTGTGTGTGTGAGACACTGTCTATCTTAGAGCATGGGAATGTGTGGTTGTCTGACTACTTGTGTCTGAGTGTGTGTTGTGAATGTCTTCCTGTGTGTGTGTCCATGTCTATGTGTGTCTATGTCTGTGTGTATGCGCACGTGCGTATGTCTTTCTGACTTTCTCTGCCTGTGAATCTGTGTGTGTGCATATGAGTTACCTTTAGAGGGAACTGAGCTTTGCAGTTGAAAGCAGTTCATGTGAGATGCATTAGAAGTGCACCTCACCTTGACATACTTAGTAAATTCAGGGATTTTCCTTTGATAGGGCATAGGTACTTGGAAAGTCACTGTAGGATAGTTTTGTGGTGCCTCTCCCCTATTCCTCTTCATTGTAGCCCAGGATAGTCCTCTTATTCCCTCTGATACAAATGACTCCTACCTACTCTCCACTAACCCTTCACCACCCCAGCATCACTTTAATGTCCCACAAACATACAGCACATGCTGCAGTTCTGTGATCTAGTGGAGGATGCCCATTTGGGGGATGAGCTTTTGATGTGGTTTTAGCGCTGCAAATATCAGCAACTGTGTAAATTCATTGCTTAATTGTTGAACCTGTGCTGGTTAACTTATACGGTGGGGTCGGTCAGTGACAGCACCTGGGCTTTTACACAGAGTTCTCATTGTTCCTTACATAATTTCTCTAATATTTCCCCATGATGGAAAACTTCAACTCCACTGTCCCTGAATAAATTATTAGCTCTCCAAACCAGGATTAAAGGAATTCTGAACAAATCTCTTTTCAATGTCTTGAAAAGCAAAGAACTGCAGATGGTGGAAATCTGAAAACAAAATCAGAAAATGTTGGAAAAACCCAATAGGTCAGGCAGTATCGTGGAAAGAGAAACAGAGTTAACGTTTGAGGTTCATGTACATTTCAGATCAGAAGGAAGGTCATCAACCCAAAACATTAATTTTTTTTCTCTCTTCACAGATGCTGCCTGACCTGTTGGGTGTTTCCAGCATTTGCTGATTTTGTTGCAGATTTCCAGCAACTGCAGTTCTTTTGTTTCTTTCAATGTCTTTTTGTCTCATTTGCATCAGAGATATCCCCTGGACATCTCTCTCATTTGTATGCATGTGTGTGTGTGTTCTATTGGCTGCCTGAGTCCATCTCTTTGACTGTTTCTTCCTGCTGCTTCTGTCATTATATTGCCCTGTCTGCCTCTTTTGTTTCCATGTGTCTTTTTGTACTATTCCTTTCTTTCTTCTGCTTAATCTTCTGTCCTTTTCTCTCTGCTTTGTCTTCCTACCTATTTTTCTTCCTATCTGTTAATGTGCACCTTCATTCTGTGCATCTTTCTTTCCTCTTTTGTTCTCTCATACACTCATAACTGAGAACAACAAGATTTAAGTTCCGACAACTTTGGATCTCAGACTTTTTGTCTTTCCCTGCACTCTGACATAAATTTTTGGACACTGTATATTTATTGTGCTCTTCCTTGTTCTATCTTTGAAAAATATCCTCGGGCTCTTCCTGTGGATCAGTTTGTGTCCACCTCCATGCTGGGTTGATCTTCCCAGCCCCTCAGAGAGTCATAGAGTTATATGGCATGGAAACAGGCCCTTGGCCGAATTCATCGATGCGACCAAAACGCCCTCCTGACCTAGTCCTATTTGCATGTATTTGGCTCATATCCTGCTGAACCTTTTTGATTCATGAACTTGTCCAAATGTATTTTAAACATTGTAATTGTACCTGCCTCTCCAACTTCCTCTGGCAGCTTGTTCCATATACCCATCATCCTCTGAGTGAAATTCCTGCTCTTTAAGTCCCCTTTAATTTTTTTCCCATCTCACCTTAAACCTATGCCCTCTAGTTTTAGACTCCCCTACCCTGTGACCATCCACCATATCTATGACCCTCATGATTTTATAAACTTCCGTAAGGTCACCCCTCAGACACCTTCCTCCAGGGAAAACAGTCCCAGCCTAGCTAGTCTCTCCTTACAACTCAAGCCCTCTTGTCCCAGTAAGATCCTTGTAATCATCCTTGTGAACTTCTCTAGCTTATAGCATGACGACAGAACTGCACACAATACTCCAGGCATGGTCTTACCAACATCTTGTGAAGCTGTAACATAATGTTCCAACTCTTGTACGCAGTGCCCCATCCCATGAAGGCAAGTGTGCCGTATGCCTTCTTCACCATACCCTCCTGTGTCACCACTTTCAGGGAACTATATACTTGTACCCCTAGGTTTCTGTTCTATAACACTCCCCAGGGCCCTGATATTCACTATATAGGTATTGGTTTATTATTGTCACTTGTACCGAGGTACAGTGAAAAGCTTGTCTTACAAACCGATCGTACAGGTCAATTCATTACACAGTGCAGTTACATTGTGTTAGTACAGAGTGCATTGATGTAGTACAGGTAAAAACAATAACAGTACAGAGTAAAGTGTCACAGCTACAGAGAAAGTGCAGTGCAATAAGGTACAAGGTCACAACAAGGTAGATTGTGAGGTCATAGTCAATCTCATTGTATAAGGGAGCTGTTCAATAGTCTTATCACAGTGGGGTAGAAGCTGTCCTTAAGTTTGGTGGTATGCGCCTTCATCAGGCTCCTGTATCTTCTACCCGATAGAAGAGAAGAGAAGAGAGAATGTCCTGGGTGGGTGGGGTCTTTGATTTTGCGGGCTGCTTCACCAAGACAACGAGAGGTAAAGACAGATTCCAAGGAGGGGAGGTTGGTGTCCATGATGCGCTGGGCTGTGTCCACAACTCTCTGCAGTTTCCTGCAGTCCTGGGCAGAGCAGTTGCCGTCATACATCCAGATAGGATGCTTTCTATGGTGCATCGGTAAAAGCTGGTGAGAGTCAAAGGGGACAAACCAAATTTTTTAGCCTCCTGAGGAAGTAGAGGCACTGGTGAGCTTTCTTGGCCGTGGCTTCTACGTGATTTGACCAGGACAGACTGTTGGTGATGTTCACTCCCAGGAACTTGAAGCTCTCAACCCTCTCGACCTCAGCACCATTGATGTAGACAGGTGCATGTACATGCTGAAGTCAATGACCAGCTCTTTTGTTTTGTTGACATTGAGGGAAAGGTTGTTGTCATGACACCATTCCACTAAGCTCTCTATCTCCTTCCTGTACTCCAACTCATCACTGTTTGAGATACGGCCTACAACGGTGGTATAATCTGCAAACTTGTAGATGGAGTTAGAGCAGAATCTGGCCACAGAGTCATGAGTATATAGGGAGTAGAGTAGAAGGCTGAGGATGCAGCCTTGTGGGGCACCAGTGTTGAGAATAGTCGTGCCGGAGGTATTGCTGCCTATCCTCACTGATTGCGGTCTGTTTGTTGGAAAGTCAAGGATCCAGTTACAGAGGGAGGCGTTGAGTCCTAGGTTTCGGAGTTTGGTGACAAGCTTACTTGGGATTATTGTATTGAAGGCAGAGCTGTAGTCAATAAACAATAGTCTAACGTAGGTGTCTTTACTGTCCAGATGCTCCAGAGCTGAGCATAGGGCCAGGGAGATGGCATCCGCTGTAGACCTGTTTCGGCGATAGGCGAATTGCAGTGGGTCCAGGTTGTCTGATAGGCTAGAGTTGATGCATGCCATGACCAACCTCTTAAAGCACTTCATGATGGTGGATGTCAGAGCCACTGGTCGGTAGTCATTGAGGCATTTTACCTTGCTTTTCTTCGGTACCGGGATGATAGTGGTCTTCTTAAAGCAGGTGTGAACCTGAGATTGAAGCAGGGAGAGGTTAAATATGTCTACAAGTACTTCTGCCAGCTGATCAGCACAGGATCTGAGCACACGGCCAGAGACACCATCTGGGCCAGGTGCCTTCCTCGTGTTCACTCTCCGGAAGACTTATCTTACGTCCTCCACTGTGATCACAGGTTCAGCTGCATTGGTGGCTGTCAGGGTGGATGGTGACAATCCACTTCTCTTCTGTTCAAAACGCGCATAGAACGTGTTAAGTTCATCAGGAAGGGATGCGCTGTTGTTAGCTATGCAGCCCAACTTCGTCTTGTAGCCTGTTGTGGCATGTAAGCCCTGCCATAACTGACGGCTGGTCAGGGACTCTATTTTGAGTCAGTATTGCCTCTTGGCATCCCTGATAGCTATATGTTCTGCCCTGGTTTAACTTCCCAAAATGCATCACTTTGCACTTATCTAAGTTAAATTCCATTCTCTATTCATTTGCCCACTTTCCCTGTTGATCTACATCCTCTTTTAACCTTTGACAACCTTCTTCACTGTCCACCAAACCACCAATTTTGTGTCATCTGCAATCTTACTAATCATGCCACCTACATTCTCATCTGAATCATTAATATATATGACAAACAACAGGGGATCCAGCACCAATCCCTGCTGGTCACAGACCTCCAATCTGAAAAACAATCCTCTACTATCACAGTGTGTCTTCTTCCACCAAGCCAATTTTGTATCCAGTTGGCCAACTCACCATGATCTCATGTGATCTAACCTACTGGACCAGGTAGTACCTTGTCAAAATCCTTGCAAACGTCCATGTAGACAACCACGCTGCCCTCCTCAATCTCTTTGGTCACCTCTTCAAAAAACAGTTAAATTCATGAGACATGGTTTCCCACTCACAAAGCCATGCTGACTATTCCTAATCAGTCCTTGCCTTTCCAAATGCAGATAGATCCTGCCTCTCATAATCCTCTCCACTAATTTTCCCACCATTGATGTTATGCTCACTGTCCCATAGTTCCCTTGCTTGTCCTTGCAGCTCTTCTTAAATAAAAACACAACATTAGCCACCCTCCAGTCTTCTGGTTCCTCACCTGTGGCTAAGGAACTGACCTAATGTCCCTTTTATCTAATTACTTCCCACAACATCCTAGGATACACCTGGTCAGGCCCCAGGGATTTATCCACCTCTATGTGCCTCAAGACCATCAGCAACTCCTCTTTCATAACATCAATATGTTTCAGGACATTACTGTTCTCTTCACTGAATTCCCTAGCTTCCATGATCTTCTCCACAGTAAATGCAGACAATAAACATTCACCTAAGATCTCACCCATCTACTGTTGCTCCACACACAGATTACCACACTGATCCCTCCCTAGTTACCCTTTTGCTCTTAATGTACATATAAAATCTCTTAGTATTCTCCTTTATCTTATTTGCCAAATATATCTGATGTCCCCTCTTTGCTCTCCTGATTTCCTTTTTAAATGAATTCTTAGATCCCTTATACTCCTCAAGGGATTTGCTTGATCCCAGCTGCCTATACCTGACATGCCACTTCAATATCTCTTGTCAGCCAAAGTTCCTTAATCTTGCCAGCCTTGCCCTCACTCGCCTCAGAAGGAACATGCTGGCCCTGAACTCTCCCTATCTCACTTTTAAAAGCTTCCCATTTGCCAGAGATCACTTTATCTGCTAACAACCTCTCCCAATCACCCTTCGCAAGTTCCTGACTGATACCATCACAATTAGCCTGCCCCAATTTAGGACTTTAACTGTGGACCAGTCCTACCTTTTTCCATATCTATTTTAAAACTATTATGGTCACTGGTCCCAAAGTGCTCTCCCACTGACAGTTCAGCCACTTGCCCAGCCTCATTTCCCAAGAGGAAGTTGAATGTTGCCCCTCTCCAGTAGGGCCATCTACATATTGCTTGAGAATTTTTCTCCTGGATGCACTTAACAAATTCTGCCCTTACTCACTTTTAATTTCTTAACACTTTTTAATTCCCTGATACTTTCAAGACCCATTTGTTGCTAAGGTTGCAGGCTGGGAGGTGGAAGATTACATAAATCATGCAGCCCCAGTAGGTCTGGAAGTGCGAGTTGGTTACACACTCTGAATATGACTAACGATCACAACTCTGAATGGAGCTTCAAACACATCTCCGTGCATAATAAGCAGTCTTGAGTGAGTGTAATTGTAGGGTTCAGCCTTTCTTCTTTCAGCCACTTCATTTGCGGTCGAGTAATCCTTCAGCCAAGCAGTGGTCCAAGCACCGAGTGACCTTGACACTTAGTTGATTTCCATTCTGTCAAAATCAAAGCTGCTGATGATTCATTGCTTCCATCACTTAAGCAACATTTTGCCAGCGGTTGGGCTGAGCACTGGGTCCACACTGTCACAAGATACCTACTGCTGGGTGACCAGACCCTTGTTCTGACAGGCGGTTCGGTTTCCAAAGCCCTTTAGTTGATCGCTCCACAATATTGCTGGAACTTGAGGATGCTGGTGGAGTGTTGAAATCATCCTCAAATCAGTTTAATATGTAATCAGTGTAGCCTCATCCATGACCATACTGACGATATTTTCAGCAAAAGTCTCCCAGGTTTAAGCTAGAGAATTTTTGTCTGTGACAGGGAGTAAAGGTTTAATTAAGGGGCATCATATCTGATGGTTGAGTTCGAATGAGACAAAGATCCACCTCGGAGCTCGTATTTTTCTGTTGGACCGCTGGATTCTCTGGAACCATTCCTTTCAGTTGGAACTGCCTCTCTTAAGTTGAACTAATTAGCAAATTGACAGAGAGCCTGCTATTCAGTGGGGACCTTCTGCTTTTCACAGCTCAGTCTCCCAGACACTGCTGCTTGCATTCACAAGACCAATTGCGCCACCATCCCAACACAGTTAGTTCTCTAACTAGCACTTTGTGAGCCAGCGTGCTACTTATCGTTCCTGTGAAAACTGGGTCTGCCAGAGAGCCAAGTGTGTTGGAGGAGCTGTTTGCAGTTCTGGTGCTGAACCAAAGACTGGAGTAAGAGCCCTGCATCCCCGAAACGTGCTGAGAGCAGCCCTGTGCTGTGAAGCTTCTTCACCCCGGCTTGTGCGCATTATTTATTGGGATGAAATGTTTGCCCGACTGCTGTGCAAGGTGTGTGCTGCGTACTGAAGACATTTGAGAAATGGGGAAAGACAGAAATTTGTCACGGCACTTTCGGTATGAATCTTAAGTTCTTGCAGTAGTAGAGGCTCAGCTGGATTCTTTAAACTACACAGGGATTCAGCAACGCAGCCCCGCTTAATAGGAGAGTGGACCAAATAAGATTAATTTCTTTTTATGCCTCGGGATGAAGCCGAGGAAGTAAATACAAAGCCAATTCTTGCTTAGCTACTGCTTTCAAAGAGAGAGAGAGGGAGAGAGAGAAGGCAAGAGGAGGGCAAAGTATGAGCGTGCGTTACCAGACGGTGATTAAATTTTCAGCCTTTACCGTCTATTGTTCCTATTGAATAAGGAGAACGTTGTGGCCGATTTTCTTATCATTGGGCTGTGGTTTCGAGATACTCAAGTGCTGGTTAGACCTGTGTTTTGGATTAAACAACCCAGCATTGGAATACTCACTTGATAGTTTCTTTTCTTTCTAGAAATTTGCAAACCTATCACAAGTACAGTTCTGATTGGACAATTTAATTACCGTTTTACAAGCCTCTTAGTCAGTTGGACTCTGCAATATCACCTAGTGCAAATTCCATTTTAACCCTTGTCGTGCTGGATGGATAGTTACAGTGAATGAGCCTTTCCCTGCTTAATAAACTCCATAGTACACAAGATCATTACTTTGCTGAATATGGAGTGTATAGCGAGAATTTCTCGCCCTACACCACAACAGATTTTGCTACACTATGTACCGTAACGCTTTGCAGGTATATACACTTCTGCAAATGGGCCGGTCACTAGTTCCGATCGGAACCGCGGGCATTCAGCGGCTGAAACCGAAGTAAGTCCTGGCCTTCCGCTCGGGACTCTCTGACAGATGGAGCCGAGCGGCGGAGCCCAGGCTTGCTCGGGTTCCGCAGCATTAAGCTGAGCAGCCTTCCTGCTGGATCCCGTGCTGTGCCAGACTCGATACAGCGTTCAAGACCACGTTGATTTCTACCGGGAATGTAGGTCACAAAAATAGATAAAGGGGACATTAGGTTAGATCATTTAAAAGTCATTTTGCTTTGATGTTTGTAAGTATCTTGTATTTTTAAAAACATAATTTTGATTATTTACTTAAATTGTGTTTCTGAATTTCAGAGATATTTAAAATCTATTAAGATCAGTTATAATTTTTACAGCTGGTAAACTAGGGGCAGAGCTTTGCTGGCTGACAGCTGTCAGGGGTGGGGCTTCCTCACTGTGTCACCTGAGGCCCTGCCCCCATCTCAACCATGCCCCTGAACTCCAGGTTACCCAGGCTTAAGTGGGCAGAGGACTAGTGCGATGCCTAGACTAGCCCATTATGTAATTCTTACTGTACTGAATATGGGAGAGTTACACGATGAGTATTACCCATTGAATAAAAAACACTTTCTTATTATTACACAAGCAGTCTGTACTCTCTTAAACTTTTTACAAAGATATTATTACAATGAAAAGGAAGAGGTGAATTTGCTCAGGAACTTTTCCCTTCCACCATTATAATTGCTTTTTGCTGAAGCTACAGAAGCAATTACTCAATGGAATTCCCCACCCATGACAGGCTTTAAGGATTAATTAAATGACACATTTAATATACAGGTGATGTGGATAATTATCACAGTGTGAGGCCACAGGTAGTTTAATTTGGGTTAATTCCAGAGGTGTCATTAATAACTCTTCCTTCTGGTTGATTGATGTTTTGAAAGTGATCTGCTGCTAATTAAGGGCAGATTATATTGTTAATAACCAGGGGATTTCACAATTATTACACAAGACTAACAGCAAGACTTGTAAAGAGATGTTTGAAAAATGTTATCAGATTGGTACCAAGCTGATTTCTGTGATTTTAAATGGGTATTATCATTAAAATCCATATCATCTGAGGATATTATGTCCAATACTGACTGTCAGAGTTTGAATCCAGATGAGGAATGGCTTACCCTTGGCAGTGTAGAGGGAGATTTACTCTGTGTGTCCAATATATATTGAACCTCACCTGGTTATGTCTAATAGGACAGTGTGGAGGGAGTCTCAGTTTGTATCTAACCCATTCTGTATATTTCCTGGGAGTGCTCATTGGGACAGAGCAAAAGAAGCTTTCCTGTGACTAACCTCTATTATATCTCCTTTGGGAATGTTTGAAATTGGAAATTGTTTATTTATTCAACAACCACATTACTTTCATTAAAAACTGCAGCTTTAGCTTTAGATCCCATGACCTAACATTATTCCCGCTCCTCACCCTCATTAGTATGTGAAGCAGGCATGGTTCTGGGCTGTGTGGGTAACAAAGCATTTAGCTCTCAGCCTTGGCATGGATTGTCTTGTTTTTGTTTCATTTGTGTGTTAAACTCATGGTCCCCATCAAAGCTGTTAAGAAAATAAGCTTCCCATTTAGATTTTGCCATGAGATTTTTCCTTCCCTGGTGTAGGACTGAGCCACATAAGCCTAGGAGGCTTGATGAATGGTTTGTGATGGGCAAACTAGCCCTCATCTGGGGGACCAAAGGATATAATATCATCTTACAGGTTATTAGAAATGTCAGACAATGCATTACAGGCAGAGTCCATAACTCAGCAGGTGTACTACAGACAAAGTACTCCTTGGGGCAGTATAGGTGATTTTCCTCTATCAACTGCCATCTTTATTCCTGGTGCAGGTCAAGTTCTGCAATCATCTTTGGCACAGTATAGGTCAGTGTTCTTCAAAGTAAGGCTGTCAGCCAGTGGAGGCTCCTATCAACCCTAAATGTGGCCAGGAGTCAAGGGATAGAGCAGGGCAGGAACATATGAAGGTGTGCGGATGGAGTGCGGGGGAAAATGGGCCAAGTGTATGGACAGAGTACTATGGAAGTATGGCCAGGTGTACATTGGAAGCTGGGGCCTAAAGCATGCTGGGAATGGGAGCTGGGGATCAGAGTGTGGCTGGGAACATTAGAGGGGTCTACAGAGGGATGGGGTCTGTGGGAGGCCAACAGGAGTTCAAAGGTCAGAGGCAGAGTTAGTGGGATGAAATTCTTAGGCTCAGAGGGACACAAACATGCACAAGCTTGGCTGAGGGGGACAAACGGCATGTTTCCAGGCTGACATTACTAAGACTTCAAGGGATACGGACTAGCTGAGTGAATGGGCAGGAACACCTCAGATGGAACACAAAGTGTAAAAATGCAGGACCATCCACAGTGCATATAACAGATACTCTGCAAATACCCTGTTAAGTGGTGTGATCAACGGGACCTGGCTGTGCTACACAAAAAATGGAAGGGCACTAGGCATCAAGCAATTAAGAGACCCAATGGTATATTCACCTTTTTTTACGAGAAAGTTTGATTACAAGTCTAAGGAAGTCTATTGCAATTGCATAGGGTTTTGGTGCGACCACATACAGTTTCAATCTCCTTACCCAAGAAAGGATGTACTTGTTACTGAGGGAGTGCAGTGAGAATTCAGTTCTAGGGCTGTTGTGTTTATTGTATGAGGAGAGATTAAATAGACTGGGATGGAATTCTTCAGAGTTTAGAAGAATAAGAGGGGATTTTTTTGAAATTTACAAAATTCCTAAAGATTTAAAATTTAAAATTTAAAAAATTCCTGCCTACATGCTGTAGGCAGGGCAGATGTTTCCATTGACTGAGGGGTCTAGGGCCAAGGGCATAATATGAGAATAAGGGGTAGGCTGTTTAAAACTGAGATAAGGAAAGATCTCTTTAGAGGGCAGAGAATTCACTTTCTAGATATCAGTCATTATGTTTATTCAGAAAAGAGATCAATAGGTTTCTGGGCATTAAAGGAATCAAGCACTGATCTCTCCTGTACCCCACCAGTGCATAACCTGCCAACCCGAACACCATCTGTTTATTCCAATTCTTTGCTTTGTCAAATAATCGATTCTTAATCTGTCTCAGTACAGTATCCACAATTCCATGCACTGTAACCTTGTTGACCAACTTCTTGTGTGAGACCTTATTGAAAGCCTTTGGAAATTCAAATACACTCCACCCATGGTTGGCCCTCACTCATTCTACTAGTTACATCTTCAAACTCCAACAGGTTAGTCAAACATGATTTTGCTTTCATAAATCCACATTGAGAGCATCCTCGATCTCTAAGGCCATCTCTTGTAAATCATAAGGTCCTAGGAATTTATCAGTGTTCAAGCTCACCAGTTTTTCTAGTGCTGATACTGCATTTCTTATCTTCATCATTCTTTATAGATCTTTAATTTACAAATATATCTGGGTTTCCAAGACAAGCACAAAGTAATTGTTTAATTTCTCTGCCACTTCCTTACTCCCCATTCTCTCAGTATGTAAGGAGCCCACTTTTACCTTTGGTAGTCCTTTTCTTTTTCCATACTTGTATAAGCTTTTGCAATCATTTTTCTGTTTCTCACCCATCTATACTCAAACTATCTTGCCTTTTGTCTTTAAATCAATTTCTTGGTCCTCCTTTGCTGAGTTCTAAAATGCTCCCAATCCTCAGGTCTACTGCTATTCATGGCAACTTTATAAGCCTCTTCCTTGGATTTAACAGTATCTTTAATCTCTCTTGTCAGCAACAAATGAATCACTTTTCCTGTATATTCCAAAAATAGTTCATAGTGTTTCACCTGGGAATAAAAGAACATGTTTTGAGTACATTAAGTACAAGTGAAATGCATCCCACTGTATTTTTGTTAATCCTTTTTATAATATTGACTATGTACTGTCAGTGACTGATCAATATATTCACCCTTAGAGCTTATTCTTTGCCACTTTTGCTAATCATACAGAGTTACAGCACAGAAACAGGCCCTTCGGCTTATTGAGTTTGCAATGACTGTCAACAACCCATTGACACTAATCCTACATTAATACCATTTTTTACTTTCCCTACATTCCCATCAACTACCTCAGATTCTACCACTCACCTACACACTAGGGGCAGTTTACAGTGGCCAAATAACCTACAACTCTCACGTCTTTGGGATGTGGGAGGAAATTGGAGCACCCAGAGAAAATCCACATGGCCACAGGGAGAACATGCAAACTCCACACAGAAAGCACCCAAGGTCAGAACTGAACTCAGATCTGTGGCACCCTGAAAAAACTGCTGTACTAGCTGCTTCACATAACATATCCTCCTGTTCTGTGCCTATGTTATTGCACTGCATTAGATAATTTCATGCAGATCTAAATACAGATTTGTGTTACTCATACTCCATATTTACAAACTGCATTTATTGAAATTGCATATTGTTATCAACACAGTACATTTTCTGTGAGGTTTTCAAACTCTCATTCCAGTTCTTTTATTCTCCATCAGCTCACCACATTTATTACTCACTGCCAGGCAATACCTCAGCTGTCTTGCTCTTTTTCCAGTGTGGACAATCATTGTGTATCCATATTTCCTGTTCCAGTGTGCAATGCTTGATTTTTATCTGCATTAACATCATTGGTAACAATTCATAGCTCAGCAGCATTCAATTCTGTATCAACTAATTAAGTTGTTTTTGGTGAGCTATGCTTTATTAGTTGTCAGACCTTGAAGCTGGAGTTCTTAAAATAATTAACCAGCATTTTTTGTGAGATATCCTTAGATTTTTAAGGAACATCTTAACTTTAATGCTGGCTGGTACACAAATGCTTTTTGTAAATTAATTTATGGAATGTGAACATCACTGAGAAGGCTGCAATTTATTACTTATCCCAAGGGAATGGAGTGCTGAGAGCTACCAAAATAGGCTGGGGTCTGACCTGTGCTGTGCAACTTTAAATCTGTGGAGAAATCTATTTTCAGGTGTTCTCACTGTTCAGCAACAGAGTTTGAATTGCCTTCTCTTGAGTACGTATTGCTCTGTGGGAATGAGGTCCCTTGGATGACTGAGACTGACTAGTTGTAGAAATTATGATGGAGATGAGGTAAAACCACAGTTAAGTTAGATCTCTTTTATATACACTCATCAATCATTCATATCGCATTCAATCTTCAAGTGGAACCAAAGCGGGACTTCTATAAAAGAACAAGTTCTTTTGATTGGAACAAGTAAATCAGTGAATTCAACCATAATCATAGTTTTATATATTTGTTTAATAAGAAGTAAATAAATCGAGACTCAATTGTTGCACTTCACTAGTGAAGAGTCAAGAATTGCACTTGTGAAGGTTGGGATGGGACTGATTCAAAATAAAACAAAAGATGGAATAGCAACCTGTCTACCCAAAACCCACAAAAAACTTCTGAACTTTAGTCCAATGTAGAAAACAATGTAGGAAAATGCAGGAAACTTGGGAGCTCATTTACAGCTAAGTCCCACAATTAACAATGCAAAAGTGACCAGATAATAACTAGGGCAGTACAGTATTTTTGAGCACTGTGCAACTGAAATTCTATGTATAAGGCATGGAAATGAGGTCACTAGAAAATGATGGAAATATCCAGCAGGTTTTAGATTGAAGACCCTCTGTCAGAACTAGGAAAGAGAAAAAGTTTAGTTTTAAGTTGCAGAGAGGGCGGGGGAGGGATGGATAGGACAAGGGGAACATATCTGATCTGATGAGGCCAGGGTCACCATGGGGATGACCTATAAATAGGTCACCTAGCTGATAGATTGATGACAAGATTTAGAGAGGGAGAGAATATGTACAAAGGAACATAAAAGCTAAGAAATGAAGGCAGTCACAGAGAGAAAACACAAACAGAGGAATATGTAAACTGCAAATTGCAGAGCTGTGGGAAATGCCCAGCAGGTCAGGCTGTGCTAATAGAGTCATAGAGCAATACAGCACAAATACACGCCCTTCGGCCCAATGAATCCATACCGACCATGGTGCCCACCCATCTAGTCCCAGCTTCCTGTGTTTGGCCCATTTCCCTCCAAGCCCTTCCCCTGCATGTACCTATCCAAGTGCTTCTTAAATGATACTGTTGTACCTGCCTTAACCACTTCCTTTGGCAGCTCCTTCCATATACTCACCACCCTCTGCGTGAAAAAGTTGCCCCTCAAGTCCCTTTTAACTCTTCCCCCTCTCACCCTAAACCTATGCTTCCTAGTTTTGTACTCCCCTACCCTGGGGAAAAGACTGATACCATCCACCTTATGTATGTCCCTCATGATTTTATAAACTTCCATAAGATCCCCCTCATTCTTCTATACTCCAAAGAGTAAAGATGTAGCCTGGCCAATCTCTCCCTATAACTCAGGCCCTCTAGTCCTGGCAACATCCTCGAAAATCTTTTCAGCACTCTTTCCAGTTTAACAACGCCTTTCCTATAACAGGGTGACCAAAACTGTACACAGTACTCCAAGTGCGGCCTCACCAACGACTTACTATATATAACTGCAACATAACGTGCCAACTCCTATACTCAATGCCCTGACTGATAAAGTCCAGCATTCTAAATGCCTTTTCACCGCCCTGCCTATCTGTGACACCACTTTCAACGAACTATGCACTTGTACTCCTGGGTCCCTCTGTTCCATTACACTCCCTAGTGCCCTATCATTCATAGTATAAGTCCTACGCTGGTTTGACTTTCCAAAACGCATCACCTCACACTCTCCCTATAATCTACAATAACCTTCTTCACTATCAACAACACCTAATTTCGTGTCATCCGCAAACTTACTGATCAAGCCTTGTGCATCCGCATCCAAATCATTCATATAAATAACAAATAACAAGGGTCCCAACACCAACCCCCGTGGCACACCACTAGTCACCGGCCTCCATTCCGAGAAACAACCTTCAACCACCACCCTCTGCTCCCTACCTCCGAGCCAATTTTGAATCCACCTAATTTGCTCTCCCTGGATTCCATGGAACCTAACCTTCCAGATCAGCGTACTATGTGGGACCTTGTCAAAGACCTTGCCAAGTCCAAACAGACAACAGCCACTGCCCTTTTTATCTATCTTTTTGGTTACCTCTTCAAAAAATTCTCAAAGGTTTGTCAAGCACGACTTTCCATGCTCAAAGCCATGCTGACTCCTCCTAATCAGACTTTGTCTATCCAAAGCTTGTCCCTCAGAATTCCCTCCAGTAACTTTCCCACTACTGATGTTAGGCTGACCAGCCTGCAGTTCCCTGGCTTGTCCTTGCTATCTTTCGTAAACAATGCAACAACATTAGCCACCTTCCAGTTTTGGGGAACTTCACCAGTGGCAAACAATGAAGCAAAAATCTTAGCAAGGGCCTTCACAATTTTTCCACTAGCCTCCCACCAAGTCCGAGGATGTACTCGGTCAGACCCTGGGGATTTATCCACTTAATGCACTGCAAGGCTACAAATACCTCCTCCCTGGTAATACAAATGTTCTCCAAAACATCTCCACTAGTTTCCCCTACCTCTTGAGCAGCCATGATTTTCTCCTCAGTAAACACTGAGGAGAAATATTCATCAAGAATCCCACCCATCCCCTGCTCCTGCAGCTCAAGACATGGGCAGCCCTGCTGATCTCTAAGGGGACCTACACTCTCCCTGGCCACCTTTTACTCTTAATATAGCTATTGAAGCCCTTTGGATTTTCCTTAACCTTACCTGCCAGATCCATCTCATTCCCTTTCTTTGCCTTCTTGATTTCCCTCTTAAGAGTATTCTTAGTCTTTTTATAGTCATCGCAGGATTCACTCGTTCCTGACCTCCTAAACACAATGTACGCTTCCTTCTTTTTCTTGCCCAGAGCCTCAGTATCTCTCGTCAGCCAAGATTCCCTAAACTTACCAGATTTACCCTTCACCCGAACAGAAACATGCTGCTCTTGGACTCTTGATATCACACTCTTAAAAGCCTCCCACTTGCCATTTGTTCCTTTCTCTTCAAACAGACTCACCCAATTGACCTCTGTCGGATGCTCTCTCCAATAGAGAGAGAAAGTTGAACCAATATTTTAGTGAGCTTGAGGAACGGAACTTCATCTGTTATTTGGGCATATTGTAGCCTTCCAGACTTGATACTGAATTCTCCAATGTCAGGTAACTCATTTTCAGTGCTAGTATTAGAACCAGACAGTTCTTTTGTGGGTCATCCGTCTGCAATATTGGCTCAGTTGCTCTCTTTCCAATGGTACAGCCTGATCTACCAGGCATTTCCCTCAGCTCTGAATTTCACAGCCATTATATTCCTCTGTGTGTGTTTTTTCTCTCTGTAACTTCCCAGATGTTATTGTTTTTGTGTCCCTTTTTTCAAGTCCTCTCTCTCTAACTTCCTTATTTAATTTAACAACCAGATGGTTTCTTCAACAGCTCCTCACTACAGCAACACTGGCCTCACCTTATCAGAGATATTCCCTTGTCCTCTCCAGCCCTCCATCCTCTCTGCATCTTAGGAGTGACATGTTTTCTCTCTTTCCCACTTCTGATGATGACCCTTTGACCTGAGATGTTAATTCTCTTTCTCCACAGATGCTGCCTGACCCATTGAGTGCTTCCAGCATTTTCTGTTTTTATTTCAGAATTCCAGTATCTGCAGTTTTTTTGATTTTTGTGGAAATGAGGTCATTCTGTGTGAATAGTGCAGTTCATCACTACTCTTTCCAGGGTGTCGGACTTGGAATTCATAGGATCTCTCGGTGGGTGAGTATTTGGGGTGGGTGACCACCGCTCCCTAACCTTTAGCATCGTCATGGACAAGGTTAGGAGCAGAGAGAACAGGAAGCTATTTAATTGGGGAAGGGAAAATTATGAGACTATAAGGCTAGAACCTGAGAATGTAAACTGGGATGACATTTTTGAAGGGAAATGTACTATGGAGATGTGGTTGTTGTTCAGGGATCTCTTGCAGGGTGTTAGGGATAAATTTGTCCCAGTGAGGCAGAGAAAGAATGGCAGAGTGAAGGAACCGTGGGTGACAAGAGAGGTGGAACAACTAGTTAGGAGGAAGAAGGCAGCATATATAAGGTGTAAGCAGCAAGGGTCAGATAGGGCTCATGGGGAATATAGGGTAGAAAGGAAGGAACTTAAGAAGGGGCTGAGGAGAGCAAGAAGGGGACATGAAAAGGCCTTGGCGAGTAGGGTTAAGGATAATCCCAAGCCTTTTTTCACGTATGTGAAGAGCAGAAGGATGACGAGAGAAAAGGTAGGACTGATTAGAGACAAAGGTTGGAAGACGTGCCTGGAAGCTGTGGAAGTGAGTGAGGTTCTCAATGAATATTTCGCTTCAGTATTCACCAAAGAGAGGGGCCTTGATGACGCTGAGGACAGTGTTGGTAAGGATAATGTTCTAGAGCATGTAGAAATCAAGAGAGAGGATGTGTTGGAGCTGTTAGCAAATATTAGGACAGATAAGTCCCCGGGGCCTGACTGAATATCCCCCAGGCTGCTCTGCAGGGTGAGGGAGGAGATTGCTGAACCATTAGCTAGGATCTTTGATTCCTCGTTGTCCACGGGAATGGTACCGGAGGATTGGAGGGTGGCAAATGTTGTCCCCTTATTCAAAAAAGGTAGTAGGGATAGTCCAGGGAATTACAGACCAGTGAGCCTTACATCTGTGGTGGGTAAGCTGTTAGAAAGGATTCTAAGAGATAGGATCTATGAGAATTTAGAGAATCATGGACTGATTAGGGACAGCCAGCATGGCTTTGTCAAGGGAAGATCATGTCTCACAAGCCTGATAGGATTGTTTAAGGAGGTGACCAGGAAGATTGATGAAGGTAGTGCAGTAGATGTGGTCTACATGGATTTTAGTAAGGCGTTTGACAAGGTCAGAGGGCATGGGATCCAAGGAGGCTTGGCCGTGTGGATTCAGAATTGGCTTGCCTGTAGTAAGCAGAGGGTTGTGGTAGAGGGAGTGCATATAGATTGGAGAGCTGTGACTAGTGGTGTCCCACAAGGATCAGTTCTGGGACCTCTACTTTTCGTGACATTTATTAATGACTTGGATGACGGGGTGGAAGGCTGGGTTAGCAAGTTTGCAGATGACACAAAGGTTGGTGGTGTTGTGGATAGTGTGGAGGACTGTTGAAGCTTGCAGAGGGATATTGATAGGATACAGAGCTGGGCTGATAAGTGGCAGATGGAGTTCAATCTGGAGAAGTGTGAGGTGGTACACTTTGGAAGGACAAACTCCAAGGCGGAATACAAGGTAAATGGCAGGATTCTGGGTAGTGTGGAGGAGCAGAGGGATCTGGGGGTTCATATCCATAGATCACTGAAAGTTGCCTCACAGGTGGATAGGGTAGTTAAGAAAGCTTATGGGATGTTAGCTTTCGTAAATTGTGGGATCGAGTTTAAGAGCCACGAAGTAACGATGCAGCTCCACAAAACTCTGGTTAGACCACACTTGGAGTACTGTGTCCAGTTCTGGTCGCCTCATTATAGGAAGGATGTGGAAGCGTTGGAGAGGGTGCAGAGGAGATTTACCAGGATGCTGCCTGGTTTAGAGAGTATGGATTATGAGGAGAGACTAAGGGAGCTAGGGCTTTACTCATTGGAGAGAAGGATGATGAGGGGAGACATGATAGAGGTGTACAAAATATTACGAGGAATAGATAAAGTAGACAGCCAGCGCCTCTTTCCCAGGGCACCAATGCTCAATACAAGAGGGCAAGGCTTTAAAGTAATGGGTGGGAAGTTCAAGGGAGATATCAGAGGGAGGTTCCTTACCCAGAGAGTGGTTGGTGCATGGAATGCGCTGCCTGGGGTAGTGGTGGAGACAGGTACGTTGGTCAAATTCAAGAGATTGTTAGATAAGCATATGGAGGAATTTAAAATAGGAGGATATATGGGAAGAAGGGGTTCGATAGTCTTAGGCGTGGTTTAAAGGTCGGCACAACATGGTGGGCCGAAGGGCCTGTATTGTGCTGTATTTTTCTATGGTTCTATGGTTCTTTGGACATGTACAGTGTAACATGACTGTAATACAATGCTCATTTGCAGCATTAGAAGCAGAAAATAAGTAACACTTTCCTGCTTTAAAACTCTGTCACTCACAGACTTGACATGTATTGCAGGTGTGCTAGTTGGAGGGCTGTACTGAATTCAGGAAGTTGACTGGGAAATCAGAATGCAAGGAAAATCTGTGTCTATGATTTTTTTTGGTGAGATTACCTGCCATTATTACCTCTTTGTGGTAATAATGGCAGGTTACACCTCTGTGGCGTTTTCTCTGGGTGTGCTGGAGCTTAAGTAAAAAAAGATCTCAGGAGCATAAGCGGCTGCGGAAGCTGATGGATGGCGCCTTGTGTCTGAAAAAGATAGTTCTTTTCAGAAAATGGTGGAAACAGCAAATCAGACAGCATATGTGGAAAGAGAAACAAAGTTAGTATCTCAGGTCTTGGACCTTTGACAAAAAGGAAAGAGAAAATAAATTGCAGAGAAGGTGGAGAAGGTATGGGAGAGAAATTCCCTTCATCTTACCTGTAGTTTGAGAATAATCGGTTGCCCTTTTCAGCTGAGATGAGGAGGAATTTCTTTTCTCAGAGGGTATTGAATCTTTGGAATTCTCTAGTCCTGAGAGCTGTAGAGAATTTGAAGATTGACAAACACTTATACTGCAAGGGAATCAAGGGGTATGGGGAGAGAACAGGAAACAGTAGGTGGCACATCTGGTAGAGCCGCTGCCTCACCGGTGACCCGGGTTCAATCCCAATTTTGGCTGCTGTCTGTATGGAATTTGCCTGTACTCCCTGTAACACTGTGGGTTTCCTCTGAGTGCACCAGTTTCCTCCCACATCCCAAAGTTGGCAAGTTGGTGTGTTAATTGGCCACTGTAAATTGTCCCTAGTGTGTAGTTGAATGGTAGAATCTGGGGGAGGGGGGAATTGAAGAGAATGTGAGGAGAATAAAAGGTGGCATTAATGTAGAATTAGTGTAAAATTGATGGTTGATGGTTCGTGCAGACTCCATGCCTTATCTGTCTTTGACTGTATGAAAGTGTGTTGAGGGCAAAATTGGATCAGCCATGATTTTAGTGAATCGGCTTGAGGGCTGACTGCTCCTTGTTCTAAGCCACGTTTTCAGAGAGTTTGCATGATTCTTTTGGAGAAAAGCAGGCGGTCAACGTTTCGGGTCAGGACCCTTCTTCAGGTATTCATGCCGTTAGGCTGCAAGGTTCCAAGATGGAAAATGAGATTCTGTTCTTCCAGTTTGCACTTGGAATTCTCCTGGCAGTGGAGGAAGCCAAGGACTGTCATTATCAGTGATAGTGTGGGAAGGGGAGTTGAAGTGACCTGAAACGTTAACCGCCTGCTTTTCTTCATAGATGTTACCTGGTCTGCTGAGTTCCTCCAGCGTCATAGTGTTTTTTTGTCTAGATTCCAGCATCTGTAGTCCTTCGTTTCTCCTGCATGATTCTTTCCCTGCTATATTAAGCCTTTGTACAGAGGATAGATCTTGGGGACAAGGGCTATCCCCTTGTTCCTTGTCATTTGATTACCACCCTTGCTCCAGTTAGTGCTTTACTATGATGAGCACAGGAGCCGTCTAACTGCCCAAGGTGTGATTCCAGTCCTGCACCACTCTGTGGTACTGTCCAGAGTGTTCCTGTGGTGTGCTCCACAACCTAATTATCTCATGAAGCTGGCACATTAGCTTTCCTTTGCCCTGCGCTAAACTGCAGCCTGAAGTGTCTGTTCATGTAAAACACATACCTTTAATCTAGCCTGTTCAACCTTGCGAAGCATGATGGTGTCAGGTTCAGTGACACACTTTCCTCCTCCCTTCTGTGAGGTGCTTTTTGTGCAGCATAAAGATGTCCACATTTTTGTCACCAGTGGCATCCTCAGCTTCAGCAGGGATGATACTCTGTAAAAATGCAATGCTCCTATCGAGTCTGATAGGACCTCTCCTCCAGTCTGATCAATCTTTGTGATTGGAATGGTCTACCTCCAAGTTTGCTAGGACAGGCCGCTGTTGTGGGTGACCTTATCTTTCCTAATATCGCAGAGCGTTCAAATCAAAGTGTTGTAATTATATGATTTTTAGAGTTCAGGTATTGTGTTTGTTGTATGATTTGAGCATTGTGACTTGTTAAGATCAGCTGTTTTGTTAAGGAGTGTTTGAGCGCGCGCGCGTGTGTGTGTGTGTGTGTGTGGAGTGTTGGGGTGTGGAGTGATTTGTGAGGTGTGTAAGTTTTACTGCTGTGGTTTGTGCCTATAGCAAGGCTGCATTTGTGAACTATAATTAGACCATAAGACACACCTTGACATGGACTTTCTTCCTGTGCGGCTCCAGGTGTAGGAATGTTCTGTGATTTGCCACATCTCACCATCTCTTTTTCATCTCAGCTCTGTATGCTCTCTAGGATCTCTGGCATATGGCTTCTCCTCTTGATCTCATCCACAAAGAAATGAGTACCAATGTCAGGGAAGTAGCTGCAGTTACAACTTTGACTAAGAAGAATCTACCATATAAGTATGTTAGTTGTTCCAGTATATTTTAGGCAAACTCTTAGAAAGCTTAAATCAAGGTAAAATGAATAACATTTACAATCACGTGAGTTAATCCAGGTTAACTAGCAGTAATATACGAATGATTTTACTTAATTTAATAGAGACTATGAAGAAGTTGTTGAGGAGATAGACATCGATGCACTAGTAGGGATGGAAGCTATGGCGATAAAGAGAGACTTAGTATATTGCAATGATTTTCACACAAGCAAGCAATTTTTGATCTGGGTCACAGGGTTCCTGGGTGCTCTGGTTTCCTTTCATATCCCAAACATGTGCCAGCTTATGGGTTAATTGGCCACTGTAAATTACCCACTGTGTAGGTGGCTGTGTAGGTGGAAAAGACCTTTTCCCTGGTGAGCATTGTGTTGGTTGAAATTTCATGAACTTAAAATTACCACCAAGAGAAGTGGGACTGAGTTTAAAGGATATTCAGTTACAAATAGCATTGTTGAAATATGGAATGCTTTACCACAGCAAATATTAAAGGCTGGGACTACTGGACCTTTAGAAAGAAAATTAGATAAACATTAGAAGCAAGGGCAGCACAGTGGCACAGCTAGTAAAGCTGCTGTCTCACAGTGGCAGAGACCCAGGTTCAATCCTGACCTCAGGACCTATCTTTATGGAGTTTGCTCTCCCTGTGACTGTGTGAGTTTCCTCTGGGTGCGCCAGTTTCTTCCCACATCCCAAAGGCATGTGGATTGGTAGTTAATTGGCCACTGTAAATTGCTCCTACTGTGTAGGTGAAGTAGTTGATGAGAATGTGGAGAGAATAAAATGGGACTAATGTAGGATTAGTGTAAATAGATTGTTGATGGTTAGTGCAGTTCTTGGTGGGCCAAAGGGCTTGTTTCTGTGCTGTATCCCTCTATGACTCTACGATTCTAAGGGAAGATGCAGGGTAATGGGTTAATATTTGATTGCAATGGTGAAGAGTAAGCACAAACATAATGTGCTGTAAATGATTTGACAAACTAACAATGAATTCACTGGAATTTATACAGTTAAGAAGTCAACCAATTTTTTTCAAGTTAACAAGGATTTTTAATGGAATGGATAGAGAGAAATAATTTCCACTGGTTCGGGAATCTAGAAATATCAGGCAAAGTATAAGAATTAGACTCAGATCGTACTAGACTGGATTTAGGAGGCACTTTTATATGAAGAAAATGGGAGGAGTTTGGAATGCTTTTAAGCAAACGGTTATTGATGGTAGTTTAATTTACATTTTAAGTCTAAGATTGATTAGTTTTTTTTCAAACTCAGGTCACTGACCAGCCACCAAGGTTATTGACATGTGGAAAACACATGGTTAGCTAATGATCTATTCCACTTGCTATGTTCCTAAACATACATGTTTCCAAGGAGAAAGTATTTACTTGCCCTGTTTTAGTAGGAAAGGGACTCAAACATTCAGGAAGAGTACTCACTGGTGGCAGGTAACTTAATCTCTCTTGGTATGTGAAACAGGCCACCAACTATTTGGTGGAAGACCATTGCAAAAGTGCATAAATTAGAACTGAGCAGTACTGTGCCACCCCAGCAAGATGAGCTGATTTGAATATTGTCTTCGTGTTGGCTCTTTATATTCAGTTAAGGACCAATTAGTTCGCTATGTCTGCCACTCAACTACAAAGTCACCTTTGCTGCTTTGTACTGTCACCTATACAATGCTCAATTTCTTTTAATGTCACCCCAGATAATGCTGACACCAGAAAGCAAGAAATAACCCCACAATGTAACCACCTGTCAAGTAGCCCACATCCTTGAAGAACTGGCATAGATATACATCCTACGGAAGATCAGATGGAGGAAATCAGAAGGTAGCAACAAGGCAATCTCTGAGCATCACTGAAAATAGACTAAGTGTCAGTGACGTGCAAAGTCCAAAAGGGAAAAGCTTGGATAAACACAAAGTTACTGAAGGCCTTGGATTTGTATCTTGCTGGTTAATCAATAAAATTTCTTAGAATTTTCTTTGAATCTTCAGAACTCCTTGCACAGAGTGCCAGAAAACATGTTGATACACTTTTATGACATTGGTATTGATGTTCAATGGGATTTTAGGAGCCTGAACCATAAAAGAGGTGACATCGCCATGGTAACATGATGCAGATGCCACCCGGGGTTGGATGGGGGTAGGGTAGGTTATGGGACTCAAGCACTCAAGTGGTAATTGATGGTGTGGAGGAAAATATTCCAGGATGGGTGCGATAGAGAGTGCATGCCTTCCTGCTGATATAGGGCAGGTCATTGTGCTGAGAGGATGATAGGATTGATTTATCAGGGCTCAATGGTTGCTTTTCCCTGAAAGCCCAATCAGTCAATTTTTATCACTGGTTTGCCTGGCCTTGTTTCAGCCTTGACCATTTCTCCTCCTTTCTGCTGAGTGGATTAGAGCAGGTCCAGAAATTATTTATGAGTATTATTCCCAGGATGAGGATTTGCAGTTACAATGATAGATTACACAAGCTGGTGATACAAGAAATTCTGCAGATGCTGGAATCTGGAGCAATACACAAAAAGTGCTGGAGGAACTCAGCAGGTCAGGCAACATCTACGGAGGGAGGTAAACAGTTATCGTTTTGGGCCGAGACCCTTCATCAGGAACTGTTTTCTTTGACAAAGAAAAGATATGATAGAAATAAATAAAATGTTGGGTCAGGACAGAGTGGACAGTGGGAGGATATTCCCATCGATGAGGACAAGAAATCACAGGTATAAAATAAAGGGGAAGAGGATTCGGAGTGAGATGAGGAAAAACTTTGTTACTCTGTGTGTGGTTGGAATCTGGAATGTACCGACAGCAGATGTGGCAGAGGCCTTCTGAACTAGAAAAACATATCATGAAGGCATATTACAAAGGCTCTAGGGAAAGAGTCAGTGGATGCAACTAGAGAGTTTCTCAGGTAGTGAGCCAGCACAGACAGGAAGGGCTGAACGGCCTCCTTCTGCACTGTAACCATTCTATGATTCTGTGATTCTATCAATGTAAAATTGTGCAGCATAGATCATGCACAGATGAACTTACTTTATTTATGCTGTAGAGAGGGACCTATTGCCCGCATTGATCCACCCAGGCAGTGGAAGCCCTGCTTCACACAGTGATCATGTTCATCAGAATGCTGGCAGTGGCCTGAACCATTTTCTATTTGTCTTTGATGAAAATTCCTGACTATTCTAAATGTCTGGAGTTGCAAGGTGTTGGCCTAGCTCCCAGCAGCTATCCATCTAACCTGCCTGCTCCGCCAACAGGTCAAAGTACTATGGTCTGCTGCAAGATTATAATATAACTGCTCCCAGAGTGTCTCCTGATCAGCTACACTACTGTGATTTGGTGGGCCAACAGAAGTTTGTTGGAATCTTATCTTTTAGCCCATTTACGTATGGGTTTGTTTTAGTTGTAGTGATAGCTACACAGATGCCTTCGTCAAACCCTTGCATTTCTGAGAAACTAGCTGGTGAAAGTACATTGATGCTCTTTTCCACAGGGTAAGTAACACATGACTTCCTCATAAATAAGTCTTCATTAACTTGCTTGGTGCACTGGTAAGCCAACATCTGACTAGTCGGGAATGATGATGTGAAACAATAGGGTGGTATAAAACCAGGGAGGTCTGTCTCTTTGGTTGATATGGTCTGTTTAGGGTTCAGAAGGTGATATTTCTCAGTGAAAGCTCCCCTACTGAAATGTAGATGATAAAGGTAGTTCTGCAGACTTGCTGAAAAAGGCGTACTTGGATGAGGTGAAGTAGGTTGAGTCCACCGCAAGTACTTGAGCAGCAAGTAGACACAATTTGTCTGATTCTGCTTGAAAACCTCTTCATCTTACAGACTTAAGACAATATGAGCAGGGCCCAATGTAAACCTCTTGCTATATCCACACTTGATATCCGGTGGCAGCATAAATGCTGCTATTCTGAGTGACCAACTAATGTGAGCTAGATAACAGATGAACAGTGGTAGGTGGAAGAAACAAAACTAAAGTCGTGCTTGGTACAAAGTTCAGTGACAACAGCTTCCATCGAAAAGACATGCAACTATTATAAACCAGACATCCTTTAAACTGTGCTGCTCTGTAGAATACAATGTGGAACATTCTCAGATCCCACTTTATTCCAGGTACTCAGAGAATGAAGTTTATGCTGCAAGTGATCACAGAGGACTTGTCGCAGACTTCCATAGATTGAAATAATTGTCCTTAAAGAGGTCCTCTAAAAATGAGAGTATTTTTGTTCTAACTGCATATAATCAGTTCAATGGCATATGCAGCCAAAACTACCTGTTGAATTCCACTCTGCCCCCTCATTGTATTTGGGACTCACTCCCTGGGATCACATCAGGAAATCTGTCCTAGTTTTTCCCTACGTATTTTGTTTTGAAATTGGGAGTGAATAATCAAGTTGTTTGGATAGTCACTGCACTGTGTATTACTCTGTGTAGGTTAAACATAACACTTAAGAAGTATTTAGATGAGTACTGGAATTGCAGGGTGTAGAAAGTTACAGACCAAATGCTGGTAAATGGGATTAGTATAGATGGGTACTCGATGGTCAGCATATTCATGATGGGCCGAAGAGCCTGTTTCTGTATTGTATAACTTAATGACATAGTAGCTACTCATGGTGACTCTGTGGACTTTCACACAAATGAAAGTTAGATTCTTGAGCAGGTGGCACAGAGTCTTTATATTGAACTCTGGACTGTCACTTCTCTTTATCCTTAAATATAATGGTTTGAAACAGCAAAGCCTCTAAATTTAGCCCATATATCTGTCAAGATGCTCATCTGAATGCTAAACTAATATCAAAATTCCTGCAAGACAGATGCTTTGTGCATTAGAATGGGAAACGATGTAATTGGTACAAAGAAATGTTAGATTAACAGCTTTGTCATCTTAAGGAGTGCTCCTGACACTGCCCACGATTTCAGAAATAAGCATTCACGTGGGTATGATAAATGACTGCAGATGAAGCAGTGTTAACTGGAGGTGGTGATTAGCTCCATCTTCCTTGTCAATTTGCTTAAACCTCTTCATAGTTAGTCAGCTGTGCCTTATGGAGACTTGTGACTTGATGCTTTCCTATTTCTGGTCTTTGTCATGTTTGCCAGGATTTTCATCCCAAAGAAGCACCGTCAGAGGTTCGACGAGGTCGTGTCACAAAGCCTCATCAGCAAGGTCAGCAGCAGCAAAAGCAGGGCTGACAGCACCAGCCGTCTGCGCAGAAGCAGAAGCGAAGACCACCAGGAACGTCTGCTTGTGTCCACCCGTGCTAGCTCAGCCCCTCGAAACCCAGAGGAACCAGGGCAGAGTATCAGAAAACAAGGCTCTATCTTAGGCGGCAGTGTGAGATCAGCACCCTCTCGTAGGTAAAGAAACAGGTTCAAAATCACATGTTGTAGTAAGAGTGCACAGAGCTCTGTTCCAGTGTGACACTGTAATATCATTGTTGGTGTTCTCTTGCATGCTTTTTGTGCCATGAATTCCCCTGCTGTGCTATATCCTTGGTTAGGTTAGAGTGTTAATGATGTGATTGCATTCCTGTGTGCTATGTGTGCATTCTTGTCCCATCAACATGTTGAAATCTCGTGTTGTTGAAGTGTTGGTGTGCCATTGTAAGGTATTCATCAGGCCTTTCACATACTGACTTGTTCTTACAGGTTTGTTCTTACAGTGCTCAAACAGTGTTTACATTGATGTTGCACCTTCAGTGTTGATCTTGAATTCACTCAAACCCATCCACTATTAACTTAATTAGAAAGTCTACAGCTGTTTGGGTTTGTAATGAACCACCCACTGGCCACATTCTCTTAGTTCATGTTATATTTTGGTTGGGTTTGTATAGGTCCTCACTCTGAATGTTTTTGTTGTTCCCCAATGTGGTCGTATTCAGGTTTTTCCCTCAATATGGTCATCTTTAGGATTTTGTGCCCTTGATTGCATTGGTTTTTTGTTGATCTGATTGTGTTTTTGTTTTCTTCAATCTGGACATGTTTGGGCTTTTGCTAACAGGTTATTTTGGGTTGCCATTTGCTCTGGCATTCTCTGGGTTGGCCTCTGCTCTGGCTGCATTTGGGTGAACCTCACTCTGGCTCTGATTGATTGGCTCTCACCCTGGATATATTTGTGTTGGCCAGAGCTTTGACTGACAAGTGCTTTGCATTTGGCTTGGCAATATTTGTATCAGCACTCCACTTTGGCCGTATTTGGGTTGGAAGATGCTCTTTGAGTTGCTGATTTAACTGTCTGTGTTTAGGGCTTGTTACTCTGGTTCTGTTTGAGTTTGATGTTGATCTGGCTATTGGTTGGGTTAGCGCTAAGTCTGACTGTTTTTGGCATTTCCTTGTTTTGGAACATAGAACAGTACAGCACAATACAGGCCCTTCGGCCCACAATGTTGTGCTGACCTTTAAACCTCACCTAAGACTATCTAACCCCTTCCTTCCACATATCCCTCTATTTTAAATTCCTCCATATGCCTATCTAGTAATCTCTTGAATTTGACCAATGTACCTGCCTCCACCACTACCCCAGGCAGCGCATTCCATGCACCAACCACTCTCTGGGTAAGGAACCTCCCTCTGATATCTCCCTTGAACTTCCCACCCATTACTTTAAAGCCATGTCCTCTTGTATTGAGCATTGGTGCCCTGGGAAAGAGGCGCTGGCTGTCTACTCTATCTATTCCTCTTAATATTTTGTATACCTCTATTATGTCTCCCCTCATCCTCCTTCTCTCCAAAGAGTAAAGCCCTAGCTCCCTTAGTCTCTCCTCATAATGCATACTCTCTAAACCAGGCAGCATCCTGGTAAATCTCCTCTGCACCCTTTCCAATGCTTGCACATCTTTCCTATAATGAGGCAACCAGAATTGATCACAGTACTCCAAGTGTGGTCTAACCAGAGTTTTGTAGAGCTGCATCATTACTTCGTGGCTCTTAAACTCGATCCCACGACTTATGAAAGCTAACATCCCATAAGCTTTCTTAACTACCCTATCCACCTGTGAGGCAACTTTCAGGGATCTGTGGATATGAAACCCCCATCCCTCTGCTCCTCCACACGACCCAGAATCCTACCATTTACCTTGTACTCCGCCTTGGAGTTTGTCCTTCCAAAATGTACCACCTCACACTTCTCCGGATTGAACTCCATCTGCCACTTGTCAGCCCACGTCTGCATCCTATCAATATCCCTCTGCAGTCTTCAACAGTCCTCCACACTATCCACAACATCACCGACCTTTGTGTCGTCTGCAAACTTGCCAACCCACCCTTCCACCCCCTCATCCAAGTCATTAATAAATATCACGAAAAGTAGAGGTCCCAGAACCGATCCTTGTGGGACACCACTAGTCATAGCCCTCCAATCTGAATGAACTCCCTCCATCACAACCCTCTGCTTTCTACAGGCAAGCCAATTTTGAATCCACACGGCCAAGCCTCCTTGGATCCCATTCCCTCTGACCTTCTGAAGAAGCCTACCATGTGGAACCTTGTTAAGCGCCTTACTAAAATCCATGTAGACCACATCTACTGCACTACCCTCGTCAATCTGCCTGGTCACCTCCTTAAACAATCCTATCAGGCTTGTGAGACATGATCTTCCCTTCACAAAGCCATGCTGGCTGTCCCTAATCAGTCCATGATTCTCTAAATGCTCATAGATCCTATCTCTAAGAATCCTTTCCAACAGCTTGCCCACCACAGGCGTAAGGCTCACTGGTCTGTAATTCCCTGGACTATCTCTACTACCTTTTTTGACTAAGGGGACAACATTCACCATCCTCCAATCCTCTGGTACCATTCCTGTGGACAACAAGGACTCAAATATCCTAGCCAGTGGTTCAGCAATCTCCTCCTTCGCCTCACCGAGCAGCCTGGGGAATATTCCTAATATTTTCTAATAGCTCCAACACATCCTCTCTCTTGATATCTACATGCTCTAGAACATTAACCTTACCAACACTGTCCTCAGCATCATCAAGGCCCCTCTCTTTGGTGAATTACTGAAGAGAAGTATTCATTGAGAACTTCACCCACTTCCACAGCTTCCAGGCACATCTTCCCACCTTTGTCTCTACTCAGTCCTACCTTTACTCTCGTCATCCTTCTGCTCTTCACATAAGTGAAAAAAGCCTTGGGATTTTCCTTAATCCTACTTGCCAAGGCCTTTTCATGTCCCCTTCTTGCTCTCCTCAGCCCCTTCTTAAGTTCCTTCCTTGCTACCCTATATTCCTCATGAGCCCTATCTGATCCTTGCTGCCTACACCTTATGTATGTTGCCTTCTTCCTCCTATCTAGTTGTTCCACTTCTCTTGTCACCCATGGTTCCTTCACCCTGCCATTCCTTCTCTGCCTCACTGGGACAAATTTATCCCTAATATCCTGCAAGAGATCCCTGAACAATGGCCACACCTCCATAGTACGTTTCCCTTCAAAAATGTCATCCCAATTTACACTCTCAAGTTCTAGCCTTATAGCTTCATAATTTGTCCTTCCCCAATTAAATATCTTCCTGCCCTATCTGCTCCTAACCTTGTCCCTGACAATGCTAAAGGTTAGGGAGCGGTGGTCACTTTCCCCCAAATGCTCACCCAGTGAGAGATCTGTCACCTGACCCGGTTCATTACCTAATTCTAGATCTAATATGGCATTCCCTCTGGTCGGCCTGTCAACATACTGTGACAAGAATCCATCCTGGACACACTTAACAAACTCTACCCTGTCTAAACCTTTGGTACTAAGCAGTTGCCAATCAGTATTTGGGAAGTTGAAGTCTCCCATGATAACAACCCTGTTATTCTTGCACCCCAATCTGCTCCTCAATATCCCTGCTGCTCCCGGGGGGCCTATAGAATACTCCCAGTAGAGTAACTGCTCCTTTCTTGTTCCTAACTTCCACCCATACTGACTCTAGAGAGGATCCTTTTACATTACCCACCCTTTCTGCAGCTGTAATAGTATCCCTGACCAGTAATGCCACCTCTCCTCCTCTTCTCTGCCCCCCCCCCCCATCCCTTTTAAAACACTGAAGTCCAGGAATATTCAATATCCATTCCTGCCCTGGTGACAGCCAAGTCTCTGCAAGAGCCACAATATCATAGTCCCATGTACTTATCAAAGCTCTCAGTTCATCACCCTTATTCCTGATACTTCTTGCATTTAAGTAACTTCACCTAAGGCTATCCACCTTTCTACTTTGATACCCTATACTCTGCTTCTCCTTCCTCAAAGCCTCTCTACATGTTAGATCTGACTTTTCCCCATCCATTTCTTCCTTTGACCTACCCCTCTGGTTCCCATCCCCCTCACAAACTAGTTTAAGTGCTCCTGAACCACCCTGCCCTTGGGATTTTTCTCCTTTTGCCTATGCTTAGGGTGGGATTTTGTTGGCTATATCTGGGTTGGCTGTTGTTCTGCTATTATTTGCTCTGGCTGTGCTTGCTTTGAGTGTTGCTATGACCGTGCATCCATTGGTCTTCGATCTGGCCGAGCATGTGTTGGCCCTTGCTCTGGCCGAGCATGTGTTGGCCCTCGCTCTGGCTGTGTTTATATTAGCCCTCACTCTAGCCGTGTAGGTGTTGATCCAGCTCTCGTCGTGTTTGGGTTTCCTCTCTCTGGATATGTTAAGCTTGGTCCACTATCTGGCTAAGGGTGTTACTCACTCCAGCTGTTAGCCGCTGTGCTGACTGCTTTGCACTGTTCCCATGTTGGCACTGTGCTTGCATTCTGCTTTATGGTTCTTCTCTGTCTGTGTGTGTTTTGATGACCTCGCTGTGGCTGCATTTGTGTTGCCCCCTGCATTGGCCATGTATTGATTGGCCCTTGCTCTGGCTTTGGCTATATTGGTCTATGCTCTAGCTATGTTTGGATTTGCCCTCACTCTGTCTTCCTTTGCCTTGGCCCTCACTCTGGAGTTATTTGTCTTGGGTCTCTGTCTTCATTTGTTTTGGCCCTTGCTCTGGGTGCATTTGTGTTCCTTCTCTCTGGATTTGTTTAGCTTGGTCTGATTATGTTTGGGCATTTCTCACTCCTGATTTGCTTGGGTTAGCCATTATACTGGCCATATTTGTTCTTTCCTCTAAGCCTGCACTGCTTGCATTCTTCTTTCCCCGGCAATATTTATGGTTTTCAATCTACATTTGTTTGGCATGGACCTCACTTGAACTGCACCGGTCTCACCCTTGCTCTGGCTGTGCTTGGGATGCCCTGGCTCCGGGCTACTTCTTGCTGTGCTTCTTGGGTTGGAATTCAGTCTGCTATTATTTGAGTTTGTAGTTAATGTGGCTGAGTGTGGGTTGGAGCTCAGTTTGGCTGAGTTTGGGTTGGAGATCAGGTTGGCTGAGTTTGGGTTGGCACTTGGTCCGGCTGAGTTTGTTTGCCCACAACATTGAACTGGCCATATTTGCACTTTCCTTGTGCTGCCACTCTTGCATTTTCCTTGCTCTGGCTGAGTTTAGGTTTCGCCCTGTGTGTGTTTGGGTTGGCCCTCACTCTTTCTTGTGCTTGTGTTGGGCCTCTGTCTGGCTTCACATGGTTTGTCTTTCCTCTGGCTGCGTTTGGGCTGGGCCTTGCTCCGGATGTGTTTGGGTTGTGCTTATTGTAGCTATGATTGAGTTGTGCTTGCTGTAGTTTGGCTTTTGGTCGCTCTGTGTTTGGGTTTTCCTTGCTCTATGTGTAATTGTGTTGGCCTTGCTCTGGTTGTGTTTGGGCCGACACTCTATGCTTGGGTACTCCTCATTGTGGCTGCACAGATGTTTCTTTGCTCTGCTTCAGATTGTGGTGGAATTGCAGTGTTTGGGCCTGACTGTATCTGGCAGTGTTTGGACTGTGTCTGGTAGAGTTTGGGTTGTCCTGCCCTGGCTATGTTTGGGTTGTCTTTGCTTTGGCAGTGTTTGTGCTCTGGATGCTCCAGCAGTCTTTGTGTTGTGCTCACTCTGGTGCTGTTTGAGTTGTGCCCTCAGTAGTTGTGTTTGGGTTTTCCTTGTTCTTGCTACATGTGGGTTGGCCTCCACTCTCTTTGTGTTTGGGCTGACGCAGTTGGTTTCTGCTTGTGCATTTGGCACACTGGCTGCAAAGGTGTTTCTGTGCTCAGGCCTACATATTGTTCCTCCATGGGACTAGGGTTGAATTGCAGTGTTTGAGCTTCCTCTCTCTGGCTGTGTTTGCCCTTTGCTCTTTCTGAAATTTGGTTGGCCCTTACTCTGGCTTTGTTTGTTCAGTTCCTACCCCACTTTTTGTAAGCCTCATTTACGATGGCTGTCTTTGTGTTGTTGTCTAGTTTTTTTTAGGTTGTCATCACTCTGGCTGCATTTGAGATGACCATTGCTCCGGCTTTGTTTGGATTGTGCTTCGCTCTTTTTGTATGGGCTGGCCCTCCATCTTGCTGTGTGGGCTGTCCTTGCTCTGTCTTGTTATAGAGTCTTGGAGTTATGCAGTCATCCAGCACAGAAACAAGCCCTTGGCCCAACTTGTCCATGCTGACCAAGGTGTCTTCCTGAGCTAGACCCATTTGCCTGCTTTTGGTCCATATCACTTTAAACCTTTCCTATCCATGTACATATCCAAATATCTTTTAAACATTGTAATTGTACCCACCTTTACCACTGGCAGCTTGCTCTACATATCCATCATCCTCTGTGAAGAAAACCTTGTCCCTCAGGTCACCTTTAAATATTTCCCCACTCACTTAAGTATATGATAGTCTTAATAGTTTTAGACTCCCCTACCCTAGGAAAAAAACTGTGACAATCCATCTTATATACTGTATGCCCCTTGTAGCGGTTGCTACCGCGGAATAAAACAAGACGCTAGTCGGAGGATTGCCAAACAAGAACTGGTTTATTTTCCCGCCTTGCGCGGGCCCTTTAAGGGAGAATGTTCCCGCCCAAAACAACCGGCAATGACGTAAGTACTACATCATCAAGACTTTCCCGCGCGCGGGTTCTCCCCGTCGCTCGGAAAGACGAGGCCCGCCGCCATCTTGGGCCTCGTCGCTCCGACGCCGCGCGACCTGACTGCCGAGCCGGTTCGCCCAACTAAACGGTGAGTCGCCACACAACCCCCCCCAGAACCGGTGATACAGTCCCCAAGGTCCGTGGGCTGTGCCAGCTGCCGCGCAGGGGGCCGGCCTCTGCGTCGCGGCGTTGCAACCTCGACAGGTTGTTGCAGATCCAAATGGGCCGGTTTGAGGCGGTCCGCCGTGAAAACCTGTTCCCTGCCTCCAATGTCCAAAATAAAGGTGGATCCGTTATTCCGTATGACTCGGAACGGTCCCTCATATGGTCGTTGCAATGGCGCCCGGGGTGTGCCCCTGCGAACGAAAACAAACTTACAGTCCCGTAGTCCCTTGGGTTGGCAGGATGGGGCTTGACTGTGCCTTGAGGTGGGAATCGGGGCCGAGTTGCCAAGCTTCTCGCGCAGTCTTTGTAGGACTGCTGGGGGTTGTTCCCCTTGGTCCCGAAGGGCAGGTATGAAATCCCCGGGGACAACTAGGGGCGCCCCGTACACAAGCTCAGCTGACAAAGTGTGGAGGTCTTCTTTGGGGGCAGTGCGTATGCCGAGCAGGACCCAAGGCAGCTCGTCAACCCAGTTAGGACCCTTCAGGCGGGCCATCAAGGCTGATTTCAGATGGCGGTGAAAACGTTCCACCAACCTGTTTGATTGAGGATGGTGCAGCTGCGTCCCTAGCAGGTTCGCTAATGCAGCCCAGAGACTGGAAGTGAATTGGGTGCCTCTGTCTGAAGTGATGTGGGCCGGAACACCAAAACGTGCGACCCAAGTTGTGAGCAGCACCGGGGCGCAGGAATCAGTTGTGATGTCAGTCAGGGGGGTTGCCTCAGGCCACCTCGTGAACCGGTCCACAATGGTAAGGAGGTACCGGGCTCCTCTTGAAACCGGCAGAGGGCCGACGAGGTCGACGTGTATGTGGTCGAACCTCGTACGGGTAGGCTCGAACTGCTGTGGTGGGACCTTGGTGTGTCGCTGGATTTTTGACGTCTGGCAGTGCGGACAAGTCCTGGCCCACTCACTGACCTGTTTGCGCAGGCCATGCCAGACAAACTTGCTGGCGACCAGTCGGACAGTAGATCTGATGGACGGGTGCGCCAACCCATGTACCGAGTCAAAAACGCGTCTCCGCCAGGCTGCAGGGACTATAGGGCGGGGCTGACCCGTCGCAATGTCGCAAAGTAGGGTCCGCTGACCTGGACCAACCAAGAAATCTCGGAGCTGCAGACCCGAGACTGCGGTTCTGTAGCTGGGCAGTTCGTCGTCGGCTTGCTGTATGTCAGCCAGGGCCGTGTAGTCGACACCCAAGGATAGGTTGTGGATGGTTGGTCTGGAAAGTGCATCAGCAACGACATTATCCTTTCTGGAGACATGTTGGATGTCAGTTGTGAATTCGGAAATGTAGGATAAATGTCTCTGCTGATGAGCTGACCAGGGATCGGAGACTTTGGAGAAGGCAAAAGACAGAGGCTTATGATCGGTGAAAGCGGTGAAAGGCCTGCCTTCTAGAAAGTATCGGAAATGCCGGACCGCCAGATACAGTGCTAGAAGTTCCCGATCAAAAGCGTTGTACTTCAGTTCGGGCGGTCTAAGATGCTTGCTGAAAAATGCCAAGGGTTGCCAGCGGCCTTCGAGTAGCTGTTCCAGTACCCCACCCACCGCGGTGTTGGACGCGTCTACCGTGAGGGCAGTCGGGACGTCAGTCCTGGGGTGTACAAGCATCGTGGCGTCTGCCAGGGCGTCTTTGGCCTTAACGAAAGCAGCCGCAGCCTCGTCAGTCCAGGTGATGTCCTTGCCCTTACCAGCCAGCAGCGAGAACAGAGGGCGCATGATACGGGCTGCTGCAGGGATGAACCGATGGTAAAAGTTGACCATCCCAAGGAATTCCTGTAGGCCTTTGACTGTGTCGGGGCGGGCAAAATGGCGGATAGCATCCACCTTGGCGGGTAGGGGTGTTGCCCCGTCGCTGGTGATTTTGTGGCCGAGGAAATCGATAGAGTCAAGTCCGAATTGGCACTTGGACGGGTTGATCGTGAGGCCGAAATCGCGGAGGCGGGAATACAGCTGGCGGAGGTGGGAAAGGTGTTCCTGGCGGTTACGGCTGGCGATCAGTATGTCGTCTAAGTAAATGAACACCAAGTCCAGGTCCTGGCCTACCGCGTCCATCAGCCGCTGGAAGGTCTGCGCGGCGTGCTTAAGGCCGAACGGCATCCAAAGGAATTCAAACAGGCCGAATGGGGTGATAATCGCAGTTTTGGGGACGTCATCAGGATGGACCGGGATTTGGTGGTATCCCCTAACGAGGTCCACTTTGAAAAAGATGCGGGCCCCGTGTAAGTTCGCTGCGAAGTCCTGGATGTGAGGGATGGGATAGCGGTCTGGGGTGGTGGCATCATTCAGCCTGCGGTAGTCGCCGCAGGGCCTCCACCCTCCGGTGGCTTTGGGGACCATGTGCAGGGGGGAGGCCCAGGGGCTGTCTGATCTGTGAACAATCCCCAGCTCCTCCATGTGACGGAACTCTTCCTTTGCCAGGCGGAGCTTGTCTGGAGGTAATCATCATGCTCGGGCATGAAGGGGTGGCCCTGTAGTAATGATGTGGTGTCGTACCCCGTGTTTGGGCCTAGAATTTGTAAACGAAGGTGCCAAAATTGATGGGAATTCGGCTAGGAGCTTGGCGAAATCGTCGCCAGAAAGGGAAATGGAGTCCAGGCGCAGGGCTGGTGGGCTGATTTCTCCCAGGGGATAGGTCCGGAGAGTGCTAGAGTGGACTAACCGCTTCCTTCGCAGGTCGACTAACAGGTTGTGGGCCCGAAGGAAATCGGCTCCCAGGAGTGGTCGGGCGACGGTGGCAAGGGTAAAGGTCCAGGTAAAACGGCTGCCGCCAAATTGTAATTGAAGTGTACGGGTGCCGAAAGACCGTATCATTGTACCGTTGGTGGCATTGAGTAGAGGACCTGGTGGAACTGTCACGAGTTTTGCGGCCGGTCAGGGGCAAAATACTGACCTCCGCTCCAGTATCAACGAGGAAACGCCGTCCAGATTTCTTGTCCTGAACGAAGAGGAGGCTCTGTCGGCGGCCAGCCGCCGTAGCCATCAGCGGCGGCTGGCCCTGGCGTTTCCCTGAAACTTGCAGGGTGGGCGGCATCGACGGGCCTCCGCACCCCACCTCTGATGGTAGAAGCACAGCTGGTCACCTGTGTCGTTGTCTGCGTTCCTGGGGCATGGCTGCTCAGTTGCTGGGGCCGGGCGAAGCGGGCGTTGGGCTCGCGGCCTGGTGATTTGACTGACGGACGAACCGCTCTCGCGCTTGGCCCTCCACAGGACATCTGCCCGGGCGGCCACCTCACAGGGGTTGCTGAAGTCGGCGTCAGCTAACAACAAGTGGATGTCATCGGGGAGCTGTTCGAGGAAGGCCTGTTCGAACATCAGGCATGGCTTGTGTCCCTCGGCCAATGCCAGCATCTCATTCATTAGGGCGGATGGGGATCTGTCCCCCAGGCCATCCAGATGAAGCAGGCGGGCGTCGCGCTCACGACGGGAGAGGCCGAAGGTCCTAATCAAAAGGTCTTTGAAAGCCGGGTACTTACCTACCTCCGGAGGCGACTGGATGAAGTCTCCAACCTGGGCAGCTGTCTCTTGGTCCAGAGAGCTAACCACATGGTAGTACTTCGTGGAGTCGGAGGTGATCTGCCGAAGGTGGAATTGTGCTTCGGCCTGGTCAAACCAGACGCTGGGCTGAAGTGTCCAAAAGGTGGGCAGCTTGAGGGCCACTGCGTTGGCTGCTGCGCTGTCGTCCATTGCGCGGGTCCAAAAGCCGTTTGGACCGTCGGGGTCACCAATGTAGCGGTTGCTACCGCGGAATAAAACAAGACGCTAGTCAGAGGATTGCCAAACAAGAACTGGTTTATTTTCCCGCCTTGCGTGGGCCCTTTAAGGAAGAATGTTCCCGCCCAAAACAACTGGCAATGACGTAAGTACTACGTCATCAAGACTTTCCCGCGCGCGGGTTCTCCCCGTCGCTCGGAAAGACGAGGCCCGCCGCCATCTTGGGCCTCGTCGCTCCGACGCCGCGCGACCCGACTGCCGAGCCGGTTCGCCCGACTAAACGGTGAGTCGCCACACCCTCATAGTTTTACAAACCTCAATAAGGTCACGCCTTGGCCTCCTTTGTTCCAGGGTAAACAGTCCTAGTCTATCCAGTCAAGCCCTTTATTCCCAGCAACATCCCTGTGAATCTTTTCTGCACCCTCTCGAGCTTAATCACATCCTTCTCCTAGTATGGCAGCCAGAACTGCACACAATATTCCAGCTGCAGTCTCACCAACGTCTTGTACAGCTGTAACATGAGGTCTCAACAAACATGCCTTCTTCAGCATCCTGTTCACCTGCATCACCACTTTCAGGGAACTATGTACTTGTACCCTAGGTCTCTCTGTTTTGAAACATTCCCCAGGTTCTATCATTGTGTATGTCCTGCTCTGGTTTAAATGAATCACTTTGCACTTGTATGAGTTCAATTCCATCTGCCAGCCCTTTGCCACTTTCCCAGTTGATCTAAATCCTGTTGTAACTTTAGACAGCCTTCTACACTGTCTACTATACCACGAATTTTGGTGTCATCCACAAACTTACTAATCACTTTTTGGTCTATAACCTTCAATGCCTTGTCAGTTAAAGTGCTTGTCTCGATACTGCTTAAATGTTTTAGAACATAGAACATAGAACAGTACAGCACAGGAACAAGCTCTTTGGCCCACAATGTTGTGTCAAACTAATTAAACTAGTCATTAAACACCTAAGTAAACTAGTCCCTCGACCTACATAATGTTCATATCCCTCCGTTCTCTGCACATTCATGTGCCTATCTAAGAGCCTCTTAAAATGCCTTTATCATATGTGCCTCTACTACCACACCTAGCAGTGCAATCCAGGCACCCACCACTGTGTAAACAAAATATCACCACATATCTCCTTTAAACTTACCCCCTCTCACCTTAAATGTATGCCCTCTAGTATTATATATTTTGACCCTGGGAAAAAGATACTGCCTGTCTACTCTACCTATGCCTCTCATAATCTTATAAATAAACTTCTATCAGATCTCCCCTTATCTTCCGCCGTTCCAACTCAAATTTGTCCAACCTCTCCTTACAGCACATGCCCTCTAATCCAAGCAGCACCCTAGTATACCTCTTCTGCACCCTCTCCAAAGCCTCCACATCCTTCCTACAATGGGGCAACCAGAACTCAATGCAATACTCCAGATGTGGCCTTAACAAAGTTTTATAAAGCTGCAACATAACTTTCTGACTCCTGAACTCAATGCCTTGACAAGTATGCCATACGCCTTCTTTACCACCTTATCAACCTTTGCAGCCACTTTCAGGGAGCTATGGACTTGGACCCCAAGATCCCTCTCTGCATCAGTGCTATTAAGGGTTCTGCCATTAACAATGTACTTTCCCTTCACATTTAGAGTCATAGAACAACAAGCACAATACAGGCCCTTCGGCCTACCATGTTGTGCCGACCTTCAAACCACTCCTAAGACGATCTAACCCCTTCCTCCCACATATCCCTCTATCTTAAATTCCTCCATATGTTTATTTTACAATCTCCCAAAGTGCAACATCTTACACTTGGCCGGATTAAAGTCCATCTGCCATTTCTCCACCCATAAAGAACATAGAATGGAACTGCAGAGGACAGGCCCTTTGGCCCATGATGTTGTGCCGAACTAATTAAACCAAATCCTCCTAATCAATCTAATCCCTCTTCCTCGCACATTGACCATATCCCTCCCTTCTCTGTATATTCATAACTGCAACTGATCTTTATCCCACTGTATCCTTTGGGAATTATTTACATTATCCACAATGCCACCAATCTTTATATCGTCTGCAAATTTGCTAACCCACCCATCCATGTTTTCATCCAAGTCATTTATATATATGACAAACAGCAGAGGTCCCAGCATGGATCCCTGCGGAACACCACTAGCCACGGACCTCCAGCCAGAATAAGTCCCATTGACCACTACCTTCTGTCTTCTATGAGCAAGCCGGCTCTGAATCCAAACAGCCAAGTCAATGTGGATCCCATGTGTCTTAGTCTTCTGGATGAGCCCACCATGTGGGACCTTGTCAAAAGGCTAGTTTTGAAGTGACTACTCAATGCCTTGGCAAACATGCCATACACCTTCTTTACCACCTTATCAACCTGTGCAGCCACTTTCAGGGAGCTATGGACTTGGACCCCAAGATCCCTCTCTGCATCAGTGCTATTAAGAGCTCTGCCATTAACAATGTACTTTACCTTCACATCCCTGCTCAGATAGTGTCTTCTGGATTCTGACTAGCCTCTGGATGAAAACAACATTCCTTCTCCGATCCCTTCTAAACCACTTACCCCATACACTAATGCTCTATAGTTTTACCCCATGCTCTATAGTTTTAGATAGGTCTGTTATGGGGATAAGTTTCCATAATCTACCCTATCTATGCCCCTCATAACTTTGTATACCTCTATCAGATCCCTTCTTGGCCTCTTCCACTCTGGAGAAAACAAACTTGCTGAAATGTTTCATCCCAGGCAACGCCCTCTGCATTCCTTTCAGTGCAATCACATCCTTTCTATAGTGTGGTGAAAAGAACTGTACATAAATATTCTGGGTGTGGCCTAACCAAGATTTTATAAAGTTTTACTATGACCTCCATGCTCTTATGGTGCAATATGATGTTGTGACTATTACAGAGACTTGATGGAACTACGATGTTGTGGCGATTACAGAGACTTGGTTGAGAGAGGGACTGGACTGGCTGCTTAATGTTCCAGGGTTTCGATGTTTTAGAATAGATAGAGAGGGAGGTAAAAGAGGGGGAAGAGTTGAACTACTGATCAGGGACAATATTACAGCTGCACTCAGAGGGGACATAATGGAGGGCTCATCCATTGAGTCTATATGGGTAGAACTCAAAAGTAAGAAAGGTGCAATCACTCTAATGGGATTATACTATAGATCCCTCCAATAGCCACTGGGACATTGAGAAACAGATATGCAGGCAGATTAGGGAAAGGTGCAAAAACAACAGGGTTTTTGTAGTGGGTGACTTCAACTTCCCCATCATAGTCTGGGACCTCCTTAGTGCAAGAGGGTTAGACAGGGTAGAATTTGTTAAGTACATAGAACCATAGAACAATACAGCACAACACAGGCCCTTTGGCCCACCATGTTGTGCCGACCTTCAAACCACACCTAAGGCTATCTAACCCCTTCCTCCCAAATATCCCTCTATTTAAAATTCCTCCATATGCTTATCTAACAATCTCTCGAACGTGACCAACGTATTAGCCTCCACCACCACCCCAGGCAGCGCATTCCATGCACCAACTACTCTCTGGGTGAAAAACCTCCCTCTGACATCTCCCTTAAAGCCATGCCCTCTTGTATTGAGCATTGGTGCCCTGGGAAAGAGGCGCTGGCTGTCCACTCTATCTAAACATCCAAGAGAGTTTTGTGAAGCAGTATGTGGATAGCCTAACTAGAGGAGGGGCCACACTGGACTTGTATTGGGAGATGAACCTGGCCAGCCGACTGACCTTTCAGTGATCTCAACTCCTTAAGTTTAAAGATAGCTATGAATAAGGGTAAGAATGAACCTTGTGGGAGAGTGTTAAATTGAGGGAGGGCAAATTATGAGAGTATTAAGCAGGAGCTAGGGAGAGTTAACTGGTATTATAATTGGTAACAGGACAGGTATGTTCCAGTAAGAAGGAAGGACAAGGATGGCAAGGTAAGGGAACCTTGGATGATGAGAGAGGTTGTAAATTTAGTCAAAAAGGAAAAGGAAGCATATGTAAGGTTTAGGAATCTAAAATTGAATAAGGCCATTGAGGAATATAAGGAAGCCAGAAAGGAACTCAAGAAGGGAATTAGAGAGCCAGGAATGGACATAAAAAGTCCTTGGCAAGTAGGATTAAACAGAATCCCAAGGCATTCTACATATACATCAAGAGCAAAAGGATAGGGAGAGGGTAGGACCCCTCAAGGTTAAAGGAGAGAACATGTGCTTGGAGGCGGAGGATGTGGGCGAGGTCCTAAACGAGTCCTTTATGTTGGTGTTCACCAAGGAGAGGGCCATGAAGGATAGAGAAATCAATGTGGAGTATGCTAATATGCTAGGGCGTTTTGAGGTAAAGAAAAAGGTGGTGTTGGGTCTCTTGAAGAACATTAAGGGGAATAAGTCGCCAGGGCCTGATGGGAGAGGCAAGAGCTGAGATTACTGGGGCCTTGGCCAAGATCTTTGTGTCCTCTCTAGCCACAGGTGAGGTTCTGGGGTACTGGCAAGTAGCTAATGTTGTTCCTTTGCTTACGAAGGGAAATAGGAATAATCCTGAAAATTATAGACTGGTGAGTGTCACGTAGGGAAGCTATTGGAGAAGATTCTTAGGGATAGAATTTATGAGCATTTGGAAAGCATGGTTTAATTTGGGACAGTCAGCATGGCTTTGTGCAGGGCAGGTCATGTCTTACTAACTTGATTGGGTTTTACAAGGAAGTGACGAAGGTGATCGATGAAGCTGTGGATGTTGTTTACATGGATTTTAGCAAGGCATTCAACAAAGTCCCGCATGCTGGGCTCATCCAGAAGATTGAGATGCATGGGATCCACGGAGACTCTGGCCATTTGGATTCAGAATTGGCTTGCTCATAGAAGACAGAGGGTAGTGATTAATGGGACTTATTCTGGCTGGAAGTCTGTGACTAGTGGTGTTCTGCAGGGAACTGTGCTGGGACATCTGCTGTTTGTGATATATAAATATAAATGACCTGGATGAAAATGTAGATGGGTGGGTTAGTAAATTTGCAGACAATACAAAGATTGGTTGCATTGTGGATAGTGCAGAAGGTTCCCAAAAGATACAGCAGGATATATGTCAGTTGTAGATATGAGCGGAGCAATGGCAGGTGGTGTTTAATTCAGGCAAATGTGAGGTGTTGCAATTTGGGAGATCAAATGTAAAGGGAAACTACATAGTTAATGGCAGGACCCTTAACAGCATTGAAGTACGGAGGGATTTTGGGATCAAAGTCCATAGCTCCCTGAAAATGGCCACAGAAGTTGATAGGGTGGTAAAGAAGGCATATGGCATACTTGTCTTTATTAGTCAAGGCATTGAGTTCAAGAGTCAGGAAGCTATGTTACAGCTTTATAAAAATCCGGTTAGGCCTCATCTGGACTATTGCATTCATTTCTGGTCCCCCCATTATATGGATGTGGAAGCTTTGGAGAGGGTGCAGAAGAGATTTACCAGGTTGCTTCCTGGATTAGAGGGCATGTGCTATAAATTGGACAAACCTGGGTTGTTTTCTCTGGAGCGGTGGAGGCTGAATGGAGACCTGGTAGAAGTTTGAAAAATTATGAGAGGCATAGATACAGTAGACAGCTGGTATCTTTTTCCCAGGGTTAAAATATCTAATACCAGAGGGCATGCATTTAAATGAGAGGGGGAAGGTTTAAAGGAGATGGGTGGGGCAAGTTTTTTACTTAGAGAGTTGGTGCTTGGAATGTGCTGCCTGGTGTGTGGTGGAGGCAGATATGATCGAGGTATTTAAGAGGCTCTTTGAGAGGCACATGAATATGCAGAGAATGGGGGGATATGCACCAGGAGCAGGCAGCAGGGATTAGTTTAATTAGGCATCATTAGCTTATTTAGTTTTGCATAACACTGTGCCTGTTCCTGTGCTGTACTGTTCTGTGTTCTGTACCCCAGGTAATGGAAGTCCAGCATTCTCTTTGTCTTCTTCATCATTTTATCTACCTGCCACCTTTAGGGATCTATGGACTTGTTCACCAAAGTCCCAGTCTTCCTCAGAACTCCCTAATTCCCTACTATTTGTGGTATATTTCTGGTTGCCACATTATAGGAAGGATGTGGAGGTGTTGGAGAGGGTGCAGAGGAGATTTACCAGGATGCTGCCTGGATTAGAGCGTATGGAATATGAGGAGAGGCTTAAGGTGCTAGGGCTTTATTCACTGGAAAGGAGGATGATGAGAGCAGACATGATAGAGGTATATAAAATATTGAGAGGAATAGATAGAGTAGACAGTCAGCGCCTCCTTCTCAGGGCACCAATGCTCAAGACAAGAGGGCATGGCATTAAGGTTATGGGTGGGAGGTTCAGGGGAGATGTCAGGGGGAGGTTTTTCACCCAGAGAGTGGTTGGTGCATGGAATGCACTGCCTGGGGTGGTGGTGGAGGCAGATACATTGGACAGGTTCAAGAGTTTGTTGGATAAGCATATGGAGGAATGTGAGATAGAGGGATATGTGGGAGGAAAGGGTTAGATAGTGTGAGGGTGGTTTGATGGACGGCACAACAAGGTGGGCCGAAGGGCCTGTTTTGTGCTGTATGGTTCTATGGTTATATGGTATATCTCCCACGTTTATAATATCTCCCAAAATGCATCATTTCAATTCCATCTGCCATTGCTGTGCCCATTTTACCAATTGATCAATATTATCCTATAGCCTAAGACTATGCTCCTCACTATTAACAACACTACAAATTTTTGTGTCATCTGAAAACTAATCTCCTACATTCATATCCAAATTGTTAATGTAGCTAACAAACAGCAAGGGTCCCAGCACCGATCCCTGTGGCTTCCAGTCAGAAAGCAACCCTCCACCAGCACTGTCTGCTTCCTATTACCAAGCCAACTTTGAATCCAGTTTGCTGATTTCCCTTGGATCTCATAGGCTCTAACCTTTCCCATGTGGGAACTTGTTGAAGGCTTTACTGAAGTCTGTGTTTGGGTATCCATTGCTCTAGTTGTAAATGTGCTTCTTTGCTCTCGTTTGCATAGTTTATTCCTCCTTTGGACTGTGGTTAATATGCTGTGTTTGGGTTTCTTCTACCTGAACGTGTTTGGGGGTTCCTCTCTCTGTCTGCGTTTGGGTTCCCTCTCTCTGTCCATGTTTGGGGGTCCCTCTCTCTTTCTGTGTTTGGAGTTTCCTTGCTCTGGCTCTGTTTGGGATTTCTTCACTCTGACTGTGTTTGGGTTCCCTCTCTCTGGCTGTGTTTGGGGTTTCCTCTCTCTAATGCATTTGGTGTTTCCTCTCTGGCCGTGTTTGGATTCCCTCCCTCTGACTGTGTTTGGGGTTTCCTTGCTCTAGCTGCATTTGTGTTGACCTACTCTCTGCCTACATTTGGGTTAGCCCTCATTCTGGGTTTGTTTGGCTTTTTTTGCTCTCACCAGCTCACTTCACCCATATTTTAAGATTCCCTTGACTAGTTTTGCCAAGGTTTATCTTCACTCTCATTTTCTTTACTTCTGGCACTGTTTGGGCTGGTCCTTGCTTGTACTGTCTTTGGGCAGGTCCTCGCTCTGGTTGTGCTTGGGTTGTCCTCTCTCTTACTGTGTGTGGGGCTTCCTTGGTCTGGCTGCATTGGTTTCATTATTCTTGCTGTTTTGTTCTGCCAATGTTTTGGGACTTCTTCACTGAGTTGTGCGAAGCTTTGTCTTGGCTCTGGTTCTGCTGGGTGTGGATAGGTTTCTGTGGCTCCATGTTAGTTTCTCCTCCCTTGGCCTGTGGTTGTTTTTTCTCTGTCTGGGTTTTCCTTGCTCTGGCCATGTTTACATTGGACTGCACTATGGCTGTGTTTCATTGTTATTTGGCCATGTTTGGGTTGGTCCTCACTCTAGGAGTGTTTGGGTTGGTCTTTGCTCTGGAAGTGGTTGATCTGTCTCTTGTGCTGTCTGTGTTTTTCTTGTCAGATTGGATGGGAGGCCTTGAGTTATAAGGAGAGATTGGCCATGTTTATGTTGGGCCTTGGTCTGGGTGTGTAGGGATTGCCCACTCTCTGCCTGTGTGTTGGTGCATCTTGCTTAAGCAGCTACAGCAACTATGTGTTTGTAGTTGCTGTGGCTGTGTTCTGAATCTCCTCTTACTGACTGTGTTTATTAAGGCAGTGTCCGGCTCTGTTTGGGTTGTCCTCGCTCTGGCAGTGTTTGGGACGGTCCTCACTCTAGCAGTGTTTGGGGCTGCCCTGGCTCTGGCAGTGTTACCTTAACAATGTTTGTGCTAATGCTGGCTCACCGTACACTTTTTATATTGGTTAACGTGAGGGCCTAATGTATAACTGATTCACGCCATCTATGTTTGTAATGATTCACTGGCTCTGTTTTTGCTAATTATACTCAAACCATGTTTTGGGGTGACTGATTTGATTTCTCTTCAGGGTACCAGGGAATTAATTGTGCACAAAAGCTCATTCCAGGTCCTTGCCTGCAAATTTTCTGTCATCTAATGGCTGTGTTGGTAGTGGGCCTGTCTAGTAAAATATTTCTGATTATTTCACTTGTTTGGTTTTCCAGATCATTGTTTACAAAAAAAATTGTCTTTGTTTTATTAATTTTATTGAGAAGGCCAGATCAGAGAATTGTCTTGAATTAATTCTAGTATTTTACTTACAAACTGGCCTCAGCTCTGGAAGTCATTGACCTAAGTGTATAGGAAATGGCTCTTTGGCCCACTGAGTCTGTGCTGATCATCAAGCACCCATTTTACACTAATCCTACGCTTAATCCTACACTAATCCCACTATATTGTCCCTATATGCCTATCAACTGCCCCAGATTCTATCATTCACTTACACACTAGCGGCAATTAACAGTAGCCAATGTTGACATGTGGGAGGAAACCAGTGCATCCAAAGGAAGCCCTGGGAGAACGTGCAAACTCCACAAAGACAGCACCTGAGGTCAGGATTGAACATGGGTACCTGGCGCTGTGAGCTGGCAGCTCCACTAACTGTGCCATTGTACCTCCCAAAACAAAGAAGCAAAGAGTAGCAATGAAAAATGTTTTTCAGCCTGGAAAGAAGTGTACAGTGCAGTTCCCCAGAAGTCAGTACTCTGCTTTTCACATATTGTAATGATATGGACTTGGGTATATAGCATACTTTTTCAGATATGTTAATGATGCTTAGTGAATTGTAAGGAGGATTTCAAGGAGAGGTAGATGGGCTGGTTAAATGGGTGGATGGTTACAGGTGAAACTTAAAGCTGAGAAATTAAAAATGTTACACTTTGGTAGGAAGAATGAGAAGAGGCAATATAAAGTGGGGAGTGCAATTTCGAAAGGGGTGCAAGAGGAGAAGGATTGTAGGTATACATGCAAGGTTTGTGGAAAGTGACAGAACAGATTGAGAAAGTATTTAAACAAGGATTGGGGTTTTATTGATAGAGGCAAGGAGCAGAAGCAAGGAAGTGATGATAAACCTTAATAAAACATTGGTTTGATCATAACTGAAGTATTGTGTCCAGTTTGGGTGCCACATTTTAGAAACAATCTCAAAGCTTCAGAGAGGATGCAGAAACATTTATGAAGATAATTCCAGGTATGAAGGACTTTAGTTATGTGCAAATACTAGGGTTGTTCTCCTTGGAACAGAGGAGGTTTTGAGTGGAGCTGATTGAAGGACATAGACAGAGTAGACAGACAGAGTGATCAAAAACTAGGGGCAGCAAATGACAACGGGTCAGTAGTGAAAGCATCCATTGGTGTTCAATAGGGAGCTGGATAAATATCCGAAAGGAAAGAATTTGCAGGATTATGGGAAAGGAGTAGGGGTGTAGGATCAACTGAATTCCTGTTACATAGATGACTCCAAAATTAGTGGTATAGTGGACAGTAAAGAAGGTTGTACAAGGTTACAGCAAGGTATTGATCAACCGGAAAGCGGGTGGAGAACTGGCAGATGGAATTTAATGCAGACAATTTAAACCAGGGCAGGACCCCAAAGAATGTGGTTAAACAGAGAAACTTCAGAGTACAAGTACATAATTTCTTGAAAATGGTGACACAGATAGACAGGGTAGTGAAAAAGGTGTATGATATACTTGCCTTCATTGGACGGGAACTTAAGTACAAGAGTTGGGAATTAGGCCATTCCGCCAATCGAGTCTGCTCCATCATTCGATCGTGGTTGATTGGATGGGAGGCCTTGAGTTATAAGGAGAGATTGGATAGGTTGGGACTGTTTTTCCTGGAGCAAAGGAGGCTGAGGGGTGATCCTATAGAGGTTTATAAAATCATGCGGGGCATAGTTCGGGTAAATAGCCAATGTCTGTTTCCCAGGGTAGGGGAGTCTAAAACTAGAGTGCATAGGTTTAAGGTGAGAGGTGAAAGATTTAAAGGGGATCTGAGGGGCAAGTTTTTCACACAGAGGGTGGTGGGTATATGGAACAGCTGCTGGAGGAAGTGGGAGAGGCAGGTACAATTACAACACTTAAAAGACCTTTGGACAGGTACGTGGAAAGGTTTAGAGGGATATGGGCCTCTGAATGGGTCTAGCTTAAATATGCATTTTGGTTGGTATGGAAAAGTTGGGCTTATGACTCTATGACCGTACAGGTTCAATCAACTTTTTTCTGTTTTGTAACTACTTTGTCATTCTCTTTCTATTCCATACTTCCAAAATCTGTAGTTCTTTGCTTTTCAGTACTGCATCCAATTCCTTCTTAAGTGATTCCAATGTTCTTGTCTCGTCCACAACATTTCTGGAAATCCATTGCTCTCTCTGCATGTAGATATACCCATCTACTATTTCATTCATTTTTTACTTCTTTGAGTTTTTTTGAACTGCTTCCAGATGGGATCCCCAGTGAGTTGGTAGATTGGATTCAAAATTTGTTTAGTCATAGAAGACAGAGGTAAGCAGTGGAAGTTTGTAAAAAAACATAAAGCTTACCCCTCGGATCCCCTTTAAAAGCTCCTATCTTTCACAAGACTATGCCCTCTTGTTTTTGATATCCCAACCATGGGAAAAAGCTTTTGACTATTCACCCTATGTCTCTCATAATTTTATATACTCCTATCAGGTCACCCGTCAGTTTCCTTTGCTTTAGAGAAAACAAACACAGCCTTTCCAATCTCTCCCCTTAACTAAAGTCTTCTAATCCAGGCAACCTCCTGGTGAATCTCCTCTGCACTTTCCAGTATAATCACATCATTCCTATAGTGTAGCAACCAGAACTGCACACAATACTCCAAGTGCGGCCTAGCCAGTGTTTTGTAAAGATGCACCACAATGTCCCAACACTTATATTCTATGCCCCAAACTAGCAAGGCAAGCATGCCATATGACTTCTTCACCACCCTATCCACCTGTATTGTTTCGTTCTGGGAATTATGGACTTATAGCCCTAGGTCTCCTGGGATCCCAGGATGGTTCAAGAATCGGGGATACATATTTAAAGGGACAGAGGAGCAGTACTCTACTGCCACCATGATTATTGTTGCATGTTACATGCACCTCTAATTTCCTGATTTATAGAATGCCCTACATTACCAGTACTGTATTGGGGCCAATAACTATCTCCCGCAAATATTATCTGCCCCTTGCTTAGCTGTACTCAAGTTGATTTTGATGCTTTATTTTCTGATATTCTTATCCGAGATGTTTCCTCCTCTTTGCCTCTATCCCATTCTTTAATATCAGACCCACCTTACTTCCTTTTTCATTTTGCCTATCACTTTCAAAAACTAAGTCCTGAAACTGCCACCTACAAAGCAATTTGGGAGTACCTTTACCAGGAGGACTGCAGTGGTTCAACAAGACAGCTTACCACCACTTTCTTGAGGGCAGTTATATTCTGGCAATAAATGTTGGTCTTACCAGCCACACCCAGATCCAAAAAAAAGCATCTACAGATATTTTTAAAAAGTAGCATAAATTAATTGGGTTTCTTTCAGATTGAGGCAGGAATAATTATATTGGGAAATAAGGAAAGGCAGAGAAATTAAATAGAGATTTTGTGTTGTGGAAGCAGACACATAAATCCTCCCAGAAATATTGGAGAACAATAGGTACAGAATGACTGAGGAGCTGCATCAATTGGCATTAGTCAACAAAAAGTTATCTGACAAATTAATGAGACTGAAAGTTGAAGCATCTCCAGGACCTGATAATCTGCACCCATAAGGTTTTGAAAAAGGCGTCTATAGAGATTTTCATAGAGTCATACAGCACAGAGACAGGCCCTTTGGCCCACCATGTTCATGCTGACTATCAAGTACCCATCTATAAATCCCATTTAGTCAGAGAGTCCAAGAGTCATACAGCAGGGAAACAGGCCAATTGGTTCACCACGTTCACACCACCAACCCACCTACATAGCACTTGGCCCATAACCTTCTATGCCTAGGGGATTCAAGACACTTCTCATCTAGACACATCTTAAATGCTCTTAGTGACTCTGCTCCCACCACTCGTTCAGGTCGTATATTCCTGATTCCTACCACCTGGGTGAAAAAAATTCTCCCCGGATCCTCTCTAAACCTCTTATCACTTACACTAAAGCTATGCCTTCTAGTTTTTGACACCTATACCATGGGTAAAAGTTTCTTATTATCCACCCTCTCATAATTTTGTATAAGTCCCTTTAAAGGTGTCCTATAAAGGTGTCCCTTTAGTCTTCTCCACTCCAGGAAAACAAACCCAGCCTATCCAATCTCTCTTCATAATTGAAATGCTCCATCGTAGGCAACCTTGTAGTGAATCTCCTCTGCACCTTCTCCAGTCTAATCAAGCCCTTCCCATAATGTGGCGACCAGAACTGCACAAAGTACACTAGCTGAGGCCTAACTATTCTTTTATGAAGTTCTATCATAACCTTCCTGCTGTTTTATTCTGTGCCCTGCTAATGAAAGTAAGTGTACCTCCTGGCTGCCTTCACCACTTTTTCTACCTCTGCTGCCACCTTCAAGGATCTTTGGACTTTTACACCAAAGGTCTTCTGTCTCTCAGTAGACTCTACCATTCATTGTGTAGGTCCTACCTTTATTAGTCCTTCCAAACTGCATCACCTCATATTTATCAGGATTGGTATTGGTATTGGTTTATTATTATCACTTGTACTGAGGTACAGTGAAAAACTTGTCTTGCATACCGATCGTACAGGTCAATTCATTACACAGTGCAGTTACTTTTGGTTAGTACAGAGTGCATTGAGGTAGTACTGAGTGTATTGATGTAGTACAGGTAAAAACAGTAACAGTACAGAGTAAGGTGTCACAGCTACAGAGAAAGTGCAGTGCAATAAGGTGCAAGGTCACAACAAGGTAGGTCGTGAGGTCAGAGTCCATCTCATCGTATAAGGGAACCGTTCAATAGTCTTATCACAGTGGGGTAGAAGCTGTCCTTAAGTCTGGTGATATGTGCCCTCAGGCTCCTGTATCTTCTACGTGATGAAGGAGGAGAGAAGAGAGAATGACCCGGGTGGGTGGGGTCTTTGATCATGCTGGCTGCTTCAACAAGACAATGAGAGGTAAAGACAGAGTCCGAAGAGGGGAAGCTGGTGTCTGTGATGTGCTGGGCTGTGTCTACAACTCTCTGCAGTTTCTTGTGGTCCTGGGCAGAGCAGTTGCCGTACCAAGCCATGATACATCCAGATAGGATGCTTTCTATGGTGCATCGGTAAAAGTTGGTGAGAGTCAAAGGGGAAAAAACAAATTTCTTTAGCCTCCTGCGGAAGTAGAGGCACTGGTGAGCTTTCTTGGCCGTGGCATCTACGTGATTTGACCAGGACAGGCTGTTGGTGATGTTCACTCCTAGGAACTTGAAGCTCTCAACCCTCTCGACCTCAGCACTGTTGATGTAGACAGGTGTATGTACACCGACCCCTTTCCTGAAGTCAATGACCAGCTCTTTTGTTTTGTTGACATTGAGGGAAAGGTTGTTGTCATGACACCATTCCACTAAGCTCTCTATACTTCCTGTACTCTGACTCATCGCTGTTTGAGATAAGGCCTACAATGGTGGTATCATCTGCAAACGTAGATGGAGTTAGAGCAGAATCTGGCCACGCAGTCATGAGTGTATAGGGAGTAGAGTAAAGGGCTGAGGATGCAGCCTTGTGGGGCACCAGTGTTGAGAATAATCGTGCCAGAGGTATTGTTGCCTATCCTCACTGCGGTCTGTTGGTTAGAAAGTCAAGGATCCAGTTACAGAGGGAGGTGTTGAGTCCTAGGTCTCAGAGTTTGGTGACAAGTTTGCTTGGGATTATTATATTGAAGGCAGATCTGTAGTCAATAAACAATAGTCTAACGTAGGTGCCTTTACTGTCCAGATGCTCCAGAGCTGAGTGTAGGGCCAGGGAGATGGCGTCAGCTGTAGACCTGTTTCAGTGATAGGTGAATTGCAGTGGGTCAAGATTGTCTGGGAGGCTGGAGTTGATGTGTACCATGACCAACCTCTTAAAGCACTTCATGATGGTGGATGTCAGAGCCACTGTTTGGTAGTCATTGAGGCATGTTACCTTGCTTTTCTTCGGTACCGGGATGATAGTGGGCTTCTTAAAACAGGTGTGAACCTGAGATTGAAGCAGGGAGAGGTTAAATACAGTATGTCTGCAAATACTTCCGCCAGCTGATCAGCACAAGATCTGAGCACGCGGCCAGAGACACCATCTGGTCCAGATGCTTTCCTCGTGTTCACTCTCCGGAAGACTGATCTTATGTCCTCAACGGTGATCACAGGTTCAGTTGCATTGGAGGCTGTCAGGGTTGGTGGTGACAATCCACTTCCCTTCTGTTCAAAGCGTGCATAGAATGCGTTAAGTTCATCAGGAAGGGATGCGCTGTTGTTAGCTATTCAGCCCGTCTTCGTCTTGTAGCCTGTTATGGCATGTAAGCCCTACCATACTCTGCCTTTACCTCTGTCTTTACCTCTTGTTGTCTTGGTGAAGCAGCCAGCATAATCAAAGACCCCACCCACCCGGGACATTCTCTCTTCTCTCCTCTTCCATCGGGTAGAAGATACAGGTGCCTGAGGGCACGTACCACCAGACTTAAGGACAGCTTCTACCCCACTGTGATAAGACTATTGAAAGGTTCCTTTATACAATGAGATGGACTATGACCTCACGATCTACCTTGATGTGACCTTGCACCTTATTGCACTGCACTTTTTCTGTAGCTGTGACACTTTACTCTGTACTGTTACTGTTTTTACCTGTACTACATCAATGAACTTTGTAATAACTCAATGTAACTGCACTGTGTAATGAGTTAACCTGTATGATTGGTTTGTAAGACAAGCTTTTCACTGTACCTCGGTACAAGTAACAATAGTAAACCAATACCAATACCATAGCTGATGGCTGGTCTGGGACTCTATTTTGAGTCAGTATTGCCTCTTGGCATCCCTGATAGCTTTCCGAAGGTCATATCTGGATTTCTCGTACAGGTCAGGATCACTAGATTTGTGTGCAGCAGTCCTTAACTTCAGTAGGGAGTGGATCTCCCGGTTCATCCATGGTTTCCAGTTTAGGAACACCCGTATTGTCCTCTTTGGTGCACAGTCCTCCACACACTTGCTGAAAAAGTCTGTGATGGTGGTGGCATACTCATCAAGGCGGGCAGCTGAGTTTTTGAACATGGACCAGTCCACTGTATCAAAGCAGTCACGTAGGAGCTCATCTGCTTCCTCAAACCAGCACTTCATGACTCTCTGTACCGGATCTTCCCGTTTCAGTTTCTGTTTGTATGCAGGGAGAAGGAGCACAGCCTGGTGGTCTGATTTCCCAAAGTGAGGACGAGGGGTGGCTCGGAAGGCATCTTTGATGGTTGTATAGCAATGGCCAAGGGTGTTGGCGCCCCTGGTGGAGCAGATGTATTTTGGTAACATACTCTTGAGGTTGGCCTGATTGAAGTCACCTGCAATAATGAAGAGGGCCTCAGGATATCCTGTTTCAAGGTTGTTGACCTTGGAGTATAGCTCATTGAGTGCAGGATTCATGTCCGTCCGTGGTGGGATGTAGACTGCCATCAGGATAGCTGAAGTGAAATCCCTTGGCAGATAGAATGGTCGACACTTCACCATTAGATATTCCAGGCTGGGTGAGAAGGAGCTCGCCAGGATCATCATGTCCGAGCACCACAAGTTATTGATTAAGAAGCAGACCCCTCCACCTTTAACTTTGCCTGAGGACACTGTACAGTCCATTCGATGAATTGAGAAGCCCTCAGGTTGAATAACACAGTCAGGTGAGGCAGGTGTAAGCCACGTTTCAAACATAGTACACAACAGTCCCTCAGTTCTCTTTGGTAGGTCAGTCTTGCCGATTAAATTCTATATACCATTGCTCTTACCGAATAAACAATATCATCCTGTAGCCTACAACTATCCTTCTTAGTATAAGCACCACAAAATTTTGTGTCATCTGTGAATTTTAAAATCATACGTCCTACATTCATATCCAAATCATTAATGTATATGACAAACAGTAAGATCTCCTTGGGATACCACTGGTCACAGACTTCCAATCACAAAATAAGTCTCCAACATTACACTCTGCCTGCTATTACCAAGCCAACTTTGGATCCTATTTGCCAAACTGCCTTTGATCCAATGGGCTCCAATCTTTTGGACCAGTTTCCCATGCAGGACCTTGTCAAAGGCTTAAATCCACACAGGCTACATCAACTGCACTGTCTTCATCAATATATGCAGGTAGAGTATGCAATGGTTGTAAATTTCCATAGGTCCTCAAATGGTTCCCACAGATTGTAATGTAGCAAATGTAGCCTCACTATATAAGAAAGGCTGGGTTGGCATAAATGTTGAATTTTAGGTAACCCTCCCCTCCTGTAGGTTGGCCCCCCCCTCACCTTTCTCCCCCCTCTCCTTTCCTTCAGATCCATCGCCCGTCCTCCCATTTTTGACCCCTTTCCCTCACAACAACCCCCCCGGCCCATCCCATCTTTGTCCCCTTCCCTGTCCTGATTCTATCCACCCACTGCGCAAACACAGCTCACACACAGGTTCACCCCCACTGCCTCCCCCCCCCCCCCCACATCCTCATCTAGTTCTGGTTCCAACTGCAATTCACACCTCCCCTAATGGTTCTCATTCTCACCTCCTTGACTTATCAGAGTCTGGCAGGAACCCTTTGTATTCCTGTTTATCTCCCTCCAGGAGCTGTTTTTAGCATTCACACTCCCCTCCTCCCACTTTGCTCTATCTGCCTCTCAATATATTTTTCCCCCTCTCTTTGTCTGCCTCCATCTATCATTCACCTGCCACTGTCTCCCAACTCCACCCCTGCTCCCCTCCTCTACCTGGCATAACCTGCCCGTCATTCTTCACTGTTATTCCGTGGACCGTCATTCCTCAGTCCACCAATCACCTCGGACTCCTGTCTCACCACTCCCCTTCCCCACTTTATACTGGCCATCTCACCTCTCCTCTCTCAATCCTGATGCAGGGATTTGACCCGAAACATTGACAATTCCTTTCCTCCTACAGATGCTGCTCGACCCGCTGAGTTCCTCCAGTAAATTGTTTGTTGCTCCAGATTCCAGTATCTGCAGTCTCTTGTGTATCCAGTTTATCTTGGAGTTGCCTTCAGCAGACTTGAACTGGTCAATCACAGCATCAGAAACTGGACAAAAAGTGAGACACAAGAGACTGCAGATGCTCGAATCTAGAGCAACAAACAATGTGCTGGAGGAACTCAGTGGGTCATGCAGCATCTGGGGGAGGAAAGGAATTATAGATGTTTCAGGTCGAAACCCTGCATCAGGACTGAGTGTGGAGAGGTGAGATGGCCAATATAAAGAGGAGAAGCGGAGTGGAGAAACAAAGGACTGCAGATCCTGGAATCTAGATGAAAAACACGATGATGCTCGAGGAACTCAGCAGGCCAGGCAGCATCCGTGGAGAAAAGCAGGCGATCGACATTTCGGGTCAGGACACTTCTTCAAGACTGAAGATAGGAAAAGGGGAAGCCCAGTATATAGGAGGGAAAAGCAGACCAGTGATGTGGACAAAAGAGGGGAGGTGGGGTGGGCACAAGGTGGTGATAGGTAGATGCAGGTAAGAGATAGTGATAGGCAGGCGCAGGGGAGGAGGGGAGAGCAGATCCACTGGGGAATAGGTCAAAGGTAAGGAGAGAAAGGAAAAAAAGGTAGAAAAAAAGAAGCTACGAAAAGGGAGAAGAGAAGCATGGTGGGGGAAGGGGAGTTTGTGGGGAAGGGGGGTGGAGATTACTTAAAGTGGGAGAATTTAATATTCATGCTGTTAGGCTGCAAGGTTCCAAGACAGAAAATGAGGTGCTGTTCCTCCAGTTTGCACTTGGCATTCTCCTGGCAGTGATAGTGTGGGAGGGGGAGTTGAAGTGTCTGGAAACAAGAAGATGCAGATCACAGTGATGGACAGAGTGCAGGTGTTCTGCGAAAAGGTCTGCGTTTGGTCTTATCAATATAGAGGAGGCCACATTTGGAGCACCGAGTACAGTAGATGATATTAAGGGAGGTGCAGGTGAATCTCTGTCTCACCTGAAAGAACTGTTTGGGTCCCTGGATGGAGGTGATGGAGGTGGTGTAGGGTCAGGTGTTGCACCTATGGGGGGGGGGGGGCAGTGGAAAATTTCCAGGGTGGTAGTGGGATGGGTGGGGGGGGGTTGGCGAGGAGTCAACAAGGGAGTCACAGAGAGCACGGCCCCTGTGAAAGGCAGAAAGGGACGGGGAGGAGAAGGTATGCTTGGTGGTGGGGTCCTGTTGGAGATGGCAGAAGTGGTGGAGAATGACGTATTGGATATGTAGGCTGGTGGGATGAAATGTGAGGACAAGGGGGGCCCTATCCTTGTTGGGTCTGGGAGGGATGGGGGTGAGAGCAGAGGTGTGGGAAATGGCAGAGATATGGTGTGAGCTCTCTCGACCACAGTCAGGGGGGAAGCCCTGGTTAGAAAAGAAGTTGGACATCTCTGATGTCCTCGAGTGGAAAAACTCATCATGGGAGCAGATGTGGCGGAGGCGGAAAAATTGAGAAAAGGGACAGACATGTATAAGGCATATAAAAGGGATATAAGGTGTGTACCTCATCCAAAAGATCAATTAGGTCACTGTCTGAGAATGTGGGAGATTACTTCTTGCTCAGCTGAGGATCCGCTGTAAAAGAAAGCTTTACAGTGTCATTCAGACAGTATCAGATCCCCTTTATGATCCCTGACTTTCCTTAGTGCAGGATAAGTTGCACATTATTTTTTTGCTGATATGGATTTATTGTGCAATAATCAGGACATCAACCCATGGTAAATTTTAAATGCATGCAAATTGGGTTCCCGCAGCACTGGGGGAAACAGGCCCAGGTTCTCCACGGAGATCAACTTAGTATGTGTATTTAAGGGCAGAATAAGCACCAGCCCTTTGTCTTGTCATTAAATTGCATTTATTTATTTCTTTTTCAACAGAACAATCCGAGTATACAAAGGTCACAAGAGCTTTGGCTTCACTCTGCGTGGCCATGGCCCAGTATGGCTTGAGTCTGTTATCCCAGGTGAGTTATAAGCATTTCCAGCTGCAACAGCGAAGTGATGGTTTGTCATTGCATGCAGTTATCAATAGATTTTGTTAGCAAGACTTTACAGAGAATCTGCTGGAGATTTCACACTGCTAGGTTACTTAATTATTTTTCCAAGGATGTTAATTGGACAATTTATAGTGAATGATTTTGGTGTTGTTGGACTTCTACTTGACTAGAAAGCTTAGCCTACACTTAATTTCAGGAAGAGTCTGTGCTTAGCTTCATGAAAAGTGGGGCAGAGAGAAGACAGACAGTAAAACAGGTAAAAGTATCAGCAGTGAAAACATTCAGGTGATGGCACTGGTTAACATCCTTCTGTTGTTCATTATGTGTTTCTTTCAGGAAGTCCAGCTGAGAAATCTGGATTGAAGGCAGGGGATCGAATCCTGTTTCTCAACGGGTTAGACATGAGGTAGGTTCAGAAAACTTACTGCATGTATTGGACATCCTTATACATGAAAACACGTTTGTGTTAGTCATGAACAGGAGGCATATAAAAAGTAAAGCTGGCTTATGAAAGAGGACATAACGACAGTCATTAGATAGGATATTCTTAGGGGGTCATCCAGTGAGGCCATATGGGTAGAACTTAGAAACAAGAAGGGGATGGTCACTGATGGGATTGTATTATAGGCCCCCCAGTAGTCAGCAGGAACTAGAGGAGCAGATATGTAGAAAGATTGTATCTAGTTGTAAACATAATAGAGTAGTATTAGTGGGAGACTTTAACTTCGCTAATATTGACTGGTCCAATAGTCTGAAATAGCCATTAGGTGGGAGCTTGCAGTGGTTGCTTGAGCAAGATTACTTGCAGGGAAAGGAGCATCTGCCAAGTGGGAGTCCTTTAAAAGTGTGATGTCAAGAGTTCAGTGCCTGCATGTTCCTGTTAGGGTGAAGGGCAAGGCTGGCAGGTTTCAGGAACCCTGGTTGATGAGAGATATTGAGATTCTGGTTAAGAAAAAGAGGGACACATACATTGCGCATAAGCAATTGGGAACTCGTGAATCTCTTAATGACTACAAGAAGTGTAGGAGTGCACTTAAGAGGGAAATTAGGACAAAAAGATCTGGCAGGCAAGATGAGGCAAAATCCCAAGAGATTCCATAGGTATATAAAGAGTAAGAGGGTGGCTAGGGAGAGAATAGGTTCCCTTAAAGATCAGCAAGGCCATCTGTGTATGGACCCAAAGGTAATGGGTGTGATTTTTAATGGATATTCCTCTTCAGATTTTACTATGGAGAAAATGATAGAAGCTAAAGAAATGGGGGAAATGAGCAGTGTTGTCTTGGACCACATATGAATTAGCAATGAGGAGGTATTGGAGGCCTTAAAGTGCATTAAGGTAGATGAATCCTCAGTGCCTGACCTGGTGCATTCTTGGACCTTGTGGGAAGCTAGAGAAGAAATTGTGGAGGCCCTTGCAGAGATTTTTACTTCATCTCCGGCCACAGGTGAGGTTCTGGAGGACTGAAGTGTGGTACCATTGTTTAAAAAGGGTATCAAAATCAAGCCAGGAAACTACAGGCCAGTGAGTCTGACATTGGTAATGGGTAAATTACTGGAAGGGATTCTGAGGGACAGGATCTACCAACATTTGGAGAGACAGAGTCTGATTCGGGACAGTAAGCACGGCTTTGTGCATGGGTAGTCGTATGTGACAAATCTCTTGGAGTTCTTCGAGGAGGTAACCAAGAGGGTAGATGAGGGTGGGGCAGTGGATGTTGTCAAAGGCATTAAAGTCCATATAGACAAGGTCCCTCATGGTAGGCTAGTCTGGGATCCAGGGGAAGATTGTGGATTGGATTCATAATTGGCTCAGTGGTAGGAACCAGAGGGTGATGATCAAGGGTTGTTTCTCAGACTGGAGGCCTGTGTCTAGTGGTGTGCCACAGGAGTTGGTGCTGTGACCTCTGTTTTTTGTAATTTATATGAACGATTTAGATGTGAATGTATAGGGCATGGTTACTACGTTTGCAGATGATACTAAAATAGCTGGTGGTGTAGATAGTGTAGAAGGTTATGAAAAATTACAGGAGGATCTTGATCAGATAGCTATGTGGGCAAATGGCTTTCAATCCAGATAACTGTGAGGTATTGCATTTTAGAAGATCAAATCAGGGTAGGAATTATACAGTGACTGGTAGGGCCCTGTGGAGTGTCATGGAACAGAGGGACTTAGGAGTTCAAGTGCATAGTTCACTGAAAGTGGTGTCACAGGTAGATAGGGTGGGGAAGAAGCTGTTTGGCATGCTGGCCTTCATCAGTCAGGGCACCAAGTATAGGAGTTGGGAAGTTATGTTGCAGTTATACAAGACGTTGGTGAGGCTGCACTTGGAGTATTGTGTATACTTTTGGTCACCTTGTTATAGGAAAGATGTTATTAAACTAGAAAGAGTGCAGAAAAGTTTCACCAGGATGTTGTCTGGACTTGGAGTCCTGAGTTACAAGAAGAGATTGCATAGACTAGGACTTTATTCCCTGGAACATAGGAGATTGAGGGGTGACTTGATAGAGGTGTATAAGATCATGAAGAGCATTGACAGGGTGAACGCACATGGTCTTTTTCCCAGGGAAGAGGTACTAAAAACAAGAGGGCATATGTTTAAGATTAGAGGTGAGAGATTTAAAAGGGAGATCAGGGGCAACTTCTTCACGCAAAGGGTGGTGCATATTTGGAATGAGCTGCCAGAAATAGTGGTTGAGGTGGGCACATTAGCAACATTTAAAAGCCATCTAGATAAGTACATGGATAGGAGAGGTTTAGAGGGCTATGGGCAGATGGGACTAGCTCGCTGGGCAACGCAGTCAGCATGGACGAATTGAGCCAAAGGGCTTGTACCCATGCCGTATGACTCTATGACTCTTTCTATACTGTCCTGTCACTCTTAGGATAGCTAGGTTAGATGAAGGTTAAAGCTCTCTTTATATTATCCAGTCAAGCACAGCCAGGTCAAGAATAGTACAGGTTAGATGAAGAATGAACTTTTCTGTGCTCCTCCTGCATAGCAACAGCATGGACCTGGCACATGTAGTCACAATCTGTGTTGGTGCTTTTGACCTAATTATATCATCATCCCAGCAGCATCCACTTCTGTCTGCACTGATGCAAATTGGAGCTCAACACTCCACATCATGATTGTTGTGGAACAGTCTTAGTAGAATTAGGAGCACTTCCTGTTAGATTGTTTGTCTGCCAATCTGGTCTGCTGACATCAGCTGACCAGATTGGGTCATAACTGATTGCAGACTGCTCAAACATCTTCCAAAGTGCACAGTGTGTTCAAACTAATGGGAAGTGTGTGGCATTTGGATGCAGAAATATTCATTTTGTTTTTTTTAATTTCATGATTTTGGACCTGGGTATCGGAGGCAAGGCCAACATTTATTGCTCACCTCTAATTGCCATTGAAGGGAGTGACTTGCTAGATGAATTTTACAGAGCATTTAAAAGTCAACTACATTAGTGGGTCTTCAATCAGATTAGACTGAGTAAGGATGGCAGATTTCCTCTGCTGAAGGACATTAATGAACTAGGTGAACTTTTATGACAATCTGATCGTATTATTGTAATTATTACTACTGATTAGTTCTTGTAAAATTGAATTTACATTGCACAATTGCCATAATGGAGTTCTCTGAAATATTACTTCAGGCCTCTGGGCTAGTCTGGATCATTAGGCTTAACCAGTGCACCACCACTGTACATCAGTGGTGCTCTAGCAGTGGCATGGCTTGGAAGCACTACATTACCACAAACATTATTGTGGCCAACCTCAAGGTAGAAGGCAGAGAAGTGCCCATTTGTGAAGAGCCTACTTACTCCAGAGAATCTTCAGAAACACCACATCCTACCTGTGCCTCCCCAGTGAGCAATGCATTGCAGGCTGAGGTTTTCCAAGGTTCCAATCACCAAGATATGTTATATACTAATAGGAAGACCTTTGGCCATACTTGTGCCTGAACTGCTGTCTACATGGAGGTCACAGTCACTTTGTCTCTTAACTTCTGTGGCAATGGAGGCTTTTCCCCCATGTCTCCCAATTTGGTGCTCACCGCTACATTGGAGAGGTCATTCTATTTGTGAAGAAGAATTCACATTCTTCATCTACTTTAAATAAAAACAAAGGAAATAATTAGCCAATCCTCTTTGTATCCTAACGTATTACCTCCAACATCATGAACTTTTACCTTGTAAAGTAGCCTTATGTTTGGTTCCTCATTAAGTGACTTCTGGAAATACATTTGATCCACTGTTTCCCCTTTATCCATCTTGTTTGTTGCATCCTCAAAGGACTGTAATAAATGTCAAATTATCACTTTCTATACAATCATATCAACTCTGCTCAATTGTATCATGATTTTCTAAAATGCCCTATATTCCCATTGTCCTTAATAACGGGTTCCAACATTTTCCCAGTTATAGACATTAGTTGACCAGCTGATTGTTTCCTTTTTGTCTTAGTGAGGACAAGGTGGCATTACTGTCCCCATGAGTGTAAGAAGTCATTGAATAATGTGCCATAACAGCTCCCCTTAATAACACTGAGTACAAGAGTCATGTTACAAATGTACAAGATATTGGTGTATTGTTTGCAGTTTTGGTCACCCAGCTATATAGGAAGGATGTTATTAAGCTTGTAAATGTGCAGAGAAGATTCACAAAGATGTTGCTGGGACTGGATGTCTTGAGTTATAAGGAGAGACTGGATAGATTGGGACTGTTTTTCCTGGATTGAAGGAGGCTGAGGGGTGACCTTATAGAGGTTTATAAAATCATGAGGGGCATACAGTAGATAAGGTGAATGGTCACAATCTTTTTCCCAGGAGAGGGGAGTCTAACATTTAGAGGGCATAGATTTAAGGTGAGCAGGGAAAGTTTTAAAGGAGATCTGAGGGGCAGGATTTTCACACAGAAGGTAGTGGGTATATGGAATGAACTGCCAGAGAAAGTGGTGGAGGAAAGTACAATTATAATGTTTAAAAGCTATTTGTACAGGTACATGGATAGAAAAGATTTGGAGGGATGTGGGTCAAATACAGGCAATGGGACTGGCTCAGGTAGGCATCTTGGTCAGCATGGATGATATGGGCCGAAGGGCCTCATTCTGTACTGTATAACTATGAATCTAATCTGGACCTCTCATCAACAGAAAAGATTTCCTCTGTCTCAATACGTGGGTTAATGTAATTCATGAGAGGGATTTCTTTATGGTGAATGTCATGTCTCTAATAAGTACACATGACATCTTCATCCAAGGGAATTTGCACAGATGGATTTAATGAATGTCCAGCACTGCCTGGAGGGATGGATCTGAGCGAACAAGGACTATCCTCTTACTTCCCTTACTTTTCACATTAGTCCTTTCTCCAACTACATGTGTTCAATGCAGATACAATGGGAATCATAGGCATAGAATCATGGTGTCATATGGTCAGGAAACATAGAAAACCTACAGCACAATTCAGGCCCTTCGGCCCACAAAGCTGTGCTGAACATGTCCTGAGCTTAGAAATTACTAGGCTTACCTATAGCCCTCTGTTTTTCTAAGCTCCATGTACTTATCCAAAAGTCTCTTAAAAGACCCTATCATATCTGCCTCCACCACCATTGCCTGTAGACCATTCCACGCACTCACCACTCTCTGAGTAAAAAACTTACCCCTGACATCTCCTCTATATCTACTCCCCAGCACCTTAAACCTATGTCCTCTTGTGGCAACCATTTCAGCCCTGGGGAGAAGCCTCTGACTATCTACCCGATCAATGCCTCTCATCAACTTATACACCTCTATCAGGTCCCCCCTCATCCTCCATCGTTCCAAGGAGAAAAGGCCGAGTTCCCTCAACCTGCTTTCATAAGGCATGCTCCACAATCCAGGCAGCATCCTTGTAAATCTCCTCTGTACCCTTTCTATGGCTTCCACATCCTTCCTGTAGTGAGGTGACCAGAACTGAGCACAGTACTCCAAGTGGGGTCTGACCAGGGTCCTATATAGCTGCAATAATACCTCTTGGCTCCTAAATTCAATTCCCCGATTGATGAAGGACAATACACCATATGCCTTCTTAACCACAGAGTCAACCTGTGCAGCTGCTTTGAGCGTCCTATGGACTCAGACCCCAAGATCCCTCTGATCCTCCACACTGCCTAGAGTCCTACCATTAATACTGTACTCTGCCATCATATTTGACCTACCAAAATGAACCACTTCACACTTATCTGGGTTGAACTGCATCTACCACTTCTCAGCCCAACTTTGCATCCTATCTATGTCCTGCTGTAACCTCTGACAGCCCTCTATACTATCCACAACACATCCAACCTTTGTGTCATCCGCAAACTTACTAAACCATCCCTCCACTTCCTCATCCAGGTCATTTAGAAAAATCACAAAGAGTAAGGGTCCCAGAACAGATCCCTGAGGTACACCACTGGTCACCAACCTCCATGCAGAATATGACCCTTCAACAACTACTCGTTGCCTTCTGTGGGCCAGTCAGTTCTGGATCCACATTGCAATGTCCCCTTGGATCCCATGCCTACTTACTTTCTTAATAAGCCTTGCATGGGGTACCTTATCAAACGCACTGCATCTACTGCTCTCCCTTCATTGATGTGCTTAGTCACATCCTCAAAAAATTCAATCAGGCTCGTAAGGCAGGACCTTCCCTTGACAAAGCCATGCTGACTATTCCTAATCATATTATACCTCTCCAAATGTTCATAAATCCTGCCTCTCAGGATCTTCTCCATCAGTTTACCAACCACTGAGGGTAAGACTCACCTGGTCTATAATTTCCTGGGCTATCTCTACTCCCTTTCTTGAATAAGGGAACAACATCCGCAGCCCTCCAATCCTCCGGAACCCCTCCCGTCTCCATCGATGATACAAAGATCATTGTCAGAGGCTCCGCAATCTCCTCCCTCACCTCCCACAGCAGCCTGGGGTACATCTCATCCGGCCATGGCTACTTATCCAACTTGATGCTTTCCAAAAGTTCCAGTACCTCCTCTTTCCTAATATCTACATGCTCAAGCTTTTCAGCCTGCTGCAAGTCCTCACTACAATCACCCAGATCTTTTTCTGTAGTGAATACTGATGTAAAGTATTCATTAAGTACCTCCGCTATTTCTTCCAGATCCATACACACTTTCCCACTGCTGCACTTGATAGGCCCTATTCTTTCGCATCTCTTGCTCTTCACATACTTGTAGAATGCCTTGGGGTTTTCCTTAATCCTGCTCGCCAAGACCTTCTCATGTCCCCTTCTGGCTCTCCTAATTTCCTTCTTAAGCTCCTTCCTGTTAGCCTTATACTCTTCCAGATCTCTAACATTACCTAGCTCTCTGTACCTTTTGTAAGCTTTTCTTTTCCTTTTGACTAGATTTATTATAGCCTTTGTACACCACGGTTCCTGTATCCTGTCATGACTCCCCTGTCTCATTGGAACATGCCTATGCAGAACTCCACACAAATATCCCCTGAATATTTGCCACATTTCTTCAGTACTTATCCCTGAGAACATCTGTTCCCAATTTAAGCTTCCAATTACCTGCCTGAGAGCCTCATAATTCCCTTTACTTCAAGTAAATGCCTTTCTAGTCCGTCTGCTCCTATCTCTCTCCAACGCTATCATAAAGGAGATAGAATTATGATCACTATCTCCAAAATGCTCTCCCACTGAGAGATCTGACACCTGACCAGGTTCATTTCCCAATACCAAATCAAGCACAGCCTCTCCTCTTGTAGGCTTATCTACATATTGTGTCAACAATCCTTCCTGAACAAACTCCACCCCATCTACACCCCTCACTGTATGGAGATGCCAATCGATGTTTGGGAAATTAAAATCTCCCATCACAGCAACTCTGTTATTATCACACCTTTCTAGGATCTGCTTCCCTATCTGTTCCTCAATATCCCTGCTACTATTGGGTGGCCTATAATAAACACTCAGAAGACCCCTTCCTGTTCCTAACCTCCACCCACAAAGACACCGGAACAGGCCCTTTGGCTCACCGTGTCCATTTCGACCATCATGCGCCTAACCGTCTATACTGATTCCATTTACAGCACTTGCTCCGTAGCCTTCTATACCTTAATGATTAAATGTTTGTTTAGATACTTCTTGTGTGAGAGAGCATCTGCCTCCACCACCCACTCAGGCAATGTGTTCCAAATACCAACCATCCACTGGATGAAAAGTTCTGCCTCGGATCCTCACTAACCCATGCCCTACAGTTTTAGATACCACAGCTATGGGAAAAAGTTTCCTACTATGTTCCACATAATTTTGTGTACCTCTATAAGGTCCCCCCTCAGTCTCCTCCATTCCAAGGAAAACAATCCAGCCTCTCTTCATAGCTGAAATGCTCCATTTCAGGCAACATCCTGTTGAATCTTCTCTGCATCCTTCCTATAGTGTGGTGACCAAAATAGCACACAGTCTTCCACCTGTGGCCAAACCAATGTTTTATAAAGTTCTACCATAATCTCCCTGCTTACCATAACCAAAATTATTATTTTTAAAGAGAAAGCTTCACTCAACCAGTAGCCATAATCAAGGTTCAGCGTGAACATATTTATATCAAATGCATTATTTCAGTATCTTTTCTAGATTGTAGAATTATTCAACTTGGAATTCGCCCCTTCGGCCTACCTATCCACATTGACTGTCAAGCACCCATTCATCCATTCACACTAATCCCTTTTTTTCAACAATTATCCCCCCCATTCCCATCAATTTCTTCCAGATTCTATCACTCACGCACACAATAGGAGCACTTTACAGCGGTCAGTTAACCTACCAAACCACATATCTTTGGGAAGTGAGAGGAAACTGGATCTCCCGGGGGAAACCTACATAGTCATGGAGAATGTGCAAGCTCCACACAGACACTAGAGATCAGGATTGAACCCAGGTAGCTGGAGCTGTGAGGTAGCAGCTCCACTAGCTGCACCACTGTGTCAGTGATAGGTGAAGCATGGCAAGGTAGTCAACAAAGTCCCCAGCTGCCATACCCATACCAGTAATTTATTTCAGCACAATTATGTTATTTACTCTTAATAAAAATGCATTTGAACAGATATAGTGTATGCTTATGTCAAAGCCACATAAATTTTTTTGCAATTTTTTTTGGGACTGAGCATCACCAGCAAGACCAGCCTCTATTTCCTATCTATAATTGCGCTTCAAAAAGCGGTGGTGCCTTGAACCACTCTAGTCATTGTGGTGAAGATACTCCCCAGTGCTGTTGGACAGGGAGTTCCAGGTTCCTGCTTCCTTTCGCTTACAGTCTTCACAGGTGATCTTGATAACTCACAAGGATCTCTTGCCATAGATGGGCTAGCTTCAGACTGCTACTGAGGGCCAACTGGAGTCTGGGGTGGCCTGTTGCAGGATACGGGTGACCCTGATTCCTGAGGCCACAGCAGGAAATGCTCAGTATCCTTATGAGGGGAGACATAAATTTATTGAATCTGCACATCAGATTTCCTCTAAGGTTAACAATACACAATGATCTGTTGGACTCAGACAGTTTCAAAAGCCAGGCTGGAGCTGACCTAGTTGACAGACTCTGATTCTGGTCTCTTCTCCTTGGAAACTGCTCTCAGCAACTCCAAGCAAAACTCTGCTCATGATGAAGCAATATGTGAGTTGGGGAAATAAGGAGTGGTCATGGTGGTGTTGGGAAGAGAGTTGAGTTCCTGCATGCCATACCTCTGCTCCTACAGCAAGCGATCTGCTCATGTTGAACAGAAATCTCCTGATGTCCAACATCCCTTTACATCAGTAAAGCGAGAGCTCTCATTGGTAGTACCACTATCATCCTTGAGAGCAGAAATCTGCTCACAAGTGGTCTTTCTCTACTCAGTCAGGACACCAGGCTGTTCTGTGGGGTACATCCCTGTTCCTGAGGAGTTTCCTACTCCTCCCATACTAGAACTCTAGCTAGGTCAGGGTGGGACTGCAGAGAAGCAGTCCTGTGACTTGTGGCCTCTGTCTGTGCCTCTGTAGCAGCTGTCACCTGCACCACTGGGCCTGTATGTCAGGATTGTTGCTGAGTCCCTACGAAGGAGTGAGTACAGCTTCAAAGTGGAGGTCATGGACTGAGTCCAACATTCTGCGGGGGTGTGGAGATGGATGCCTCCATATTTTGGTCACCTCCTGCATCCAGTGAGGTAGGCATGACATGTGTCCCTCTCACCTGATCTGCTCAAGCCCTGCTATGCCTATTTCAGGCACAATGATGCACTTTGGTCATTATCCTCACTGTGAATATCATCATCATCCCCCTCTCCATCAATTTTCCTTTCCTTCTCCTCCTGTACCAGTTCATCATTTCTGGGAAGGGGAAACAAGGGCCTCTTCTGACACCAGCAAAGACAAAACAAAAGGTAGTTGCACTGTTGGATTGCACCCAACACATCTTTATGGTGATGTAACACAGATAGAAATGTCCATTGTAGATCAAAGTAAAGAGGATGTAGTAATCATAATGAAGCATGAGTGCATCCAGCAGACTTGAGATGGTCTTGGCCTCTTGCTGTGCTTCTGTCCACAAGAAGGAAGATGATTTCTTCCAGCATGGTGAAGGACTGATCTTGCAAGGATCCCCCTCGCCTACCTGGTGCCTTTCTCCTGTTTTCCAATGTCAAAGCCTAAAGGGAGGAAATGAAGAATATCAAGCAACTTTCTCAGTATTGTTCCTTTGGTACCTTGAATTTTGCGTGGGAGTGAAGAAGGTATCTTGTCAATGATGGGATAAGGGTTGGGGACTCTGTAGGAGAGTGTGGGGTGTGTGGATAAAGTAACAATTTGTGTCATTCTAACAGTATGATGGCATATGTGAGTGCATGTTTATGTGAGTGTGTGTCTGGATAAGTGTGTGTGTAAGTGTGCAGAATCTATCTTACCCAGGTGTCTCTTAGATCATGACATTTCTTGTGACATGGCAACATGGTGGAGGGATTCTTGCTCTTGGAGAAGAGAGCTCTGTATTATCTCTTGCTAGGCTATTCTTATGATGGCCCTAGTACTCTTCCATGATGACTTCAACGCAATGTATGACCTCCCTCCTGGCATATATTTTATGCACCAGTCCTTTCCTGAAAAGTTGGGCACTCTTCTTCTACTGCAGTCTCTCTGACCGGAATGGTGTCCATAATAATGTGTTGTTGCTGTTTGGCTGCCATGGGGAGTGTGCATTTAAGGGCTGATTACCTGTTGTGAATGCTGCACAGCAAAGTGCCAACAGTTATATTCAACTGAGCTTGGTCTCATGAGAACCATACTGGTCCCACTTTCACAGTTTCACCTGGTGGTAAACCACCCTAATGTTCTTTCGGATATTTTCTTTTACTAAGTTCTACATTTTTTTGAAGGATCCAAATTCTGCACTAGAATTAGATGCAGTAATCTTTTAGTCCCCCCAAAAATGGTGAAATCCAATTTCTAGTCAGAAATAAGGATACAACCATAATTGCCCCACCAAACACTCCTTAGCAGATGCAGAACAGACTAGATATATAGGGAAGCTTCCGCAACATCATCCCATCTAACCGTTCCAAGGTACAGTTTGTGTGAGATACAGAGGTCTTCTCTGTACCACTTTAAAAGAACACTTCCAACTGTGTCATTTCTAACAACATCTCTGACGGAGTCTCCTTACTTGAGGTTGTCAGGTGAGATACATGGGAAACTGTATCTTTCTAAACAGGAATGAACCTGTCAAGGTAAAGAGGCTCATTGTTCAGCTTTTGGATTTTAGGATCATTATCATAGAGTCATGAAAGTCACATAGCACAGAAATAAGCTCTTTGGCCTACTATGTCCATGCTGACTATCAAGTCCTATTTATACTTATCCCTTTTATCAGCACTTGGTCTGTATCCTCTAGTGCCTTGGTGATTCAAGTGCTCATCCAGTGCTTCTTAAATGTCATGAGACTACCTACCTAAATTGTTGTTCTGGGATGGTCTAGTCAGACAATGAGATGTACCCCCAGGTTGCTGTGGGAGGCGAGGGAGGAGATTGCGGAGCCTCTGACGATGATCTTTGCATCGTCCATGGAGACAGGAGAGGTTCCGGAAGATTGGAGGGTTGCGGATGTTGTTCCCTTATTCAAGAAGGGGAGTAGAGATAGCCCAGGAAATTATTGACCGGTGAGTCTTACCTCAGTGGTTGGTAAGCTGATGGAGGAGATCCTGAGAGGCAGGATTTATGAACATTTGGAGAGGTATAATATGATTAGGAATAGTCAGCATGGCTTTGTCAAGGGAAGGTCCTGCCTTACGAACCTGATTGAATTTTTTGAGGATGTGGCTAAGCACATCGATGAAGGGAGAGCAGTAGATGTAGTGTATATGGATTTCAGCAAGGCATTTGATAACGTACCCCATGCGAGGCTTATGGAGAAGGTGAGGAGACATGGGATCCAAGGGGACATTGCAGTGTGGATCCAGAACTGGCTGGCCCACAGAAGGCAAAGAGTGGTTGTTGAGGGGTCATATTCTGAGTGGAGGTCGGTGACCTTAGGGATCTGTTCTGGGACCCTTACTCTTTGTGATTTTTATAAATGACCTGGATGAGGAAGTGGAGGGGTGGGTTAGTAAGTTTGCGGATGACATGAAGGTTGGGGGTGCTGTGGATAGTTTGGAGGGCTGTCAGAGGTTACAGAGGGATATAGATAGGATGCAGAGTTGGGCTGAGAAGTGGCAGATGCAGTTCAACCCAGATAAGTGTGAAGTGGTTCATTTTGGTAGGTCAAATATGATGGCAGAGTATAGTATTAATGGTAGGACTCTAGGCAGTGTGGAGGATCAGAGGGATCTTGGGGTCCGAGTCCATAGGACGCTCAAAGCAGCTGCACAGGTTGACTCTGTGGTTAAGAAGGCATATGGTGTATTGTCCTTCATCAATCAGGGTATTGAATTTAGGAGCCGGGAGGTATTGTTGCAGCCATATACGTCCCTGGTCAGACTCCACTTGGAGTACTGTGCTCAGTCCTGGTCACCTCACTACAGGAAAGATGTGGAAGCCATAGAGAGGGTACAGAGGAGATTTACAAGGGTGCTGCCTGGGATGCGGAGCATGCCTTATGAAAGTAGGTTGAGGGAACTCGGCCTTTTCTCCTTGGAGCGACGGAGGATGAGGGGGGACCTGATAGAGGTGTATAAGATGATGAGAGGTATTGATAGGGTAGATAGTCAGAGGCTTTTCCCCGGGGCTGAATTGGTGGCCACCAGAGGACATAGGTTTAAGGTGCTGGGGAGTAGGTATAGAGGAGATGTCAGCGGTAAGTTTTTTACTCAGAGAGTGGTGAGTGCGTGGAATAGGCTGCCGGAAATGGTGGTGGAGGCTGATACGATAGGGTCTTTCAAGAGACTGTTAGATCGGTATATGGAGCTGAGTAAAATAGAGGGCTTTGGGTAAGCCTAGTAATTTCTAGGGTAGGGACATGTTCGGCACAGCTTTGTGGGCCAAAAGGCCTGAATTGTGCTGTAATTGTTCTATGTTCTATGACATCGCAGGATATAACATCAGCCAGTTTCTCAGGTGTTCTGTTATTGTACAGTTCATTCCAGTTGTGAGTGTGAAATGAAATCCTGCCAACTGTGAACAAAGGTGTGATTGCCTGGTAAGCACATTTATTTATGTATGTTTTAGAAACTGTTCCCATGAGAAGGTGGTGGCCATGTTACAGGGCAGTGGAGCCATGCCCACTCTGGTGGTGGAAGATGGACCTTTTAATTTTCCTCTCGGTAAGTGGAGCCGCTGTCAGACAACATGGTTGAGTGTAGCACTCTTTCATTTCCATGTGTCATCAGATTGTGTGATCTTTGGCAGGTAAATTGCACAGATAAGTTTTATTCAGAATGACATCTGACTTAGAGAACTCTCTCCTCCACAAATGCACCTCCCCAACCCTCTCCTGATGAAATTCTTATCAACCTGTTTAATTAAGAATGATGCACAGATGGGGCAACCTCTGCAACACTTGTTTTAGAAGAAACTTTTCCTGTCTTTTTGGTCCATGTTATGTGGACCAGAAACTGCTTGTATGGGGTGTGCCTGTTTTAAACTATCCAAGCTGCTGCACAGCACACACTGTGCAGATTCTAATACTTGGGTACTTTAGTATATATCTCCCATTCTCAGCAAATTGTTATCCTTCACTACTACATTCAGTATCCATTCCATCCAATAGCCAGCATGATAATGTTCCATTCGTTCATGTTTAACTGTTGCAGTCCATAACATTTGTGGTAATGCTGCAGTATGAAATGTCCTTTAAAAATCCTGGAGCTGAAAATGTTATTTATGATCCTATATCAGGAAAGGAAGCTAAAAAGTGGATAAAAAGACTTTCTCCATGAGTAAACGAATATTCCCACTTATTTCTGGCACATCAAGAGTTCAGATTTATTGTTTATTCAACAGTAGTTACTGATAGTCTAGGAATGTAAGGATTACTAATTGTGCTATCAGAGTTAACCAACATGGTTAAATGTTAACCGCATGTGTACCTTGAGGATTTACTGGGTGGGATAGTACCACAGCAAGTAGTGCAGCCATCTCACTTGCCAGCAACCCAGGTTTGACCCTGACCTCCATGCCGTCTATGTGGAGTTTGCATGTTCTCCCAGTGATTGTGTGGGTCTACCCCGGGTGCCCTGGTTTTTCCTCACATCCCAGTGACATTAGGTTAATTGGCAACTGTAAATCACCCCTAGTATAGGTGGGTGGTGGGAGAATCGGGGGGGGGGGTGTTAATGGGTGTATATGAGAGAATAGGTTAGGGGGGGGAATAAATGGCGTTATTCTGAAGCCAACAAAGACTTGATGGGATATATTCACCTCCTTCTATGTCATAAGGAAATATATGAACACATGTTACTTTACATTCAGTAGGGTAAAGGTTGCTCCAGGAGTAATTGTAGGAAATAGCTGTACATTCAGAAAATATGCTAAGTTCACTGTGTAAGCGAACAATTACTATTTGATCAGTAAGGTAAGTATTACATCACTGTCCATCTCTTGCACAGAGACCTGCATGTACATCACCTGTGTCCTAGCCTAAGTCTGCTTACTATATCTTGTGTCAAGAATACAGCAGCTGGGAAGTTCAAAGGGTCATGTATCTAGCAGTTCTTTCTTCCTATCTGGCTTTCCTCTGTTGGCAATCCTTGTGTTATTTGATTATGTGGGGGAGTCAGAAGATATTCTGTGGTAAATGATATAAGTTGACACAAATATGCTTAAGAGCACATAGTTTTATTTGTCCACACTTAATATTGGAGAATAAAGTCAGTCTGAAATAGATATTAGTCCACATTTCAATTCAGTGTTTATCGGATTGAGGTTGCCAATCACATGGGACCAAAGAGAGGTTAGGCTCTAGCCCACAGATATCCTTTTCCACGGTACCAGCTTGCTGTTTGGTTCAAAAATGCAAAGAAGCCATGTTCCTAATATGCATTTATATTTAAATGTCATCTGAAATAGCTAAATGGACAAGTGGAAACATATTTATCCCACAGATCCATCAGACCACATTCTCAACACTTTTGTTCTCACTGGTGTTGGAAAGCTGTATGTTCTGGAGCTGATATTCTGTCCATGAACACATACCCTACCATGGGATAGTTATTCTCCACAATCTAACCTCTTTAGCTTTGTTACAGTTCAGGCAGCCCGAATGACATTCCACAGTGTTTTACAGCCAAAGATACACTCTTGAAGATAGGTCACTATTGCAATTATAGTTAGTTTATGCACAGCAAGCTCCCACAAACAGCCATGTGATAATGACCACATATTGTTTCAGTAACGTGTGAGACGTAAATGTTAGGGCTCCTGGGTTAACCCCACTCCTTGTATCTGGAATAAAGCAATGGAATAGTTTATATCCATCTGACCTCAATTTAAAATGTTGTCCTGCGATTGCATGGCACTTCTTTGGAATTCCACAGGAATGCCTGTCCGGATTTTTGCGCTCAGGCCTCTGGAGAGAGAGCTGGAAGCAAAAACACTCTGTCAGCTGAGCCACAGCAGTTCGTGTAATTAGACATCAGTACCTATATGTGCCTGAGGACCTGATTAAATATATGCACATGTGCCTGTGCTTTTATTTCTGTCTGTGTTGTCTGACTATTTATATATATATATATTTTTTTTATTTTTCCCCTTTTCTTCCTCCTAATGCATTTCTCAGAGCCGGACCCTGTGGATAATCCCTCATATGCTTCATCATTGACTTCTCTGCAGTGGGTGACTGAAATCCTTCCATCCAGTATAAAATTCCAAGGAAGAACCTTCGTCCAGCAACTGGAGCACCTCTTGACACAGCAGGAACGTTACAGTGTCTGCAAGGCTCTCGAGTGCTTCTTCCAGCACAGGTAGGTGCTATCCAGGTGTGTGCAGTCATTTGCAACAGGGCTTGGTCTAAGTGAGGCTTGGTGCCTGGCCATGAACTTGAAAGGTGATTTCTGTAGCTCAGTACTTTCCTCCACCTGTAGTGCCAGAAGCTCATATGGTCTGAAGTGTGTACAAGATCTACTTCCACACAGTGTAGAGACCTGTGCCTGCCAAGCTGTGGGACCCCTGTAGAGATCTGCTTCCACACTTTGGCATCTAAAGAGAGATGTGCTCCCACATTGTAATATTATCAATATGTCAAAAGTAAGTGACAGGTGCAAGGCATGGGTGTATTGTGGGCAGAGCTTGTTGTTGGCCATACTTGTTTCAGTTAAGTAGGACATCTACAGTGAGCTGGCAGTGCTCATCACTGGCTGCAAAATTCTGGAAAACTGTCTCTGTTAGGCAAACCTGAACAAATGATATTCCAGAGTCATTCAACTTGGGACTGGTCTGGGACTCAATTGTTGTAGGGTGCTCTCTCTGTCTCTTTGTCTCTCTCTGTCTCTCTCTCTGTCTCTCTCTCTCTCATCTCTCACTCTCTCCCTCTGTCTCTGTCTGTCTGTCTTTCCCTCTTTCTCTCTCTCTCTTTCTCTCTCTCTCTTTCTCTCCCTCTCTCTCCTTCACCCACTTTGACTCTTCTTACTTAACAGTTGGTTAATCCATGCCATGCATCTCTGTAAGGAGGACATTTAACTGCTGCCTGCAGCAGCTATAAATTTGGCCTGGGCACGGCTTGTGAATTTGAATTTATTTTGAACCAGCAGTGCTGTCTGATCAAGACATCCTTTCTGGCACAGGACTCAACTCTTGTCAGTTAGAGGGGAAGGTAGAAGGATGGAGATCTTTAGGGAGGTGATCTTGAACTTAGGGTCTTGACAGCTGCCGTCACGCTTACCGGTAGTCGAACACTGAGAATTGGGTTATCAAAAAGCAAAAATTGGAGGAGTGAAAAAATAAAGGATTGTAGGTCTAGAGGTTTCAGAGATAGAGAGGGAGGAGGCCACATAGGAATTTTTAAAGAAGGATGAAAATGTTAAAATCAAATTGGTGCTTAATTTGGTGGCAATGATTGGTTCGTGCGTGTAGAGATGACTGTGAACGGGACTTAGCGAGAAAGTGCAGTGCAGACAGACAATAAGGTGTAAGGCCATGGCGAAATAGATTGTGAGGTCAAGAGTCCATAGATGTTGGTATTGCAAGGTGGGGGGAAGTGTAGCTGAAGGAGTGGATATGTATATTGGGATGGCTGAGTGAGGTCCCAGCCTGGAATTGTGCTATTGTAGCATGGAAGAACAGTGTGGACTGAGGTGCCCAGCCTTGTCATATTTGCAAAAGTAAGTTACATTCCACTCCTTGAAAAGTCAACATTCAGATGTGAGAAACTGACAAATCTGAATTTCCAACCAGATATTTTTACTCTAATATATACAGTGACAAGCACCCACTTGTGGTTCTTGAAGCTATTCCCCCTCCATTCAGACCAAAAGGAATAATCTAGTTGAACTTCATGTTACCTTGGGCAGGATTGTTTGGTAGGAGTGAAATGTAAGGACAGGTTCCCATACCCACGTTGAACTCCACGAAGCTTTCGACACTGGAGAGCAGTGAACTGCCGGGAACAGCTTTCAGTTTCTGTGTTTGCTTTGCGTGTATGGAAGTTTGGAAGTTGCACCATTACAAGAGTTAATGTCAATGAACAGCAGCAGTTTTCCTCACATAATCTGGATTGTGCTGTCATTCATATCCAGGCAGCAGCTGACAAGTAGTGGAACCAGTTTGTGAAATAGAGGCAGCAACATTTTGAAGTAGGATGGCAGTGGCAGGGTAATGAAAGGCTGGGAGGACCCTTTTACTCCAGCTGTGCAATGTGAATGCCTGCTCCCACCCATCCACCTTTAAACATCCCTGTCTCCTGCATTTTTTTTTAAATAATGCGCATTCAGCTTTACCATTTTGGAAAGATAATCCCCTTACTGGCATTGCAATTTCCGTTTGAGGAGCATGGTCTGTGGAAGGAGTGAGCTGGTGGGCCTTTTGGAGAAGGGTCTGGTGAAGAGATTGTCCAGAGATGGAGAGTGATAAGTTAGCTGAAAACAGATCTGGTGTATGGCATTTAAAAAGGCACCATATTTTAAGGAAATAAGTGTGAATAGTGCATACTGTCTACTTCAGGACTTAACCTCATATGTGAAGAGAAGTGTATGCTTAGGGCCCAACTTCCTCCCAGGGCCCAATCCATACACTATGAACAGATATCAGCATGGTTTACTATTTTTCTTCAGGTTAGGGAGAAGATAGTATTCAAGGTTGGTAACTGCCATCTAGCCCTATTGCTTAGTGATGTTTGCCCTTCACAACTGAACATCCTATGTGTGCTCAATATCCTATGTGATATCAATTGCCAAATGAAGTACCAAATGGCAGATGTAGATTTATGTTAGAGAAATAAAGGACTGCAGATGCTGGAATCTAGACGAAAATGAGGTGCTGTTCCTCCAGTTTGTGCTTGGAATTCTCCTGGCAGACCTGCATCTTCCCATAGCCAGTCACTTCAACTCCCACCCCCACACTATCACTGAGGACAGTCCTCGGTCTCCCCCACTGCCAGGAGAATTCCAAGTGCAAACTGGAGGAACAGCACCTCATTTTCCATCTTGGAACCTTGCAGCCTAATGGCATGAATATTGAATTCTCCCACTTTAGGTAATCCTTACCCCCTTCCCCACAAACCTCTTCCCCACAAACCCCCTCCCCTACCATGCCTCTTCTCTTCTTCCCTTTCGCAGCCTTTTTTTCCCTCTTTTTTCCCCCTTTCTCTCCTTAATTTTTACCCATCCCCCAGTGGATCTGCTCTCCCCTCCTCCCTGCACCTGCCTATCACTATCCCTTACCTGTATTTACCTTTCACCACCCTGTTCCCACCCTACCTCCCCTCTTTTGTCCACATCACTGCTCTGCTTTTCCCTCCTATATATTGACTCCCCCTTTTCCTGTCTTCAGTCCCAAAGAAGGGTCCCGACCCGAAACGTTGACCACCTGCTTTTCTCCATGGATGCTGCCTGGCCTGCTGAGTTCCTCCAGCATCATCGTGTTTTTCATGCAAATTTATGTTAACCACCATACTGTCTAATAAGGTATAATTGTCTTGTATTTCCCCCTTTCAGTATTTTAAATAATGATTTTTTTTTTGCCATTTTCCCCTAAAGTCAAGAAAGAAAACTGTGTATTCCATCCAAGTGTCTAGTTTGAGTCTTGATGTGCTGGCAAACCATCTGACTTTACAACCCACAGCTATAACGATGCATATATAGGTAAGGTGAGGATTACAGAGGGACCATTCACAGCAGAAACCATGCACTAAGGTTAAATATATTGCTGTAACATTGCTCTAAGACTAATAGCAGGATTAATTCCCCAGGATTAATTACAGGTACCACTTGGTCATCAGCAGAGGATGCATGTAATTTTCTGTAATTTTCTACTCAACATTTAAGGAATATAGAGGCAATCTTTTTGGAACAGAAATGTATAAAGATTGTTGTTGACTTTTAAAGATCCTTTCTTATCAATTGGAAGCTATGCTTGAAACCTTCTTTCCTCAGGATATTCGTGACAAGGAACACTAATTGGCGATGGGGCAAATTTCCATCCGTCATTATCAATGAAGTCACTCTGAATGCCATTGTGGGGATTTTTAAGAGATAAATCTCTGACAATAATTGTTCTATAGTAACAAGTAAGACAATTGTGAATGAAGTAAATTAGGTTAAGAATGTGGTCAGTGTTTAGGGCTGACCCAGATAGCAACCTGAGCTGATCTAATTGCTCTTATCCTGTCCATCACTGGAGGTTATAGATTTCCCAGATACTGTCTTTCCCTCAACTTATACTGCTGAAACTCTTATCTGTGCTTTAGTTGCTGCCAAACATTTTTGTTCCAGTTCAGTCTTGGCTGGTCTTTCAATTCCACTATTCAAAAACAAATACAGAAGTAAAATACTCTTGCTGCTGAAATAAAAGCAGAAAATGCTGGAGACACTCAGAGGCTCGGACAATATATGGGGAGAGAAAAACAGAGCTAACAGGAAGAAGTCTCTGTCGATCTTTCCTCTCTTGCCCTCCTTCTCTGCATCTTAGAAGTTGTTACCATTAACTTTTCCAATTGTGTTGAAAGGTCATTGACCTTACATGCTAACTCTGGTTATCATTCCACAGATGATGCCTGATCTTCAGAGTTTTTCCAGCATTTACCATTTTAATCCAAAAATTTAAGTTAATCTAAAGCTCATCTGCCTTATACCAATTAAACTTCTGGGATGTCAGTATTGCTGACAAGTCCAGCATTTGTTGCTGATCCCTAATTGTGCTTCCCACCTTCTTGAACTTCAGTGGTCCTTTTAGTGAAGGTATTCCTGTTGGCAGGGAGTTTGGCAGAGAGTTTGAGGATTTAGATCCAACAACATAAAGGAGTGCTGACTGTATTTTCAAGTCAGGATGGTGTGTGAGTTAGTGGGGAACCTGCAGTTGGCGGTGTTCGCACGTGCCTGTTGCTCTTGCTCTACTTAGTGGTAGAGATCAAAGTTTGGGAAGTGTTGTCGGAATAGCCCAGGCAAGTGACTACAATGCATTTTTCAGATGGTTCACACTGCAGTCACAGGGTGATGATAGTGAAGGGAATGGTGGTTGGATGATGCATGGGGTGCCAATGAAGTGGGCTGCTTTGGATGGCGTCAAGCTTCTTGAGTACTGTTGAAGCTGCTCTCATCCAGATGAGTGTAGACTCTTCCATCATATTCCTGATGTGCCTTGTAGGTGATGAAAAAGCTTTGTGTGACAGAGGGTGAGTTATTTGCTATTGAATGCACAACCTTCAAGCTGGTATTGTACTCACTATATTTATATGCTTGGTCAAGTTGAATTTTGGTTATTGATCACCATTCCCAGGGTGTTAAGTGTGGGCAGAGGTGAAAGTAACCTACATTTCCTACTTCTGCAATTATATCACTAACATTGTTGATTTAACTCATTTCTACTGATTGTGTTGGCTACTTTCTTACTGGTACCAGCCTGTATCAGATCTGGTAATACCATTAAGTATAAAGGGTAAGTGGTTAGACTCTCTATGATTGAAAATGGTGTTGGGAATATTAATTGCCACTTACCAGCTCATGCTTGAATATTGTCTGGGCTTTGCTGCCTGTAGGCATGGGCTGTTTCATTTGCTGAGAGTTAGAAATAGAATGAAATTGGACAATAATCAATGAATATCCCCGTCTCTGATCTAATCTTTTCGCAGCTACCATTGGGCAGGAGGTACAGAAGCCCAAAGTCCCACACCACCAGGTTCAAGAACAGCTACCTCCCTTCAACTATTTGGTTCTTGAGCCAACTAGCACAACCCTAATCACTAGAGTCTAGCAGTGCTATGATCACTTTGCCCACTTTGCACTGAAATGGACTTTGTTGGGTTTTTTTGTTCAAATTGTGTTCTTTCTTCTAAAAATTGTGTTTAATTTGTGTGTTTCTTGTGAATCCTGCTTATATGATGCTATGTGCTTGTGATGCTGCTGCAAGTAAGTTTTTCATTGCACCTGTGCATACATGTATTTGTGCATATGACAATAAACTGGACTTTGACTTTGATGGAAGGAATGTCATAGGTGAAACAGGGCCTAAGACACTTTGTCTTTGGCGTTCACATGCTTGATTCCATTATCATTGAGAATGTTCTTGAAGGGTCTTCCATCCATTAGCAATTAATGGACGAACTCAAGTCACAGCTACATAATGTAGGATTTCAGAACTTTGACAATCCGTAAGCTGGGGGAATACTGTGTGCTGTTTTTGCTGTTTATAATGCATCTAGCCCTGTGTTGCAGCTTTTCCAAGGTGACATCGCACTTCTAGGTACACCTGGTGCTGTTCCTGGTAACTCCTCTGCACTCCTCATTGAACCAGAGGTGACAGTGAGGGACGTGTTTGGCCATGAGGTTACAGAATACGATGGTGTACATTGCTGCTGCAGTTGCTATTGATAGTCTACAGTTCTGAGTAGCCTTAGCTACATTGAGCCTATTCCATTTAACATTTCCCTTTAGACTGGAGGGTGGCTAATGTTGTGCCTTTATTTAAAAAGGGCTGAAAGGACAAGCCAGGGAACTACAGGCTGCTGAGCTAACATCAGTGGTGAGAAACTTACCGGGGGTATTCTGAGAGACAGGTTCTATCTGCATATGGAAAGACGGGCTGATTAGGACCAGTCAGCATGGCTTTTAGCATGGGAAATTGTATCTCACAAATTTGATTGAGCCTTTTGAAGAGGTAACCGAGAGGATTGACAAGTGCAGGGCAATAGACTTTATCTATGTGGACCTTAATAAGGCCATTGACAAGTTCCTGCATGGTAGGCTGGTCTGGAAGATGAGATCACATGGGATCCAGCATGAACTAGACACCTGGAAACAAAATTGGCTTGGTGGAAGGAGTCAGAGGGTGGAGGTGGAGGGTTCAGATTGGAGGTCTGTGACCAGTGGTGAGCTGCAAGGGTTAATGATGAATCTCCTGTTGTTTGTCATTTGGATGAGAATGTTGATGGCATGGTTAGTAAGTTTGCGGATGACACCAAAATTGGTGGTGTGGTGGACAGTGAAGAAGGTTGTCTAAGGTTGCAACAGGATCTAGATCAACTGGAAAAGTGGGAAAAAGATTGGCAGATGGAACTTAACTCAGATAAGTACAAAGTGATGCATTATAGGAAGTTAAACCAGGGCAAGACATACACAGTGAACAGCAGGGCCCTGGGGACTGTTGTAGAACAGGGGTTCCATGACAGTGACGACTCAGATAGACAAGGTGATGAGGAGGCTTAAGGCATTCTTGCCTTCATTGGTTGTGGCGTTGAGTACAAGAGTCAGGATGTCATGTTACAGTTGTGCAAGATGTTGGTGAAACTGCACCCAGAGAACATTCTGTGTCCTCCCTGCTTTCAGTGCTTCTTCCCAGTGTTAGCATGAGAGGAGCACTGAGTAATCGGCCAACGAGGACAGTAGATGGTAATTAAGGAGAAGCTTTCCTTGTTTGATCTGATGTGGTGAGACTTTGTGAGGGGTGGAGTCAGTGTTGTAGATTTCCAAGTCTACTCTCTCCCACCTATAAATCACTGTAATGCCTGTCCTATTGCTGGTACAAGATGTATGCAGAGATTGTGATGGGAGGGTCTGGCACAGTATCTGTTAGGTATGATTCTGTGAGTATACTATATCATGCTGTTGCTTGACTAGTCTATGGGACTCCTAATTTAGACACGTACACATTAGTGACTTAGCCATGTACACATTTTGGTGCCTTGGTTAATCTGGAGTCAAATCCTACTCATCCATTGTTCCTCTGTTTGCTGACTCAGTTTCCAATACAGCCATGCTTTGATGATAAAATTCATGTTTAAATTACCATATGGTCTTGGTCCTCTCTAGTTTTGAAACTTCCTTTTGTCCTGCAAAACTCTGTTAACTCTGCATTTTCTAATTCTGGTCTCTTGTGCATCCTCCATTTCATTTAGAGAAACAAGAGACTACTGATGCTGGAATCTGGAGCAACAAACAATGTGCTGAAGAAACTCAGCAGGTCTGGCAGCATCTGTGGGAGGAAAAAAATTGTTGACATTTCAGGTCGAAACTGCATCAGAATTGAGAGTGGAGAGGCGAGATGGCGAGCATAAAGAGGGGAAGGGGCGTGCGAGAGAGGATTCCAAGGTGATTGGTGGACTGAGGAAGGATGTAAGGTGACAGGCAGGTAGTGCCAGGTAGGGGAGGTGAGGGGGGGTGGAGTTGGAAGACTGTGGCAGGTGAATGATGGATGGAAGGAGACAGAGGGAGAGAGGAGGAAGAAAAAAAAACAGATGGAGCACAGTGGGGGAGTGGGGTGTGAAGATAGGAGACAGCAGCTGGAGGGAGATAAGCAGGAACGCGAAGGGCTGCCAGTGCTGGATTCAGATAAATAAAGGAGGGGAGAATGGGAACCATTAAGGGAAAGGTGAACGACAGCTGGGACAAGATGGGGGTGTGTGGGGGGGCAGGGAGGGGGATCCTGTGTGTGAAGTGGGTGGATGGAGCCAGGAGAGGGAAGGGGATGAAGATGGGTGCAGGGAGGCTGGGAGGAGGGTGGGAACGGGGGTAAAAAAGGAAGGACTGGAGGATCAGAGGAGGAAGGGGGGGAATACAGGGGGATGGGAGATGGGGAAAAGTAGGAAGGGGGGGCTGGCTACCTAAAATTGGAAAACACATTATTCATGCCACTGGGTTGTAGACTACTCAGGCAGTATATAAGCTGTTGCTCCTCCAGTTTGTGTTGAGTTTCATCCTGGCAGTACGACTGCGAGGGCAGGGTTGAGGGAGGGATGGGTGTGGAGGGATGAGTGGACCAGGGAGTCATGGAAGGAGTGATCCCTGCGGAAGGCAGAAAGGGGTGAGGAGGAGAAGATGTGGTTGGCGGTGGGATCTTGTCGCAGCTGGTGGAAATTATGAAGGATGATATGCTGGATGCGAAGGCTCATAGGATGAAAGGTAAGGACCAGGGGACCTCTATCTCTGTTCTGTCTGGGAGGAGGCGAGGTGAGAGCAGAAATACGAGAAATACGAGATATGCGAGATGAGGCTCCATCAACCACATCAGAAGGGAAGGCACACTTCTTGAAAAAGAACATTTTAGATGTCCTGGAACAGAAAGCCTTATCTTGAGAGCAGATATGGCAGAGATGGAACTGATGACACCTTCTCATGTCTCCAACATCCCCTTCCTCTTGGACACCCCCTTCGCGCCTTTTACCCTCCTTGACCTTTTCCTCTCCAATTGCCGCCATGACATCAACCACCTCAACATCTTCACTCCCCTGGCCTGCTCCAACCTCACCCCCTCCGAGTGCAACCTAGTCATCAAACCAGCAGACAAGGACAGTGCCATTGTAAACTGGCGGACTGACCTCGTCCTTGCAGAGGCCAGACGACAGCTCACAGATACCTCCTCTTACCAACCCCAGGACGATGACCTCACCAACAAACACCAGGCCATCATCTTCTGCACTGTCACAGATCTTATTACATCAGGAGATCTCCTCTCCACAGCCTCTAACCTGATAGCGCCTCAACCCCGTACTTTCCACTTCTATCTCTTACCCAAGATCCACAAAGAGGACTGTCCTAGTTTCTGGACTGCCCATTGCTTCTGCCCGCTCTTGCCCCACCGAACATATCTCCCTATACTTCAACTCCATCCTGTCTCCCCTTGTCCAGTCCCTTCCCACCTACATCAGGGACACCTCGCATGCCCTCCACCATTTGGGCAACTTCTGATTCTCCGGTTCCCACTGCATCATCTTCACTATGGAAGTCCAGTCTTTATACACATCCATCAGGAAGGTCTGAAAGCCCTCTGCTTCTTTCTACAACAAAGATCCAACCAATTCACCTCCACCAACACTCTCATCTGCCTGGCTGTACTTGTTATTACCTTAAACAATTGATTCCTCTCACTTTCTCCAAATCAAAGGAGTCACCATGGACACCCGCGTGGGCCCCAGCTTTGCCTGTCTTTCTGTTGGCTACATGGAGCAGTCCCTGTTCCAAACCTTGTCTGGTACCATTCCCCAACCCTTTCTCCATTACATTGATGACTGCATTGGTGCTGCTTCTTGCACTCGTGCAGAACTCATCAATTTTATCACTTTCGTCACCAGCTTCCACCCTGCTCTCAAGTTCACGTGGACCATTTCTGACACTTGTCTCTTTTTCTAGATCTCCCTGTCTCCATTTCAGGAGACAAACTACCCACAGACTCCCACAACTACTTAGACTACACCTCTTCCCACTCTGTCTCTTGTAAGGATACCATTCCTTTCTCCCAGTTTCTCCATCTCTGCCGCATCTGCTCTCGATGAGGCTTTCTGTTCTAGGATATCTGAAATGTCCTCATTTTTCAGGAAGTGTGGCTTCCCTTCTGCTGTGGTTGATGGAGCCTGATCTCACATCGCCTTTGTTTCTCATACTTCTGCTCTCACCACGCCTCCTCCCAGACGGGGGAGATAGAGGTCCCCTGGTCCTTACCTTTCACCCTATGAGCCTCCACATCCAGCATATCATCCATCATCATTTCCACCAGCTGCAGCAAGATCCCACCATCAGCCACATCTTCTCCTCCCCACTCCTTCCCGCCTTCCACAAGGACCACTCCTTCCATGACTCCCTGGTCCGCTCATACCTCCACATCCATCCTTCCCTTACTCCTGCCCTCGCAGTAGTACTGCCAGGATGAAGTCAACACAAACTGGAGGAGCAACACCTTTTATTCTGCCTGGGTAGTCTACAACCCAGTGGCATGAATATTGAGTTTTCCATTTTTAGGTAACCCCCCCTTTCCTATTTTTCCCCTCTCCACCCCTCATTTCCCTCCCTCTCCTCCTTCTGATCCTCTGGTCCTCCCATTTTTGTCCTCTTTCCCACCCTCATCCCAGCCTCCCTTCACCTATTTTTTTCCCCTTCCTCCTCCTGGATCCACCCATCCACTTCACACACAGGTTACCTGCCCCCCTCCATCCTCCACCCCCCATCTGGTTCCAGCTGTCACTCACCTCTCCCCTTGGTGGTGAAGTGGTTCCCATTCTCATCTCCTTTACTTATCTGAATGCAGCACTGGTAGCCCTTTGTATTCCTGCTTATCTCCCTCCAGCAGCTGTCTCCTATCTTCACACTCCACTCCCCCCACCTTGCTCCATCTTCTTTTTCTCTTTTTCCTCTCGTTGTCTCCCTCCATCTATCATTCACCTGCCACAGTCTTCCAACTCCACCCCCACTCACCTTCCCTACCTGGCAGTACCTGCCTGTCATCTTACACCCCTCCTCAGTCCACCAATCACCTCAGAATCCTTTCTCGCCACTCCCCTTCTCCTTTCTGTGCTGGCTGATTCACCTCTCCACCCTCAGTCCTGATGCAGGAAATGTCAACAATTTCTTTCCTCCCACAGATGCTGCTTGACCCACTGAGTTCCTCCAGTACATTGTTTGTTGCTCCATTTCTCTTACTCTTCCGGGTTGTATAACCCTTAAGATTTCAACAGTAAGACCGGTGTCTGCCTACCTTTGTTTAAAGGGAGCAGTAATTGAATTACGACAGCAGCAATGCAAAGCTTTGAAGAAATTCTGAGTAGGGATTTTAATAAATGACAAAAAATGTGGTGTAATATTTTTACTTGACTTTGAGAGGTTACAGTAATGTTAATGTAACAACTGACACAAGCATGCACTTCCCTGTATCCCTCTACTCTCTGTACTATGAGCTATACCTTACATACATTCATGACCATATACTGATGATCCAAGTAAGACACGGCTTCCCGTAAATGACAGCAGCATCATGGTGGCTGAGTGCCTTACTTTGAAGGTAATGCTCCACTGCCACTGCACTTTTCCCCGAGGTTTAACACTGTCTGCCTCTGCAGGCCTCAGCAAACAATACTTCAGGTTTCTTCCCCTTTCCTGTGTGGTATCAATGTCACCAGTTGATTACAATTTTTAAAGTTACTAAATCATAATTCTAAATTACATTTCAGGTAATAAAAATCAATTCCAGTGGTTACAATTACTTGAGTAAGAGTTTAGATGAGAAGACAGTTTAAAAACTTTAAGACTTCTTGGCACCTGCATTTCATGCTAACCCTGTATTGATGTAACATAAAATTTGTAAACAGTCTTTGAAAGGTCATCAGGAATAACTTTGCCTGTGTGTTAATTTTTTGAAGCTTCCTAGAATTAAAATCCCACCCTGTCTCTTTTCTCTCTCCCTTTCTCTCTTTCCCTCTCTCCCCTTCTCTCTTTCCTCTCTCCCTTTCTCTCTTTCCCTCTCTCCCTTTCTCTCTTTCCCTCTCTCCCCGTCCCTCTTTCCCCCTTTCTCACTTTCTCTCTCCATCTCCCTCTCCTCTCTCTCCTCCTCCCCCTCTCTCCCCCTCTCTCACCCCCTCTCTCTCCTCTCTCCCTCGCCTCTCACTCCTCTCTCTCCCAACACCCCCCATCTCTGTCTCCTCCCCCACTCCTTCCCTCCCCCTACCCCTCCCCCCACTCTTCTCTCACACAGTTTGTACATCACAGAGCCTAGGTTCTCTAAAAGCTAAATGGGCTATTACACTCTGGTCAATGTCTGGATGTCTGGGATTGTGGAGCATGAATTATCTTTTCTAGTACAGCTGTCTGCACAACCATCCAGCCCATTAATGTACTAAAATTAGTCACTGTTGCCAAGTTTGCTACAGTAATTGCTTCTCCAAAACCCTCTCTCTCCTTAAACTCTACTTTTTTTTTGGTAATCTGTCCAAAATTCACCTATTTTGTCTCAAGTAATTTTACCTGCTATTTCTTTTGCAGAGTGCCATTGGACATTTTACTTTTGTTACAGGCAAAAGTTATTAATGCTAATTGTCTTCAGTTTACAGCATTGAAGGAGAACATTCTGTGTCTAATGGGTCTTTTCTACAATCCAAAACAAATTCTGCATCTCTGTTCCCACCTTAAATATTTATTGTCAGTAGATGCAGAGGTCCCTGACCGCCCATTATCTATAACATGTCCATGCTCTGTAAAAAAAAATCAATTTACTCTTTCTTGGAAGGTCAAGAGCTGCTGGGTGCTGCAAAAGTCATCAGGAAATGCCCTCCCAAATGCAGGCGAAAACTAGTAATTGTTATTATTAACAACTTCAGGATTCATACCTGATACAGGGTTTTGACCCAAAATGTTGACAATTCCTTTCCCCCCACAGATGCTGCTCCACGCACTGTGTTCCTCCAGCAGATTGTTGCTGCTCAGGATACTGTCCTTAAGTTGAAAGTTGAGTTTATTGTCATATGCACAAGTATGTGCATGCACAGGTGCAATGAAAAACTTGCAGCAGCATCACAGGCACATAGCATCAGATAAGCAGCATTTACAAAAAAACCATAAATTAAACATTAATTATATACAATTTTTACAAAAAAGAACACAATTAGAATGAAACAAAACCCAAAGTCTTTTGTTGTGCAAAGTGATCAAAGTGGTCTTACTGTTTCTAGACTGGGGTAGTGAATAGGGTTGTGTAGGTTGGTTCAAGAACTGAATCCACTACTCTCACCTTCCTTGTGATTGCATTGTGATTCCTCATGATTTAGTTTTGACAAATGATGTTGGGAATCCTAGTGTAGAGACATCCACTCCTGCACTGGGGACTATGGAAAGACACTGTTACTACGCTATGGCTTGAATTTTACAGAGTTTATTCTAATGCCCTGTCATCAGGCCTGAAGCAATGATGCAATAGTCTGAAAGCAGCAGTTCGCACAGTTGCCTAGGGAGCTTCACTGATACATGTCAAGGCATGAGGTGGGATGTGGCAGGTACAACAGGAGATGAGGAGCCTTTCCCAGTGGGACATTTGGGACCTGATTGTTTTTCTCTCACTGAATTTCTCATTTTGTTCATATTTTAAGCTTGTGCAGGAAGACTTATAAGCAGAGCTGTTGATTGGGCTGTACCTGTTCAACACAAGCCCTGGACTGAATCTCTACTTGTGCTTCCACAGGAACATTGATACTCTGATTGTTGACATCTATCCTGTGCTGGACACGCCGGCGAAGCAGGTGATCTGGCAGTTCATCTATCAGCTGCTGACATATGAGGAGCAGGAACATTGTCATCAGAAGATTGCCAGATTCCTGGGATACAAGGCAGCAACAGGTAAGGTGTCTTGATCGGAAAAGGACAATTTTCCAATTGTGCATGGCTGCCAGAGGAGAGTGACCTGTGGAATCTGAGAAAGACGTGATTGAGCAAGACCTTCACTAGAGTAGAGCAAGACAGCAGCCTTTTGTGTTATGGGCTGAACTTGTTCAAGTAACTGTCAAAAATATCACTCCACATTGGAGATGTAACAAAATTTTCTGACATTTTAAACATCAGTTCACAGCACTCATACAAACTCTTGCAGAGTGTGTAAAGGAGAAGTTTTGGGTAACAAATGCTCTGAATCTCTGTGTACTATGATACCATCTGACTGTCTCAGTGTCCTCAGATTCTCTCTCTCACACGCACATGCATTCAGATTCACATATACTGTATACAGGAACACAAAGGCTCCTGTCCCACCCTCTTCCTCACCCTTGTACCACCCCTCCCTCATAATACCTCTTTTTACTGCCTTCCTCAGTTTCACTCTATCCTTCACTCATTTTTCTCTTTCTGTTTCTCTGTCTCTCTCCCTCTCTCTCCTTCTCTCCCTTTAGTCAATTCCCCAACTCTTGGTGCAGGTGGAGCACCTCCCTGTTCAGTGTTTGATGCCAATGTAACAGTATATCTAAGTGCCTCGAGATTCACTGTGTCAGTGTCTCCAGATCCACTGTGAGTCTGAGTGCCTTGAAGTTCACAGCATGTCTTCATGCCTCCAGGTTAATGGTGCCTCTGGATTCACTCTGTGTCAGTGCCTCTGGATCACTGTGTGTTAGTGCCTCTGGATCACTGTGTGTTGGTGCCTTTGGATCGCTGCGTGTTAGTGCATCTGGATCACTCTGTTACTGCCTCTGGATCACTCCATGTTAGTTCTGGATTCACTCTGTGTTAGTGCCTCAGGATTCACTCTGTGTTAGTGCCTCTGGATTTTGCCTGGCCTTGGATCCTCCCAATTCACTCTCTGTCTTAGAGCTCCCACACTCATTCTGCTTTAGAACTGCAGACTCATAGTCTCATTCCCTCCACATTCACGCTGTCCTGTTGTATCAAGAGATGATATCCAACCATCATGAGCTGCTTTATCCTTCCTTCATAAGGTCAGAAGTGAGGATGATTGTGCAATGTTCAATTCCATTCACAACTTGTCAGCTAATAAACCGGCCTATGCTTGCAAGGAGCAAAGATTGGAGCAAGGAGACAAGATTTAGGCAGGGGTTGATAGTGGCAAGTGACATTCACACCACAAAAGTGCCAGGTAATGATCATCTCTTTGTGTGGGGGGAGGTCATTTCTGACTAAACTGTTTGTGTTTTTCAAGGACATGATGAAGGTGATTGAAGGTAGAGCGGTGGATGTTGTGCACTTGAATTTTAGTAAGCCATTCGACAAGGTCCCACATGGTAGGTTCATCCAGAAAATTAGGATGCATGGAATCCATGGTGCCATGGCTGATTGAATCAAAAATTGGCTTGCCTATAGAAGACAGAGGATAATGGTGGATGGGTCTTATTCTGGATGGAGGTCTGACTAGTGGTGTTCCGTAGGGATCTGTACTGGGACCACTGTTGTTTGTCATGGATATAAATGATTTGGATCAAAATGAGGTAGGGTGGGTGAATAAGTTTGCAGATGACACAAAGGTTGGTGACACTGCATAGAAGATTGCCAAAGGATACAGTAAGATATAGATCAGTTGCTGATATGAGTGGAGAAGTGGCAGGGGGAGTTTAATCTGGGCAAGTGTGAGTTGCTGCACTTTGGGAGATCCAACATAAAGGGAGGGTACACAGTTAATGGCAGGATCCTTAGCAGTGTTGATGAACAGAGGGATCTTGGGGTCCAGGTGCATGGCTCCCTAAAGTGGCCACACAGGTTGATAGGGTGATAAAGAAGGCATGTGGCATGCTTCCCTTCATTAGTCAAGACATTAATTTCAAAAGCCAGAAAGTTATATTACAGCTTTATAAAACTCTGGTTAGGCCACATTTAGAGTACTGTGTTCAATTCTGGTTGCCTCATTATAGGAAGGATGTGAAGGCTTTGGAGAGGGTGCAGAGGAGGTTTACCAGGATGCTGCTGGTTTTGGAGGACATGTGCTATGAGGAGAGTTTGGACAAGCTGGGCTGTTTTCTCTGGAGCGGAGGACGGTGAGGGGAGATTTGATAGAAGTTTATAAAATTATGTGAGGCATAGACAGAGTAGACAGTCAGTATCTTTCTCCCAGGATTGAAAAGTCTACTACTAGAGGACGTGTATTTAAGGTGAGAGGGGGAAAATACAAAGGAGATGTGCGAGGCAAGATTTTTACACAGAGAGTGGTGGGGCCTGGAATGCACTGCCGGAGGTGGTGGTAGTGGCAGATAGCATAGGAGTGTTTAATAGGAGACTCAGATAGGCAGACAAATATGCAGAGAAGGTTCATGTGCTGGGAAGAGGGATTAGATTATTTAGGAGTCATCGGTTTAATTACTTAGGCACAACATTGTGGACGGAAGGGCCTGTCCTATGCTCTAAGCAAGAAAGAGCATAACCCTCTACCCTTGACATTCAATGACATTTCCATTGCTGAGTCTCCTACCACAGTATCCTGGGGGTCACCATTGACCAGCCACATAAATATCATGAATATAAACATAGGTTAGAGACTGAGTATCCTGCGGGAAGTGACCCACCTCCTGATACCCTAATTTTTTTCCACTGTGTTTAAGGTACAATTTAACATTTTGATGAAATACTCTCCACTTACCCAGGTAAATGCAGCTGCAACAGCTTGCAAGAAGCTCAGTACTATCCAGGACAAAACAACCCACTTGATTGGCACCCCACCAACCACCCTGAACATTCATTCCCCCATCACCAGTGCACAGTGGCTGCAATTTACATCACGCACTGAAGTTACTCACCCAAGATAGTCCAGCACCACACCCCACAACTGCAACCTGTGCTGCCAAAAGACCAAGAGGAACAAGGTTAATAAGTTCACACCACCACTTACAGGTTCTCCTTTGTGACATATCACCATCATTGGGAAAAATTTCATGGGTCCTTCACAATTGCTAGGTTTGAATGACTCACAGATGGTTTGTGCCTGTATTTTTTTCAGTTTCTCTCCATCTGTCTCTCTGTCTCTTTCTGTGTTCCTCAGTCTCAGTCTCTCTCTGTCTCTGTCTCTCTGTCAGTCATTCTCTCTCTCTCTTTCTGCCTCTCTCTGTCTGTCTGTCTCACTCTCTTTACCTGTCTGTCTGTCTCTTCTTCTCCCCTCGCTCCCCACTATGCACAGGGTGTGTCAGATGATTTCTTATCCATATTTGGACTACGTCTTGTGATTTCTCATGCTCACACTGGCTATACCTGGTAACTTTACACCAGTATATGGCGCACATCCAGTGATTCTCACTCACTGACAGGTCTTGTCTCCAATTAGTCTCTCAAACATGGGATGCGCCAGTGATTTCTCACACACACTTTGACTGCTCTTAGTGATTTTTTTCACTCATGTAGGGCATGTCTGGTGATTTCTCATTACACACCAGCTGTACTTAGTGATTCTCGAGTCACAGAGTTTGTGCCCAATGGTTTCTCACACACACTCACTGTGCCTAACGATTTATCACTCTTCCGTAGGTAGTGTCTGGTGATTTTTCATTAGATATGGAATGTACCAAGTGATTTCTCACTCACATATGTGCTGTACTTATGAAATCTAACAAAGTGGCCAAGTATGTTGATTTCTCATTCATGCAGGCCAGGACCAGTGATTTCTCACTCACACATGGACTGCTGATCTTTCATTCACAATGAAACACTGGCTCTGCCTGTAAGTTCTCACTCACACACAGGGTGTGCCTGTTCATTTCTCATTCCTTTAAAGGAATAATCCTTTGTATAAGAGAGTTTGCTTTTGAAAGTTGTTGAAAATGATTAAAATGCAGCCATAGTGGTTTTCGGTTCTTTGATTACTTTTAACCCTTGTTCCTACCCACAGAGTCTGGAGAAGGCGAACTGATAAGTGAAGGTCCACGCCGTAACTCTGTGCGAAGCTCATCAGTCTACCATGGTAGTGTGCGTACTCGAGCTTCAACTGACAGCACAACAGGTATGTATATTTTATGTGTGATTTAAAGGAGGACGTGGCCTTGCAGGGGGATCTGAATTTTCATGCATCCATAAACTTGACTGTTCCAACGCACTCTTGGTAGGATTTCTTTATTCCAATACTATCTATACAAGGTCATTTAAAACTTTGTTGCCCCATTTTCCTAACTCCCTTTCACCCATCATCCCTTTGCTGGCTCCTGATAAGCAATGCTTTGATTTTAAAAATGTCATTCTTTATTAAATCTCTTCATGGTATTCCACCTACCTGTGCAAATTCCTCCAGCCCAAAGATATCTGAACTTTTCCATTTCTGGCCTCTTGAGCATCTTCTGTTTTAATTGCCCTGCCATTGACTGTAGTATGTTCAGCTGCTAAGGTCCTAAGCTCTGGAATAAAAACAGAAAGTGCTAGAAATATTCAGCAGGTCAGGCAGCATCAGTGGAGAGAAAAATAGGTCAGAACTGGAAAGTGAGAAGGCAAGTTGTTTTAAGTTGCAGATGGGAGATGCGGAGGGAAGAAAGGAAATGTCTGCCATAGTTTTCTCCAGGTGACACAATGCTTTCTGTGGCATCAATATTCGATGAAGGAGGGCAGCTAAAGAGAAAAAAAACAAAAAGAATCTGCTGAAATTGAGAGAGGCAGAACACAGCAGATGCTGAAAATCTGAAACAGAAGAGAATGCTGGAAATACCAAGCAGATCAGGCAGCATCTGTGAAGAGACAAACACTGAATTAATATTACTGGCAGTTCTAACACAAGCAGGAAAGGATGGTTATCTAAAATTGCTGAATTCAATATTGAGTCCTGTGGGTTGCAACAAGCCTAGGTAGAAGATAAAATGTTGCTTCTCAAGTTGACATCAGGCTTCACTGGAACAGTATAGAAGGTCAAAGACTGAGGGAGTGGGATGGAGAATTAAAATGCCAGGCAACTGGAAACTCAGGGTGACCATTCTGCAATGCAGTGACCCAGTCTGTGTTTGGTCTCCAATGTAAAGGAGTGCACATTGTGAGCACGGAATGCAGTACACTAGATTGGAAGAAGATGCACCTGAAAGGGAGGTTGGGTCACCAGATGGTGAGAAGGGCCAAGGTAAAAGGCAGGATTGCATCTCCAGCAGTTGCAGGGGAAGGTGCCATGAGAAGGAGAGTGGTTGCAGCGGGGTGGGGTGGGGTGGAAGAGCAGAGCAGAAAGTTGTAAACAGAAGAGTCCATTTAGAACGTTGAGAGTGGAGGAAGGAAAAGATATGTCTGGTGGTGGGATTTCACTGAAGGTGGTGTGGATTATGGAAGATGAGCATTGAATGTGTAGGCTGGTGTGATGGAAAATGAGGACAATGGGAACTCTATCCTTGCTCAGCTGGGCAGAGAGTGCAGAAATGTGGGAAATAGAGAAAACAGAGTTGGGAGCCCTGTCAACTATGGTAGAAGAGAGTCACAGTTACAGAAGAAGGAAGGCTTCTTAGAAACATTGTTTTTTGGGCCATGTGTGTTCCCATAGTGGCGCCTTTGATTTGGAGAAAGTGACTGGAGTTGAAGGAGAAGTTGTTGAATTTAAGTACAAGTTCAGTCAGGTGAATGCATTTGGTGGTGGAAAGGGACAGGTTGGGCCTCTGTGAGTTGTGCCAATGCGATTTGGACCAATGTGAGTGAAAATAATGCCAGAAATAGACATTGGACATTGGATGACTTTGCTATGATTTGGGCGAGTAGAATGTCAGAGAAACACTAGGGATACACACGAGAATGTATTAATGCTGCATTAACAGGATTTTTTTCTATGATTTCTATGAAAACAACAACCTCAGTCTATCCGATCTTTTCTCATAACCAGGATATTACGTTCCTTGTGACATTCTCATCAACCTGCCCTGCATCTTCTCTAAGCAGTCACACCTGTCATATGGTGACCATACTGCAAACAAATTCTAGCCAAGCAAGCATTGTATACAATTCAGGCAGTAGCCTCTTTTACTCTATGGCTTGGCTAATGAAGAAAAGCATACTATATACTTTTTTTTAACAACTTTATGCTCCTGTTCTGATATCTTTAAGGACCTGTGGACATGGATGCCAAGGTCCTTCTGTTCCTCCACATGTCCAGTATCATCTCATTTATTGTATATAACCTGGGCCTGACAATTCATCCATCTTCAAAGATTCTAAACCCCTTAAAACTTTAAATACTGTGCCTGTCTCGTCCAATATTTCAAGCATTGGCTTCCCTTTTGTAAAGAAGGCCACCCAGTATTCATTAAGGACTTTACTTTCTGCACATAGGTTACCTTTTCAGTCTGCAATGGGCCTGAGTCTTACTTGCTTTTCATGTACATATAAAACTTCTTCAGATTCTCTTTGATTTTATTTTCCTGTGATTTTGAGTAACCTTGACGTTTGAGCTTTTCTTTGAGAACCCAGACTTACTTTTCTCAGCCCCTTTTCTCAGCCCCGCTCCACTTCAGTGCGATTCACCCTACTATCCCACCTAGATCCTCTCTACCCCATCACCTCACCTTCCCAACTCTGCATTGGGATTCAGTTGATTTCCTCCACTAATGACGGTGGAGCTTTTAGTAGAATGGCCTTTATGCTCACAAACTAGCACAGAATATTTTACAATTTTGTGTGAGATAGAATTTGGCTGCTGGAGGCGGCCCTGTTAAGTAGCCACTCTATTACATGCATTTTTTAGGTGCTATATGAGTTCTAGCCGCTTTTATTTGGTTTGATTTTTTACTCACCGCGTTAATCTTCTTTCTGTTTGTGATTCAGTTTGTTACTTCAAGAGATAGGATTTTTTTCCATTCCATGTCTGAAGTCAGGCTTAGGGTTGGATTTCTGAATTCCAGTACATTTGATAAAAGGTAGATTGTTTAATGAGAACACACCATTTGGTTCCTGTCTGTCTCTCCAAGATTTAGTAATTAAAGTGATTTATGTTAAGAGAAGAATGCATCACTGTTCATTTTAAGAAGAAATATATACCTTGGCAGTCAGCCAGAAAAGCAATTTATGGAGGAATTCAAGAGATATTTTGGAGCACCAGCTCCTGTTATCTGACAGTACAAATCTGGGTCTTTATTTGAGTTTTCAAGGGCCACTGAGAGGTTTATTCAAGGCCTGGAGATATTTTCAGAGGTTTGTTTGACATTGTGATTGTTATTTACATGTTGATGTTCCTCGCATCCTAGAGATCATATACCTGTTTGTTTAATTACCAAATCTTTTACATTCAGTTGAGGGCTAAGAGGATACAAAGCCAGCACCTCTGACAGTGCTACGCTCCCTCTGTACTGCATCAGAATGCCATCCTGGATTTTGAGTTCAATTCTTTGGAATGGAACCTGAAAGTATAAAATTTCCACTGATATGCCTCACATCCCTCAATGTAAGACTTTGTAACATAGCCCACTATAACCCTCTCCAAGTGCCATGCTTTGATGGCTGTATACCAGGTGTACATACCTGTTTTCTGCAGGAGGCCCAGGGGATGCACCAGATGTTCATACACACCTAACTCCTGGAGAGCGACAATCAGGAGATGGCACATCTCTACCGGAAACACCCAACTTAAGAAAGGTGAGTGGTTAAGATCTAATGTATTTTCAGACATCTCCTTGTGATGCATTTCTCATATCACACCTGCCTCCCAATGAAACATTCCCAGTAACTACGTCATCCTTTCTCTATCTATATCGCTCCCACCTACTCTTCATACCCTCAACTGTTCATCTCTCCCGCTATCTGTCTCATGTCACAATCCTCCCTTGTGCTTGACACTTTCTCTGTCTGCATCCTGTATTCACTCTTCCTTATCACTTACCTCTTCCCTCCACCCATTTTCCTTATCACTTAGCTTCCACCTCAATTTCACTGATCACAGGCTCCATCCCATATCTCATCCAGTTACTGCTCACTCTTCGTTCCCTTACTTTATCTTCACATTCAGCCCACCACCTCACCAGAGCATTCCTATGGTTCAGTCTTTCACTCGCCGTTCTTCATTCTAGTCCATCGCACATCTACTGTATCTCTCACCTTTATCTATCACTTACCGTCATTGGCCATTTTCATTCTCTTACCTGTCCCTCACCCTGCTCCATCATTCACTTGTCAGTTCAGTCCCTGGTCACTCACCTGTCACTCAGCCTTTCAGCCATTCACCCTTCACACAACCTCTCCATCATCCTGTCAGTCATGTCTCTATCACCCACTTTTCACTCTACTTCATAAATGTACCATCACACTCCCTTCTCTAACACTTGCCCGTCATTTTCCCTTCTTTACTCAGCTGTCAGTCTTGCCTTCATTATTCACTTCTCACCTGCCCTTCTCCACCATTTTCCTCTCACTCTCTCTTTATCACTCACCCATCACTTATCCTTCCTCCCTGTGGTACCAGGGTCTAAAGTTGTCCAACTTTGACTGTATTTGGTGCCACATTTGCTCCAATTTGCCTGTTTGTGCTGCCAGGTAGGTCTAAGTGGACTCTGATTTGACCCTTATGTGCTTTTCTCCAATGCTGACTGGATTGGGACTTTTCTTTTGCAGATATCCCCTGTCTATGCTGAAATAGAAGCTCGTGGAGTGACCAACTACTCGGGGAAACTGATGCAGCCACCCATGTCTAGAACTTCTCCGGTGGCTGAACAGCTGAGTCATTCAGGTAGAATACTGTCACTTTTGCCATGGGCTTTCCTCCTTTATAGCCTTTTGCAGATGAACTATGATGTGCCACGCTGCCTGGAACTGGCCGGGAACATTGCTACTTTATTTCAGAAGCTTAAATACATTTCCACCACACCTTCCAGAGACTCAGTTTGTTCCAAAGTATTTGCAGTTTATGAGGTACTTTTGATCATTATTATGGTGGAATAACACAGACAGTAATGTAGTAATTACCAGATACTCCATTTCCACTAAGTTGATTGGCCAGGACACTGGTAACAACTTTCCTGTTCTTTGCTAAAGTAGTACCATAGGACCTTTTATATCCACCTGAAAAAACAGGAGGATCTGAGCATAAAGCCTAGTCTGTAGGATGGTACTTTGGACAGTATTACATTCTTTCAGAACTCTACACATGATTCAACCTTGATTTTTATTTTCAAGTCTTAACAGTGGGGACTGAATACACATCTCCTGACTTGAACTACCTGTAGTCTGGGTCAGATTATACAAACACACACAAGTTCCAGCCTGCTCTCACCCTGCCTTGCCTGGTTGCATCTGGAGTTCCTTCAGTAGAGCATGGTGCATAGATCTCAGCTTCCCTCCGCAGTGCCATTTGGCCAGAAACAGTACCACTCAACATGTCCAGTGGTGACACCACTAAGCTAACTGCTCTCCCTTCAGGGGGAAGGCACCTTCTATGATTGTTGGTGGGCAAACTGCCTGAGAACATAGCAGAAATTACAGGGGATTAAACAGAATGAACATTTCATGCATAATCTGAGTAGGTTGCTAAACTGGATAGATTAGTTTATTGTCATGTACATCAGGGTGCAATGAAATTCCTTGTTTGCGTAAAGCTCACAGAGTAAACAGTATACATGGTAATAATAAATATGATGAGTGCAAAACAGCAGAATGGTGCAAAGATAGCAGTGCAAACTGAAGTAGTGCAAAAAGAAATACAGAATTGACAATATCGGAATAACAGAGAAGTAAAGAGTTAAGGGTCCGAGAGCATGGCAGCACCACTGGGAAGGGGGATGTGAGAGAGGTGATTGGTTCAGAAGTCTGATAGCAGTGGGGAAGAAGGCGTTCTTGAGTGTGGTCAACCGGGCTTTCAAACTCCTGTATCTTCTCCCAGAAGGTAGAAGAGGGAAAAGGGAATGGCAGGGTGACAAGCATCCTTGACGATACCACTACCCTTCCTGAAGCAACGCACCACGAAGATGGACTGTATGGAAGGAAGTGATGAGTCTCTGATGGACTGGGCTGTGTTTACCAGTCTTACTCTTAACTCTTAACTCTTAACCAACCTAGCACCATCTCAGGACATCCTAAGTGTGTTACAGCCAGTGAAGTATTTTTGAAAGTCAGTGGCTGTTGTCATGCGGGAGAGGAGGCAACACTTCCCCCTGAGTTCGGGTGCTGTGGCCAATGAAGCCACCACAACTGCTGTCATTGTGCTATGGAATGATAAAGCAACACAGAAGAGGTCATTTTTGATCTGTCAGTGCCATGTGCAAGGACTGTGGCTGACATAAAACAGTGGTAGTGCTAAATGGGGCATCTGCTTAATGCGATCTATTTAATGAAAATCTGTGAAAGGGAATGTTTGACTTACTTATTTCTGTTTTTGCTTCAGGAAGCCGCAGGTTGGGGATGAGACAGACTGAGCCCCTTCCTGTACAGTCCTGTCAGTGTCAACCCCCAACTGAACCCTCGCCAACTAATTCAGACTCCCACCCATATGTCAGCTTGGATGGCAGCCCCAGCCTCTCATCACAGAACGTGGAGAGCATGAATAGCCCCCCGAACCGCAGGAAGAAACTCTTCACCTTCTCTCGGCCACCCCGCAGCCGTGATACAGACCGCTTTCTGGATGCCTTGAGTGAGCAGCTGGGTCAGAAAGTGACTGCAACAGATGAGTTCATGAACCCAGAGAATGACTATGAAGAAGTACGCTTTTCAAACACAAAAGTTGAGCTCTTGACAGTTGCATGTGTTCAGATATAGTGTGAATGGATTTTCATTAAATAGAGAGAGAGACATGTTCCTGGAAGTGATATAAATGCAGTTCGGAGGTGGGTGGTCTTCAGGAGAGGTATTAAAGTGGGTGGGCTGGCAACAAGGGAAGGAAATGTGGGGATGGGGATTTCTGGATGGGAAGGAGATGTGGGGATGGGGATTTGTGGATGGGAAGGAGATGTGGGGATGGGGATTTGTGGATGGGAAGGAGATGTGAGAATGGGGATTTGTGGATGGGAAGGAGATGTGGGGATGGGGATTTGTGGATGGGAAGGAGATGTGGGGATGGGGATTTGTGGATGGGAAGGAGATGTGGGGATGGGGATTTGTGGATGGGAAGGAGATGTGGGAATGGGGATTTGTGGATGGGAAGGAGATGTGGGGATGGGGATTTGTGGATGGGAAGGAGATGTGAGAATGGGGATTTGTGGATGGGAAGGAGATGTGGGAATGGGGATTTGTGGATGGGAAGGAGATGTGGGGATGGGGATTTGTGGATGGGAAGGAGATGTGGGAATGGGGATTTGTGGATGGGAAGGAGATGTGGGGATGGGGATTTGTGGATGGAATAGGGACTTGTAGATTGGAAGCGGATGTGGGGATGGGGTTTGAGGCTTTTTCTTTGTGGTTTGTCTGCTCCTTTTTCCAATAGATGACCTTTCATGATGAGCAGGAAATCTATGGCACAAATGACCCAAGCAGTCCCAGTGAGTATGTCAGTAGCAGTGAAGATGGAAGCTCCTTGACCTATTCTTCATGTTCAGATCCTATCCCTCCTCCTCCTCAAAGCCCCCCACCCCCTCCACCCATACAGTTCAATGACCCAAAGCCCATCACTTTAATCTCAGAATTAAAAAGGGTTATCCCACCTCCACCCGCACCTCCACTGCCTCCACCCCCTTCTTACACTTCCAGCCAGTACCAGTCCAAGCCCCTTCCTCCCCCTCCTCCTCCACCTCCCTTGCCAGCTTCTTCAGGTCCTCCTCCGCTGCACCGTGGCTTCCACCGGAGAAGTGAATCCAGTCACATGAGTGTGAAGAGGCTGCGCTGGGAGCAAGTGGAGAACTCTGAGGGAACCATCTGGGGTCAGGTACGTGATGCAGCATTTAGCCACTGGTTTTTAATCTGCCATATTTAATCCTTTAAACAGTGGATAGTAGAGTGTGCAAACATGGGAGGGGTTCTGCATCTGGGAAGAGAGTTACCAGTGGGAAATATAGGAATTATTGGCCATTTCCAGGGTTTGCTGTTAGTTTCCTGAGTAAAAGGGAATGTGTTCCCTGTAGTATCTATGCATTATGTTTTCATATGCAACTACAGTGCTGTAACGGGCTTAATCACAGGTCTTCACTGTGAGAGGGAGCACTGGGATCTCAACACTGTGGTTAAAGCAAGGATTCTGCATCATGCTTCAAAGATGTGAACCTACCTAATTATCAGATATCTCCAGTTAATGTCCACAAATCATTTTCATTTGTACTCAGTTTGGAGAAGACTCAGATTACGACAAGTTGAGTGATATGGTGAAGTACTTGGATCTGGAGCTGCACTTTGGGACCCAGAAACCAAACAGTAAGTGACAACCTGGCTTGGCCCACCCAATTAACAGAACGTCTGTCAGGCTGTAAGTGTGCACAATGTACACTCCAGCCCATGTGCGTGCTCAAGTCCATGCATGTTAATATATTCTCAGTGTATTTTAATCACTATGTGTAGACGGTTGCCTCTGTGGTGAGTCAATGCATTGCATTTTAATTATCTCCTTTTCAAAAGTTGGTCCATGTGGATACTTATGGCTTAGACACAAGGAGTTGATATTATCACAGTGGTTCGTATGGTATCAGTTACAACATTTCTTCTCTCATATCCTTCGCAGAGGCAAGTTTTGTACCTGAAACATTTAAGAAGAAAGGTGTGGTGGAAGTACTGTCCCGAAAGAAGGCCTACAACACATGTGAGTGCCGTATTGACCTATACAGCCAGCAGTGGGCACAGAAAGCTCTGTTTTAATTATAAACTTGCATGACTCTTCCCTTTGGGTAAAACATCATACCCACCCTCCCTCCCATGAAGAGACGCATTTCCTGAATGGATCTGACTCCCGGAGCTGGGTTTGAAAGGTGGTCAGTGAAAGAGCAGCTGAGGGTTGGAATGTTGACCAGTAATAATCCAAAACTCCAGGCTCTACGTTCTACTTACTCCCAAATCTCAGAAGAGGATGTCAGCTGGGAGCGAGTAGAGAACTGGAGCCTGAGGATGGCTGGCACAGTACAGCAGGTAGAGCTGTTGCCTTATAGCTCTAGTGATCTGGTTTTGATTCCCACCTCTGGAGCTACTGTGTGGAGTTTGCATGTTCTCTCTGTCACCACGTGGGTTTACCCCAGCTCCAGTTTCCACCCAAATCCAAGGTCAGTCAATTGGCTACTGTATGTTGCCCTTCCTGTGGGTGGTGATAGGAAAATCAGGCGGGAGTCAATAGGGAAACAGGTTTGATGGAATTGCTGTGAGAGGGCTGTAGACTTCCATGTTGCAAGGAGATTTGAGAAATAAAATCTGAGAAGATACTTCTGAAGTATAGTCACTATTATAAAGAAGAAATGCCAGCAAACTCCCAGAGCAGCAGTGTAATAATGATCAAATAATTTACTTTCACTAATGTTGAGTGAGGCGTAAATGTTGACCTGGGTGCTGAAGCCATCTCCTCTGATCTTCAATACTGGTGCTCTGGGATCTTTTACGTTCATCTGAGACAGGCAGCATATATAGACTTGGTTTAATGTCTCATCCAAAAGACACACCTCTTATGGTGCTGCGTTGAAGTGTCAGTCCATGTTTTTTTGAATTACTTGAACTTGGAACCTGTGAATCGGAGGCAGGTCTATCACTGAATCTCAGGTGGGAGGGAACAGTGAGTTTGGAGAGAAAGGAGGCCAGGTCTGTGATACTTGGAGACAGACACACTGAGAGTGAATCTGAGGTATTGAGAACTGCTGATGGAGGGAGGGAGAACCAGGTGCTGAGAATGATTGGGGTCTGAGTAAATGAAAAGAAAAAGTGGACAGCGCAGAGAAAGAAGGATGTTGGATCTCCTTGTATAGGAAGATCTGGGCACAAACAGAGTGAAAAGTGATGGCATGTTGTTGGGAGAGAAGGGCTACAGAGAGTGAATTGGGAGCAATGCAGTCTCCCATATTTAGTTATTAGCTTTCCTTCAGATTCATTTTCAATTTTGGCTCATTAAATCTTCTTCCTCTCTGCCTCTCTTGCCTTGACTGATTATTCTGTGCATTTATTTCTAATAGCTATTCTCATCGCCCACCTGAAGCTCTCGGCTCTGGAGCTCCGCCAGATCCTCATGACAATGGAGAATGATCGTCTGGAGCCGTCCCACATTAAACAGTTGCTGCTCTATGCTCCTGATGAGGAAGAGTTGAAGAACTTCAGGCGGCATTCAGATGATCCCAGTAAACTAAGTGAGCCAGATCAGTTTGCCCTGCAGGTAGGTCTCAGGGAGACTTTGTTCTACTTTTGTGTTCTCCACAGCCTACTCTTTGTTTTAGAGCTGAGAGGAGAAATAGAAAGTACTTCCTCTGGTGCAAGATGTTCAGAACAAGGAAGAACAAGAATATCAAATTGGAACTAGGATATTCAAAGGTGATATGAAGAAATGGGTGGTGAAAATCTGGAACTCAGCATAACTCTTGAGATTGTGGTTGATTGAATCTGAGAACTTTTTGGTATCGGTATTGGTTTATTATTGTCACTTGTACCGAGGTACAGTGAAAAACCTGTCTTGCATACTGATCGTACAGGTCAATTCACAGTTTATTTTTTTAATTCTTTTTTATTATTTTACTCATGTATAGGATGTAGTTATCTCTGACGAGGTCAACATTTATTTCCATTTTTAATTGCCCTTGAGATGATGGCGAAGCATCTTCTTGAACCTTTGCAGTGGCACACAGGTAGCCAAACTACACTGATAATGGAGGGAGTGAATGCTTAGGGACGTAGATGAGGTGCCAATTAAATGGTTTGGTTTGACCTGAATAGTGTTGAGTTTCTTGAGCGATGTTGGAGCTGGGCTCATTGAATCAAGTGAAGACTTGACCTTTACATGGCCTGTGGATGATAGAAAGGCCCAGAGGCGTGAGGAGATGAGTCATTCATGGCATGGTACTCAGTTTCTGAATTGCCCTTGACATCACAGTATTTATGCAGCTAGAAAAATTAAGTTTCTGGTCAACAGTAGCCCCCAAGATGTTGCTAATGGCGGAATTGATTATGGCAATGCCATTATTGCATCTAAATCCTGAAACTCCCTACCCAATGATGTTGTGGGAGTATATTCACCAGAAGAACTTCAAGGGTTTAAGTCATTTGCTGATTACCATCTTCTCAAGGGGAGTTTCAAAAGTTCTGAGCAATTTAAAATCTTCAGGGTAATTGGTGAGACTCCCTCTTGTTGACGATGATCTTTGCCTGGTATCTTTATATTTTTATCTTCACTTTTGGGATCTGGGCAATTATTGCCCATCCTTAATTGCCCCTGGGCCACCTTCTTGAACATTCTTTCTGGTGAAGATGCTTCCACAATGCTGTTGGAGAGGAAATTCCAGGACGTAAACCTAACAATGGCCAGTGATGTATCTCCCAGTTAAGATGGTAATGGAATCATGGAGTTATATTGCATGGCAAGAGGCCCTTCAGCCCAACTGACTCATGCTGACCAAGGTGCCTATCTGAGCTAGTCCCATTTGCCTGCATTTGTCCCATATCCCTCTAAACCTTTCCTATCCATGAAACTGTCCTACAACATTATAACCATACCAATTTTTTTCAACAACCCCTACCACTGACATTAGGCTCACTGGCTGGTAATTACCTGGCTTATCCCTGCTGTCCTTAAATAGAGATACCACATTTGCTGTTGTCCAGTCATCTGACACCTCACCTGTGGCTGGCAAATATTTAAATATCTCTGTCAGGAACCTAGCAATCTCCTCCCTTGTTTCCCATAACAAACTGGTATACATCTCATCAGGCCCTGTGGATACAGACCATACAGCCATATGGACCTTACTCTTTCCCTGATTACTTTCATACACTTAATATAAAATGCCATGGGATTTTTCATGACCTTTTCTGCCAGTGATATTTTGTGGCCTCTCTTTGCCCTCCTAATTTCTTTTTTTAAGCACCCCTTAGAGTACAGGAAGGGGTGCTTAAAAAAAGAAATTAGGAGGGCAAAGAGAGGCCACAAAATGTTCTTATACTCCCCTGTTTTCACTGCTTTATACATATCACCTGTTGCCTTTTCTATCAAACCCTTGACATCCAGGGTTCTCTGGAGTCATTCATTGTCCTTACCTTCCAGCCTCACAGGAACATGTTGGTCCTGAACTCTCACTATTTTACTTTCAGAAGATTCTCACTTGCTGGATGTAAGTTTACCCTTGAGTAGCTGCTCCCAGTCTACTTTTGACAGGTCCAGTCTTTTGATATTGAAATTAGCCTTCCTCCAATTCAGCACAATAATTTCCGGACCATCCTTATCCCTTTCCATAACTACCTTGAAACTTAGTTGTACTCACTGTCCCCAAAATGCTCACCCACAGACACTTCAACTATTTGCCTGGCTTCATTCCCTATGATTAGGTTCAGTACTGCCCCTTCTCTAGTAGGACTAACTAGATACTGGCTCAGTGTTCTCCTGGATATACTTTAAAAGTTCCACCCCTTCTAGGCCTTTCACAAAGAGGTGATCCCAGTTAATATTGGGGAAGTTGAAATCCCTGACCACTATTCCTCTTACACCTCTCTGTGAATTGCCTGCATATGTGTTTCCCTTTCTTCCACTGACTGTTGGGAGACCTGAAGTATACCCCCAACAAAGTAATCGTCCCTTTTTTTATTCCTAAACTCTACCAATATGAACTAATTTGATGAACCTTCTAGGACTCCTCCCTCATTATTGCAGTGATGGTCTCCTTAATCAACACTGCAATAGCCCCTCCTCTTTTACTTCCTTCCCTATCACACTTGATGCTTCTGAACCTGGAATGTTGAGTCACCAAGCCTGTGACTGCAACAATATTGTATTTCTATCTGCTGATCAATGTTTAAGTTCACCTGCCTGAGCAGTCAGCTCCTTGCTTTAAAATAGATGCAATTTAGTCTTACAATCCTCCCATGCACCTTTACATGCCCATGCCTGCTCTGGCTACTGGACTGACCTGATTTATCTTTTATATTTGACTGTAGCTCCTTACACCCCCCATGACCATACATCTATTCTGTGCCCAATTCCCCTGCCGAGTTAGTTTAACCCCCTCCCCAACAGTATGAGCAAACCTCCCCACAAGGATGTTGGTCCCATTCTGGTTCAGGTACAACCCGTCTAGCTTGTACAGGACCCGCCTTCCCCAGAACCAGTCCTATGATCCAAAATTGAAAGCCTTCCTTCGTACACCATCCCTTTACTCCCATGTTTATCTGATCTATCCTCCTATTCCGATTCTCACTAGCATGTGGCATCAGAAATAATCCAGAGTTACAACCTCAAAGATCCTACTCTTCAACCTATGACCTCGCTCCCTAAATTCATGTTGCAGGACCTCATCCCTCTTTCTATCTATGCTGTTAGCACCAATGTGGACCATGATCTCTAACTGTTAACTATCCCCACATACACTCTGAGACATTCCTGACCCTGGCATCAGGGAGGCAACATACCATTCTAGTATTTGCAACTACGGAAACGTCTGTCTGCTCCACTTACAGTTGAACCTCCTATTACTATAGCTCTCCTAATCTTTCCCCTGCACCCCTCCTCCCCCCGCCCCACCTCATGTAGCAGAGCCAGCTGTGATGGCTCAAACTTGGCTATTGCTGCCTTTCCCTGGGAGACCCCCCCCCCCCCCCCCCACCTCCCAACAGTATCCAAGCTTGTGAGGGGGATGGTCACAGGGGACTGCTGCTCTATCTGCCTGCTCCTATTGCTCCACCTGGTGGCCACCCACCACTTTCCTGCCAGTGCAGCCAATAATTGTGGGGTGACCAGCTCACTAAACCTGCTCTCCACCATGTCCTCAGCATCATGGATGCTCCATAGTGAATCCATCTACAACTCCAACAATGCCGTCAAGTCAGGAGCTGCATCGGGACACACTTCCTGCACACATGGTCACTAGGGACACTGATGTCCCACATAGTGCAGGGGGAGTACTCTACAGGGACAAGTTCTCCTGCCATGGATCACCCTTGAATTACCTTAGTGCTCCAAACTAAAGTGGGTAACTAATTACGCTAGGGGCTCTATTCCACTCTAAGGACAACCTTTTACAATCTCTCCCACTATTTTCACTTAGAGAATTAAAGCAGCAAGGAGAGGTAGAGATACTCACCTAATGCTATTCACCGGTCACCCTCCTCACCAGTCACCCTCCTCACCAGTCACCCTCCTCACCAGTCACCCTCCTCACCAGACACTCTCCTCACCAAAGCCCACATTCTGAGACCACTGTGCTCTCAGATCCACTTAAATAGACAAGGCATAAAAGGATATTGTCCTAATATGGGCAAATGGGGTTAATGCAGATGGTAAAAAGGTCAGCATGGATGTGGTGGGCAAAGGGCCCACTTCTGTGTTGTACAACTCTATGACATTGTGCAAAACAACCCAAGGTGCAGAAAAGGAATTAAGTTGCAGACTAACCATTATCTAACTGGGCATACAACAGACGTGAACTTGATTGAGCTACACGTGTTCCATTTAGTAAACGTTGAAAATCTCGATGTGGCATTCTGTGGTCCAGTAACTCCATGGTCCGGCACATTTTAAATCTAACTAATTAGCTGTATAAATCTAACTAATACTCTGTAGCTAATTAACCTACCAGTGCAAATTTTGCAATCTAAGCCAACAGTGTTTCTGATTTATGGAAACTTTGGGTTATATACAGTTCTTGGAACCCTACTTGGAATTGTTTTATTATTGTCACATGTACCGAGGTACAGTGAAAAACTTGTTTTGCATAATGTTCCTACAGATCAATTCATTACAGTGCATTGAGGTAGTACAAAGTAAAACAATAACAGAAATGCAGAGTAAAGTGTCACAGCTACAGAGAAGTGCAGTGCAGGCAGACAATAAGGTGCAAGGTCATAACGAGGTAGATGGTGAGGTCAAGGGTCCATTTTATCATAGTAAGGAACCATTCAATAGTCTTATAACAGCAGGATAGAAGCTGTCCGTGAGCCTGGTGGTACGTGCTTTCAGGCTTTTGTATCTTCTGCCCAATGGGAGAGGGGAGGAGAGAGAATGTCCAGGGTGGATGGTGTCTTTGATTGTGCTAGTTGCCTTACATAGGCAGCGAGAAGTATAGACATAAGTATAACCCTTATGTGACCCAGCGAGTGTCTATACCAAAAAAAAAGTTCTGCTCAGAGGAAGGTAATTGGGGGCAATTTGTGTGGTCCAGATTTTCTATTGTCTGGCACCCGTTAAGTTCCATGGGTACTGTAGATCTACCAGCATTTTTTATGATAATCTTTGCTGCCATCTCAAAGACAATAGCACATTATTTATTTTTTGTCATGATGTTTCTCTGCCATTGTCATGTTTGGTTATTTGCTGCATTAGACCTGATCACCTCTCCATGTAACAATTACTTTTTGTTAAACAACATTGCATCTAATGGAGAGGGAAAGTTACAAGGCATTTCACTGTAGGTGATAAACAACCTATCCAAGGAGGTGAATTTTAAGGAGGCAGAAGTGAGGGGCAGAAGGGACAGAATTGCAGGGTTAGACTGACACTAAAAATTATTACCCTGATTACTCTCTACATATCCTCAGTGGGTATCAGCTGCTTCAGACAACGAGAGGGAAATGCATGTCCCTGCTTCATATCTTTGACCAAAATCTGTCATTCATGAAAAACCTTCCTTTCTACATCCTTGCATGTGTAGATGCTGTCAGTGAAGGAGTACAAAATCAGACTGAGAAGTTTGCATTTCAAGATCACACTACAAGAGAAGACAGAGGAGATTAAAGCTGGGCTGCAGTGTATCTACAAGGCCTCAGTGGAGCTGAAAAGTGGCAAGAAACTGGCAAAGATTCTGGAGGTAAGAAATGAATTCTGGCATATGCATAAGCTGCAATTCATACCCCTTCTGTCCGTAATGCAAAGTCAGAGCTGCTGGAAACCATGCCATTACAGTACCGTGCTATACTTCTCCAGTGTCGTATGATTGGTTGTCAAAAGCATGCTTGTCAGGATTTGAGCCCATGACATTGCCAGATCATTCGGTGCTAAGAAGAAGGACCTGTATTATTGGAGATCCTGTCTTTGAGATAAACCAAAGCTTTATCTGCACGCTGATCTCTTGAGTAGATATAAATAATTCCATCCAATTATTTCACAGAATTGGGGAATGGTGACAGCATGGAAGAAGGCCACTTGGCCCATCAAATCTGTGCCAGCTCTATGTAAGAGCAATCCAGGTGTCCCAGTCCCAAGTCCTCTCCCCACAGCTATGTGGTTCTTTCCTTTCAGATACTTATTCAGCTTTTATTTGAATGCTACAATTGAATCTGCCTCCACTGCTCCTTTGGCAGTGCTTTCTAAGCCCTAGCTACTTGTGACGTAAAAAAATCACATTCCCTCATGGCCTCCCATGTTCCAAAGAGAAAAAGCCTACCTTCTCCAGTCTTTCCACATCACTGAAGTCCGGCATTCCTAAATCATTTTAGTAACCTTTTTCCCTATGGAAAGGCTTTAAATTCTTCCTTATCCTTGGAAGTATACACAGTACTCCAAGTGAACCAGTGTTTTATAAAGATTCATCATGACTGTACCCTAGGTCTGTATTTGTAAAACCCAGGGCCCAAACTTTCTTAACCACTTTCTCAATCAGCCCTACCACTTTCCATGGATTGTACATATTATATCTCAAATTTCTCTGTTTGTGTACTCCTTTTAGAATTGTGCCATCTGTTTTATAATCACCTACCAAGATGCAACACTTTGCATTTCTCAACATTAAATTTCATCTGCTTCCCATATGCCCATTTCACCAGCCTGTCTATATCTGTTACCTCCCTTTTCCCAACTCACTAAGCTTCCAAGGTTTATGTCATCTGCAGATTCAGAAATTGTTCCCTGTATGTTGAAGTCATAAATAAATTTTAAAGAAAGGAATGGTTCTATTACCCACCCCTGAGGAACTTCCCTGTACACTTTCCTCTAATCCTAAAAACACCCTTTTGCTACTTCCCTGTGTTTCCTGTTACCTAGCCAATTTTATCTCAATGTTCAGACCTCTCCCATCTGTAGGTGATTACAGCCAGGGCCCCTGCCACTTCCACCCTTATTTCCCTCAGCAACCAAGGACGTATTTGATTTGGATCAGGGGATTTATCTGCATTGTGCAGCTAGAATTTCCAGTAGTTCCTCATTATTAATTTTTAGCCCATCCAGAATTTCAACTGCAACTTCTTTTGCTGAGACTCTAGCAGCATCTTCTTCTTTGGTTGAAACTGATGTGAATGGATTTTTGGACCCCTTTTGCATTTGCTGCCAGTTTTTCTCTCACTCACTCTTTATCCCTCTGAGCTCTCTGTAACCACCTTGGCTCTTACTTGTGAGAACAAGCTAGCATCTTCTTTCTTGTTGTTTTAGTCTCTATCTTTTTGATCAGCCAGGGGGTCTGTCTTTAATTTCTCTCCCCTCTTTCATGGAGATGTACTTATACCATAGCTGAAATATCTCCACCTTAATTGTTTAGTTAACTGCCAAGCTTTGATTCCAGTTTACCTCTTCTCATCTCATTGAAATTGGCCATCCTCCAATTGACTGTTTTTATCTTATTTTTTACCTATATCATTTTCCATAGCTGTTCTAAATGAAATGATATCATGACCACTATTTCCTAGGTGATGCCCCACTGAAATCTGTTCCATGTGGTCTGGCTGTTTTCCCAGAACTATCCAGCAATGCCATCTTGTTTGTTGGGCCAGAAAGTTCTCCTGTACACTCTCAGAAACTCCTCTGTCTCTTTGGACTTATGTTATTGCTATCCCTGTCTATATTTGGACAGTTGAAATCCCCCATATAGCTCTTCTTTGGCTATTATACTCTTTAATTTCCCTGTAAATTTGCTCTGCAATATCCTTCCCGCTAGTTGGCAGCCTATGGAATAGTCCCAGTAGTGCATCTCTGTTATTTCTTAAAGCACTCTGACATTCTCTCTCTTCCCTGTCTTTCTAAAAAATCTTGTATCCTGATGTATTTAGAAAAGAGGAACAAGGTGATGTCTAAGCCAATAAATCTCTCAATCAACTCTATCAAAATAGATTATGTTGCTATTGGTTTGTAGGGTCTTACTATGTTCATTTAGTTGCCTTGTTTGCCAGCTTTATTGATTGAAACAATTACAGATGTCCTGAGGATGGTAAAGGCAAGTTCCTTCCTTCTTTTCTTCAGTTCCCTGTCTCAGTGCTTCAATGTGCATCCCCTCCACCTCCCTCCCCCCCACCCCCCCTCCATTAGCCTTTGTGTCTATGCATGAGTGGGCCTCTGTCAGTATCTACTTGTGTATTTACGTCTATGGACCCATCTTACCATTGTGTTTGTTTATGTGTTTGTTTATGTGGGTGAGTTTGTTTATGTGTGTGTCTTTGTGCGTATCTCTGTGTCTTGCTGAATAGTTGTGCAAACGGATTTGTGTATGCATGCATCGTGTGTCTTTGTGGGTCTCTGTTTATGCATGTGTCTACATGTCCAGTTCACTGGTGAGGTGTGTCCCCTGCAGATGGAACCCTGTGTATCTAATGGGAGAAGGATTGTCTCATAATCTGGTGGGAGAGTGCACAGGAAACACAGAAGAGATGGTAAAGGACTGCTTTTGCTGCACAATAATCATTGCTTCACCTGTATTTTGACAGTTTGTTCTTGCAATGGGAAATTACCTCAATAATGGACAGCCTAAGAGTCCCAAAACCACAGGATTTAAAATTAATTTCCTGACAGAGGTGAGTGACCTGACTAAGCAGGTGCTGGGTACAAATGTGATGACTTAGTGTCAGTGTGCCTGAGTGAGAAGGAAGACAAAAGAAAGAAATAATCATATTGGTGATCCTGGCCAATATAGGGAGAGTGGAAAGATTAATGGCTGCTGTAGACTCTGTGGAAAGGCAGTGGTTAATTGTGGTGACAGCCCTGGGTATGGTGTGCTGGGGGGGGGAGTGGGGTCAGGGTGGAGAGAGGGTTGGTAGTTAATGGATGACTTCATGAAATGAAGGGAATGGTTATCGGTGTCAGGACTTGCTGGGAGAGAGGAGGGTAATGTGTAACTGCTTATGATTTTGTTAGGGCAGTGGACAGGACTGGATCATTTTTCTGTTATATAATGTCTTTGAAACTCTCTCATGTTTCTCTCCCAGCTTGACACCACGAAGACTGTAGATGGGAAATCTACTTTCTTGCACATTCTTACCAAATCGCTGGGCCAGCACTTTCCTGAGCTGCTGGATTTTGCCAAGGAGATTCCAACTGTGGCACTCGCTGCAAAAGGTCAGATAAAACCACTCATTAGACTCTGCCTGAGCAGAGTGACTAATATGTTCAGTTTATACCATAACCCAAACATGCAAAGGTTTCACTTTGGCCAGAACCTATGTGATGGAACTTTCTGACCCTCCACCATTTGTACGATGGTGCTGAAGTTCCTCAGCTGTTGCTCTTGTCTGGGTGAGAAATGAAAATGTCATCGGAGAGTCATTGAGTTATACAGCATAGAAAAAGGCCTTTGGCCCAACTTGTCCATGCTAACCAAGGTGCCTTCCTGTGCTAGTACCACTTGCCAGCTTTTGGTCCATATCCCTCTAAACCTTTGCCATCCATGAACCTGTGCAAATGTTGCAATTAGTCCCATTTAAATCTTTCCCCTCTTAACTTAAATCCACGCCCTCTAGTTTTAGACTCACTCTACCCTGGGAAAAAGACTGTGACCACCCTTATCAAGGCCCCTCATGACTTTGTAAACCTCTGTAAGTCATCCCTTAGCCTCCAGGGAAAACTGTACCAGCCTATCCATTCCCTCCTTATAACTCCAGTCCCGGCAACATCCTTGAGAATCTTTTCTACACTGTCTCTGGGTTAATCACATCCTTCCTATAGGATGGCGACCAGAAATGCACACAATATTCCAGGTGTGGTCTCAGCCATGTCTTGTACAACCATAACAAGTCATCCCAATGTGTGTACTCAATACCCCATCCAGTGAAGGCAAGCCTGCCACAAACCTTCTTTACCACTTTGTTTGCCTGTGTCGCAACTTACAGGGAATTTTGTAATTGGTACGATGTAGCCCTTGGTCTCACTGGTCTATAACACTCCTCAGGGCCCTGTCATTTACTGTGTACCTCCTGTCCTGGTTTGACTTCCCAAAATGCATCAGTTTGCACTTGTCTGAGTTAAATTGCGTCTGCCATTCCCTTGCCCATTTTCCCAGTCGTTCTAGATCCTGTTGTAACCTTAGACAACCTTCTTTACTGTCCACCACACCACCAATTTTGGTATCACCTGTAGACTTACTGATCATGCCACCTACATTCTCATACAGATCGTTTATATAGATGTCAAATAACAGGGGACTCAGCACTGATCCCTGTGGCACACCTTTGGTCATAGGCCTCCAGTACCACCCTCCTCTTCCACCAAGACACTTTTTTGTATCCAATTGGCTAACTAACCCTGGATCCTATGTGGTCTCACCTTCTGGACCAGCCTACCATGCAGGACCTTGTCAAAAGCCTTGCTAAAGTCCAGCCCTTGTCAATCCTGTTTCACCTCTTCAAAAAACTGAATCAAGTTCGTGAGACATGATCTCCCACATACATATCCATGTTGTCTATCCCTAATCAGTCCTTGCCTTTCGTAATGCAGATAGATCCTGCCTCTTATAATGCCCTCCAGTAATTTTCCCACCACTGATGTTAGCCCCACGAGCCTGTTGTTCCCTGGCTTGTCCCTGCAGCCCTTAAATAAAGGCACAACATTAACCAGCCCCCCAGTCTTCCGGTACCTCACCTGTGGCTAAAGAAGATACAAAAATCTCTTTCAGAGGCCCAGTAATTTCTTCCCTTGCTTCCCACAACGTTCTAGGATACACCTGGTCAGGCCCCAGCAATTTACCCACCTTTATGCACTTCAAGACTGCCAACTCCTCCTCTTTTGTAATATCGATATGTCTCAGGACATCAGTGTTCTCTTCCCTGAATTCCCTAGCTCCCATATCCTCCTCTATGATAAATATAGAGGTATTCATTTAAGACCTCACCCATCTCCCATGGCTCCACACACAGGCGGCCACATGAATTCTCAAGGGGACCTACTCTCTCCCTCGTTACCCTTTTGCTCTTAATATACTTATAGAATTTCTTAGGATTCTCCTGTCAGAGATCTCTCATATCCTCTTTTTTCCCTCCTGATTTCCTTCTTAAGTGTACTCCTACATCGCTTATACTCCTCAAGGGCTTCGCTTGACCCCAGCTGCTTGTACCTGACATATGCCTCTTTCTTTTATCTAACCAGAGCCTCAACATCCCTCGTCATCCAAGGTTCCCTAATCCTGCCAACCTTGCCCTTCACTCCAACAGGAACATGCCATCCCTGAACTCTCCCAATCACACTTTTAAAAGCCTCCCACTTGCCAGATATTCCTTTACCTACAAACTGAACTTCCCAATCAAACTTTGCAAGTTCCTGTCTAATGCCAGCAAACTGAGCCTTGCCCCAATTTAAGACTTCAACTTTGTGGATCAATCCTATCTCTTTTCATAACTATTTTAAAACTAATAGAATTATGGTCTCTAGTCCCGAAGTGCTCTCCCACTGACACTTCAGCCACTTGTCCAGCATTATTCCTCAAGAGGAGGTTGAGTGTTGTTCCGTATCTAGTAAGACTGTCAACCTGATGCTTGAGAAAACTTTCCTGGACACACTTAATAAATTCTCCCCCTTAGCGTCATGGCTGTGCCAGTCAATATTAGGGAAATACATTGTATATAGAACATGGAACAGGAGCAGGCCCCTTGGCCCACATATTGTGCCAACCTACTTAAGCAAGTGACACCTAATTAAACTAATCCCTTCTGCCTGCCCATGGTCCATATCCCTTCATTCTTTGCATATTCATTTGCTTATCTAAGAGCCTCTTAAACACCTCTGTCGTATAAGCCTCCACCACCACCACCCCTGGCAGCACATTCCAGGGACCCACCACTCCCCTACACATGTCCTTCGAAAGTAAAATCACCTACCATTATTCCCAGAGCAATCTTCAATCTTCCTACATATTTGTTCCTCTAATTCCCGCTAATTATTAGGAGGCTTATAGTACAACCTCATCAAAGTGATCACCCCCTTCTTATTTCTAACTTTGACTCATATAGCCTCACTGGACATTTCCCCAGGAATATCCACTCCAAGTACTGCAGTGATATTCTCCCTAATGAAAAATGCAGCTCCCCTCCTCTCTTACCTCAACTTCCATAGCCCCTGTAGCATCTGTACGCCAGAGTACTGAACTGCCAGTCCTGTTCATCCCTCAACCATGTTTCTGTATTAGCAATATCACAATCCCATGTGCCTATCCATGCGCTGAACTCATCCACATCCTTGCGGCTTGATCCTTGTTGATGGCAAAAAGGCCTTGAGGGTGCAAGATGTGAGAAAGAACACCTCACCCTCACCCTCGCCCTGCTCAAACTGTCAGTGTTAAAATCCTCTTAATGATAACCCCCAAGATCTTGACTATAGTGTGTTGGTAGTGGTGGTACTCTTGAAGCCCTAGAGAAGTTGAAATGGAGATGGTTATTGCTTGGCACTTAGGTAACCTGAATTTTGAAGCTGTAACAAGATTCTTCCTGTAAATTGTTTACTGTAGTTTCTGACACTTGTGCATTTGTTCTATTTATAAAAGAGATTTGCTTGATATTTTCAACACTGTCAGAATAAAAAGAAAAAATGTTTTACCATTTCCAAACATTTTGTGAAGCCAGTATCTAGTAATAAAACAATTACTAAACAACATTTGCTGTTTAGTTCCCAGCCTCATTACACTTTCAGTGTAATAGAGAAAAGCATAATGCCCTCAGAGAGGTGAGAATTGGTTCAGTCTTGAACAGGATAAAGAACCCCCCAAAATGTAAAACTCTTCCTTTTTTCCAGTTAATCAGAGAACAATAACTGCTGAAATTGTTGACATCCATACAACCAGGAAGGAAATACAGACAGCCTGTGAGAACATAAGTGTGACCGAAGAAGACAGATTTGCTGCAGTCATGACTGTATCCTTCCTGACAGGGAGCACTACTCTCGGTGTCTATTATCTCGGTTCTCTTCATGTCATTTCTATATCACAGCAGTACTTAGAAAGGATATTCCTGGGGATATATCCAGTGAGACTGTATGGCTAGATTTAGAATTAAGAAGGGGGTGATCACTTTGATGGGATTGTACTATAGGCCCCCTAGGAGAGGAGATCCTTTTGTTTGTGGGGGGTGGGGGGTGGGGTTGGGGGTGGTCAGAGAGGAAGCTCCTAAAATACTTTCTTGTTTGTTGCTGCTGTGACATTCTCCCAAAAGATGGTGACCCTGAAATTATATTTCAATGAAAAGAGTGCACCAAATGTGCATTGGAGTGGTGTGCACGCACTTGCTCATGATCTGCACCATCCAAACTTTAGACTTACTCAATGTAATCAAAAGGGTCCTGTGTGTTTTCTCAGTTGAGAACACACTGCCTGGTAGAAAGCCTAGCAGGAGCTGATTTAAGTGGTTGGGATCACTGGTTGCCATAGGCCTGCCAACCTTGTGTTGTGGTTGGGGTCTCAAGGGGTGGGGCAGAGGCAGTGGAGCCTGTGCTGCTGTAGAGGGAGGAGCATCAATGGCCTGTGCTGGAGAGGGGCAGGAGTGGGTAGGATTGTTTGAGGATTAGGCCCAGGATCACACCAAGACTCAGAGATGGGAGGAGGGCCATTTGGGCCTTGGAAGATCAAGGGATTGAAAGATCTTATGGTCAGAGAGGTGAAGCAACATTGGGTTCTGGTGAAGGATGGACAGAGGTGGGGGTTTGTCTGCTGGAATCAGTAAGGGATTACCTGAATGTGGCTGGTGCTGTGCTTTGATACTTTGTATTACACATGAACTGGTATATTCACAAAGTACCCAAACATGGCCATTCTTCTGACAACATGGTCAAGTTTGCTGCCATTTCACCCACCCACCCACCTCCTCCCCCATCATCCTGTGCACTCCTGGTGGGATACACTTTAGAGCAGAAGAGTGACTCAAGGTCAAAGTGACCAGAAGGTGTCTGGTCAAATTTTCTGAGTGATGTGAAACAACCAAGTAATTGTCTATCACATTTCACTCTGGGCAGAAGTAATTCAATTGTAACAAAACTGTCATGCAATTTAATATCTAGTTACGTGTGTCTAAGCTACCGGTAGTCATTTACTAACTGCCCTCGTACTAACTTATCCCATACCTCAAGGGTATATTTTCATTTATTTCAGGATCTGGCAATTGTTGGCAATAGACAATAGACAATAGGAGCAGAAGTAGACCATTCGGCCCTTCGAGTCTGCACCGCCGTTTTGAGATCATGACTGATCCTCAACAATCAATATCCTGTTCCTGCCTTGTCCCCATATCCCTTGATTCCCCTATCTATAAGAAACATTTATTGCCCATCCCTAATTGCCCTTGAATTGAGTGGCTTGCTGGGCCATTTCAGAGGCCATTTAAGAGGCCATTTAAGAGTCAACCACATTGGTACTCACATATAGGCCAGACCAAGTAAGGGAGGCAGATTTCCTGCTGAAGGATACAGACTACAGATTCTGGAATCTGGACCAACAAACAAAAAGCTGGAGGAACTCAGCAGGTCAGGCAGCATCTGTGGAGAGAAATGAACAGTTGACATTTCGGGTCGAGACTTTTCATCTGGACTCATGATATCCAGATGAAGGATCTTGGCCCAGAACATTGACTGTTTATGTCCCTCCACAGATGCTTCCTGACCTGCTGAGTTCCTCCAACTTTTTGTTTGTTGTACCTACTGAAGGATACTCAAGAACCTGATGGGTTTTTACCACAGTCAGGTAGTGGTTTGGTCATTACTAACAATTAGATTGCTTTTTTTTTATAATTCCAAGTTATTGATTAAATTTAAATTCCACAGCCTGCCGTGGTGGGATTTGATCTCCAATCTTTGATTGATTGTCTATCAAAACTCCTGTCAAAGCTGGACAAAACCAGTTGATAATAGGCAATAAAAACAGAAAAGACTGGAAATATTCACTGAAGAATGTGCAGACTTGCAGTCAGCTGTGGGCTGGGCTGGGTGGGATCACATGTTATACAGCTCAAGAGTGGAACTGTAGCACTGTTACTGTCTTAACCAGAGTGTCAGGCATTCCTGGGAGATGCTCAGCCCCTCATTGCTTCCCTCGATTCTCTGCAGAACCGAGCCATTGAGGAGTTCAATAAAGTCTCAACGTTTTTTGGAGAAGATTCAAAGGCAACCACAACAGAAGCTTTTTTTGGGATATTTGCAGAATTTATCACAAAGTTTGAGGTGAGATTTGGCTTATTATCCTCAACAGATCCATGCAGTTGCTAGCCACCAATTACACCAAACATTTCCAAAAAGTCCTGACCAAATAAAATCCTATTTGTTTATGTCCCTATATAATAGTAACAGTTCTCATTCTCCTATGAAAGTGGATGTACTTGTTTTGGAGTGGGTGTGAGGTTGGAAGCTCAGCTCAGGATCAAACAAGATACTCCTGTTTGGAACCAAGTTGTTCAGTATAAGAGGAGAGGACATGAAGCTTGTGGTGGCAGTTAGTTTCAGAAAGCTATGCTCACAGAGGAGTTTAAAAAGAAGTATATATAGAGAGAAAAAGGAATTGTACACTGTTTAACTTGTCATTGGTGGTGGCGAAAATGCTGGAGTTCATTATAAAAGAAGGAAAAGCAGAGCACTTGGAGAAGGGTGACAGGATCAAAGTCAACATGGATTATGATAGGGAAATTATGCTGGATAAATCTACTGGAAATTTCTGTGGATGAAACTAGAAGAATAGATGAGGGAGAACCAGTAAATGTGGTGCATCAGACTTATGGAAAGCATTGATAAAGTCCCACATAAGGGATTAACGTGCAGAATAAAACAACTTGGGAAATGGAATAAGGTGCTGATATGGACAGAGAGCTGGTGAGCTGAGAGGAAACAAAGAGCAGAAATGCATGGGGCTTTTCCAAGTGGCAGACAGTGACTACTGGGGTACCATAGCCATAGGTGCTGGGACTCCATATGCAAAATATATACGTGAGTCTTGAGAAGGATACAGAGAAGGTGCTGATTGATTTGGACAGGTTGTGGGAGTGGATAGATATATCTTATACTTTATATATCCAGTATAAAGTGGATAAAGGTGAAGTTATCTATTTTAATGATTATCCCAGGAAGGCAGATTATTATCTGAATTGCGGTAAATTAGGAAAAGGGGACCCAGAGGGTGTCCTTGTGCACCAGGTGATGTAAGTAAATATGCAGGTCCAACAAGCTATTAAGAAAGTAAATAATATGTTGGCCTTCATAGTGATGGGATTTGAGCACAGGAGCAGGAATGTCATGCTGCAATTGTACAGGGCCCTTGTGAGCATTGTGTGCAGTTTTGTTCTCCTTAAAGATGTTCTTGCTGTGGATTGAGGGGACCACAGGACTGGACAGATTAGATGCAGGAAGGATGTTCCCAATGGCAGGGAGTCCAGGAACAGGGATCACAGTCTAAGGATACAATTACAATGTTTAAAAGGCATTTGGATAGGTAGTTGGATTGGAGACATGTAGAGGGATACGTGCCTAATGCGGGCAAATGGGATTAGCATTGATAGGCATCATGGTTGGCATGGACGAGGTGGGCTGAAAGGGCCCTTTCTATGTTGTACAATTCTATGATTCTAGATGAGGGAGTCCAGGGAAAAACACTTAGTTGAGTTCTGCCATCTGGTGCTACTGGGATGGTAGTGTTGTGTGTGAATATTGAAGATGTGTGAACGTGTGAAATATTTCTCAAAGTTGGCTGTTGAATTCCAGGGAGAATATGATTCATAATAAGATAACAGAATCAAAAGAATGTGAAAGCAATGGGAAAGGCAATAAAGATGATCATTTGCTCAAGATAAATAGATTAGATACTGAGTCAGAGAGGCTGAAAAGGAATGTAACAAGGCCATCACCGGTGAATCGGGGGGAGGGTGACCACACAGATTGTTTCATGTGGTAATTGCTTTTTCGAATTTCAATTTCAGCTTGGCTGATGACTATGAACACTCTGGTGTTAGAGGAATCTGTTCACATTAGCACCCCCCTCTTTAGAGTCGTAGAATTATACAGCATGGAAACAGGTCCTTCGGACCAACTCATTTATGTCAATCAAGATATCTAACTGAGCTAGTCCCATTTGCCCACATTTGCCCCATATCCTGCTAAGCTTTTCCTATCCACATATCTGTCTAAACATCTTTTAAACATTGTAATTATAACTGCCTCTGCCACTTCTTTACCTCTATAGTGTGACCCCTCAGCCTCCTTCGCTCCAGGGAAAAAAGCCCAAGCCTATCCAGTATCTCCTTGTAATTCAAGCCCTCCATGCTGTTAACATCCTTGTGAATCTTTTCTGCACCCTATACAGCTTAATGGTATCCTTCCGATAGTTAGGCAAGCAGAACTGCACACAATACTCCAGGTGAGGTATCTTGTACAGCCGTAACACAACATCCCAACTCTTGTACTCATTGCCCTGACCAATGAAGGCAAGCATGCTAAACACCTTTTTCCCCACCTTGTCTGTCTCTTTCAAGGAACTATATACTTGTATCCCTCAGTATCTCAGTTCTACAACACTTTCCATGGCCTGCTACTTACTGTGCAAGTGCTGCCCTGGTTTAACTTCTCAAAATGCAAAGCTTGGAACTTGTCTGAGTTAAATTCCATCTGGCTATTCCTTGGGCTACTTCCTTTATCATCCAGTAGGGTTGCACATAGGCCTCAGTGCCTCTGGGCCAGTGCTTGTGCTTTTGTTCACCTGCCTTTGGACACCCACATGAAGAATTTTGCTCACATCTCTTCTCAACCCACCAGCATGCAAACCAAAATAGATTATTTAATCCTATTCCACATCTTTGAGGGACCATTTCCTTTTTGCAGCAGGCTTATTGATGCTGATTCCTGGCAGGGCCACTGGTGAGATTACCAGATGGCATCCTGCAGCTCCTTTGAATCTACACTTTTTTCTGCATCTCCATTCTCAGTTATATCAGCTTGGCAGTGTTACTTCTTCCTTATTATGAGCATAGGAAAAGAAGGTGGAATTGACCCTACAGCACCTCCAGCCTGCTCCTCTGTTCAGTAGGACTGTGACTGTATATCAGTATTCATGTTTCCCTCTGATTCCCTCAGTGTTTCGGGGTTTTGCCTCTCCCACCCTTCCAAGGCAGTGAGATGCAGGCTCTCACCAAACTCTGGGTGAAAAGGTTTCTCCTTACCTCTTCCCTTGTTAAGCTAGTAATTACCAGCGACTGCTATTGAAATCTATCAGGAACCCCCAAGGCAAGAGTTGAACCTGATTAGTTAGTTCTTGGTTAATGAAATGGAGAATTGGATTAAGTCCCTTTGTTGGATCTTGTCTACAGATGTACCCTGAGATTGGACATACCCAAAGGTTTGAGACTGGCTGAAGATAACACCAAGTATAGTTTGCCATGCAGTGGTTAAACATTGCAATTCACTTATCCACAGCAAAACTTAATAAAACTTAAACCTATCAATGCAAACCTCTAGCCCACTCTAGCTAACACGGGAAATGTGTTGAGCAGTTATTTCTGTTACGTCAAATTAAATAGAAAGATCTATGTGATGGGGATGGAGACATGATGTTTGAATAATCTTTTGTGCATTACAGAGGGCGTACAATGAAACACAGGCCTCTGTGAACCTGCAGAACCTGAAGGTGGTTTCGCCGCTCGCCTGGTGACCTGAACAATGCTTCTCCATTTCCAGCACAGTTTTTCCAAAAGATACTATGTTGTTTGATGGAGTAAGATGATGGACAGGCCCAGCAATGGAATCTCTCTGTGTAACGACAGCACTCAATAAAGGAGTGTCCAACTGGAATCAGCATCACCAACATCAATCAGGCAACAGCACACCATCAGAGCTTGATGGATACGATACACATCCAATGCCTGTCACATGGCTGCCCCCAACTTATATATTAGGAATATGTTTGGCACTTAAGTAAAAGCAGATCCTAAAATCAACTGCTGAACTTAAAGTCAAGGCTGTCTCCTCAGTGAGAGTTTCATTAGCAGTTACCTTTCCTTTGATAAACCTGATCCCACTGGCAAGAAGCATTGCAATACTGCCTTTTCCTTCCCTGCTCTCTTTATTTTCTGCTCACTTCATTCTTCCACTGCCCCCAAACTGACAACTTCCTTCAGTGCCTCACATTTATCACTGCTTTGGTTGATAGTAACTCTCACACCCCCTATCCTAAATCAATGTATTGGAGGCCACAGAGTCAACACCAGAGCATCTGACATCAGAGTTTTCGTAAATTTCTGGACAGACAGGTCCAGGTAAAAATTGCAGCAATTGTGGGCATGGTTGAATTTGGAGCAGGTGGGCAAAGATCAGTGAGTCCATCTGGACAGGTGGGTAAGGGATAGTACTCAGGCCTGGGTGTGTTGAGATAGGAACCCAGCCTGGTGAAGGGAAGCCGAGGCTCATCTTTTTCACATCATCATCCTACTAGTTGCATGAAGGACCAATGATATCTGCTTTTAAAACTGAAATGTCTGTGGTTTAATATTGGGCATATGGCTAAGTGCCCTTCTGCATGTGTGACAGTGCCAACCAGGCTAGGTGATTTAAGACTTGCCCTCCTTCCTGCATTGAATTAGTTGGTGAGACGTTCATAGCAGTTGGATTACATATACAGACCCACGGCTGGGGATGAAAATATTCAGTTATAGTTCCTCTTCTCAATCACCGACCTGCTCAGATATTGTGTGAGAAGATGATGCTCCCTGTGATCAAACAGCCTATTGACATTCATTGTCCATGCTTCCACAACTGAATAATGGGAAATTGGTGTGTGATTCTGGAACTAGCAGAATGACTCCCCAGCTTAAAGGAACCAAAACTGGAGACCCTGAGAGATTGGGGTGCCTATCAGTTACTAATGCCTAGAGCTATAGTCTGTAGCCTGCTGTTCCTGACACTCGTTAGGCAACGTGGACATTCCTAGCACCAGGCACACTCAGAATTCATCCCCAAATATTTGTATTTTTAATTATCATCATTGCTGCATCTCCTACTGTGTGAGGAATTACCTAGGATATACAGCACAGAAACAGGCCGTTTGGTCCAACCAATCCTTGCTAGCATTGATGGTCCACTCATGCCTCCTGTCTTACGTCATCTACCTTAACAGCTTAACCCTGTATTCCCTTCGCCCATGCCGCCTGCCCAGCCTCCCCTTCAATGTATCTACACTATTTGCTCTAACAAGTCCCTGTGGGAGTGAGTTTCACATTCTCACCATGCTTTAGGTAAAGAAGTTCTTCTGAATTTCTTGGACAAAAGTCAATATAACGGCCTCTAGTTCTGCTCTTCCTCACAAGTGCAAACATTCTCTTTTGTCAAGACTTTCGTCATTGTAAAGAAATCCATTGGGTTATCCCTGACTTAATTTTTTTTTAAGACATCCAATCTGTTCATCCTTTACTCATACATATACCCTAGGTTTTTTAGTATTATTTCTTGTAAATCCTTCTGCGCACTCTCCAGAGCCTCTGCATTATCATATGGTAAGTTAAACTATACATGGTACACATTGGTTTTCTTTACTTATGGCCTTGCTAATCTGTGGCATGACCTCTAGTGACTGGTGTATTTGTACTCTGAGATCCCTTTGTGCTTTAACCCCAGATGGACTATCAATTTTCAAGAGGTTTCTCTTCTTCCTACCAAAATGCACTACCTTCCATTTATCTGTGTTGAACTTCATTTGCCAAATATCTGCTCCTTCTGCAAGTGTATTAATATCCTCCTGTAATTTGCGGCAGTCTTCCTGGGCAATGACTGGCCCTCCAATTTGTATTGCATGTAAATATAGAAATCATTTTCCTGATACTAAAGTGTAAAGCATTAATATAAGTTGTGAACAGTTGAGGTCCCAAACTGATTCTTCTGGAGCACCACTACTCACCTTCTCCCATGCCAGATAGCTACCCTTTACTCCCAATCTCTGCTTTCTGATTTATGCCAGCTCGCAATGCTTGTACCATGGACTGCATTTTCTGACATTATTTATTAGGGAGTACTTCTGTGAAGGGCCTTTTGAAAATCTGCATAAATATATCTATTGCAGTACCATTGTCAACACTCATTGTTACTTCAAAACATTATTATTATTACTAGTAGATTTACTAGTTATTCAGATTATTAAACTTTGTTGGATGCTCATTCCATGGAAAGTCTTGATTCCACAACCCCTTGCATTCTGATTCTTTCTCTTATTTGGACACGATGATATCCACACGTAACTTTGTACCTGGAACAACAATGAATAAATTGGGAAGGGTCAGTTCTGAGGGAGCACCTGAAAATTTGCTTTTATGCAGGTGTTTGCCCCAATTGTATTTACTGTAGTTACTCAGTAATCTATGCTTTCTTCGTGAAATATTACAGGGAGCTCTGTAGTTCCAGGTATTCTGTGTGGAATTTGCTATGTATCTACCAAGGTTCCAGGAGAGATAGAAAGATAAGACTTCATTTAAAATGGTGAGTTGTTCCCTGTGAGCTTTGTGACTGAAAGTACTATTTATTCAACTAGTGTATTCTTTATAAAATATAAAATGCCATTCTTATTTATTTAATCCTCCTAATACACTGGAGTCTTGTTTATCCAGCATAAAGTGCCTCGTTTATTTGGGTCAATGTGCTGAGTGGATATGTATCCAGTCCTGTTGACACTCGGCACACATGAGGCTCTTTGGCCACTTTCCCTCAGATAGTGGCACACAATCTTTTATTGGACCAACTGTTTGTTTCAACTGAACCCACTTACTTTTTGTGTAAACTCCATCCTGTCTTTTCAGTGAGCGATTCATTGTCTAGATCTGTCGTGAAACATGCATGGAGATCAAAACCCATCTGATTTGCACTGGGTCTGAGCTCTGCCCCAAAACTGCATCCCACAGTGTCAACCCACAGGAAAGAAATGTCCCAAGCTGGTGGGTGTCAGCTGCTGTCAAGAACAGTCTGCCCTGCCATTGCACACTCTGGTCACATTAAAGCGGCACTCCACATGGATGGAGCCTGGTCTGTTAATCATGATCACCTGTTAGAGTATTGCGAGGACTCCAAGGTAGGGTCACAACATGAGTCATTGGAATCGTTATACTTAAAACATTAAGTGAAAACACATCTTAGTTAAATTTAACAAACCAAAATTTTGACATTGTCTTCTTCTCCCGAGGATGCTGGTTACTTCAAGGACACTGTTCCACAGGCACCAACTCGGTACCTCACCCCAGCAACCATCCTTCAGGTGTGGGCCTATAAAGTAAGCCTATTGATGCCTAATGCCCATATGCTTTTACTCTCCACCATGTGCTACTGGACATTGACTGGGTGGTGTATCTGCTTAATCTTCCTACTAAGGGTCACTAAGTCAGTACAGTTCGGAGCTTGAAGCTGCGACCTGCAGCAATGCACCATGCAGTGCATTTATTCTGCAACCTCTCTATATGGAGGCATTGTGTTTCCAAATGCACATTGATGAACCATAATGAGTAGATTCATGAAGCACAAACAAGGTGGGCATGAGGAGTCAAACCCTACACTGTTCCAGTCAAGGGCGACCCCTGAACCCAATGGCTCTGAGTACCATTTGCTGTTTCATTTTAGCTCCCACATCTCACTTGTGCTGTGGGATGTTTGACAGAATTATGGCAAGTTAACAAAGACAGCATTGTATTCAAGCTCTTGCTTCATTCCTTCTGCAGTAATAAATAATGTTCAATGTCTTAAATGTTGCATCACATAGTGCATCACTGGACAGCAAGTAAATTACCCCACCTGTAATCTAGGTGCAGTCTGACTGGGGAGTGTGAAACCTGGGTAAAGTGGCAGAAGGGTGAAGGTGATGAACCGTCCCTTGGGCAGCCATGTGTTGATTAGAACTGAGCTAACCACTCAGTGATTCCCTGGAACCCTGCTGGCCATCAGGTCTGTGTCTGCAGAGTAAATATGTAATAAAATGGTTGCTGCTGGAGACTGGGTTCACGCTTATTGATGTGCAGAACAAGTCTTATTTTTCACTTTGTATTGTACATGTCTTAGTAATTAAAGCTGGCAATAAAACTTAGTCGGAATCCTCTGTCTGCCTTTGGAATTAATACTGAACTCTGCTGATGAAGGCTGAAATTGAATTCAGAGCAGGTATTGGGATGTGAGGAGTCCGAGGTGATGACCATCACAGCTCTGGAGGTGGGACACAGGCCTGGAACAAGTAAAGTAGAACAATAGAACAAGACTGGAAGTATTTCTCAATTGGGACTGTATTGATCTGCAAAGGATTAAGCAAGGAGTAAACCTAGCTGAGTGATAGAAAATAGAGAAAGAGATGAAAATCCTGATTATTGGTCCTTTGATGATTTCAGAATCACTTGCCCTCTCACAGTTTGACTGGCATACCTCCTCACCATCAAAAACAACAGAAATTCTACTTCCCACATACTTGTTCAAGCGATGAGACAGCATCACAGAAAGCAGAGATTCTGTCGGTGAACCAGTTCCACATGTGGCCTTCCAGCAGGATCATGTATATTCCATAGATATCACTGGCAGACAATGCTTCCACCAAATATGGAGTCATGTAGCACAGATACAGGCCCTTCAGCCCAACTGGTCCATGCCAACCAAGATGCCCCATCCAAGCTAGATACTTTTGCCATTGTTTGGCCCATAATCTTCTAAACCTTTTCAATCCATGTACCTGTCCAACTGTCTTTTAAAAGTTGTTATTGTACCTGCCCCAACCACTTCTTCTGGCAGCTAATTCCACCTACATACCACCCTTTGTGTAAAAAAAGTTGCCCCTCAAGTTCCTATTAAATCTTTCCCCTATCACCCTAAACCTATACCCTCTAGTTCTTGATTCTCATACCCTGGAAAAAAGAGTGCATTCACTCTATGAATGCCCCATGATTTTATACACCTCCATAAGATCACCTCTCAGTCTCCTGTCCTCCAAGGAATAAAGTCCTAGCCTGTTCGACCGCTCCCTATAACTCAGTCCCTCAAGTCTTGATTACATCCTTGCAAATTTCTTTCTGCACTCTTTCCAATTTAACAACATCTTTCCTATAGCAGGGCAACCAAAAATGAACACAATACTCCAACTGCAACCTCACCAGCGTCCTGTAAACCACCCCATGGCTTCCCAACTTTTATACGCAGTGCCCTAACTTATGAAGGCCAGCGTGCCAAAACCCTTCTTCTCCACCTTTCTACCTGTGACTCCACTTTCACTCTAAGGTCCTTTTGTATCTCCAAATCTGTTTGGACAGAATAGTTAAAGATGAGGACATTTCACAGAAATCCATGTTTCCATCAGATAAAGTTAGTGGACTTTGACCATTTGATCCCAAATGCCAAAGTTACGTAGCCATCATCACGGTAGATGTGGTTTGCTTACTTTCACTAACAAAAGTCAATTTCTCTTCAGATATATAATTGATTTTTCCTGGTCAAATCCAGCCCCTGGTCAACAAAGCTACAACCACTGTTTGTGGACCTTGATGTGCAGAGATAAGATAAGATATCTTTATTAGTCACCTGTACATTGAAACACACAGTAAAGTGCATCTTTTGCATAGAGTGTTCTGGGGGCAGCCCACAAGTATCACCACGCTTCCAGTGTCAACATAACATGCCCACAACTTCCTAACCCATATGTCTTTGGAATATGGGAAGAAATTGGAGCACCTGTAGGAAACCCATACAGACACGGGGTGAATGTACAAACTCCTTACAGACAGTGGCCGGAATTGAACCCAGGTCGCTGGTGCTGTAATAGCGTTACGCTAACCGCTACACTACCATGTCTGCATTTCAACCATACATAAGCTGTTGCCTCAGCCTTACAATGGTGATGACATTTCATGAGTACTTCAGAGGCCTGCCATCAGGTCATCAAGGGTGTAAGAGTTCAAGACTTTCTAACTTCATCTGATAACAATCTGGCCCCCTCCAATGCCCCGCACAACTTTCTCCACCTTGCTACCTGTCTTCCAGAATCTTCTTTAAAACCATTCCCTCCAACCATAGTAGAAAAACAGAGGCCAGAAGCACAAAACCCATCTGCTGGGAACCATCAGCAGGTGATCAGAACTTGTGATGGAAAGTCATCAACCCAAAGCACTCACACTGTTTCTCTCTGCACAGATGCTGTCTGACCACTGAGTTTTCCTAATATTTTCTGTTCTTGATTTTTGTCAGCCATTGCTTTCACCTTCCTCCCAAACTTCTCTGTTACCCCTTCCTCCACCACTAGATTTTGTTCTCTCACCGGTGAGTGCACTTGAGATGTTCCCTGTTAATATGGAGCTGGAAATTCTTGCTTTAGTTGGAAGGGAGAACCTAGTGATTTCTCCCCAATGAATTAACAGAGGCAATGCCAACAGTAGGTTGCTACTTGTTCTAAAGCAGGTATCACCCAATTAACAGTGCCTTAACCTGGGTAAAGTAGGATCTGGCAGAGCTGTGAGCTCAAAGCAGTTCCACCCTGGCACTGGTTCACAGGCTTCTGCAACAAGGAAGATAAGGTAACCATACCATTTCTTGGTTTTGCTAAGGAAACAAAACAGCACTAAAAATAAACAGATTATCTGACAGCGAGCTATTTGTGATCTTTGCTGTGTAAATAAGCTGCCGTGTTCGCTTCACTACTCCAGTCAGAACATTGCCTCCAGGGGGTGAAACGCTTGTGAAAGGCCCCAGAGAAACGAGACTCTGGCTTCTGGGTCAGGGCAAGATAATCAACTACCGGTAACAGGTTCAACTCCACCATCCATCCGTGGTAGGACTAGCGCCATGTTAAAACAATGTTAATGATTATTAGATATCTGATCTTATTTTAAATTGGCTAATCCACAAAAAGAGGCCCAGAAATGCAATCCAATAAACTAAGAGGAAAAATAACTTGGACGGTCTCTCTGAAATTTACAGTCCAAGGGCCTCAGTCTAAAATTTCGATCAAGGTCTTTCTGGAATGAATCGAGAAGAACTGCCACAGGAAACTGGTGCTGGAAGTTTGCGACTGTGGGGGGGGGACATATGACCCATTCCTATTGTTTCTGTTCTACTTTTCAAACAACATTGATCGTTCTTCAGCTGTTGAGTTTAAATGTGAGAGTTATAGACTTTGCCAACCAATGGCGTTAAGGGGCATGTGGAATTAGCTGTAATCTCACTGAAAGACGAGAATCTCAAGGAGATGAAAACTCCACTCTTCTTCCTGCATTAATATAAGATGCAAAATCTGTCCTGGAGAAGGCACATTTGGAGTACTCTGTACAGTTCTGGTCACTCTGCTGTAGGAAGGAGGTCATTAAACTGGAGAGGGTGCAACAAAGATTCAAATGGATATTACCAGGACTGGAAGGCTTGGGTTATAAGGAGAGACTGGATAGGCTGGGACTTTTTCTGGAACGGAGGAGGCTGAGGGGTGAATTTATAGAGGTTTATAAAATCATGAGGGCATAGAAAAGGCGAATACCCAAAGTTTTTTCCTCAGGGGAGGGGAGTCCAAAACTAGAGGGCATAGATTTAAGGCAAGAGGAGAAAGATTTAAAAGGGATCTGAGGGGCAAGTATATGGAATGAGGTGCCAGAGGACGTGGTAGAGGTGGGTACAATTACAACTTTTAAAAGGCATTTGGACAGGTATATGGATAGGAAAGGTTCAGAGGGATATGGGCCAAATGCAGGTATATGGGACTAGCTGAGTTAGGCAAATTAGTCAGCATAGATGAGTTGGGTCGAAAGGCCTGTTTCCATACTGTTTAATTCTATGACTCTAAGCAACTGCTCACTGATCGATTCTCCCAATCGAACAAGCTGAGCAGAACATATCAAATTCTCTGGAGTTTTTGCTTTGCAGTATCAAATTCTGTGCCAACCCACAAGAGTGGGGTCAGTGATAGACCCAGGGAAGTATTGTACAAACCTTCCATTGACTAGTGAAACCCTGGAAGTCACTGAACAAATAAATCAAAAAAGAAAGGATCAGAAAATTGTCTGAAAGGCTGAAGAGCCTGTCAGTAACACTTGGAGCTGTAGATTTCTGGTCCCACACCCCTGCAAGCAGCAAGGAAGGACATTGAATGTGACAAGACAGATTACATTCAGTGCAGGTAAGGTTGCCCATCCTCCAGCATGTACTGAATTCTCCAGGAATTTTCTTTGTGGTGCTGTGCGTAGTACTCAGGAGAAAAGTCAGAGTGCAGTTTAAAACAATTATTTTACATTTTCTTTTATTGTTTGTTTATTAGCTGTAGAAGTTTTTACAGGGGTGGAGGGAAGGATGTTTGATTGGACAGGGGGTCTGAAAGCAGGAGGTCATTTAATAACCTTCAGGAAAGCATACAAACATAGTACCATAGAACCATAGAACCATACAGCACAAAACAGGCCCTTTGGCCCACCATGTTGTGCCGTCCATCAGACCACCCTCACACTACCTAACCCCTTCCTCCCGCATATCCCTCTATCTCACGTTCCTCCATATGCTTATCCAACAAGCTCTTGAACCTGTTCAATGTATCTGCCTCCACCACCACCGCAGGCAGTGCATTCCATGCACCAACCACTCTCTGGGTGAAAAACCTCCCTCTGACATCTCCCCTGAACCTCCCACCCATAACCTTAAAGCCATGACCTCTCGTCTTGAGCATTGGTGCCCTGGGAAGGAGGCGCTGACTGTCTACTCTATCTATTCCTCTCAATATTTTATATACCTCTATCATGTCTCCTCTCATCCTCCTCCTTTCCAGTGAATAAAGCCCTAGCATCTTAAGCCTCTCCTCATATTCAATACTCTCCAATCCAGGCAACATCCTGGTAAATCTCCTCTGCACCCTCTCCAATGCCTCCACATCCTTCCTTGGCAAGTTTGCAGGCAACATGTAGCTGCCCCCTCATCTTGTTAATGTTGCATGTGGCAGTTGGTTTAAAATGGTAAATGTATAACTAATTCCTTAGTTATGCGTGTGAATCCCACAGTTGTGTGGAAAATAAGTGTTCCTTTTCCAAAGGCCAAAGTTCGTCTACACACCTTTCACTGACTGTGCAATGAGCCATATCTTGACTGCACTTTGAACTCTGATGATTCTGTGGGACTGAATCCCATTGTAAATTACGAACAGCCCAGCATGCACCAGTAAAAATTCTAAGCAAATTCATGAGGCAAACACATTGAAATCCCTAGAACTTCCTTAAATGCCTCTGTACATATTGCAGATTTTGTACTTAATAGCTCAAAATATGCAATCTCCATGTCTGTGCAGCCATGCATGCACTCTGCTTTGTTGTAGCAACCATGCTGTACTGTGTAAATAAAATCATGCTATATTGGCACTGTCGGGAAGTACTCCATGGTGTTCTTATAAAACTCCTTATCATGTGTAGTTAGATGCCTATCAAAATCTCCTGTCACCGAGTTACAGTGCTATAATTAGCACAGATAACTGCAGTCAGTTGTGTGGACAGGAGCGATGTGATGGGAGTGCCATATTCAGTGTTGTAATACAGAGAGTCTGCAGTTTAGCTGAATCTCTGAAATTATCTCAAAAGCTCATGTGTAAGCACATCTCTGCTGTAAACATTTTATTGCAGGATTAAAAATAAACTATACTCAGTGAGTGGTTAAATGCACACCCTGCCAAGAAAGGCTCAATTTTCCTTGCTGAACAGGCATTCAGAATTCATGGTGAACTCGGAGAGGTTGGTGGGCCAGGGTTGGAGGTGGTGAGGGAATGGGCTGATGGGTGGAGATGCTGGTGAAATCCAGCTGAAAGAGCCAATTTGTGTCAGTATTAATGTGGGTTATTACAATGCCTGAGGACAGTGGGCAAGTGGCTGAAGTGTCAGTGGGGGAGCACTTTGGACCAGTGACCATAATTCTATTAGTTTCAAGATAATTATGGAAAACGGTAAGGCTGGTCCTCAAGCAAACCTAAATTGGACCAAGGTTAATTTTGATGGCATTAGACAGGAACTTGCAAAGTTTGATTAGGAGAGGCTGTTTGCAGGTAAAGGGATGTCTGACAAGTGGGAGGCTTTTAAAAGTGAGATGAGAAGAATTCAGGGCCAACACATTCCTGTTGGAGTGAAAGGCAAGATTGGCAAGATTAAGGAACCTTGGTGGATGAGAGATATTGAGGCTCTGGTCAGGAAAAAGGAGGCATGTGTCAGGTACAGGCAGCACAGATCAAGTTAGTCTCTTCAGGAGTATAAGGAACTTAGGAGGGCAAAAAGAGGTCATGAGATATCTATGGCCAAAAATGTAAAGGAGAATTCTAAAAGATTTTATGATTACATTAAGAGTAAAAGGGTAGCTAGGGAGAGAGACGGTCCCCTTAAGGATCCTTGTGGTAACCTGTGTGTGAAACCATGGGATAATGGGCAAGGTCTTAAATGAATACCTTTTGTCTGTATTTACTATGGAGAAGGACATGGAAACTAATGAGTTCAGGGGAGGGAACAAGTGATGTCCTGAAGCATATCAACATTACAAAGGAGAATGTGTTGGAGGTCCTGAAATGCATAAAAATGGATAAATCCCCAGGGCCTGACCAGGTGTACTCTAAGATGTCATAGGAAGCAAGGGAAGAGATTGCTGGGGCCCTGGTCGAGATTTTTATAACATTGTTAGCCACAGTTGAGGTACTGGACGACTGGATGAAAGACAACATGTTGCCTTTATTTAAGAAATTTAAGAATGTAGAAGAGATAAGCCAGGGAACAATAAGCCAGAGAGCCTTTCATCAATGGTGGGAAAGTTATTGGAAGGGAGTCTGAGAGATGGGATTTAGTTGCATTTGGAAAAGCAAGGAGTGATTAGGGATAGTCAGCATGTCTTTGTGCGTGGGAAATCATGCCTCACGAATTTGGTGACCAAGAGTATTGACAAGGGCAGGGTGGTAGACGTTGTCTGGATTGACTTTAGCAAGGCCTTTGACAAGGTCCTGTATGTTAGGCTGGACTGGAAGGTTAGATCACATGGGATCCAGGGTGAGTTAGCCAATTGGATACGAAATTGACTTGGTGGATTGGAGGCCTGTGACCGGTGGTGTGCCACAGGGATTGGTGCTGGGTCCCCTGTTTTTGACATTTATATTATTGATTTGGATGAGAAAGTAGGTGAAAGGATGCAGTCAGACAGGGCAATAGTGAGAAGAGACTGGATAGTTAGGCAGACAGACAGGAGATTCCGTGGCTGCAGAAGAGACGACAGGATGGTGCTTTACCTCCTGGGTGCCAGGGTAAAGGACGTCTCTGAGCAGCCGCAGAAAATACTTGGGGGAGGGCGAACAGCTGGAGGGCTTTCTACACATTGACACCAAGAATAAAGTAGAAAGGGGGAAGAGGTCCTGTGGAGTTAGTTATAGGGAGTTAAGAAAGAGGCTGAAGAGCAAGACTTCAAGGATCGTGATCTCTGGATTGCTCCCAGTGCTAGTGAGGGCAGGAATAGAAGGATAGACCAGATGAATGCATGGCTGAGGGGCAGGAATTCAGCTTCTTGCATCATTAGGATCTTTTCTGAGGCAGAGGTGGTCTGTACAAGAGAGATGGGTTGCACCTTAACTGGAGGGGGACCAATACACTGACAGGGAGATTTGCTACTGCTACTCAGGAGGGTTTAAACTAGATTGGCAGGGGGTGGGACCTAAAGCAGTAGAGAGGCTAATGAGAAGTCGGGGTAAAGTACTGTAGTCAACTAGAGCAGGTTAGCCAGGTTCACAGTGAAGCCAGAGGAAAGACTGCTGGTTTAAACTGCATTTATTTCAATGCAAGAGGCTTGACAGGTAAGGTGGATGAACTCAGGGCATGGATTGGCTCTGGAGACTGGGACATTATTGCCATAACAGAAATCTGGCTGAGAGAAGGGCAAGACTGGTGGCTCAATGTTCCAGGATACAGATGCTACAAGGCATGACAGAGGTACAGGTAAGAGAGGACGGAGTTGCCTTTTTGATGAGGGAGGACATAACAACATTGCTCAGAGAGGATTTTCTTGGGGGATTGTCCTGTGAGGCCATATGGGTGGAACCTAGAAACAAGAAAGGGATGGACACTTTATGCGACTATATTATAGGCCTCCCCCACCCCCCCCCCCCAATAATCAGTGGGAATTAGAGGAGCAGATATGTAGAGCGATTGCAGATAGTTGTCAGAATAATAGTGCACTATTGGTGGGAGATTTTAACTTCTCTGACATTGACTAGGATACCCATAGTGCAAAAGGGCTTGGATGGGGTGGAATTTGTTAAATGTATTCAAGAAAGTTTCCTTAATCAATATATAGAGGGCCCTACTAGAGAGGGTGCAACATTGGACTTCCTCTTAGGGAACAAGTGACAAGTGACTGAAGTGTCAGCTGGGGAGCACTTTGGGTCCAGTGACCATAATTCTATTAGTTTTAAAATAGTCATGGAGAAAGATAGGACTGGTCCACAGGTTAAGGTCCTAAACGGGGGGGGGGGGGGGGGGGGGGGGGGAGGGGGGGGGGTGGGGGCGGGGTGGTGTGGTTGCATGGGCAGGGTCAATTTTGGAGGGATCTGACAGAGGTCAATAGGGTGAGACTGTTTGCTGGTAAAGGGATGACTGGGAAGTGGGTGGCTTTTAAAAGTGTAATATTAAGAATCCAGGAGTAGCATTTTCCTGATAGGGTGAAGGGTAAGGCTGGCAAGTTTAGGGAACTCTGGCTGATGAGAAATATTGAGGCTCTGGTCAGGAAAAAGGAGACATATATTGGGTTTAAGTAATTGGGAACAAGCAAATCCCTCAATAACTATAAGAAGTGTAGGAGTACACTTAAGAGGGAAATCAGGAGGGCAAAAAGAGGGTATGAGATGGATCTGGCAGTAGGGTTAAGGAAAATCCCAAGTGATTCTAGAGGCATATTAAGAGTAAAAGGGTGTTTAGGTAAAGAATAAGTCCCCTTAAAGATCAGCATGGCCATCAATGTGTGGAGCCAGAGGAGATAGGTGAGATTTTTAATGAATATTTCTCATCAGTTTTTACTGTGGAGAAAATGAAGGATGCTGAAGAAATGATGAAAATGAGTGATGATGTCTTGGACTACTAGGGAGGAGCTATTGGCGGCCTTAAAGTGCCTTAAGGTGGATAAATCCCCAGGGCCTGACCAAGTGCATCCACAGGCCTTGTGGGAAGCTAGGGAAGAAATTGTGGAGCCCTTTCAGAGATATTTACTTCATCTTAAGCCACAGGTGAAATTCCAGAAGACTGGAGGGTGGCTAATGTTGTACCGATATTTAAGAATGGCAACAAAGACAAGACAGGGAACTACAGGCTGGTGAACCATAGAACCATAGAACCATAGAACAATACAGCACAATACAGGCCCTTTGGCCCACCATGTTGTGCCGACCTTTAAACCATGCCTAAGACTAACTAACCCCTTCCTCCCACATATCCCCCTATTTTAAATTCCTCCATATGCTTATCTAACAATCTCTTGAATTTGACCAACGTATCAGCCTCCACCACCACCCAAGGCAGCACATTCCATGCACCAACCACTCTCTGGGTGAAAAACCTCCCTCTGACATCTCCCTTGAACTTCCCACCCATTACCTTAAAGCCATGCCCTCTTGTATTGAGAATTGGTGCCCTGGGAAAGAGGCACTGGCTGTCCACTCTATCTATTCCTCTTAATATTTTGTATACCTCTATCATGTCTCCCCTCATCCTCCTTCTCTCCAATGAGTAAAGCCCTAGCTCCCTTAGTCTCTCCTCATAATCCATACTCTCCAATCCAGGCAGCATCCTGATACTTCTCCTCTGCACCCTTTCCAATGCCTCCACATCCTTCCTATAATGAGGCGACCAGAACTGGACACAGTACTCTAAGTGTAGTCTAACCAGAGTTTTGTACAGCTGCATCATTACCTTGTGGCTCTTAAACTCGATCCCATGACTTATGAAAGCTAACATCGCATAAGCTTTCTTAACTACCCTATCCACCTGTGTGGCAACTTTCAGTGATCTGTGGATATGAACCCCAGATCCCTCTGCTCCTCCACACTCCCCAGAATCCTGCCATTAACCTTGTACTCCGTCTTGGAGTTTGTCCTTCCAAAGTGTACCACCTCACACTTCTCCAGATTGAACTCCATCTGCCACTTGTCAGCCCACGTCTGCATCCTATCAATATCCCTCTGTAAGCTTCGACAGCTCTTCACACTATCCGCAACACCATTGACTTGCTAACCCATCCTTCCACCCCCTCATCTAAGTCACTAATAAATATCACGAAAAGTAGTCCCAGAACCGATCCTTGTGGGACACCACTAGTCACAGCCCTCCAATCTGAATGCACTCCCTCCACCACAACCCTCTGCTTTCAACAGGCAAGCCAATTCTGAATCCACATGGCCAATCCTCCCTGGATCCCATGCCCTCTGACCTTCTGAAGAAGCCTACCATGTGGAACCTTGTCAAGCGCCTTACTAAAATCCATGTAGACTACATCTACTGCACTACCCTCATTAATTTTCCTGGTCACCTCCTCAAAGAACCCTATCAGGCTTGTGAGGCAAGATCTTCCCTTCACAAATCCATGCTGGCTGTCCCTAATCAGTCCATGATTCTCTAAATGCTCATAAGTCCTATCTCTAAGAATCCTTTGCAACAGCTTGCCCACCACAGACATAAGGCTCACTGGTCTGTAATTCCCTGGACTATCCCTACTACCTTTTTTTGAATAAGGGGACAACATTTGCCACCCTCCAATCCTCCGGTACCATTCCCGTGGACAACGAGGATTCAGAGATCCTAGCCAATGGTTCAGCAATCTCCTCCCTCACCGTGCGAGGCAGCCTGGGGAATATTCCGTCAGGCCCCGGGGACTAATATTTTCTAACAGCTCCAACACATCCTCTCTCTTGATATCTACATGCTCTAGAACATTAACCTTAGTGACATCAGTGGTGGGTAAGTTACTGGAGGGATTCTGAGGGAAGAATCTATCAACATTTGGATTGGCAAGGTCTAATTATGTCTAAGATTGTGTATGAAATATCACTTAGAGTTTTTTGAAGCGGTAACCATAAGGATGGATGAGGGTAGGACAGTGAACGATATCTATATGGACTTTAGCAAGGCCTTTGATAAGGTCCCACATGGCAGGCTAGCCTGGAAGGTTAGATCTCATGGGACCTAGCGAGAGATTGCTAGTTGGATTTGTATTTGGCTTGATGGTAGGAAGCAGAGAGTGATGGTCAAAGGTTGTTTCTCGGACTGGAGGCCTGTGTCTAGTAGTGTGCCATAGAAGTCGGTGCTGGGACCTTTGTAATTTATATGAATAATTTAGATATGAATGTACAAGGCATGGTTAGTAAGTTTGCGAATGATACTAAAATAGGTAGTATCATGGACAGTGAAGAAAGTTATCAAAATGTACAAGGGTATCTTGATCAGCTAGGTAAGTGGGCGAAAGATTGGCAAATAGCTTTCAAGCCAGATAAGTGCAAAGTGTTGCATTTTGGCAAGTCAAAATTTGGTAGGACTTGTACAGTGAATGGTCAGGCCTGGGGAGTGTTGTGGAACAGAGATACCTAGAAGTACAAGTACTTAGCTCGCTGAAAGTGGCGTCACAGGTAGACAGGGTGGTGAAGAAGGCTTTTGGCATACTGGCCTTCATCAGTCAGGGCACTGAGTATAGGAGTTGGGACGTTATGTCACAGTTGTACAAGACATTGATGAAACCTCATTTGGAGTATTGTGTACAGTTTTGGCCATCCTGTTATAGGAAAGACATCATTAAACTGGAGCGAGTGCAGAGAAGATTTTACGAGGGTGCTGCCAGGACTCGAGAGATTGAGTTACAAGGAGAGGTTGGGCAGCCTAGCACTTTATTCTTTGGAATGTAGGAGATTAAGGGGTGACCTTGTAGAGGTGTATAAAATCATGAGGGGTATCGATAGGGTGAATGCACATGGTCTTTTTCCCAGAGAAGAGGAACTAAAAACTAGAGGGCGTAGGTTTAAGTTTAGAGGTGAAAGATTTAAAAGGGACCTGAGAGGCAACTTTTTCACACAGAGGGTGGTCAATATATGGAATGAGCTGCCAGAGGAAGTGGTTGAGGCAGGTACAAAAGAAAATTTAAAAGGCATTTAGATAGTAAGTACAAGGATAGGAGGGGTTTAGAGGCATATGTGCCAAACGTGGGCAAATGGGACCAGTTTGCTGGGGACCAAGGTTGGCATGGATGAGCTGGGCCAAAGGGTCTGTTTCTGTGCTGTATAACTCTCTGACTCTCTGACTGGGAAACTGGGCAGAGGAATGGCAGATGGAACTTAACTCAAACAAGTGCAAAGTGATGCATTTTGGAAAGTTAAACCAGGGCAGGACATAAACAATGAATGGCAGAGCCCTGGGGGGTATTGTTGAACAGAGAGGCAAGTACATGGCTACCTGAAAGTGGAAAGCAGGTAGACAAGATGATGAAGAAGACGTGTGGTACTTGCCTTCATTGGCTAAGGCACTGAGTACAAGAGTTGGGATGTCATGTTACAGTTGTACAAAACGTTGGTTAGGCTACATTTGCAATTCTGGTCACCACACAGTGGGAAGGAAGAGGTTAATGTTTGTGTAGAAAAGATGCACAAAGATGTGGCCTAGATTGTAGGGAATTGTAGAATTTTTTAGGAGAGATTGGATAGGCTGGGTTTTTCTCTGGAACAAAGGCGGCAGAGAGGTGACATGATTGAGGTGTATAAATCATGAGAGGCATAGATAGGGTGGATAATCAGTGTCTTTTTCCCATGGTAGGGGTGTCTAACACAAGACAGCATAGGTTTAAGGTGAGAGGGAGGAGGTTTAAAGGGGATCTCAGGGGTAAATATTTCATAGAGTAGTTGGTGTCTGGAATGAGCTGCCAGAGGAGGTGGTGGAGGTAGGAACAGTAACAACATTTAAGAGGTACCTGGACAGGTACTTGACTGAGGGGAGCATAGAGGGATATGGAATTAATGCAGGCAAGTGAGATGAGTATAGATAGGCATGATGATCAGCATAGACATGATGGACCAAGGGCCTGTTTCTATGCTGTATGACTGTATAACAATGCTTCTCATACTATATTCTATATTGCATTTCCTTACAACACAGAAGGAGGCCATTCAGCCAATTGGCTCTGTGCTGGCACTCTGAGAAATCCCATCAATTCCATTCCCACCCTTTTTTCTCTGTGTCCTATTCCCATCAACTCTCCCCCAGATTCCACCATTCACCTGCACGCACTGGGGTAATTTACAACAGCCAGTTAACCTATCAACTTGCATGTTGTTTGGGATGTGGGAGGAAACTGGAGCACCTGGGGAAACTATATGGTCACGGAGAGAACGTGCAAACTCCACACAGACAGCAGCTGAGGTTAGGATTGAACCTGAGTTGCTGGAGCTGGGAGGCAGGGTATGTACTACTCTGTCACTTGTGTCGCAACAGGACATCTAAACTTCTCAACAATCAAGTACTTTTATAGTAGATTGACTTTTATACTTGAAGAGGATTCACCAGGATCCCATGCTGAGGAGATCCCCCCCACAACCCTTCTACCCTGACCTGACTTCCCAGCTGGGCTGGGTGCTCATCATCAATACGAAAGACAGCTCAGAAGTGCTGGAGGGGAAAGCCATGTTGTCAGAACAATGACGCTGGAGATATGAGTCCTTGCAGGAAGTAGGGTGGAGGAGGGATAGCTCAGATTTCATGCCCACATTGCACAACACGTGTGTTCAGTCCACACGTGATCTTTCCATTTGCCTCTCACTATAATCCTCCATCCACACTGATCTCTTCGACCTCTTCCACTGTTCCAACATAAGCTCAAGGAACAGGATACTTACAACGCTTGGCACTCAATGTTCCATCTAGTTCAGATAACCAACCTTTCCAGTTTTCATTGGAACTGGCCAGTCCTGATAAAATCTAATCGACCTGAAACATTAACTGTTTCTCTTCCACAGGTGCTGACTGACCTGCTGAGTGTTTCCGGCACTCTCTGCCTTCACTGCTTTGTCCTTAGATTGTTCTACACAATCCAAGCCATCACTGCTTTGCTCTGTTAGAAGTTTCAACCAAATGCTGATGGGTCCTCCACCAGTTCCTAATTCCAGAACTAATCTGGACATCAAGATGGCCCATCTGCTTTGGGCTACACTGGTTCATTAAAAATCAGCTGCTGTGCCTTTGTTTTTTGTTCAGTTGCTACGTGACCAGCTTATGTTGTTCTATGTGCATTTTGCCTGCTGCTTCAGACCTGACTTTGAATCAGCTTCTGACTGCCAGCTCTGTTCTTGTAACCAGAAGACCAGTTCAACGGGTTCTTCAGCTGCACTCCAGGTTTGGTTCTGGACTTCAGTCTTATTACTCTGGATGAGGTACATTCTTCTGATGCTTCTCCTTTATATGGGACCCGCCAACCTGCTCCATTCCATTCTCTTCTCAGCCCTGCGTCTGATGCACCCCATCAGCTGGACCTCAACACCCACAGAAGTACCTCCCCTGGACCCCTCCAAAACCACCCTCCAAATTTCCCACGGACATGGCACCTGTCAGACTCTGAACTTTGTCACCAGCCCACACATGTTCCCTTTGTCAGCTGTTCCAAAGCCCGGGATCTCGGGTGGTTATGTGGAATCCCATTGTAACTTCCCCTCTTTGTTCTGCACTCACTTCCAGGTTACTTGTACCTTCCTCACAACAGCCTGTGTAAGTTGAGTTGTTCTGTCTGTAATTGTGGCTGCTCCACTCCCACACACACCTCTCCTCTCTTCACCTTGACCCATGCTGCTTTCCCTTTACCACTTTTCCACTCCTCTCAGTCACCCTGATCCCAAACCTCCTTCCGTCTTCCTCTGGGTTGTCAACACTGCACCTCAAAAAGAAGGAAGGGGCTGGGGGTAAGGGTGGTAGGGGTAAGGGGGCTGGGTTAGGTGGGGCTGGGAGCGCAGGGGTGGGGGGGGCGAGAGGGCTGGGGTAGGTTGGGCTGGGAGCGCAGGGTGGGGTGCGAGGGGGCTGGAGTGGATGGGGCTGGAGGCAAGGGGGCTGGGGTGGGTGGGGCTGGGGGTGAGGGTAGTAGGGGCAAGGGGGATGGGAGCACAAGGGTGGGGGCGAGGGGGCTGGGGTGGGTTGCACAAGGGGTTAGTGGGGGCAAGTGGGATAGGGTGGGTGGGGCAGGGAGCGCGGGGGTGGGGGCAATGGGGCTGGGTTGGGTGGGGCTGGGGCAAGGGGTTGGGGCTGGGGTGGGTGGGGCTGGCGTGATGGGGCTCGGGTGGGTGGAGCTGGAGATGGGTCAGGCCGCTGACAGAGGGGACAGATTGGAAGGACTTTTTTTGCATTACATGAAAATTTCTAACAATTATCGGAAGTTGTCGCAAGGAAGATCATTGACACGGGTTTGAAGTTGCTCCTGAGATGAACACAGGCGAATACCCACTCCAGACAGCAAGAATGCTGACCAAGCAGTCAGGCAGCTTGGGGCTGGCCTCAATCTTTGTGGGAAGTGTTTGGATCAGGAAAAGGAAAATGTTATTGCGAATACGTCACCCTGTACTGAAAGCATTCAGGACAGCCGTTTCCCATTGAAAACTCCTCCTCCCCCCCATTATGTCTCTCCCTCCCTCTCCCTCTTTGTCTCTTTGTTATCCTCTGATGAGCAGGGAGAATGATCACATGGGCAGTCTGTACAAGTTCTCCCCCGACTTCTCTGGTCCCGATATGCTGACCAGAACTGCACAGAGTTCTCCAGGTGTGGCCTAATGTTTTGCAAAGTTGTATCATGATCTCGAGAAACAAAGGGCTGCAGATGCTGGAATTGTCTCTACATTGGTGAAACCAAACACAGACTAGGTGACTGTTTCGCAGAATGCCTGCACTCTGTCTGTAACCGCGATTTGCATGTCCCCGTTGCCAGTCACTTCAACTCCCCTCCCACACTATCACTGATTTGACAGTCCTCGGCCTCCTCCACTACCAGGAGAATTCCAAGCGCAAACTGGAGGAACAGCACCTCATTTTCCGTCTTGGAACCTTGCAGCCTAACAGCATGAATATTGAATTCTCCCACTCCAAGTAATCTCCACCCCCCTTCCCCACAAACACCCCCGCCCCCACCACCATGCTTCTTCTCTTCTTCCCATTCCTAGCCTCTTTTTTTCTACCTTTTTTTTCTCTCTCTCCTTACCTTTGACCCATCTCCCAGTGGATCTTCTCTCCCCTCCTCCCCCGCACCTGCCTGTCGCTATCTCTTACCTGCATCTACCCATCACCACCCTGTGCCCACCCCTTCCCCTCTTTTGTTCATCTTATTACTGCACTGCTTTTCCCTCCCATATATTCGGCTTCCCCTTTTCCTATCTTCAGTCCTGAAGAAGGGTCCTGACCTGAAACATTGACCGCCTGCTTTTCTCCACGGATGCTGCCTGGCCTGCTGAGTTCCTCCAGCATCATTGTGGTTTTCATGTATCATGACCTCCCTGCTCATATATTTTATACACCACATAATGAAGGAAAGTATCTCATCAGCCTTCTTCACCACCATATCTACCTGTGCTGGCACCATCAGGGATCTTTTGACATGTACACCAAGGGTCCTCTGGTTCTCAACACTCCCTGGGCCCAATCATTCCTGGTGTATGTCCTAGGCCTATTAGACCTCCCAAAATGCATCATCTCACACTTATCAGGATTAGATTCCAGATGATCAATATCATTCTGTAGTTTAAGACTACACTTTTCACTATCAGCACCACCACCAATTCTGTAACATCAGCAGATATACTAATTATACCTCCCACATCAGTGTATAGTCATTAATGTATAGATCAAACAGCAAGGGTCCCATCACAGACTTCTAATCACCAACACCCTCTGTCTCCTATCACCAGACCAATTTTGGATCCAATTTGTCAACTTGCCTTGGATCCCATGGGCTCTAACCTTATGCACCAGAACTCCATGTGGGACCTCATCAAAGACCTTACTGAATGAAACCCATGTAAACTACATCAGCCACACTGCCCTTGTCAAGACATTTAGTTACCTCTTCAAAAATCTCAGTTAAATTAGTCAGACAGGATCTCCCACCAACAAAGCCAGGCTGACTGTCCCTGATCAACACCTCCCTTTCCATGTGTCGATTAATCCTGTCCCTCAGAAATGTTTCCAGTAACTTCTCTACCACTGTTGGTAGGTTCACAGTCCTGTAATTACCTGGCTTATCCATGTTGCCCTTCTTGAATAGAGATGCCACATTTACTATGCTCCAGTCACTTGGCACCTCACCCATGGCCAGCAAAGTTTTAAAAATATCTGTTAGGGCCCCAACAACTTCCTTGCCTCCTATAGCAGCCTGGGATAGATCTCATCCGGCCCTGGTGATTTATCCATCTTTATGCCCTCTAAGATGTCTAATACAAAGTCAGAACAAATGGTGAGAATGTGCAAACTCCACACTGACAGCACCAGAGATCGGGATTGAACCTGGGACACTAGTGCTGTGAGACAGTGACTACACCAGCTACACCACTGAAGGAAAAAACATAGATGCACTCTTTCTTTGGTTATCTTCTGATCTTCATAAACTTATAAAAAGTCATGGTTTTCTTAAATTTTATCTGCCGGTGATATTCCCTGGCCCCTCTTTGCCTTCCTAATTTCTTTTTTAAGCACCCCTTACACTCTCCATACTCCTGAAGGGTCCCTGCCATTTACAGTACTCTGTATCTACCATATGTTTCCTTTTTTTAACCGAACCCTCAATATTCCTTGACCTCCAGGGTTCTCGCTATCCTTTACCCTTCACCCTTACAGGAACACATTGGCCCTAAGCTCTCACTGTTTCAATTTTAAAAGACTCCCACTTTCCAAATGTAGATTTACCTGCAAGTAGCTGCTCCCAGTCTACATTTGCCAGGTCCTGTCTAATGATCCTGAAACCAGCCTTCCCCCGATTTAGACATTTTATTTCTGGATCTTCATTATCCCTTTCCATAACTACTCTGAATCTTACCATGTTATGATCACCATCCCCAAAGTACATGCTCAAGTGGGGGATCATGTACTTTGGTAAGAGGAATCTAAAGGCAGACTATCTTCAAATTGGGGATAGATTGCAGATGACCAAAGTACAGATGGATCAAGGTGTTCTTGTGTACAAATCACAAATAGTTCGCAGGCAGTTACAACATGTGGTTCAGAAGGCAAATGGCATATTTATCTTTATTGCCAGAGGGTTGAAATTTATAAGTAGAGAATTATTGTTACAGTTGTACAGGATACTGGTGAGGCCTTACCTGGAGTACTGTGCACAGTTTTGGTCCTCTTTTTAAAATAAATTTGCATCGGAGGCAGTGCAAAAGATTCACTCTGCTAATTAATGGGATGACAGGATTGTACAATACTGAGTGGCATATGAAACTAGATCTGTATTTTTTGGAGCAACACACAAAAAGCCGGAGGAACTCAGCAGGTCAGGCAGCAACTACAGAGGGAAATAGACAGTCGATGTTTGGGCTGTCTCAACTTTAGTCTAGATGAAGGGTCTCGACCTGAAATGTAGATTGTCCATTTCCCTCCATAGAAGCTGCCTGACCTGCTGAGTTCCTCCAGCGTCTTTGTGTGTTGCTCCAGATTCCAGCATCTGCAGTCTCTTATGTCTCTATATTCAAAGTCAAAGTTGAGTTTATTGTCATATGCACAAGTACATGTATGCACAGGTGCAATGAAAAACTTACTTGCAGCAGCATCACAGGCACATAGCATCATATAAGCAGCATTCAAAAGAAAAACATAAATTATACATAAATTATACACAATTTTTACAAGAAAGAACATAATTAGAACAAAAAACACAAAGTCCATTTTTGTGCAAAGTGATCAAAGTGGTCATAGTGTTGCTAAACTGTAGTGATTAGAGTTGTGCTGGTTAGTTTAATTACCGAATAGTTGAAGGGAAGTAGCTGTTCTTGAACCTGGTATCTTCAGGTTCAAGAACAGCTACTTCAGGCTTCTATACATTCTGCCCGCTGGAAGCTGCAAGAAGATGGTGTGGCCTGGATGGTGGGGACCTTTCATGATGGATGTTGCCTTCTTGAGGCAGCACCTCCTTTAGATACTACCAGTGATGGGGAGGGAAGTGGCCGTGATGTATTGGACTGAGTCCACTACTCCCTGCAGCTTCCTATGTTCCTGTGCATTCGAATTGCCGTACCAGTCCCTGATACTACCAGTCAGGATACCTTCAACAGTACATCTGTAGAAGTTTGTCAGAGTGTTCGGTGACAAACTGAACCTCCTTAAACTCCTAAGAAAGTAAAGACACTGCCACGCCTTCCTTGTGATGCATCTATGTGCTGAGCCCAGGACAGATCATATTAACGTCCAGGAATTTAAAGCTGCTGACTCTCTTCACCGCTGATTCCCCAATGTAGACTGGTACACCTTCACCGTCCTTCCCCTTCCTGAAGTCAACAATCAGCTGTTTAGTTTTACTGATGTTGAGCGAGACGTGTTGTTGTGGCACCACTCAACCAGGTGTCCTATGTCGCTCTAGTAAGCTGACTCATCCAACAACAGTGGTGTTATCAGTGAATTTGAAGATGGCATTGGAGCTATGATTAGCCACACAGTCATGTGTGTATAGAAAGTAGAGCAGGGGAATAAGCACACAGCCTTGATGTGCGCCTGTGTTGATGATCAGTGAGGAGGAGATGTTGTTACTGATCCTCACTGACTGAAGTCTGCTGATGAGGGAGCTGAGGATCCTGTTGCAGTGGGAGGTGCAGACACCCAGGCCTTGAAGCTTGATGATGAGTTTGGATGGGATAATTGTGTTGAATGCTGAGCTGTAGTCAATGAACAGCAGCCTGACGTAGGAATTCCTGTTGTCCAGGAGGTCCAGAGCAGAGTGAAGAGCCAGAGAAATCACATTTGCTGTTGACCTGTTGTTCTTTCGAGTTTAGAGAAATGAGGGGTGATCTTATGGAAACACAATCCTTTGAGGGTGCAGTGGGGTGGGGTGCTGACAGGGTAGATGTTGCAATGTTTCCACTGATGAGAGAATTTTGAAACGAGGGAAAATAGTTACAAGATTCGAGGGTGGTCGTTTAAAACATGAGGTGCATAGGAAATTCTTCTCACATACAGTGGTGAATCTCTGGAATTCTCCATCCCAGAGAATCGTAGAGTCTGCATCATTGGATGTACTTAAAGAGGAAGTAGATCAATTTTTGTAAGATCGGGGAATTTATGGCTATGGGAAACTGGCACAGAAGGGGCGATGAGGCCTGGAGTAGACCACTCATGATCATATTGAATGACTGGGAGGCTTGCGGGGATGAGTAGCTTAATTGTGCTCCTATTTTCTAGTATTGTTCTGTTTGGTCTTAGCTCTGCAGTCACTGGTTCCATCCCTCACCCAGCATTGGTCAGAAACTGAACCACATTACCATACTTGGTCCTGAGGTGAGCTTGGATGTCAGGAGGTCTCTTCCACCTCTGCAATGTTTGCTGACAGTGCCCCGATTCAGCTCATTTGGTGCTGTCACGCTCACACATTCCTCGAATGTATTCCAGTCCTCCTGCCTGGCTCCTCCCCACTCACACATCACCCCTATGTCAGTGGGCCCACAGGTTTAACCGTGCCTCACTACTACAGTTCTCAAACGTTTGGGTAGATAGCCATCTAACCTTGCCCTACCCATCTCCACTAAGCTCCAGGATATCCTCCACTTCTGACCTCAATTGTCCCAGTGTGATTATGTGCACTGCTGTCTAGACTGAGACTCAAAGCTCTGACACTGTCAGCCTGCTATCCTTTTGGTTGAGTCCAGCCAATAAGCAGGCTTTGTGTGAGAGGAAGCTGTAAGTAAAGGTGTGATCTGGGCAGGTACAGCAGTCAGTGCCAGCTCCAGGGTCAGCAATGTGTAAGAGTTAACTGACCTCGCCATGACCACACCACTGCTCCACAACCTGAGGCACCCTGGCAGAACACGAGAGAACTTCCAGCCATTCCAGGACTGAAAGGAGTCATTACAATGGCCAGCAGCGGAAGGAAGGCACTCAGATAGCAGGAACCGTGTCCTGAAAGTAAAGAACTATCCATGCCTGAAATATGAAATAAAAAAGAAAATGTTAGAAACACTCAGCAAGTCAGGCAGTGTTTGTGGACGGTGTTTACGATACTTTTTGGTGCTGGTGTGGAATGATTTTGTACAAACCTGTGCCAAGTAGGAAGTAAGTGACTTATAAACTGGAGCTTTGATTTTTCTGGAGCAGAGCCACAGGCAAACTATTGCAGATACTGAAAACCTGTAATCAATTTAGAGTTATGAAAGCTGACGTCTCAGGTCAATAACCATTCTGAGAGGACTCATGACCTCAGATGTCCACTCTCGTTCTACCTCCACAGATGCTGCCTGAGTTGCTGAGAATTTCCAGCACCCACAATTATTATTTCAGAACTGTGAACGAGTTGAGTTTGTCATTAAAAGGCAATTGTAACCTTTGATTCCAAGCCTTGCTCTGGGACAGTCTGGATTGGTAGAGGGACAGGCCAGTGGGAGCAACTGGAAGCCTAAAGGATTCAGAAACCATTAACAGCCACCAACCTGTGTCCTGGCCAATGCTTAATCCCTGACCAACATCACCAAGACAGACGATGAAGTCATTCGGCTCAGATGGAAGGTCTCGACTCAAAACGTCGACTGTCCATTTCCCTCCACAGATGCTGCCTGACCCACTGAGTTCTTCCAGCAGCTTGTTTTTTGCTTGATGGTCATTTGCCCAACTCCAATTGTGAACAGGTGCTGTTTCCTCTCTCTTACAAAGTCTACCACAGATCAGACGCT